>NC_054866.1:11625384-12225384 GCF_018320785.1 Cheilinus undulatus
TCCCAAAACACCTAAAGCCAAGACTTGACATAGAAGACAACAGATTTTTATCATGAATGGACTGATAAATATGTGTTTAACGAGCACTGTATTTGGCTGCCAGGTGGGTTTCTGAAAAATGGATGAAACATAAAGCCATTCCTGATTAAACTGTTTCAATCTCAATTGTTTTTGTGGTTGTTTTAATACCTGTAGGGAGGTTATTTAAAGAAGGAGAAGGAAAAAGGATACCTGAAATACCACAACTTTTTTTTTCCTCTGCACTAGTTCTGAATTTGATCATGTTCTGGGGGCCGGATGGGAAGATGTTTGGGGCCTGATGTGGCTCCCGGGCCACCAGTTGATGATCACTGCCTTACACTGATGCCAAGTGTTAACAGCTTATTTTATTTGTTGGCAAAACTTGAAGTTGCGGGGACAGATGAACAATTATCTTTATGTTTGTAACAAAGGTTCCACAGGGTTTAACTTGACACAACTCATGTTTCTAGTTCTCCCATTAGCTTGGGTTGAGACAGCTAAGCGCTTTTCATCCACCCTTTGTAGCATACAAAACTGTGGATCAACATTAGGACAGTCAGCTTTTCCCTTTATCTCTGGAATTCATCACCAACTGAAATAAAACTAATCACACATTTAAAATCTTTCACAACAAAAGTGAAGGGCTGGCTGAAAGGGAACCAGAGATGCATGCATGTGTAGACTGTCTTTTTTAAACTTTCTATCTGTACTGGTTCACTGTAAAACTGAAGTTTAAAATACTAAAAAAAATATATAAAACTGATTATGTTTCTCATATATCTGTGTTTTCACTTGACTTTTTAAGTTAAACTGCACTGTGAACATTTTCCTACACTTAAAAATTAAATCTAACTGAAAATAGCATGCTTAAGTATTTCCCCTTATTTCTAACACTTAATTTATTCCTGTACAAGGTCTAGGCAAACTTAGGGAGTGCTGTAATTAAAAGATGCACACTAAACCAGAGAGTCCTCTTCTATCACGTTCACTACATCATCCACTGTGCACAGGCAGGAATTCTCAGTAACTTCACTCATGGTGCAAAAGTGTCAAATACACAAAAGCATTCTAGGAAAACTCTGCAGATTAAGGAATGACTGTCAAATGATTTGGGAACAATGTCAAAAATGCATAAAGTGATCGAGTACTGTTTATTTGAAACTTAAAATGTGTTCAATCAACTCAGAAAAATAGAGTAAGTAAACACAACTCTTTATTTTAACAACCTCCAACTGTTCAGTCTCACATTGTTTATACAATTTATGTATTTTTTGTGATTATTTTCTTATTGTCTCTTTATTCTGTAAGCTACCATTTGATTCTGCTAAATGTACATTTTATGAACTGTTTACTCAAAGGCCCGTCAGGCCCGACAAGAGTCGGAAATTAGCAATCACTATAAACTTTCTATGCAGCACATCAGCGTCAGGCTCTGTAATGAAACTATATTAAACTGCATCATCCCTATAATAAAATCAACTCAGTCCAACAGTGGTACAAGGTGACATTAACGGTTCCTCAAACTCAAACACTAGTTTCTTCTGACATACAATCACTACTCCATAACACACTTAATGTGCTCATACGTCATCCTACACAGGTGCACTACAGCTCCTTAAATCTTGATTAAATCCTGTCCGGCTGCTTTTGTGATATTTTAATCTTTATTTATCTGACACTTCCCAGGAACAACTTTATTTAAACATAGTCACTCACATTAATGGTTACTTGCACATGGACTGAGGTCTGACACCGTGACTTTTAATGTGACATAATTTTAATGCTATGCTTTTTTTATGATGTACTGTACTTTTTTACATGGGACATGTTTGAGACTTAAGGATTAATAAACTTTTGTTGCAGGTAAATAAAATGTTATCTCCTCTGAACCTCAAAAATCATGAAGGCCATGCTCTCATTTGCAACGACTTTCAGAGCTCAGTAAAAGAAATAGACAAGAGACAAGAAAAATAGAATCTGGACATTATAAAATAACAAGCAGATTGCAGTCATGCATTCTTCAATTTTAGTACTTATTTAGGACATTTCTCTCTTGTATTTTAACATTAATTTTGGGCTTGTTTGGCTTTATTGATACAGGATAGCTGAAGAGAGGAAATATGGAGAGAGTTGGGGAAGACACACTGCTGAGACCAGAACTGATCCCACGACCAGAGCGTTGAGGACTCTGCATGGGTGCCTGCTCTACCCACTGGGCTAAACTGGTGCACACATAATATTTCAGACATTTTCCAGTCACGTCTGGTAATGACTATTAGCCTAGTTTAATGAAGAAGAGATGGAAAGCAGATTTTCATTGGGAACTTAACAAATAGCCATTGTATTTCATGTCTAGCTGTAAACAAATGCCCATACATTTATGGTAGGGGGTGCAATGATGAGTGGAACAGCTGTCAGTGATAAATCTGAGGCCAGAATGATAAACTGATTTGAGTGGAGATTTCATCTCCATAATCCAAAACAGGCATTATGTTTTATTTTCTCCGTTTATTATTGCAGCTATTGTTTGTCTTAATATGAAGTGCAGAGTGTAGAAATAAAGGGCTGCATTTCATATAGCTGAAACTTGATAAAAAAACAACAGCAAAAAATGAAACAATATTAAATATACTTATGAACAGAAACGAAATGTCTGTTTTATTTTATTCTACCTTATTTCATCTAGACTATTGTTGGCATTCTTTCCCTTTATGTTTGTTCAACTTGTTAACAAATATATGTATTTGTATTAATTTGTACAATAATTGAAAATAAAGACTCAATCGTGTTTTTTTTTTTTTGCTTTAAAGATGTAACTAAAACCCCATTGTTAGAAGGGTTTAATCAGGATGGGGTATGATTTCTTCTATGAGCTTTCTGTGTGTATTTTAAACAGTGGGTACAGTGAGAGAGTCTCTTTTACTGTGGACTTCTACAGCAAAGACTTACGGTTAATAATGTACATAAAACAACTCTATCTCAAGATCCACCTCTAAAAAAATAGTTACGATGAGCTAATTTTAGGTTGGGTATAATATTGTCTTTTTAGGGGTTAAAACCAACAGAAACCTAACTCAACAACAGTGTAAATTTACAGTGGGAGATAGATGTGACCCCACTGCTGGCTGCTCTTTAAGATTAAATATTTTAGGAACGAATGTTTACATGATTAGTCTCAACTTCATGCAGTTGACTTGTGATGGCTTTGTGTTCTGATGTTATAACATCCTATAAGCAAGCCTTGTGATATGAATCTAAAAAACATCTGCCTTAGGAGCAAAAACCAAACCACCCCCTACTTATAAAGGTTAGTCGTTGTCTGCTGCCCCTCAGATCTACAGAATCTTTTGCTGATGGGCACAGTTTGGTATTTAGTTTAGATAGTGTTACTATCTGATTACACAGGTTTGAATGTGCTGTGTCAATAATTGCCTCATTTCCAACACTTTCACTTTCAACTGTTTAAATCCCCTATACAGCAAAGCAGGCAAAAAATCTTCTCTGATATTGTGAGAAAACTACGTGCACGCAGGGGCAAAGACTTTTACATTTACAGTTCAAGTCAACATAACAATAATAATAACTGCGATTGATTGTAAAACATTATGTATATGCGTGACTGCATCCTTTATCTGGTCTTATTATGCCATTAGTAATTTGACCACTATGAGGCTCTTCTCCATTTATTTGAAAGCAATTACAGCGAGTGAACAGAATATTTTAAATCTGAACTGTAAATACCCACCAGTGTATCAAAACCCAACCTCACCCTATCTACATATTTTTAAATGTCTCTAGGCCAGGTAAAACTAATAGAAATAAAATAAATACTCAGTATTGGTGCAGTATCTGTTCTTCTGCTGTAAACCCTGTATTTTTGTTGATTGCATGCCATTTTCCCACATTGGCAATCCACTAACCTATTGTTTTAACATATCTAACTCTATGTTGATGCTATTTAATCACTCTTTGACCATTATTTACATTAAAAATGCACATCTTAATCACTGAAAGTAATATAAGACGTACACAGTACCTCATATTTGATGCACACCTCTAATGGATCATGAGGCCCCAGGTAAATGTCTTCTTCATCTATGGTAAAACAGCCTCAGGCTACAGTTTGATATTTTCTCATTACCTGTCTTTGCCATGGAGAGGTAACTACTAACAAAAATAAAAAAGAATCTGAGCGTGCTATTGAATGTCCTGTAAACTTTACACAACATAAATGACCTACCCTTCATCGTGAGTATTATGATAAATGATGCTCAGCGATGAGTTACATGGATGAGATGAGTTCATACTTCCTTAATGTAGATTTGTTTTACCAAAGGTTTACATAAATAAGCCTTTGTGAACTCGTAACTGTTCCTCTTAAAAGTGGACTGTTTTCCCTCAGAGCATTGCTCTTATCATCCAGACATGTTTTAAAGTTATCAGCCAATGTAAGAACACAAAGTAATGACCAGGCAAGAATGTGTGTAGGCTACACAGCGATAAGCTGTTAAGACAGACATAAGATCCTGTGAGACCCTGATATACAAAAGAAAAGACACTAAAATTATGAATGAACATTGCTGCTAATGGTTCTCAGTGATGGTGTGAGTTATACATGCTGCTTGTGATGCTCTGGTTTATGCACTGCAGGCAGTTTTAGGAATATCTGGTGTTATGGTGCCACCTGGTGTCCAAACCTGTATTTCAACTGATCTTTTAAAACACTGTTTTTGATTTTGTGTTGACACATTATATCATTATCAAGCTACATGTGAGCTCCTGTATTGACATTTCATACTTATTGAGCAATTTTTAACAACTAAATTTAAAGGCACATTTGAAAGGGTAGATATGTGTGCAATATTGTGGATATAATGATTATAAAAAAAAGATGTAGTTACAGTCTGGTGTCTTCTTAGTCATGCGTCCTTATACAGACTTTTTTCAGGTTTTATATTTGGACTTTTTAATCCTTATTCGAAGGTTAGAAGAGTGGATAGTCTCAGAAACTTGGGAAAGAGAGAAAGAAAGACCTGAATGAAAGTGGGAAAGGGGCCACAGGCCAGAGCTGAAATGAGGCAGCCTGCTTCCAGGACAACAGCCTCTGTACACTGGGTGCAGACATGATGACATGGCTATCTATGCCATAAGATTTTTTCAATGTTATTGCATTATAATGATGCTTTTCCATTGAAGTAAACCAATGATACAATCTATAAAGCATTAAAAAAGCAGACTCCTGTAGTTGCAGGTCACCCTCTCTTCCTTTAAGAGTAGACTTAAAACTGTTGTCTTTGATAAAGCCTTCTTCATGTATCAAGTTACTATCTTACCTGGAGCTCCTGGGCTCTCTTGTCTTGTAAGATATCTAACAGTGACCTTTTTACTGTTCTCTTATTTAATGTTCAATCCTGAATGTATTCCTTTTTCTCTGGTTAAGTTCATGTGAAAATCTCTGGTCTGCCTTTCAAAATAAAAGCAGGACAGCATCCAAACAGGAAGTCAGTTCTGCATGATTTAAGGCAGGAGAAAAATCCAAAATGAGACAGAAACAGTTTGAAATGAAAAAGAGTTGACCCTTTGAGAGCAGGAAGGATGTGATTGGTTGGGACTGACTAGAAATTCAGAGACTATTATGACTCCAGTAAGAATCTATCCTGTCAAAATGTGTTAAAGCAGATCCATCAGACAATAACAATACGTTTATTGAAATCAAATGTATTTTTATTTTTTGCAGTGATTGAATAATCCTGTTTACATGTGAAATCAGAGTGTGGATCAGAAGTTTAATGCTAATGTTTTATTTTATTTAGAGGCTCCAGTTTTTGGTCTGTGGGAGGAAGCCGGAGCACCCGGAGAGAACCCACGCTACACTGGGAGAACACGCGAACTCCACACAGAAAGGCTCCTGTCAAACAGGGATTTGAACCAGAAACCCTCCTGTAGTGAGTCCAACCACTCCTCCACCGTGCAGCCCTTCTTTTCTTTACAACCAGATTTAAGGAGAGCCCAGAGGAGGCTGCAGGGGTTGGAGGTCTCTGAGTCTCTCCTAAAAGAGACCCAGGAACCTTTTCCCTGAAGATTTCTTCTCCTTCCTGTCCACCACCTCCATCAGGGCCTCCAGTTTCTCCAGCCTCTCCCTCAGACGCTCAGACGGCCCAGCTTTTTCTTCCTCCACCTCTGGAGTCTGTTTCATGACGCTGACAGACTCCAGAAGAGAGGCTTTCTCCTGCTGCTCTTTCTCCAGCTTCTTCTCAGCCTCCTTCAGGGACGCCTTCAGGCTGCAGCTTTCCTCCAGGAGCTGACATCTGTCCTCCTCCCACTGGTGTGCCTGATCAGCCAGGATCCTCTTGGTCTCTGCCAGGAGAACACGTGAACTCCACACAGAAAGGCTCCTGTCAAACAGGGATTTGAACCAGAAACCCTCCTGTAGTGAGTCCAACCACTCCTCCACCATGCAGCCCTTCTTTTCTTTACAACCAGATTTAAGGAGGGCCCAGAGGAGGCTGCAGGGGTTGGAGGTCTCTGAATCTCTCCTAAAAAAGACCCAGGAACCTTTTCCTGGAAGACTTCTTCTCCTTCCTGTCCGCCTCCTCCATCATGGCCTCCAGTTTCTCCAGCCTCTCCCTCAGACGCTCAGATGGCCCAGCTTTTTCTTTCTCCACCTCTGGAGTCTGTTTCGTAACGCTGACAGACTCCAGAAGAGAGGCTTTCTCCTGCTGCTCTTTCTCCAGCTTCTTCTCAGCCTCCTTCAGGGACGCCTTCAGGCTGCAGCTTTCCTCGAGGAGCTGACATCTGTCCTCCTCCCACTGGTGTGTCCGATCAGCCAGGATCCTCTTGGTCTCTGCCAGCTCCTCCTGGATCCTGGAGGTCCTTTGATTTTGTCCCTCCAGGAGTCCACGTCTCTCCTCCTCCCAAAGCTGGATCTGTCTCCCCTGATCCTCTCTGGTCCGGCTCAGAGCCATCTTTATCTTCCTGGTTTCCTCCATGTGCTCCACCAGGAGACGGGATCGCTCCTCTTCCCACTGGCGTTTGAGGATCTTGATGGTCTCGTAAGCCTGGTCCTGATCTCTCTTGTTTTTTTCTCCATCTTCTATCTGAGTCAGTAGGAACTGGTGTTTCTCTCGTTCCCACTGACATTTCTGCCTGAAGAGGCTTTCTTTGGCCTCCTTCAGAGCCTTCTCCAGCTGTCCAGTCCTCTGCTGGTGTTCCTGGAGGAGACCGGACCTTTGGCCCTTCAGCTGCTGCGTCTGCCTCTCCAGGTCTTCTCTGGTCCGGGTCAGAGCAGCCTTCATCCTGTGGGTCTCATCCTGATGTTCTGACAGAAGTCTGGATCTCTCACCCTCCCACTGGCGGCTCTTTGTCTCCAGATCCTCTCTGGCCTGGGTCAGAGCAGCCTTCATCCTGTGGGTCTCGTCCCGATGTTCTGACAGAAGTCTGGATCTCTCCTCCTCCCACTGTCCACTCTTTGTCTCCAGATCTTCTCTGATCCGGGTCAGAGCAGCCTTCATGCTGTGGGTCTCATCCTGATGTTCCAACAGAAGTCTGGACCTCTCCTCCTCCCACTGTCGGCTCTTTGTGTCCAGGTCTTCTCTGGCCTGGGTCAGAGCAGCCTTCATCCTGTGGGCCTCTTCCTGATGCTCTGACAGAAATCGAGATCTTTCCTCCTCCCACTGGCGGCTCTTTGTCTCCAGGTCTTCTCTGGCCTGGGTCAGAGCAGCCTTCATGCTGTGGGCCTCTTCCTGATGCTCTGACAGAAGTCGGGATCTCTCCTCCTCCCACTGGCTGCTCTTTGTCTCCAGGTCTTCGTGGGCCTGGCTGAGAGCCGCCTTCAGGAGGCCGGTTTCCCTGGTCGTTTCTGCCAAGAGACGAGACCTTTCCTCTTCCTGTTGTCTGGTCTTGTCCAGGATCTCCTTGTGACACTCAGCCTCGTTGATCCTGGCCAGGAGACCAGACCTTTCCTCGTCCCACTGTCTTTTTTGCTCCTCATGTCCCTCACGTGTCTGGCAAAGTTCAGCACGCAGTCCAGAGACTTCCATGAGCAGGGCGTTCTTCTCCTGTTCCCACATGTCTCTGTAGTTCTGCAGGTCCTTCACGGTGCCTACCCTTGACAGTCTCCTGGTGGACCACTGAAGGGTGGTCATGGGCTTGTCATTGAACCCCTTCAGACCAGACATAAGACAGTCCTTAAAAGTCTTCTTCATGGTGCCCACCCCCTCTGTGGCCTGCTCGTCTGAGGCCTCAGAGAGAGACGGAACCATGTTGGAGGCTTTCTGGTCTTCCTCTTCCTGTCTGACCTGAGGATTTGATGGTTCAGACTGGGGGGGCGGGATGGCGGTCTCCTGAAGGCTGGCATGCTGGCTCTCTGCAGGCTGAGGAGTTGGCGCCACTGCAGGGTCGCCTTTCACCTCCTGGACCTGTTCCTGAGCTGGCTCTGACTGCTCCGCTGGTGTATGGACTGGACGGATTTTTTTGAAAAAGTGTCCGCAAATTTCTTCATACTCATCGTCGTCCTCCATTCCTGCGGGCAATCCTGATACCAGGGGGCTCTGACCCCTGAGTCCTTTGACCTCCTCACTGGTCTGCTTGGTCTTATTCCTCCTCTTCTTCTTCTTGGTCAGATAATAACTGGGGTAATCTGACTCCTTATTAACAGGAACAGACTGCAGGTCTTCCTGGGTCTGAGCAGTCTGTGGCTCTGGTTCAGCCTCCTGCATTTCTCCAGATCTTTTCTGCTCTTTCTCCATAACAGTGCTACTGTTGGCTGCTGGATTCATTCTATTTTATAATAACAATGGTAAATAATCCAGAGATAATGACTAATAATGTGAGTGCTGTTAAACAGACGGCTCGTTCAGTAACTCAGCAATGACAGCTGTTCTGACTGTTCTAACCTGGTTCTAACTGACTAATGCAGCTGTCTAGAGTTTGGTATATATAGAGAAAATGTACTATGATGTCACAAAGGTTCCAGGACCATCAAAGGCAAGGGGGCGGAGCCAAACACCTCCTCTATCTGAGCCTCCAGTTTCTCGACCCTCTCCCACAGTTATGGGGAAATTCCCTATGGAATGTTTGGCTCCATCAAAGACAAGGGGCGGAGTCTGAGAGAATGTTTGGCTCCGCCCCCTTGCCTTTGATGGTCCTGGAACCTTTGTGACATCATAGTACATTTTCTCTATATATACCAAACTCTAGACAGCTGCATTAGTCAGTTAGAACCAGGTTAGAACAGTCAGAACAGCTGTCATTGCTGAGTTACTGAACGAGCCGTCTGTTTAACAGCACTCACATTATTAGTCATTATCTCTGGATTATTTACCATTGTTATTATAAAATAGAATGAATCCAGCAGCCAACAGTAGCACTGTTATGGAGAAAGAGCAGAAAAGATCTGGAGAAATGCAGGAGGCTGAACCAGAGCCACAGACTGCTCAGACCCAGGAAGACCTGCAGTCTGTTCCTGTTAATAAGGAGTCAGATTACCCCAGTTATTATCTGACCAAGAAGAAGAAGAGGAGGAATAAGACCAAGCAGACCAGTGAGGAGGTCAAAGGACTCAGGGGTCAGAGCCCCCTGGTATCAGGATTGCCCGCAGGAATGGAGGACGACGATGAGTATGAAGAAATTTGCGGACACTTTTTCAAAAAAATCCGTCCAGTCCATACACCAGCGGAGCAGTCAGAACCAGCTCAGGAACAGGTCCAGGAGGTGAAAGGCGACCCTGCAGTGGCGCCAACTCCTCAGCCTGCAGAGAGCCAGCATGCCAGCCTTCAGGAGACCGCCATCCCGCCCCCCCAGTCTGAACCATCAAATCCTCAGGTCAGACAGGAAGAGGAAGACCAGAAAGCCTCCAACATGGTTCCGTCTCTCTCTGAGGCCTCAGACGAGCAGGCCACAGAGGGGGTGGGCACCATGAAGAAGACTTTTAAGGACTGTCTTATGTCTGGTCTGAAGGGGTTCAATGACAAGCCCATGACCACCCTTCAGTGGTCCACCAGGAGACTGTCAAGGGTAGGCACCGTGAAGGACCTGCAGAACTACAGAGACATGTGGGAACAGGAGAAGAACGCCCTGCTCATGGAAGTCTCTGGACTGCGTGCTGAACTTTGCCAGACACGTGAGGGACATGAGGAGCAAAAAAGACAGTGGGACGAGGAAAGGTCTGGTCTCCTGGCCAGGATCAACGAGGCTGAGTGTCACAAGGAGATCCTGGACAAGACCAGACAACAGGAAGAGGAAAGGTCTCGTCTCTTGGCAGAAACGACCAGGGAAACCGGCCTCCTGAAGGCGGCTCTCAGCCAGGCCCACGAAGACCTGGAGACAAAGAGCAGCCAGTGGGAGGAGGAGAGATCCCGACTTCTGTCAGAGCATCAGGAAGAGGCCCACAGCATGAAGGCTGCTCTGACCCAGGCCAGAGAAGACCTGGAGACAAAGAGCCGCCAGTGGGAGGAGGAAAGATCTCGATTTCTGTCAGAGCATCAGGAAGAGGCCCACAGGATGAAGGCTGCTCTGACCCAGGCCAGAGAAGACCTGGACACAAAGAGCCGACAGTGGGAGGAGGAGAGGTCCAGACTTCTGTTGGAACATCAGGATGAGACCCACAGCATGAAGGCTGCTCTGACCCGGATCAGAGAAGATCTGGAGACAAAGAGTGGACAGTGGAGGAGGAGAGATCCAGACTTCTGTCAGAACATCGGGACGAGACCCACAGGATGAAGGCTGCTCTGACCCAGGCCAGAGAGGATCTGGAGACAAAGAGCCGCCAGTGGGGTGAGAGATCCAGACTTCTGTCAGAACATCAGGATGAGACCCACAGGATGAAGGCTGCTCTGACCCGGACCAGAGAAGACCTGGAGAGGCAGACGCAGCAGCTGAAGGGCCAAAGGTCCGGTCTCCTCCAGGAACACCAGCAGAGGACTGGACAGCTGGAGAAGGCTCTGAAGGAGGCCAAAGAAAGCCTCTTCAGGCAGAAATGTCAGTGGGAACGAGAGAAACACCAGTTCCTACTGACTCAGATAGAAGATGGAGAAAAAAACAAGAGAGATCAGGACCAGGCTTACGAGACCATCAAGATCCTCAAACGCCAGTGGGAAGAGGAGCGATCCCGTCTCCTGGTGGAGCACATGGAGGAAACCAGGAAGATAAAGATGGCTCTGAGCCGGACCAGAGAGGATCAGGGGAGACAGATCCAGCTTTGGGAGGAGGAGAGACGTGGACTCCTGGAGGGACAAAATCAAAGGACCTCCAGGATCCAGGAGGAGCTGGCAGAGACCAAGAGGATCCTGGCTGATCGGACACACCAGTGGGAGGAGGACAGATGTCAGCTCCTCGAGGAAAGCTGCAGCCTGAAGGCGTCCCTGAAGGAGGCTGAGAAGAAGCTGGAGAAAGAGCAGCAGGAGAAAGCCTCTCTTCTGGAGTCTGTCAGCGCATTTAAACAGACTCCAGAGGTGGAGAAAGAAAAGCTGGGCCATCTGAGCGCCTGAGGAGAGGCTGTAGAAACTGTTGGCCATGATGGAGGAGGCGGACAGGAAGGAGAAGAAGTCTTCCAGGAAAAGGTTCCTGGGTCTTTTTTAGGAGAGATTCAGAGACCTCCAACCCCTGCAGCCTCCTCTGGGCCCTCCTTAAATCTGGTTGTAAAGAAAAGAAGGGCTGCATGGTGGAGGAGTGGTTGGACTCACTACAGGAGGGTTTCTGGTTCAAATCCCTGTTTGACAGGAGCCTTTCTGTGTGGAGTTCACGTGTTCTCCTGGCAGAGACCAAGAGGATCCTGGCTGATCAGGCACACCAGTGGGAGGAGGACAGATGTCAGCTCCTGGAGGAAAGCTGCAGCCTGAAGGCGTCCCTGAAGGAGGCTGAGAAGAAGCTGGAGAAAGAGCAGCAGGAGATAGCCTCTCTGGAGTCTGTCAGCGTCATGAAACAGACTCCAGAGGTGGAGGAAGAAAAGCTGGGCCGTCTGAGCGCCTGAGGGAGAGGCTGGAGAAACTGGAGGCCCTGATGGAGGTGGTGGACAGGAAGGAGAAGAAATCTTCAGGGAAAAGGTTCCTGGGTCTCTTTTAGGAGAGACTCAGAGACCTCCAACCCCTGCAGCCTCCTCTGGGCTCTCCTTAAATCTGGTTGTAAAGAAAAGAAGGGCTGCACGGTGGAGGAGTGGTTGGACTCACTACAGGAGGGTTTCTGGTTCAAATCCCTGTTTGACAGGAGCCTTTCTGTGTGGAGTTCGCGTGTTCTCCCAGTGTAGCGTGGGTTCTCTCCGGGTGCTCCGGCTTCCTCCCACAGACCAAAAACTGGAGCCTCTAAATAAAATAAAACATTAGCATTAAACTTCTGATCCACACTCTGATTTCACATGTAAACAGGATTATTCAATCACTGCAAAAAATAAAAATACATTTGATTTCAATAAACGTATTGTTATTGTCTGATGGATCTGCTTTAACACATTTTGACAGGATAGATTCTTACTGGAGTCATAATAGTCTCTGAATTTCTAGTCAGTCCCAACCAATCACATCCTTCCTGCTCTCAAAGGGTCAACTCTTTTTCATTTCAAACTGTTTCTGTCTCATTTTGGATTTTTCTCCTGCCTTAAATCATGCAGAACTGACTTCCTGTTTGGATGCTGTCCTGCTTTTATTTTGAAAGGCAGACCAGAGATTTTCACAGGAACTTAGCCAGAGAAAAAGGAATACATTCAGGATTGAACATTAAATAAGAGAACAGTAAAAAGGTCACTGTTAGATATCTTACAAGACAAGAGAGCCCAGGAGCTCCAGGTAAGATAGTAACTTGATACATGAAGAAGGCTTTATCAAAGACAACAGTTTTAAGTCTACTCTTAAAGGTAGAGAGGGTGACCTGCAACTACAGGAGTCCGCTTTTTTAATGCTTTATAGATTGTATCATTGGTTTACTTCAATGGAAAAGCATCATTATAATGCAATAACATTGAAAAAATCTTGTGGCATAGATAGCCATGTCATCATGTCTCAACCCTGTCTGCATGTCAACTTGATTTCAATAAACGTATTATTATCATCTGATGAATCTGCTTTTCCACATTTTGACAGGATAGATTCTAACTGGAGTTATAATAGTCTCTGAATTTCTAGTCAGTCCCAACCAGTCTGTCCTGAGCTGAGCACAGCAGCTGATTTTAGGGTTATTCCTGAAGAGTTAAAAGTTATGACTTACAGTTAAACCCTGTGCACCAGCTGGACTTTAGCTGCTCTTATGTCATGACGTGGTGTAATATTTTATGCCAGGGATGAGCTGGCGCAAGTTTAAAATGTCAGAAGTGACTATAGTAAGCGTGGAAAACACACAGCAAAGTTCATAAAACGTGGGACCTACATGTAGCATAGCCCGGTTCTCTGAATTTTCCATCTTCTGGCTTTTTTATAACTTATAAGTGGTGAAATTTCTCTTGTAACTCTAGCTGCTTGTCCCTTTGCTGCTCTTAAAGCTGTCTAATGTTTTTAGGGGCAGTTTTCTGGCTGCATGTGGTTAACCTTAGTTTTGGTGCAGTACTAGCAGCGTTAGCCTCTCTCTCTCTCTGTGCACCTGTTTGTAGGTGCGCTCTTGTCCTAGGGGTGTCATTCATGCACTGGAATGGTTATTGTGCGTATGTTCAATTGTTATCCTGGCGGCGCCACTGATTATACTAGACCATTTATGAACATGTATGACATTATATTAGATATAATGTGCATTAATATCTTACCAGGAGAATGACAATACATAGTACATAGTACATAGTACATAGTGAGGCATAGTAGTGAGGCAGTTGAAACAATGAAAGGTGGAGAGACTGAGGAAGCTCAGGTGAGGACTGATATCAAGTTGATTTTTTAAAGATCAATTTTCTATAATTATTTCATTATTTCCACAGTACAATGAGGGTTTGGGTTGGGTTATGATGAGGTTATGAGCTGCACTAGAACACCCCACTAGTGTTCTGCACATTTATACGGTGAAATTCTAGTGACACATAAGTGGATTTTTCCTGTTTAGTTTTAAAACGAGCCACCTTTGTGCTCAGGAGCTGGACCTTGACAGCTCATAATCATTACGCTTTGATTAAAGACTCAAGCCATTTTGTTCAAGAGGAAGAGGGAGAAGCGTTTTTTCTGGGTGGTTTGCCCACATCTGAAGATCATAAAACATATACGGATATTATACATGCATTTATATAGGTGTGCACAGAACTATTTTTCCAAGAAAAATTTTAAAAAAGAAGAAAGAGTAAAAGATCACATAGTATTTTGTGGATGTTTTGCAGTGTAGTTAATTTATGACATATTTCTACTCAAACTATTTACGGATCTGTCAGGTTTCCAATATGTGTCCCCCCAGTGTTAAACTCATTCCTAGCTTGTAGGTTCATCTGGATCACTGGCATGATTGGCCTGCTGCTGTGGGTCCATCTGACTCCATCTGCAACAGCTATAAATTTTAGCCTTTCATCTCTTATCATTGTTATAAATGTTAAAGTGAATTTAAAAGCTTGTTAGCTTCATCTGCTACAACAATGGAGAGGTGATATATACATTTTTATTCATCTATATATTTATCTATTTATTTATTAATTGATGTATTCTGACATTGTGGCGAAAATTAAAATGATAGGCCATGAAATGGGAATGATTAATAAAATGCAACTATAATGTTGTAGAAATAAGACTACATTACCCATACTGCTTGGCGGTTAGAGTGGCGTGAAAGGCCGTGTCGCAGCGGTGAGGTAATAACAAACATGGCGGCGCTCGGTACAGCACGGTGCTTATTTCGGAGCTACTCTCGGGTCAAAAATGTTGAAAAGAGCAGGCAAATGCTGGTTAAATGTGGCGCCAGGACGCTCTGTAGTGGAGCACAAGACAACGGTATGTCCGAAACGTTGTATAAACACGTAAATGAATTCCCTTCTGTTATAAAACACTGACCTTGTAGCTTGTACCGTTATCCTCGATTTTCTCAATGTGGATGTCAAACCTAGCACACATATCTGACGGATTTAGATTTACCCATGTGTGGTAACGGGCACATATGTGTTATGAGGTATCAATATTAATATCTAAATTTCATGTGCAATTTCAGCAAGGTGGTCATGTCCGTCAGTGAAGCTTTCGAAGTTTAACAATTGTATGTACTGTGATGGTGCTAACTGCCTCCAGCGTGACATTATCGTCTAAAACTACGTGAATATCACCGACAGAAGTGGTTGCAAACAGGTTAGAATTATATCTCATTACATTTGTAAAACTGAGCTTTGCTTAGTATGAAATTATGAGTTATTGGGAAAAAATGGCAAAAGCTCCATGTATGGAAGCCCTGATCAAACACATCCACCCGCTTTACATACTCCATTTGTTTTTAGTACATTTTTATTTTCTGAGTTCTTTACCTAGTTACCCTATTTATCAGGGAAAAATAAACAGGTTTTCCCCGCTATGAAGTGTTGATTCCTTAAAGTCTCAAGAAGACAACCAAAGTTTACATGCTATCATGGGAAAATTTAATAAAATAAAATGTATACATGTTCTATCAGGGCTTTTAAAATGATGCACTTTTGAACATGTTTGTTATATTATTTCTTTTCTTCTAAGGTATGTTTTATTCCAGCTATGGTTGAAATTTTCACAATGTGGTTTGTGTTTTGTAAGAGGTGGTATTGAGTAGGGATGAGGATGGTTAACCTAATATTTATTGATATTGATACCATTAATCATTCCTGCTTATTGAAGGGAGTCTGTATTGATATCAATATTGATCATTTTCTTTGTTTGTTGGAAGGACAAACAGTACAGTTTAACGAAGTGATATAAGCTAAAGACTGATCGATTTGAATAGTTATGCCTGTTATAAACTTGAATAAAACACAACAATCTTGTCTTCATAACTGGATTTTTTCAAGGGATAGGTCAAAAACTGAATTTATATTTGCTGATGTTACATTTTAACACATGATGACTTTTTATTTACATTTGTTCAGTAGCCAGGATATTGAGCTGACCTTGGGCATATCAAAATATTACCATCTCTCAGCTTGTTAAGTCTGATACCTCTTACTCTTGATTTCTACACTGGATCAATGTTATTATCTAACAGGAGTTGCTGCAAAAGTCAGGAGCACTTTTCACAGCCCATCTGAGCACATGGGAGGATAATTTTCCTAAATCCAGTGTTATGTGTGCATACTACACTTTGAGAAAAATGCAGAACTGGGTCCTTAATCAGGTTTTGGCCTCCATCCCCGGTGGTGAATCTTATGGCTAGACCACTATCTCATTCATTTGTTCTGTCTTTTCAAGGAAAATCGAGCCAAAAGGTACTGGTTAAAAGTAGGGATGCATCGAGGTACCAGTTTAGCAATGGCCCTTTAGCAAACCTCAGTATTAGTATTTGCACAATCATCTCTTCTTCCTGCATCTCTTCTTAACAGCTAGCAATGTACACCTAATTAACATACACCCATCTGATCGTGCAGGACATTTAGATTTCTTGTCGTCATTTGTGGTAACCTGTTTTAACCCGTGTAACTTTTTTACAGCCCTCTCAGACAATGCAAAGCCACAGTTCACAGACCCAGCTGTTCAGGACATCCTCAACAGGATAACTGGCCTGGACCTACAGAAAGTGTTCCGACCAATTAAAAAGGAGCTGAAGCCACCCACATATAAACTCATGACAGACAAGCAACTGGAGGAGGTGCCCTTTAAATAAATCATGATATCCTTTTTTTAATCACTTACTCACATCACAGCAGCATATTTTTCATCCTATCTGGTATTTGTGTTCCCAGGCCACAGAGTTCGCTATAGAGCAGGCAAAGAAGCTGCTGAAAATGCCACCCGTCCTGCCAGAGAGGAAGCCCATCAGTGATGTGCTGTCTGAGGACACAATCCTGGATGGCATTGAAACAGCAAAACTTGTTTTCACAGACATCACTTACACCATCCCACACAGGGTAGGTACATGGTTTTGTCATTTTCTATGCATGTATGCGACCTAGGAGTGGAAGGAGGTGTTTGTTATGCAAAGTAGAGCATAATTAATGTGTCAGTCAAGGATTTATAAGAAACAAATGTATAGGGTTAATTTAAACTCCTTTTACCTTTAGAGCAAATGATGTCTTATGTGCAAACTACTAAATACATTTTATTTATCTATTATTTGAAATAATTAAACAATTTGCCCTAGAGTCAGATTTTCTCACTGATTGCGCTTATATGTGAAAAGTTTTTCTTTTTTATCAAACTTAGTTTTGTGTCTTGGCCAACAAATGTGTGAATTTAAAAAAACTCCAATTAGCCTCCATGTGCTTTATAAACCTTGTTATTTTTTCTCAGGAGAGGTTCATTGTGGTCAGGGAGCCAAACGGGATCTTGAGGAAGGCAAATTGGGATGAGAGAGACCGGCTTATTCAAGTATACTTCCCCAAGGAGGGACGAAAACTCACTCCACCTCTCATCTTCAAGGAAGAAAACCTGAAGGTGGGAATGTGAAACATGCACCTTTTTTTCTGGTTTTGACTAGCAGAAAATGTAATTCAGTCTGATTCCATACTATGAAGTTTAGTGCATTTTTTTGACATGAGACATATATGATATCATTCACTGTACATCCATTGCTGCCCCAATTCCTGCACACTTGTTGATCATATCTACCATAAATGATATTACATAGCATCCTGTTTTAAGTAGAAAATATCTGCCTATGTGTATGATGCACTGACAGAGATCGTTCCCAATCTGGTCTTTGGAATTCCACTTAAAAGCAAATTGTTCTGTAAGGATTAAGTTGGATGCTTGTAGATCCACTGTCGTGTATGCTCTCTACGAAGCATTCTTATGAACATTTCAGTGTATTTTTTGGCCTTCTGTACAGCAGAAACTTGTATTGGTATTAGGAGGAGAAGCACAGGTGTTAATAATAACATAAACAATGGCTCTCTCTCATTTAAGCCAGTGTGACGTTCACAGCACATTAACATGCTCAATACGGCAACCGTGAAACCAAATCAGTGAAATGGAATGTAGCTATTGTTAATCTTATAAGTAACATCTGTGATGTGTTTTCCCTTACACTTTTTTTTTTTTTTTGTGAAACAGCCCTTTGTACCCTTTGTAGCTATGAATAGCTCCCGTATTCCTTTCTAGAACAACATGTACACCTACAGCACTGACAAAATGGTAGTGCAGCGAATCTGTTTTGAAGTAAATGTGGAACTTTCTGTTCCAGGGCCCTTGTAAAGGTTGTTTGCAGTCACACGATAATAATGGCATACAAATGTCAGATGGGGGACAGGAAGTGTAGAACGTCAGTTAGGAATCAATAGGAATGGAGGAGCATCAATACTGTAAAGCTCTAAACACACCTGCATGCTGTAGTTTTCATTAAACATGTCTACATACATAAAGTATGCCTTCTGCACTTTACAGAACAAGTGACTTTTCCCATGGGTTAACCAATTTGTCTGGTGTGAAGTGGATCAGTATCACATAGTTTTTAGTCTTGTAGACCTCCTACTAGCCAGATGAAGGGATAAAAGTCTTTAGGAGTCTAATACTGAGCCCAAAGGTTTGTTGCACCTCTTTAACAGCTTTTCTCCCTTGTTTTGTCAAAAACATGCTTTTAATTGGTATGATGTTATATCGTTAACCAAATAAACCTAGCAGTATGAGTGACCAGTAATGTGTTGGTCACAAAGAAGCCAGCTCTTTTATATGCGCCTGTAAACTGGCATCAAACAAAGAGCCGTTTAGGAACCAAAAACCTTCTCTCATTACCAAGTGAAGTCAATTCATCTGGATCTCTTTAAAGAGATTGATTTTCCACTGCAGCAAGTAAGGCTGAACACAAGTGAAATCAGGGTTTACAGTAACTAATCATAACTACAAGTACAAAAGCAAACTAGACTACTTTGTGGAAAAGGACCTTACACAAGTGTTTTCTGACTCCACTCATCCAGACTTTAAACCCAGCTGCCATTTCTCTATAAGCTTTGGAACTTTTTTGCCTGTGTCACTACTTTTGGAAAACAAAAATAGCAAAAGCTTGTTTTGTTTTGCTTTGATTTTCATTTTTGCAATTGAAATGGATGGCACTAACGTAAATATTACAAACTTTGTCATTTTGGTCGCGCTTCTCTATGCAGAAATCACTTCCTGCCCCACATTTGAAGTTCTTTGCTGTGACATGATGCCATCTGCATACAACGTAATGTGCTTGAGTGCATGCTTGATCACTGGCATCGCTTGTTTGTTCTCATATTCAACACATTACATTTTTGCAGAGTAGATTTATTTTAAATATTCAAAATTAGGCCTTTACATCATGATTAAGGCAGTGTGTTAAGGTACATTATTCCTGATACTTTACTCCCCTTTATGGTGGGGGTGAATATTGCGGTGTGTCGTTGCTGCACATCTTGTTTTTTTTTTTTTTTTTTTAGGTTACACTTCTTTGAGTTACTACACTGATACGGTATACCACGCAATGGTCAAATGTAGCTGAGGTGTATACAAACCATAAAATACTGTTCTTCAGCTCTGTTGTACACATATGATCCTAAAGCTATAGATAAACAGTGTAATTGAAGGTCTGTGCCCTCAGTGTAGTCTTGAGAACATGTCTAATCAGGTATATGTTAAAATAAGGGTGTTGGTTCCAGAGAGGTATTTCATGTGAACACATCTGACCTGTGTTTCTCCATTAGATGGTGTTTTCCCAAGACCGCCATGAGGACGTGTTGGACTTGTGTCAGGTCCAATTTGAACCCGACTCCTCAGAATACATCAGGGTAACATGACATTGATTTTCCCTGTTATTTTAACCTGATCACTGACTATACTGAAATCTGTGGACTCTTTTAACACGTTAGACCGTGTAATCACCAGAGTCAGTTTCTTTGTTTGCTTAGGCTCACTTGATATAAAGTGCAGAATAAAAACAAGAGTGTAGATGGGAGGTTAATTTATGTGAAGAGTGTCATGCTAAGTCTCCACAACGTTAAATAATAAAGGATCTCCTTCATTTTATGTGATGTGTAGGTACATAAAGCAACCTATGAGGACCTGGACAAACACGGCAAATTTGATCTGCTGCGCTCCACCAGGCATTTTGGAGGCATGGCCTGGTACCTGCTCAATACTCGCAGGGTGGATGGTCTTATAGTGGACATGCTGAAGAGAGAGCTGTAAGTTTGCAGGTTATTAATGCACGGGGCTTGTGCAGGGTTTTCAGAAATCTACCATAGTTTAAAATACTAGCGTAGGGTTCTTGCGCATGGAGGAAAGACATCTTTATCTAGCTGGTAACACTCCACTCACTGCACAAATTCTGGCTCCTTCTATGCCAGAGAGGCAGCATGCCAAATCCAAGTATCATCATGATAACTCTGGTTAATACTGTTTAAGAGACGGTCTTTGTTATTATGGTTATTACTGGAATTGAAACCCTTTGTAGGCTTATTGACCTGGTTTTAAAACCTGGTTTACATGCCTCACTCTTGTACATTCTGTATTTTTTCCAGGGTCCAGGATGCGCTGAGCCTTGTGTCCCTGTTTCACATGGTCCACCCCCACAGTGAGTCAGCCCAGGAAGCTGCCGACCAGCAGGCCACTGGCATCAGCCTACTGAAGGTGAAAGCACGCAACCTTAACAAAATAAATCCACTGAATTACCTCTGTATTTAACTCTTCTTCCTACTTTATGTGTACATTATGCACCCTTATTTGAGTTTAGATATAGTCCAGGTCATACAAATTGTGACCTCTTGGGTATTAAAGAGAATCAGGAGTTAGCGTAGCTCCTGAGAGGTCATGCCAAGGCCGCCTCTTCTCAGGTTTCCCGTGTGAGAGGTTTGGGTTTGTCTCAAGCGTGGGAACTGCAGGGGCTGAGCTCGGGACACATCAGGTCTTATTAGCGCTCACAGCCCCTCAGCCTTGAAGCAGCAGGAGTGACATTGAGACTGACAGCCATTTAACGTGAGAGGTTAGCAGCAGGAGACACGGGTGTCTGTCTGCTATCATACTAGGCCTCTCATTTGGTCACGGTTGATTATGGAGCACATACTTAGCTGTGTTTTATTAGTGTGCTACTAAAACAATGAATACTCTGATTGTACTTTCTAGATGTTAGATGTTTTTGCAAAGCCCCAACTGCAAATTACTTATTGTGCCCTCTCTCTCCTACACTTCACTGACCTCTGGCTATTTTTCCTGCAGATCTATGCTCAGAAGGAGTCCCAGAGGTCAGGATACATTGAGCTGGCCCTGCAGGCGTATGAACAGATGGATGCTGAGACCTCTGCTGCCTGACGGCCCCACTTTTAAATAGCTATATATCAATTCTTGAGGCAGAAGTTGTATCCATATCCAGGGGAAGGGACTGAAAATGGCCTCTAATAAAAGGAAAAAGAGCAACTTTTTGTTTTCTCACTGTTAGGGTGGATACTGACACATGCTCCTTGCCTTTATTTTCAACAGTAAGTGGCCTGAAGACTTTGCTTTGACACTGAACATTAGATGCACAAAGGTCCTTGGAGCTGAATTCCAATAAAACTGTCAATGTCAAAGATGTGTTATTTGGAATGATGTACATAACAAAATAAAGATCTTTGTACTGTGTGAAATGCTGTTGTTAGAGTAAAATATTAAGATTTGGATTGGATTGGTTGCATCCTATTTAAAGGAAAGGGACTATTTTGTGTCAAAAAGGTAACTTTGAATCTGAGCGGACAAAAATTGCATGTAGAGTACCCTAAGGCTCCATCCTGGGGCTTCTTCTGTTCAACATCTACACACATCCACTTGCTCAGATCATAAAGAACAACAAAATAGATTAAAATAAATGTGCAGATTACACACAGCTCCACATTTCAATGTACCCTGGTGACTATGGCCCTCTACAAGCACTCGGTAAATGCACTGAACAAATGCATTTACTTAAAGCACTTTTTCTGACATTTTCGTCAGTTAAACAGAAAAAAACTGCGGTAGTTGGTTTTCAGCATGCAGCTGCAGTCACTACAATTAAAAACCACTGACCTGGCCAGACCTAAATTTTAAAAACCAAATAAAATATTAAAATGTCAGCTTATTTTCACCTCAGGGGTATTTTTAGGCTTAAAAAATCTTGAAATCATGCCCTTGCATTTATCTAAAGTCGAGTTGACTATTGTAATAGTATCTTAATAGATCTGACAAAACACTGCAGCTCAAGTCCTCACTAACATCATATTAGAACAGATCACTCCTGTTGTAAGGTCTTTCCACTGCTCCCTGTCTCTCAGAGAATAGACTAATACTCCTATCAACTTAAAAAGCACTGAAATCTTTAGACCCAAAATACATCAAGAGACCTTCTAATACAATATGAACTATCCAGACGGTGCAGGTCTACTCTTTCTTTCTAGTCAGAACCAAGTATGAAGTAGCAGTGTTCAGTTTCTATGCTCCGTATATCTGGAACAAACTTTAAGAAAACATCAGGTCTGCTGAAAGTCTGAGCTCTTAAATCAAAGTTGAAGACATCTGTGTAGGTTCTCATTCATCCAGGTCATGGTTGTCCAATTCTTCATCGAAATGGCAACTGGACTTGCTTGAGGTTCTTGAAGACATTTAACCTAGTCTCCAAAAGGCTTTCTCAGTTCTGTTGTGACTGAGGCCACAGTTTAGTTTACAGCCTCTGTTGACCATCTACATGTTATTGAATTGTAAAGTCAGCTGAGAGTAATTCACAGCTGAACAACTGTATTAAGGCAGATATCTGCCACTCTTTGACAAGGCCGACTGTTAACTCTGAGATTCTATTATAAATTTAGTTTTGGGATAGTTATCTGCTGTCATTCGTGAGGCTGAGTGTTAACATTAATGCAAGATTAGGCTTTTTAGCATGGGAAGAAAAATCTGCGAAAAAACATTTCAAGAGAATAATTAAATCTCACTTGAGTCCTGAACTATTGTATTGATATGGGTTCAGGTAGCAGAAAGGAGAAGAGGAATTCACCACGGACTTTTATCTTTTACATTTTTAACTGGCTGATTTAATCATTTTAAATTTTTTTTTTTTTAAATGTTTCTGTTGTGTTTCCCCTTTGTCATTGTTTTTGATGTCTTTGTGAAGCATTTTGTATTGCCTTGTTGCTTAAATGTGCTACACAAATAAACTTCCCTTTCCTAAAACAATGAGATTAAAGCAGTGAAAATACGTGAGAAATTATGGATAAAAGTTTTTTTAATTCACCTTTTGAAGTTCAGATACACAGTACCAACCAGTCCTTGAAAAAAGAAATAAAGTCTTTCAATAATGCACTTGTAACAGAGATTGTGAAGTTTTTAATCTGTTTTCTCATATTGTGAAAAACCAAAAGCATCTGTTGAAACCAGCTGAAAGAGAAATGCAACTACTTTCTATTAAAGCATCCAAAAGTGACATGTTATAAAAGACACTAAATGTAACTACAGACTTTTTGAAACCTTTAGCTTCTTTAGCATTTTGCTGTCTTACAAAAGTCATCATTCAGAAGACAGGCAGCCTTTTCTTAGATTTAAAAACATACTGCTCTAATCAAGCTGGAATGTTAAGAGAAACAGAATGGTTTAATTCCTCTTATATAAAGATACTGGATAACACCCTGATCAACAGTGGTGCTACATGTGAGGTAAAAGTAAGAAAGGAGGTACTAAGATGAAATCTAATTTTTAGCTGGTGAAGTTCATCACAACAAGGCACATCTCACAAAACGCGAAAGCTTTCTTTGACCGCCACTCCATGATTGGTGTATAAATGTTAAAGGGGTAGTACCACGAAGCAAGTTCAACACACCCAGGCTTTCACAAAGCTGGTTATAAACTTTCTGTTAACTCAAGGTTTAGTGATGTGTCAATCGCAAACGGTTTAACAAGTTCTAAGCTGGCTCTTTCATGTTCATGATGAGAGGTGGTTCCCTATTTTTTTACTACAAGAATAAAGACAATTTTTTATCCACTTCGCTCTACCACAGAAACAACATGCACTCAGGATTCTGCTTGATGGTATAACATAACAGGTGTCATATTCCCCCGCCAGAGAGCAGCTTTAATTCAAGAGGTTTTACAGAGATGCAAAATTCTTGGAAAATTAATGTGACATCTTACTACTATAGCCGGCGGCGTGTCTGTGTGTCTGTCTCGAATTGCAAGCCACACCTTTGCTCTAATAGTCCTTGAAACCTCTCAGAAGACCTCTTGGGTGTACAGGTTCATATCTGGTGCCAAAAAAAAAAATCATAACTATCTACAGATTTTCTTAAAATCCTAAATTTTTGCACCTTTTGCTTCAGTTTGCCCCAGTCCCCCATTATGTGCCATTACTTCACTTCCCCTGTATCATTCCACCAGAATGCTGAAGAGGGGACAGCCTTTGCTCCCAAACACACACACCAAAAGACGGAAACTACACTGAGATTCATGAGTCTTGTTTTTCTTCATAACAGACAGAAAGTGACAGAGCTAGAAAACAACCGGACTGTGTTGAAACAAGCCCACAAGGAAACGTATTTTGCTCCCCTGGATGTGATGATACTCCTGCTCCATGATTCCTGATTAAAGTAAGCTCTCTTTAAAGCACTTCTCCATGCTCATATTAACCAAAATTATATAGGAGACATGTCAAAAATTGGTGTTAGAAATCACAGTTTCTTTGCTGTTATTTATTGGTTGTAGCTGGCGGTGCTGCGTCAACATGCTTCAATGTGTCTGTCTCCATGCAGCCAAACGGTGTGAGGCTTTGTTAAAGCTCCACAATAAAGTGCATGCGCTAAAACTTTCTAAGTAAGTTGAACGGCACAGCTTTAATGCTCTGTTGCTGCAGGCTAATCATCGCAAAAAGCATTGGCACGCGGAGATGCTGAGCTCATATGCAGCTGTTTGGGGTAAAAACACCCCCTTCCCTTCAAATTGGCCTTACTGCATTAAGCATCTAGGGTGGTAACAGCATGACGTTAATAGAGTCAAGATTAGACCACTGTCTGTGAGAGCTGATGGAAATGCGCTGTAGTTTTTTTTTTACACATAAACTTTCCAGAGATCAGGAAATTTTTCAGAATTCAGAGTGGAACTTTTGTCAAGATGGTACTTTAGTGAACAGATTAATATTACCATTCCTTTAATTGAATGCACTGTCTGTTATTCTGAATATTAACATAGATTGTCAGAATCCGTG
The DNA here is from genome assembly GCF_018320785.1 of Cheilinus undulatus. Classification (NCBI taxonomy): domain Eukaryota; kingdom Metazoa; phylum Chordata; class Actinopteri; order Labriformes; family Labridae; genus Cheilinus; species Cheilinus undulatus. The sequence continues at coordinate 11,650,612 of NC_054866.1, forward strand.
CAGAATTGGACACACCTGCCTCGGGTAAGACTGGACGGCACGCGCTGCAGGAGTGGGTGGTAATGGTCAGAAATCCAGCTGGAGCAGGTGCGAGTGGGATTAAGAGAAGGGTCCCGCACAGGGCTCTAGTTTTCATGAATTAAACAAAAATAAGCACAGTCTGAGTAAAATACATTCACACATATCCATCAGAACATTTCTTAATTTGGCTGATTTGGCTGAGCCAAAATTCCACATGAAGACCACTTTTGGAGCCAAAAAAGCTATCTCTTATTACTGAGCTGAATCAAATGATCCAGACCATCTAAAAGAGCTGAATCCCATCATTATCAGGCTTTATTCACCAGACTGTGGGCATGCTCAGACAAGACTGGGTATTCACAGCGGTGCGTCACACTTCTACCACAATAAGCTGGCTGTAAGACTGTCAGAATGAAATGAGGAATACAAAAGCATTATTGCCTTACAAAAGACGCTGCTGGTCTTAAGAAGAGACACTGCAGGAAAGTATTTTGCTAATTTGTATTTTAATTTGTGATTTTGCCATCAATTCAATTGCTTGTGATTCTATTTCATTTTTAATGTGACAACTGTGGAACTTTAATTAAGTTGAAAAGCTTTTGCCTTTATCACATTATGACCAAGATTGAAATGCTAGTTTCTTCATTTTATTGTTTATATTTGGGATTTATTTATTTATTTTAGGATGCTGTGCCCTTGTCTACTATGTAAAACCTGCTGATATTATAAGTGTAGATGCAAACAGGTAAAAACAAGAGGGGTGTCTCTGTGATGTGATGCACACAGTCTGATTGCAGGCCTAACTGCACAGCTTCATTTTGTAACAGTACAAATATAACTTTGCATTTCCAAAAGTTTGCATTAACATTTTTAAAATGAAGATCAATAATGCCAGCTGAGAATACTCCAGGCTTCCAATGATTTAAGGACAAAACTCTGAAAACAATCTGGTCCAGACCAGGGTCAGTTTCACCATGGTGATTTAAAAGAAAGCCAGCTTCATGATACAGAAAAGTCAATCTTGATGCTTACCCTCTAATCTTGCTTCGTGGTATGCACCCTCATCTGAAGTCTAAGTCCAATACAACAGTGTAATAATTCCATAACACAAACATTAACAAATCTATATTTTAATCCTTATTCTCCCTTTAAAATTACTTTTCTCCTTTCATTTCTCAGTTATTTTTGCTGCAGAAGGGCCCTGCTTATAATCTCCCCGTTAATTAAATTAACTCAGTCTGCAATTATCAGAGTTGAGGTCTATATTTTGTAAAATTTGGTCCTACAGTACCATAAATTACGCCATTTTTGTCTCTCTGTTAACACCTTTTTAAACAAGACTTTGGCTTTTAAAAAGAGCAACAACTTGCAAAATATTTTTCTTCCTAGTCAGACAAGAAATCATCATCCAGGTTGACATCTGAGGTGTCGATGTCTTCCAGGTCAAAATTGTCCAAATCCAGATCATCTAGGGCCTGCAGGTACAAGAAACAAAGTGTTACTTTAAAGGGAACAATTACTTCAAGAAAAACCTTATTCCATAATAAAGCAAATATTGGTTTATTTCTTCTACAAGATAAGAAAAGGATATTAACCTCATCCACCATGTCATCCCCGAGGTCTTCTGCGGGTTCCACCTCAACCTCCTTCTTCTCTACTATGGTCCCCTCTGCAGGAGCTGATACTGGGATTAAAACCTCTGCCTCAGCCAGTAGAGGAACTACAGGCTCTAGTTTTGGGATTTGTTCCTCCTGTTTTGGTTCTTGAGACTGGACTGGCATCATTACCGGCATAGCATCTTGGAGAGGGTCTTGCAGTGGATCAAGAGCCAAATCTGGAAAGGTTTGGGCTTGGATAGGTGGATCCAGTTGTGGACTGTCTGTGTTTTCAAAGCTTATGAGCTCCTCCACTGCTATGGTTGATGCTCCTGTTTCCTCTGCAACAGGGGTCTCCTCTGCTGCTGTACCTATGAGGGTTGGTGCTTCATTACTAGGCATTGTCATGTTTTCAAAAGCTTCCAGTACAGCTTTATCATCTATGAGACTATTACTAACCGTGACGTCCACTACTGAGGTGTCTGCTGCTACTAGATCACTTTGTGTTTCTTCCATTGCCATGGCAGTGTCTGCTGTTTCTGCAGATGTTTCAGAAACAAGGGTCACAGCTGTTGCAGTAACTTCCAGAAGATTTGTCTCTGCTGATGACTGGACATCCACAAGACTGGCTGGTACCATCTCTGGCTCTTTAGGGAGAATCTTAGATGTAGTTTCTGACATTTCTTCATCAACTGAGACTAATTCCTCCTCTAATGGAGTGATGCTTTCCTCCAGAAAAGAAACAGATTCTGCTTGTTTTGGTTCATCGTGCTCTTCTTGCACAGCTGCAGGTAGGGGGGATGCTGCTTTTGCTACTGGCATGGATTCTTCCTCTTCTGCTTGTAAAATTGGATCAGTAATCTCCTGTTTTAACAGGATAGATTCCTCAGCTGCAGCTGTTTCTTCAGGTAGCTCCCCTGTCTCTGCTTTTGCTTCTTCAGATGCAGCCTCTACCTCCACTGCTGCTTCTTTAAGAGCCTCCACTGTCACCTCTACTGTTTCTATGGGTTCAGCCTCTGTCACTGCTTCTGTTTCCACAGATGCAGCCTCTGTTTCTACTGCTGTTTCCACAGGTGCAGCCTCTGTTTCTACTGCTGTTTCTGCAGGTGCAGCCTCTGTTTCTACTGCTGTTTTTGCAGGTGCAGCCTCTGTTTCTACTGCTGTTTCTGCAGGTGCAGCCTCTGTCACAGCTGCTGTTTTTACTGGTACCTCCTCAGTGTCCATTGCTGTTTCTGCAGGCACAGCCTTCGTCACGGTTGCCACCATGACACTTTCAATGATACTCATCACAGCTTCCTGTTTCCAGAAAAAATAAGTATTGCAATTCTGTTTTAGTCAAAGTTGGCATTTCTCAAGTCTAGCATACTCACTTGCTCTCATAAGGACTAAGCTAGTAAACAGCGGAAATTTTGGAGAATTTCCTACAGTAAAAATACCAATTTGTAATCATCAAAATACCCTATAACAAGGGGTCTTAACTGGTAGGTTAGGATTTAAAAGTGGATTGGTTGCATAGCTGTTTCCAGCACCTCCAAACTTGGGGTCTGGAAAAAATAAATACCATATACAGAACAATAGGCAGACATACTGTAAATCTAGCACAATTAAAGTTTGGTTGTTTTCTCAAGAGCTTATTTCTCATTATCTTGGGAAAAAAGCTGTTTTTTTCATCATAATCAGTTAATTCTAGAAAACAACATGCATGCATGTCCTCTCAAGGCATCTGTAATATTGTGCTTTATAAATATGTTTTGCTTTATTCATATATCTTTCTTCAATAATGTTTTGTTCACTCAAATATCCAAAGTACAACTTTTTTTTATACATAGAAAAATTTAGTGGTTGGAAGTATTGGTCAAGATTTCTCATTAATCAGGTGGTAACTGGTCTCAGGATAGACCAGCTGAGAACCATGGCTCTAAAACACAACAAAAATCCATCTTTAAACCTAACCAAGTAGCTGAATTACAGTAGAATTCACTAAAATCAAAAAGAAAAAACCTACAAGATAGTTAGCAAAATGTTAAGCATTTCAAGTTTCTGGTACACAATACCATATCAATTTTGTCACTCTACTTTCTGAACTCTTCTGTTCCTACTAAAACATATTTGTGCCCCCGTTTTGGGTTTTGAAAGGTTAAAAAGGGAGACACCTCAGACCCCAACTCATCATTGGGGTGAATATGAATGTAAAATGTATTTTATTGGATCAGACATACTAAGCGAAACAAATGGAAATACTTGAGTAATTAAGAATACATAAATATTGTACTAAAGTTAAGTACCTGCAAATGTGTATCCATTAAAACCCCAAGATCACTCATTTAAGCTGTAAAATTATGCATATGGGTAATTCCTACCACTGTTGATCAGTTAGGGTCCAAATCTTGATATTTACATAATGTGTTATAACACAATGCCACCTGCCCTCTACAGGTTGAAACTGGGCTACTGCAATTTAATTTTTCTATTGGCTGATCTGATGGCAGGTGGCATTTGTGGTGTCAGCTTTCACAAAAGAGCTCAACAGTGACCCCCACTTTTTCCATTACTGTTTATTTTATTAGCAGCTGCAGATTTTTTAAATTTGCATGTAACAACGGGTTCCACCAAACAGAGATATCACTGAGAATATACCATTTATGTCTAACACCTAGGTGAATATTTATCTGTTTAATGCTAGGTAGCTGATAATAACACCTATCTTAAGAAATTCTGGTTAATCATCACATTAGCAAAAGCAGCATAGACTGCTAATGTTGTGGCTGATGATGACAGCACTAAAGTAAATAATCCTAATCCTATCCAAAGTTACGGAGGAAGGGAAAAAAAATTAAATGATATCCAGAAATACTTAAAAAATTATGTCATCCTTTTTCCCCTTTGAACAAACTGGTTTCAACCTTTGGTCCAGTCCAACAGCTTTAATTCTGCTGATTTGAAACAACAATATTTCTATAATAATGTTCAGCTGGATCTAAAGGAGCATAATCTTTCTTTAACAATATACACTGGGTTAATCCTCACCTCTGGGTCAGTGATCTCCTCTTTTGGCAGAAATCCTGCAGATTCCTCCAGAACATTACGGTCCTCATTTGGCTGGACAGTAGAGACAGGCCATAGCAATCAAAAACTAGCACTTTTATTGTGTAAAATATGCACAAATAAAGCCAGGTCTATGTGTAATTAAGAGATAACAGACTTAAATTAATGAAAGTTTTAAAGTATAGTTCCTCTGACTTTAACTGACCATGATGAGGGGATATTCTGCAGCAGGTCTGACCCTGACATGAGTCTCCTTCAGGTACTGCTCAGCCAGCAGGGCTTGCTGGAGGCCAGGGAACAGGTTGCTGTACTGGGTGGGGTCAGCCAGAGCATCTGCCGCCTTCTGGTTGACCTTGGACAGACTCTCCTTCCACAGTTTCACCACCCTGGAGAAGGGGGTTGAGTAAACAGCTTACCAATTAAGCATAGGATAAATAAAACACAAATATGTTGATGACTACAGCTTACAGTTCTTGAAAATCAAAAAATCCACTATCCTAAATTACACAAGACCAACCTAACGATTTATAATACAGAAATGACCTGTTCTTAAAGGTATGTTCACTTATGCTGACAGTACAATTTGGGGATCCTTTTACATGAATTAGTGCATCAGTGCATACATGGTTATGGAAAACTAATGTCCTAATTTTTCTGACATGCACCTGTGTGCATGATTTTAATATGAAAACTATATCAGTAGGTCTTTAATTTTTTTTTTTGCCCTGGGTATAAAAAGGTATTTTATGAAAAAAACAAACAAACAAATAAACAAACAAAAAAAGAACAACAGGGTTATGCAGGGGTTATGCGGGACATGTATGGTTATATGATTAATGCATGTACACAGAGCCAGGGAACTGGATTACAACACTCAGTAAATGTGGACTCCACAGAAACAGACTCACCTTGCCACATGGCTGGGCAGATACGTCCTTGCCAGAAATGCAGCTTCTGGCAACCGATCTGTTTTGATGAGAAGGTCCAGACATTTTTCCAATCTGTGCAAATACAAAAATAGTGACTACTAAAAACATGAAATGAAAGCTTAATTGGAATTAAGGCTGCAAAAACACCCCCTTCCCCAGCCCCCTCCTCCACCTCAGCTCACCGTCCCTGCATGAAGTAGGTGAGAAAGGCCACGTTGGTCTTCCCGTCCCTCTCCGCTCCCTCTGCCAGTTTCCCGACCATGTTGGCATTGCCTGAGGCGGTGGCCAGCAACAATAATCCCCCATAATCCTGAGCCTGGTGCAGACACTCCTGGGCCAGACTAAACTGGCACTTTGTCGTAGCCAGCTCTGCCAACTGCTTCCATTTCTGCTCAGACTGGAGCCCCCACAAGTCACGAGCCAGAGAGACAGGAGAGAGGATTATCACAGGTGGGGAAGCATGACCCTCAACAATGCATTGTTAAGCAGTAAGGGAAGCTAGAGTTTGATTCAACCTGTTTGACTTTCAGCATAAAAGCAGCTGATTCTTTAAATGTAACAGTGTATCTAGAAAATAATTAACTTTATAATATAAATATTATAAACTTAAAATGTTAAACTTTGGAAAAGTCCTTTAAGGCTGCATCCAGCTTTTGTTGCCCCATGTGTTACAGGTTTTTTTTCATCTGTGAATCATTTTTGAAGAAGGGTTAGAAAATGTTTGACTTTTGTAGTCAGCACCGTACCTCTATCTTAATTTGGAATTAAAAATGTCAAACACAAGCAGTTGCTGCCAATGTTCTCTATGTCTATGACTCTATGTATACTCAGCACAGCTGCAGCAGCCACTTTTTGCAGCCTCTGATGCTCTTATTAGTCATGGTTTGTGGCTGCTAAGCACTTCAGTCTATTCTGGCTTGAAGTTTACCTCATCACTTGTCTTATGCACAAACAGAAATCTGCATAATATACTGCAAAAAAGTTTCCCAAAGGGATATGTGATTTTATCAACACGTATTAGCTGATACAAGCAAAAAAAGGCAATAATCAGTACTGGCAGGTATGAAATATTTACAGCCAACTTAATGGCAGAATGTATATGTGCCATTCAAAGCAGAATCAATGAACCTACCCAAGGTGATTTTTTCACTATTATGCTCAATCCTTAATCTTTAAAGTGTGTTCTATGGACTGTTTTAACTCTGACCTTCAGATATTTTGGATTTTTACACCTGAGAAGAATTTGATCTTTGTTGTATTTATGCTTTTATGTGGCTGGTCAATCCAACACAGTAACATCATGGTTAACATGGTTAAGAGTTCTGGCTTCACTGTGGGCAGGTGCCAAGTCCTGCTTGAAAAGGAAATCAATGTTCCCATGAAGCTTCTCAGCAGATGGAAGCATGAAGTACTCTAAAATCTCCTGGTAGACGGCTGAAAGCATTGACTCTGGACTTGATAAAACACAGAGAACCAACACCAGCAGATGGCTTGGCACCTAAAATAAACACTGGCTGTGGAAATTTCTACACTGGACTTGAGGCAACTTGAATTCTGTGCCTCTCCACTTTTCCTCCAGACCAGTCCAAGAGAAGTCCAAAGTCAATGCAGCTGTCTACTTTGAGAGAGGAATTTAATGTTTGTTTAAATTCAAGCACTTTCTCATGAGTTTCAGGGAACTACCATGCAAATTTTAGATAGATAACTACTTTTATTAACAGGTAATTTCCAATGCGGGAGAGACATAGTGTTCTGTACAAATAAAAAAGTGTGCATACAGAGCTTAACAGCAAGGTTCTGGAGTAAAATTTGCATTCATTTTCTTCACGTCTTAATGATTAGCCATATTGTCAGAAGTACTCAAGTTAGACCTACCACATGCTACCTCAGTGTGAAACAATGGTATGTGCTCTTGTAGAACAGTGGTTCTCAGCTGGTTAGGCATCAGGACCCACCACCATCACCTTATATCGTGACACAATTTTCAAAAATTTCCAAACACTGAAATCTATTGAATAAAACTGTTGCAGTTTAGGCCCCATATGGAACACAGAAAAACCTGCAGGCATATGTCTTATTTTACTCCCATTTTTCCAAGACAGCATAGAAATTTGGTAATTTCTTGAGAACTGTCGTCCTTCTCTTGGGAAAACTTGCCCTCTTATGCAAAGAAAAGGAGATAAAAAAGTAGAATCCTTAAGACAAACTCTGAAATTTACTTGTCATCATAGTGTAACATAAAATGTCCACTTAGGGCTTCTATACAAATACTCTTTGCCAGACTTTTTTTCCTGGCACACATTTACGACCTACTCGACAGACCTTCACGACTCACTTTTGGGTCCAGACCCACCAGTCGAGAACCACTGTTGTAGAGAACAAAAGTTCTAGAAAGTTCCTTAAATGTCAACCTCTTTTTTTTTTTTTTTTTTAAAGAAAAACACAGTTTATTTGCAACAGCAATCATTGAAAAAAAAAAAAAAAGTTATGAACAACTATAGGCTCATTTCTAAACTGCTGTCCCCTGCACAAATATCTGAGTCTTTAGTAAATGAGCAACTTTGATAATTTCTTTATGAATATTCTGTTTGAAGTTCTCAACAGTCTGGTTTTAGAAAGAAACACAGCACTGCCACTGTTGCCACTCTTGTTTTTAAATTACATTTTATCAGCCTTGGATAACACGAAACACTGTACAGTTCTTTTTATTGACCTTTCCAAAGCTTTTGACACAGTTAACCATGTGACGCTTTCAAGCAAGCTTAATACTATTGGGTTTGATAAAAATACATATAGGTGGTTCACGCGTTATCTCTCACACAGACGGCAGTGTGTGGCACTGGGAAATGGAAAATCAGAATTTATTAATCTTACAAATGGTGTTCCAAGAGGTTCTGTCCTTGGTCCAATGCTTTTTACTCTCTATATAAATGATGTGTCAGCAGGTTCTAAATGTAAAATTCATCTTTATGCAGATGACACAATGTTGTACTACACTGCTAATAGTGTGCAGTCTGCTGTGTGTTGTCTTCAGAACTGCTTTTCTGATTTGGAAGTTGTTCTTAGCAAACGCAGGTTTGTTCTGAATGCAGAGAAAACAAAATCAATGGTCTTTGCCAGAGCTACAAACATTGATTTTAAGAGTATCATTATTACAACTGAAGGTGTAAATATGTACTGTATAGAAAAAATTACAGCATATAAATATCTTGGCATATGGACTGACAAGAAGATTACATGTATAAATTATGTGTCTAATTTGGTAATCACACTTAGACAAAAATGGTCTTTTTCTTTAGAAATAAATACTGTTTTCCTCTGCACTGTAAAAAAAACTATATGAGACGTGACCTGCATACTTGTTTTTTTATTTACAAATTTCTCATTGGCATGCTCCTTCTTATTTTTCCTCCATGCTTGTCCAGTCCTTTGGAGCTCATAACACCTGTTCTAGTGACTTGCTTACACTCCAGGTTCCTCAAGTTCATCCTGGGCTCGGTAGATCTGCTTTTACCTTCTTTGCACTGTCTGCTTTAAACTCACTACAGAGTACTTAAAATCAAAGAACTTGTTTCTTTGGGGCATTTCAGATCCATAATTGTTAACTACTTATCCTCTGATTACACCTGCTGTAATTGACTCTGATGTTCCATGCCTGATTGATTAATGTCTTTTTTAAATTCTTTACTGTGCTTTTATATTTCAAAACATGTTTTGATATATATTTTGTTCATCGTGCATTTTATTCTATTTGCTCAACATCAGTGTACGAGGGCTCGCCCTCAATCATTTTCAAGTCCAGATAAAGATTATTTAATCTCAGTCAAAAAATACTACATTACCCATAATCCTAAAGTGTCAAATCTACTTCTGTTATTGGTGGGGTCTCTAATACCCATGAAAATGTCTACCACACCCACAAACGACGATACATGCTGTCATAGTACAACTAACTACGATATATTACAATATCGTTTATAATGTAAACACAACAATAAAGATGAATGTAGAAAAACTATCATCAACAACAAATAAACTGAAAAGCAATGGATTGTCCTCATAATGGAAAATGCACACATTCTTGTACCTTTGCCTTTGTCTTCATTTTGTAATAAGGATTTTGCAAAATGCCTATGGAGGATTTTCACTTCCAGAATTTTAGCTGCCGAAAAAGTGGGTGGGCACTGTTTAGCTCTATGGGTATTAGCACTAACATCATATTGGTATTGGTTTTCGAAACACCTGCACACTGAATGTTGACAAAATTCATTTTTATGTGTCTGTGCTGAATCAAGAGCCTGGAGTGGTTCCCAGCCTTCCTAGCTGGATGCCATGAGACTGGCATTTTTGTAACCTGTCTCATAACTAGGCTGAGCTGACTGATTAAATCAAGTACAGATGCAGATGGTCAGCTTCAGTTGTAATTTCCCTGGTAGTCCTATGTTTTTTCCTTCCACTATCGCTATCATCAAACTTTTAGTTAGTTCAAATCTTTGATCTATGACCAAGTATCTACAAAACTAATATTAACAACCTTAGCAGCTCTGTGTTTAGTGCCTATCAGTGTTTTAACATTCTGAGGACTCTGAGGAAACTGTAAAGCACGGTGACTAAGAAAACGCAAATAAAGTTAGTGTGCAGTTAGTATTTGAAACATGGCTTTTGAGTTTTTGCATGCGTTTGTGTTTGTGTTCACTAACCTCTGCCTCCAAGGCCAGCTGGTAAGCTATCTTGACCTCCCCCAGCTGCAGAGCCAGCTCAAACTTGTGCTCCAGGTCTGTGGATACAGCCAAGGCCTGCTGTCTGAAGCCCTGCACACCACAGGAGAAATCAATGAAGGGTCTGAAATATTTTTCTATAACAGTCTGTCCTGTCGTCTTTTTTTATGGAGATCCAACTGTCCAAGAGCAGAAGACAGGATATGTGATAGTATAATTGTGAGAAAGAGACACAGTGAAGGAGACTGCGTGAGAAGCAAAACCAATCTCAGAATGGATTTTTTTAAGAGCTGCACAAGGATTTTGCCGCGAGGTTTAACTCCATCTGGCTGCCTGATGTTCTGTAAATTATGCATTCATACAAATCCAGAATTCATGGTCAGGTCAAGCAGACAGATTTGCACAACAATTATACCTGTTTCTCCAAAAAGTGGGCAACCCTGATCCTCTGCTCCTTGGGGATTGTGGGTAAAACCTTGTCAGCAGTGCTGAAGTCCCTCCTCATGACAGCGGTCTGGTATTCCAGCACAGAGAGCAGCAGGGCATAGCTGACGATGTTCAGCTCCTTGTCTCCGAGGTAGAGACGATCATCCTTGGGGATGTAGCCCAGAAGATACATGGTTCTACACATGAGGGAGGTCATTTGTAAGCACTTGTAGGTATTTATACATTTTGACAGGAGAACAAGTGAAATGTTAATGGCATGACAGATTTACAGTCACAAAACCTTTAGAGGGTCTCATTCACCGATATCTTCTTTAGACTTTTCTTAAATTAGTTCTTAGTAAATTTTACAAGAAAAGATTCTTGAGTCAGATTCTTGATGTGCTTCTAAACTTCAGAATGTGCGTACATCTCCTGCATTGTGGGAACATTTTCAAATTTAAAAAAAGAAAAAAATATGTTTTCATCTGCATCATGAGCTCACTGACACGCTGGTTGTTCATCTGGATTATAATACATTTTTTCAGTGCTCTGATGCTTACCTGAATTTTTCAAGGCAGTCGGGCTGCCTGTTAATTTTTTAATGGCCACTCTCAGGACCATGCATCTGAAACATGGGAATACACGCTAAAACTTTCAAAATAAAATCTGATTCAACTTCTGTTTAGGGTTAAGGTAAAGGTTGGGATACCAAATGTTAAAAAGTTAAAAACCTAACCTGCAAAACCTATTTACAAATAAACAGTCTGCTTACAGGAAAAAAGGAAGTCTTCCATAAAAACACCCCAACTCAGCTACTGTAGCTTACATAGCTCTATTAGCTGTATAAGATAAAGGCTAATGGAGCTACATAGCTAAAGCTAGGCTCACAAAGCAGCTTCCTAAGCTATATATCTACATTATCTGTGTAGTTAAGTTAGCTTTAGCTACATTACTAAAGCTCACATTGCTAAAGCAAACTTAGCTATAGATAATGTAGCTATGTAGTTACTGTAGCTAAAGCTAGCCTCATAAAGTATCTATGTGAACTAGATAGATTCGTTATCTACGTAGCTAAGTTAGCTCTAGCTTTGAATGCTTAAGCTTACGCTGCTAATGCTAACTTAGCTTATGTAGTAATGTGAATAACGTAGCTAGTGTAGATTTGTCAGCAATAGCTTACGCTTATTAGCTAACCGTTCATGTAACTACTTCTAAAACAGGTCCATACATTATCAAATCCCAGATAAGACCTCTGACCTTTTTCTGTACTTCAGTTATGAAATGTTGTTTGGTCTCAAATGTTTGCATTGCAGTTATTTCATGAATATAATAGCCAGACTTTGTTTAAGAACAAAGCTGAATAAAAAAAATATCTAAAACTGGAAATACTTTATACTGGTAAATTACAGCATGTCTTTTCTATGTCTCAGATGAACAGACTGTGAGAATGGCCGTCAGTGATGCACAGTCTGCAGCCAGGCCCCTTTTTTTCAGACTATTTTCAATCTGGCCCCTGACAAGTATCTCATAAAAGAAGGAAAAAGTACACTAAAACTAATCAACTTATTAAAACTAAGCATTAAAAAAATCAAACCCCTATTACAAACTGACTAAAACTCAACTAAAATGGAAAAAAAATCAAAACAAACAAAACATAGTATATAAAAATACATTTGTACAATGTTGGCATAAAAGCATTTTACCTGTCCAGGTGAGCAATGGTGATGATCTCTCCACCAACATAATAGTTTAATCTGTTTAGAGAGCTGGTGTAGATGAAGCAGTCTCCAACCCATACACCTGTTTTCACCACCTCTGAGACCTCTCCAAGCACCTGGTGAGGAGGAGTTGACAGAAAGATTAAACAAAAACCAAATGGGAATAATGGTGAATAGTAGAGGTGACCCCAAATATTCAACAATTCTTTCTAAAGAGCCTCATTTAACTGTTGATCTCAAAGTAAAACTCTGCTTATTAAACAAATTTCGGGTGTCAAATATAATTTGAATATTTAGATACTCATTTAATTTGAAGGCTAAAGTCACTATTCGAGGTGGGAAGAGCCGCAACAACGGGGCCACACTGAGAGGATGCATCCCCGACAGTAATGTACGAGAGTGAAACCGCACTGCCCTGGACAGCAGGTTACTGTTGTGGGCAGCGCGGTTCAAGTGCTGTCCCCATCCAAGTATCTCCCCCTATCCCAGCTGACACACCGTTACCTGTGCATCCTGGGTACTTCCTACAGGCAGAAGAGTTTTCTCCAAGGCTGGGATTATAGTTAACAAAACACACTGCTCTTGATCTACGAGGATGGCTTTGTGTTTTTTTCGCTAACAACATATAGGGACAAAATACTGCTGATACAGTTTGAAACGTTTTCTGTTTTCTAATGTCTTTCATGTTATTTCTGCCATAAGTGGCACAATTTATTTAATTTTTGTTTGACATTAAATTTCTAACCCTTTGGAACATTTTTATTGTTGACCAACAGTGTTAAAATACCCGGGAAAGACCTCTGATGCTCATTATTTCTTCATTGCAATCTGTAAAGTATTGATGGAAGGCCCTCTAGTGGACAAATGTGTTACTATATTGTGATTAAGGCACCTGCAACTGAATGTTTTAAGTACATGCAAATTGATTAAAATAATAATATATGCACATAAATATTTGAATGTTATTCAAAATCTGCAAATAACAAGAAATTAAATTCGATTGGGACTGTAGATAAAGACTGATAGCCCTACTAGCTATGGAGCATGCAGGGATGTCAGAGGTATTCATATAGTACTGTATATGGAATACAATTTTACAACCTTAAACAACACTGGATGCATACTTATGGTGGGTCATGAAGACTAACAAATTCATCATCAGTGGATGCTCTGCTTGATGACATCAGCGTGTGATGTATCCATGCTCAGGCCTGGATGCATAAAGTAGTGTGAGCGCAGGGGGACTGGGGAGGGGGTCAAATGGCTTTAGCACGGTACGAGTACAGATTGCCTAGTGTGAGTGCACCCTAAATCCTAAATTGGGGACACCTCTAGTACATACCAAAATATAAATGTTTATTCTATAGGTTAATTACATCCTTGCCCAGGATCAAATAAGACACAGACCTCAAATGCATCTTCAATCCCGTCCTCTGTGATTTCTCCTTTGGACTCTTGAGCGGCTGTTACTTTCTCTTGCAGGTAGCGCAGCACAAAGAAAGACTCGCTTGTAGCAATGCACACAAGTTCACCAGAGTCAGACCAGAAGATCTAAAGATAGAGGGATAACTTATAATGAGATGGGAATGAATAGACTGAGAGAAAGTAAAAGCTTGAAGTCATTAATACTCACATGTTTTGGTTGGATCTCAATGCGGCGGATCAGTTCTGCACTCTCCCACTCAAAGAAGGCCAGGCCACTGTTTGACCTCACCCCCAGTAAGAAACCGCCAAAAATACCTATGGGACAGCACAATGTTTTAGTATTGCATGCACATTAACATTTAAACATCTATGTACAAAAACTTTCAATGTCAGAGTCAGGTTTATGAAACATTTTTTAACCCCTTCTCTCTTTTACATTTTACTCACTCAAGCCTCCAGTGAAGCCGTGAAAAAATATCTAGAGATTTTACAGTCAGCACAGTTTTTCCTCATGAATTATTTTTAGGTGCATTCACAAGGTATTTTTTATTTTATTCTTACATTTTGCAGACTTTAGTGCAATTTTATAGCCTTCTATATGATTTCTATATGATTTTGTGAGTAAAAATAATCTTTTTGATGCATACCAATAACTAAATAATAATAATTAGAATAAGAAACTTGAATTGAAAACTAAATAGTTTACAAACAAACTTGGACAAATACAAACGACTGACAATATCAGTGTTTGTTTCAAATAAAAGAGCAGTGAAGTGCTGTGCACAATAAGACCAAGCAATTTTCCCTAGTTCAAATAAATGCAGGAGACAGAGCTTACCTTCAGCACCAAAGTCTGGTTTAAAAGTCTTCTTCTCTTTAAAGTTCTTAAAGATTTTGACCACATTGTTGCCTTCCCTAGTGGCATACCTAAATAAAAAAGAATTCACACAATTATACGGGATGCATCTGATCATGTCACGCAGTCCAGGTAACCGTCTAATTACATACTAGAGCCAAATGATATATTGTTGAACAACCACATTGGCGATGTTCTCATGTGCAGTAGTCACATCGCAGGATGTTCAATGTAACTCTTGTTTCAGATTGGCAGCATCTTTTGAAGTGTTGAGCTGCTGCGCTGTCCGCTCCAGCATGCACCCTCATTGCTTTCAAGCCATGGGCGAGTGTTCTGTGTGTCTGTCTGCCATCAGAGCCTGAGCCCTGTCTTTTATCATGAGCACTGCCTTAATAAATCTCCCTACAAGTGACTTTATTCATTCTATAGCAGAGCTGAGCCAGGAAATTTCTGAATAAAAGCATTCAATGCAAACAAAGGAGCGAAATGCTAAGTTGGGCTTTTACTTTGAAAAGTAAAAACTGGTAGTGCACTCATACTATGTTTACGTTGCCTGTGACACATTCTACTGGTATGGACACCGAAAGCTTCACTAATATATTTCAGAAATAGTTCAACTTATAGCATTTATCAATATCATCACGACACAGACTGCAAACATATTCTACTGATGTGGTCCTACACATCTGCTACATCAAGGTTAATATGGCTCTGTATTCATAGTTTTCCTTTCTGTATTGGCTGAAAACTGCACATGGCAGGCAGAAAAAAGGCAAGCCCTCTATTCTCTGGATTCTCTGTGCATGCATATCAGGTGTGTGAGACCTGACGCTTACACAGGCAGCCCTAAAGCCCTTGTTAACATGCAAAGCTGAAAATCAGGGTGTCAACCAAGACACACATGTCACGCATGCAGTCTGAAATGGGTTTTAGTCACGATACCTAAACCATTTCACGCAGACACTCCTGTGTTATAAACCAAAACTGCACATTTTCTTGAACCTGGGACAGCGTTAGTTTTGGCAGCTGTTTTTAATTTTAGGCTTAGTCTTTTGATTACAAGCCTTTTAGTTTTAGTCACATTTTTGTCATTTTTACCCATTTTAGTTTTAGTCGACAAAATCTCCAAAACATTTTAGTCTAGTTTTAGTCCATAAAACGTCCTTACATTTAAGTCTTTACTTTTAGTCCAAACATTTTTTCCTCTTGCCTAAATCTGGTTCCTAGTCATGGTAGTGTCTTCAATGCACTCTGTTAAACCTGGGTTCCCTGCTTTCTACTTCTAAGAGGCAAAGACATAAAGCTGCATTGTTTTTTGACAGATTTACCTATAGTGGAGAAATGCCATGGATTTTTAATTTCCGACAAAAACTAAATTACATTTTAGTCTAGCTTAGGCAACTTGACGCAAACTAAACATACTTTTTGTCAGTTTTAGTCATCACATATCTATCTTTGGCTAGTCTTAGTCTAGTTTTCATCATGGAAAAAAGGCTGTCGACAAAAATTTTTAGTCATAGCTTTAGTCGATTAAATTAACACTGATCTGGGACTAATCTACATTAAAGTCTGCCTTAAATCCCCATTAGCAGTCAGAGCAGTCAGAGAGCTGATTACTTTGCAGGCAGAGTCTGTGTTTTTTTTCTGCTACAATCAGGCTTTAGGTGGCGCTGCTGCCACAACTGGAATGAGAGCATATTCCTGTTAGCACCTCGCCCCAGTGCTCTTTATTATATGTTCTGTTAACAGCATGGATGTGCTGATTATTTGAAAGCAGAGAGGGTTGAAGACATCACAGATGCAGATACCATTTAACGACCTCATGCAGATGTGCTGTAGAAGGGTAACCCAGTGTAGAAAAATGTTTAAGCATTGTCACATTTCCCCACTCATGTTTACATAAATCAGTCTGAGGTCTGTGATTGGTTTACATAAGTGCTGATTTAGCACAAATAAGCCATAAATCCAGAGTTTTTATGCATACAACTGCATGACCACAGGTTTTAGAAGTTGTATTTATGTCATAATTTCAAAGCAGATGTTATTCCATTCTGTCTAGCTTTTTATTCTGCATCGCATTGTTTTTCACTTTTTTGTTTAATGTTCAATACACTACACACTGTGCCGACTACCTCAGGTAGTTATAAAAAACACAAGATGGAACAAAGTGGAATTGGAACTATTCAAAGAGAAACCTAGAAATTTCCATCTGGGACTTCTTGTTGCTTTTTTCCTGTTGAACCAAACCCATATCAAAACTGAACCAAAGTGTGACTCCTGTGAACATTGACTAGTGCCTACTTCTGCTGTGGTGTCACACTTGGCATAGAAAGAGTGCAGATCCACTTTTCCCACTCTTGATGGGCATAAAAGTACTGCTCCAGATTTTAGACAGTTAACTTAAACAAACTAAATAACTTAAACTAAATGTAAAAATCTTTTGTTAACTAAAATGAAACTAAATAAAAACCAAGCTTTCAAAAAAAAAGAAAAAAAAAGAAAAAGAAAACCAACTTAAACTAAATTCTATGCTTAGAAAAATGAACTCAAACAAAATTAAAGACAAAATCTCCTTAGTTTTAGTCTTTGACAGCAGCATAATGACTGGCATGTGTGCTCAAGCCTGAAGAGACTAAAATCCCTTGATTTGATTGGAGAAGACTTCACACAATGGCAGTTTTTCATCATAAGTTGAATACAAACATCAAAATTGAATACATGAAATGGAAAGTGAAGGGCCCTTTGGGTCTTGCCACCGACAGCTACCTGATATTGCTGAAAAGACTAAAACTAACACTAAAACTAATAAAAACTAAACTAAAATGAAGCATTTTAGCTAAATTAAAACTAAACTCAACTACCAACCTAGTAGGAAAATCTAATTAAAACTACATGTAAATGGAAAACACAAGGTAAAAACGAAATCAGAATAAAAACTAATGAAAAACCCAAAACTATTATAACTTTGTTTTACACTTACTGTGAGGAGTCGTGCGCCCAGACAAATTCTTGAGCTGAGCCGAAGCTCTTGTTCCTTAGAGCCATGGCAGTGTAGATGATGTACTCCCCGTCGCCACAAACCACCACAAATCTGCAAAACACACACATATATACACAAATAAATAGGGCAAGCAGATAGAAAGTCATGGATCTTTTTTCCAACATGCATAGAAAATGCTCTGGGAAATTTATTACCTGGCTCTGTATAAATTGAATGTCAAAGTCTTATAAAGTTTAAAGCTATTTA
This sequence comes from Cheilinus undulatus, assembly GCF_018320785.1. Lineage (NCBI taxonomy): Eukaryota > Metazoa > Chordata > Actinopteri > Labriformes > Labridae > Cheilinus > Cheilinus undulatus. The sequence goes on from NC_054866.1 coordinate 11,668,592, forward strand.
AAGCACTAGACCAGTAAAAAAGTCGAACACCCTCCCTGACCATCTGAGGAATCCTCAGCGTCTGGACTCTTTCAAAAAAGGCCTTAAGACTTTTCTGTTCACACAGGCCTTTTCAAACTGCTTTTAATGCTGTTTTTACTCTTTCAAATCTTATTGATTTGGTGTTTTTATGTCCTTTTGATTTTTAGCATACCTTGTAGCACTTTGAGATTTTCCTTAATGAAAAGTGCATTATAAATAAAATGTATTATTATTATTATTATTATTTAGTAAAACACTGAAGATAAATATTCTTTTGGCAGAAAAAGTCAACTATAAAAATCAAAACTTGTTTTAGAGTGGTCATATGAGTTCAGAAGTCAAACAAAAGTCAATGATATTGCACACAATATACAGTTGTGTTCAAAATAATAGCAGTCCCATATCACTAGCAAGATAAATCACTGTTTTTGTTCGAATTTCAACTTCTACACTGCAAGTAAGTTTCTAGAAGGTTTAGTAAAGGTATAGACAACCAACAGACCCAACAGGCATGACATGCATGCTGCTGATTCTGTGAAACTGAATCATTTACTGAAAGGGGCATGTTCAAAAAATAGCAGTGTCGAGTTCAATTAGTGAGGTCATTGATTATGTGAAAAAAATAGGTGTTAAACAGGTGGCCCTTATTTAAGGATCAAGGCAACTGACGCTGCATATGCTGGCTGTGCATTTGTCCTTGAAAAACAGAGTAAAATGGGTCGTTCAAGACACTGTTCAGAAGAAGAGCATTCTTTGACTAAGAAATTAATAGAAGAGGGGAAAACCTATAAAGAAGTGCAGAAAATGATAGGCTGTTCAGCTAAAGTGATATCAAACGCTTTAAAATGGCAGCCAAAGCCAGAAAGGCGAGGAAGAAAAAGAAAAACGACTATTTGAATGGATCGGAGAATAACAAAAATGGCAAAGGCTCAGCCAATGATCAGCTCCAGGAGGATCAAAGAAGATCTAAGATTGCCTGTGAGTACTGTAACAATCAGACGACATCTATGTGAAGCCAAGCTACCAGCAAGAAGCCCACGCAAAGTCCCATTGTTAAAAAAAATACATGTGCTGAAGCGGTTACATTTTGCCAAAGAACACATTGACTGGCCTAAAAAGAAATGGCGTAATATTTTGTGGACTGATGAGAGTAAGATTGTTCTTTTTGGGTCTACGGGCCACAGACAGTTTGTCAGACGTCCTGCAAACACTGAATTCAAGCCACAGTACACAGTGAAGACGGTGAAGCATGGTGGTGCAAGCATCATGATATGGGGATGTTTCTTGTACTATGGTGTTGGTCCTATTTATCGCATACCAGGGATCATGGATCAGTTTGAGTACATCAGAATACTGGAAGAAGTCATGTTGCCGTATGCTGAAGAGGAAATGCCCTTGAAATAGGTGTTTCAACAAGACAATGACCCCAAACACACCAGCAAGCAAGCAAAATCATGGTTCCAGACAAACAGAATTCAAGTAATGGAGTGGCCAGCACAATCCCCGGACCTTAATCCCATAGAAAACTTGTGGGCTGACATAAAAAATGCTGTTCATGAGGCAAAACCAAGAAATACAGAGGAATTGTGGAACGTAGTACAATTGTCCTAGGCTGCAATACCTGTTGACCGGTGCCAGAAGTTGGTCGACTCCATGTACAACAGATGTGAAGCAGTTATCAGAAACCGTGGTTATGCAACTAAATATTAGTTTATGATTCTCATGGAAGTTGAATCTTCAAGCATTTCTTAGTTTATACAGTACATTTTTTGAGTTTGTAAAGAAAGATGTCAACACTGCTATTTTTTTAAACATTATATTTCTTGACTTTCTGTCAAATATTATCAAATTCAATTACTTTTTCCAATTTTCTTGCTTTGAAATAGAATGTGCAGTGTCCCCAATGCATTTGTGTTCATTAAAATACAATTTATTTGAAGAATTTTGAGGTTTACTCACCTTTTTAAATACACTGCTATTATTATGAACATAACTGTATATTACTTCATGAAGAAGATTAAGACACGCCTAATTTATGTACTGTCCATCCACCACCAATCCACCAAAGAAGTGTGATACCAGGAACATGAATCTTTTTTGTCAGGAATGAAGTTAAGAAACTCTACAACCAAAATTCTTACTGTGCACTTTTGCGTTTTTAAAATGACTCCTGTTTGAAACCCCCAAGAGCACCGTCTCACCTCCCATTGGGGCTGTGTTGGATGGTCTGGGGGTAGATCTCACAGCTGCCCATGTCTTTGACACCCAGCGGGAGCCTCTCTCCATCCTTAATCTCAGTATCTCCCATGGCCTTCAGGTTGGCCTGCTGCACCTCAGAGTGGCGAGCCCACATAACCTTCCCACTGGAGTCCATGGACATGGCTGGTTCCTCCCGACCCAGCTGAGACAGGAGAAGAGAGAAGGAAGAAGTAAAACATAGGAACAAGGAGAACTTGAGTTCAGTGGTGGGTTAAAAAGAAATGTTGGGGTGGTTTGTGTGGTAGTGTGACTGGTGGAAATCTTAGTTCTCTAATGGTGTAGGTGTGTGATGAACGCTGGATTACAGAGATAGTTAAATGGTGATTGGACATGTATAGCGTTTTTTTTAGATGTCTGACTATTCAACCAACTTTTTACTCCACAGGCCACACTGATGAGGAAGGATGCTTTGTAGTGTGCCAATCAGCATTAACCAATCCCATTCATATGCATCCATACATATTCACACACCACTGATGCTGCAGTTAGAGCAATTTGAGATTAAGTGTCTTGGGATAAAACCCCTGACCTTCTGATTGAGAGACGACTAGCACAGCCTACTGAGCAACAGCTGCCCCATAGTTAAGTGAATGGGGTGAAATTGATGCATAAAATATCTCCAAAACTTAATCAGTTTACTCTCAAGTTCAAACGTAGTTTTGTGCCAAATTTGACAAAAACTCATCAATGCAGTCTTGAAATATTGTGGGCCCAGGATTGAGATCACAGTGACTTTAACCTCCAAAGTTTAATGAGTTCATCCTTGAATCTGTGTGCTCATTTGTGCAAAGTCTGAAGAAAATCCCTTAAAGAGTTCCTGAGATACTGCCTCCCTAATAATGGTCTGGATGTACCGTATGTACTGTATACAGGAACTACCAGACAACAGTCTACTGCTGTCACAGTAGTATTAAGAAACAGTACAAAGAAATGTATTTAATGGAGAAAATTCTGAGAAAAGGAGTTGAATATACCTTGATGATGATGCTCCCTTCATCATAACCCAAAGCCACGCTGTTTGAGCCCGGCTGGCCGCATATACACCACACCCTCTCCATGCCGTAGTTCAGGGTGTTTTCAAGCCGGTAGGTGTTGGAGTGCCAAACTCGGACTGTGCCTGTGGGAACAAACAAAAAAGGTCATACTGAAAAAAAATCTATGGAATGTGGACCCATTATAACACTCACTAAAAAACAAAACAAACAAAACAAAACAAAACAAAACAAAAAAACAAAGAAGCATCAGTTTTGAGCAACAGTTTTGCGTTGTTTGCATTGCTCAACATTCTTGAACTGAAACAGAGAACCTACCGTCCTCAGATCCAGTGAGGATGATCGGCAGTGCAGGGTGGAAACGGGCGCAGGTGACATTCTGGGCGTGACCCTCCAGGGTCTGCACACACGTTTTGTTCTGAAATAGAAAGACACGCATGAAATAAAGGTAGTCATTCCTGTAAAAAGCTGCATTTGTTAAGACTGTTTTGTATCATTATGTCAGGCAGATTATTGAAATAAGGATTAGTATTCACATGCTGTCTAAAGAGCTTACTGGGGCCAAGCCAAATGAAGGCCCTTGAGAATGTCAGAAAAATCATGGTCATTTTTTAAGTTAAGCTGTGATACTCATATTTCATATTTAGTTGGAATAGTAACTCTTATCAAAGCCACAAAAATTAATCTTATCTATTTATGATGTATAGCAATATTAATACAATTAATACGATAAAGGCTTTTACAAAATGTAAACCCCTTTTCTTAAAACAGTATGGACTTTTTCTGGTAATGTTAACAATGTGGATGGGTGCATTGACTAAACCACTTAGAAAGTAATGTCAGACTTCATAGCTAAGCTGATTAGCACAAACGTAAAGATGGCAGAAAACAAAGTAGAAGGAACTGAGATAAATTTAAGATCATTTAATAAGTGCAAAAATGACTTAAAAGCGACCCAAATGGGTTAGAAGTTGCAAATTGGCAGGAAAAGTGGTGAAAATAGGTTATGGAGTGGGAAAACTGGGTTGAAAGAGGCAAAGATGGGAAGTGAGAAAATGAGTTAAAAGTGGCTAAATGTGTCACCAAAAAGGGTAAAAATGGGTGGAAAAATTCTTAAATAGGTTAAAGATTGCAGAAAGTAACAAATATGGGTTAACAGTAACAAAAATTTTGCAAAAAATGCCCAGGCAAAGTTTAGAAAAGGGTTTTGAAAGTGTCAAAAAGTGTCAAAAATGGGTTCAAAGGGACAAATGTTAAAAAAATGGACAGATAGAGTATAGAAAGGGGCTTTAAGAGTGGCAAATTGTGCAAAAAGAGTCTAAATGGTCTGGTAGTGGAAAAATGTTGTATAAATGAGAGAAGTGGTGGGGAAATAAGGTTAAAAGTGTCTTGAATTAATAATTTCAACATCAGAACCCAATAATACCATGACACACTATTCAGCTCCAAAAATGAGTTAACTGTTGGCCACGATGCCAGCACCAATGCTACTGATCCAACACACATGCATTGATATCATTATATCATAAATAATTCAGTCCATCATTGCTCCTCAATGTTATATTTAACTAATTTCACCATTTCTCATTTAGGAATGTTGTAACCATTCCTTCACAAGACAAATACAAGGTGGAAAAAACACGACTGATGCCTGAAGGCATATAAAACATAATGATAGGAAGTTAGTTGGTGAAGAAAGCAGTGGATGTAAGTCATTTGTAAGAATATGCCATACTTTGACATCCTTCTGTTTTTGCTACCTGATAGTCCCAGATCTTGACCAGGCGGTCATCTGCTCCTGATATGAGGTAGGGCTTGTCTCCTCCACTGTAGTAATCAATACAGTTCACTCCCTTCTCGTGGCCCTCCAGGGTAAAGTTGGGAGTCTTGGAGCCCAACTGCCAAACCTACAGGCAGAGCGGAAAACAAATTATCGGTGAAGTTAGTCTCATTTTCAGTAAAGATAATGCCTTATGCTTGTTACAACATTAAATGAGGCAAACAGAAGATATGACCGTTCTTCACAATAAATAAAAAAATTAGTGTTAGAGAGCTGAATCTGACTAATACTACTCAAAATAAGCCACAACGTGAGTCAAGTCACTGTCATGTCTTTGTATTTCTGTATTATTTAGATTCTATGAGACAATATGTCTTGTAAACTGTGTGTGTCTCATTACGATGTAATAAAACACACCTGTGATCAGGTCCACTTGGGCTTGGAGCAATGTGAGTGCAGGTCTGTGGGGAGCTAGAGAAGGGGAGCAAGTGTACCTAAGCTCAGTCAGGGAAGACTGGCCCTCGTGTGATAGCCTCTTTAGTGAGATTGTGTTTTACGCTTAGAGAACACTAACACCAGCCAATCTGGACCATACCCAAGCATGTTTGATCCCACAGTCCAGTTTGTTGGACTAGTTTGAGTGCTCACAGTGGGAAAAAGTGGTCTGTGACATAGCATGAGTACATATCGACTATTCTTTCAATTAGTTTAAACAAAGCTGGTAATGGTATTCAAACTTTGGGACAGTCATCTGGATCAAACCCACAAAATCTTTGAGGTCTTTGGGACAATCCATGATTATCTTCTTGGTCATGGATACCAGAGATGATGATTTGATGATGCATTCAGAAGAGGTAACCTTGCTCAGGACTAGAGGGGGTACAAAATAAAAAGAGTGCAGACTGTGTCCCAGCACCTCCCACCAGTCTTTTACTTAAACTTCAATTCCAACTGGAAGAACAGCACTTTCTTCTGTTTGTGCCCTGAAGCAATCATCTGTTGTGTGCTTTGAAAAACACTGAATGACTAATGTTTATTGTAAGTGTCTACCTTTATGGTTCTATCCAGAGAGGCACTGGCAAACTGGTTGTTGTCTTTGGGGTTGATGACGATCTCCATGACGTAGTGTGTGTGTCCTTCAAAGACTTGGCTACATGACCACTTCCTGTCCCAGTCCCACAGCTTGATCAACATGTCATCTGAAAAAATGAAGATATCAAATACTAGAGAGTTGGAAATTTTTTAAGCCAACTTTATGTGTAAATGCAAAGTAGGTTGTACCTACCACTGCTGGTGAGGATGTAGGGCTGTGTTGGGTGGACAGCGATACAGCGGATGTAGTCAGAGTGAGCCTCAAACATGTGAACCCTCTCCAGTGTGTTATAATTAAACACACGGATCAGCATGTCATCCTGGGGACAGATAAAACATTTACAAGTTAATTTGAGCCTTAATAACACAGAAACCTCAGATTTAACCACTGATTTAATAAATCATGGTTGCAGTATCAGTGACATCACCCACTGGTTTCTAAAGCAGTATTATGAAGCTGAACAATGGCAGCTACCATGCTGGAACTGTGGACTTTACCTAAACTTTGGTCAATGTAATAACAAAGAAAGGGGTAATGCTGAGCCTGACAGTAGCTATGTACTCTAATATACAAATGTATTACCTTCGCCAAGTAGGTTATGTGATCGGGTGGGTTTGTTCGTTTGTTTGTTTGTTTGTTAGCAACATAGCATAAAAAGTCATGGGCGGATTTTCATGAAATTTTCAGGAAATGTCAGAAATGGCATATGGAAGAAGTGATTAGATTTTGGGACTGATCCAGATCAACGTCTGGATCCAGGAATTTTTTAAAGGATTCTGTACTATTGGGAGATAGGGCTAATGGCGGAGGTCCGCGCTGTTACCACTTTACACCAGGAGATGACAGGCATGAGTAACTTATTCAAAGTTTTGGAATTTACAGAGAGACAAGTTGGAGCGTAACAGAGAGAAAGACAGCAAATTGTAGCGAAAATACTCATAATGCTGGGAGGAATAGAGGAATAATCACCCTCTGCCATGACTTCCACACGTAGCGAAGCCAGTGCTTTGCCTCACTGTGTCTCCACCCCACCAGGGAGGGAGTAATCAACGAATTAGTTTTTGGGAGCGATCCAGATCACAGTCTGGATCCAGGAATATTTTCATAGGATTCTTCACTACTGGGAGATAGGGCTGATGGCGGAGGTCTGTGCTCACTGAGTATTTTTCTAGTTTAAAATAAAACCCTCAATATAACCATAATTAATGTTTTATAAAAAAAAAGTCAACCTTTGAACATTTTTGGGCTTTGAAGACCAAACCATTTTAAGCTTTTGAAGCCACAAGAAGAACAGCAGGTTATTGCACATTTCAGATCCTAGACCCCAGGTGGGGAAGCAATGGTCTAGACCTGCTGTTGTTAAGTGTCTTGGAAAAAGTTTTATTACGAATTGAAGCCATAAAAATTAAAAAAGATTGAATGATTATGGCTTATCTGGACATGTGAAGTAAATGTGGATTAAATTGAGTGTGATGCAATGCTTTTTGACAAGAAATGAGACAAAAACACTTTGTAAGATTGTGGTTTTTGAAGTGTTTCAGTAGTACTGTCAAGCAAAGTAACAGACGTTGTTTGTTAATAGGGCTGGGCAATTAATTGCAAATAAGATTAAATTGCAATATGACCTGCTGCAATTTTAAATCGTAGAAGTTGCAATATCTCTTTAACTTGAAATGTGTCAAAATACCAGCTTAATAAATCAATTTTTGCAGCGGCAGAGATTTTACGCATGTTATGCAAACATTCGAGTGTCAATTTTTTAAAATGGTTGATAAAAATCCTCCTTTTTGTGTTTTATGTATGTTTTTCTTAATCAAAACAAAAGACATAAAAATCATGATGCCCCTAAACAAAGCAAATGACATCACATTTGCTATAGAGCCAAAAGAAACGTTACCACGTTTAATCTAAAACCGATAAAGCCTAGCGTTACTTCACTGAAGTCATACCCCAGCTGTGATCAGCTGGTAGCCAGCCTCACCTCCCTCACCCCAGCCACCTCCTTTATAGCTTAATGCTCATTGCACCCCCATATTCAGATTCATGTTACGATGGATTAATTGCTTCGGAAACAATTTCAGTGTTTTCAATACACATGGTCTTATTTATGGAATTATTTATTGCTTGAATTTGTCGAAAAGTGCATAAGATTAACCCAAGAATAATCGCATATTAAATCGCAATCACAATAGTTGGGAAAAAATTTGCAATTAGATTATTTTTGCAAATCATTCAGCCCTATTTGTTAACAATGATGCCAGTACTAGGGTGCCAGTTGTGGCAGAGTACTTACTGCTCCAGTGATGACCCAGTGTTTCCTGGCTACAAACTTGGCCACTCTGACAGGCAGGTCACACAGCTCAAAGGTTTTCACCATTGTCTAAAAACACAACATTCAAACCAGATTAACGGTTACAAACTGGGCTCACATCGGATGTTTAAAAGCTTGGACTCTGGATCAATAAATAATCAGTGATTATAACTGTTAGACAATGACTTATGTGTGATTAGAGGAACGTGTCAGTGTTCAATAAAGACCTGTGTCTCATGGTTCCAGACCACCACAGTGCCACTGTACAGGCTGACCACCATCCATGGCTCTGTGGGGTGCAGATCTGCACTCTTCACACGGTCTGACCGAGCCGTCAGCTTCCGCTTTATGTCCAACCGCAGAGGCTGAAATAACACACAACAAAGACAGATTATTACCATAAAAGACATTAATCAGAGTCAGTCTTATCATGTAATAAATCAACCCCTCTCAGCAAGACCAGATGTTCCTCTGGGATTGTCCAAACACTCATTAAGAAGATCATCAGTCTGGGCTTGATTTATTATAATCTGCAGTGCACGAAAATCAGAGACCTGCACTGTTCAAAGCAGAAACACGTTTAAAAACACATCTCATGTGCAGTTTTTCCGGTTGTGGAGCTAGTTGGTAAGGGGGTGTGTCTGTTGATACAGCCCATTCCACATTTTATATGCATGCCTGCACAAATAAAGGACTTGGTGCTTTCTGGTCACATACAGTCAGTGAAAAGCGTTTTTATTCATCTAACCTACTTCTAATGGGACCTATCTTTAATGTTGAGAAAAAGAAAATTTAAAAAATCACACAGAAATGCTACTAATAGTTCTTAATCGGTTTAGACTTTACTATTCATAATCTGTTTGCTTTTAAAGTTCCGCTGAAACACACTATGGCTGCAGCATGCACACGGTATTTTTTGAATGGACTTTTCCAGTTGTGATTTAAAGTTTATCGATAGTTTCAGTACTCAAACAGCGCCACTGACCAGACAACCAGCAAACACCAGTAGACAAACAAAGGCATTAAAGTTCAGTATTTAGTTTGTTTGTTCCGCCTACCATGTTTTAACGTCAGTTGGTCTCTGCGGTGTTGTACTTTAAGAGACCGGCCTCCCTGCTGCCTTCGTCGAGCTTCTATCATTCAGCGAAGTTGAGAAAGTTTTCATGAGAAGCTGTCGCCAAAAAGCACAGTCGCACTTCCGGTACCTATTTTTCACAATAAACGTAACGGCAACTAGTGCTCAAGTGAAACACGATAAAGCTTGAATTAACCTGCGGTCCTGTATAAGAAAGACGCGAAGATTAACACGAAATATAAAATGAAAAATAAATAAATGTAATTAATGTTGGCATTGTGACTATACAAGGATATCTGAAGGACATCTACGGTAGCTGTATCTTTCAGTTACAGTAAAAGACATGTATGATGTGTTTTCAAACAGGTTAAACTAACAATGTAAATGGGATTAATTAAAAATTTATCCAAGTAAAAAAAATAATTGGAGTGCAGAATAGATATTATAGCCTACATACAATGCAATAAGTGACCAGAAATGCATAGGTGTCTCTTATGGTTCAGGACTACAGTTAGCATGTGTTATTATTATTATTATTATTATTATTATTATGCAATCTATTAAGATTAAACATGTGACAGTATCTGGCAGGGTTTTTGAGGCCCCATCTCTTTTCTGGTAATAAAGTCAGAGATCTACAGGACATATCCAAAATTGGATAAACAATAACTACTCAAATACCCAAAAGAACTTGCTCATAGGCTACAGGAAGTGCATCATAACTCAAACTGACCTCATTTCATCAGTATAGCAATTATTTAGAAATGATATCTGCTCCTAATTTTTCAAACATCTGTTCCGCTGCAAAAATTACAATGTGTTCTTTAATGCATGTAATTTTAACACACCAAATCATCGTTCCAAAATATCTGTAGACCTCTATTTTACTATAATGTGCTTAATTTGAAGACATCTGTGGCTTTTTGAGAGCCTTAGACCTTGCTGGTAAAGCCAAGAATCCTCCCCAGGGATCTTTTGAGAACTACAATAGATTTTGATGCTATTTTATTCACATTGTTTTCCTTAGTTTCATTAAAAATACACATCTTAATCATTGAAAGTAATTTTAGACAGATGCCTCATACTTGATATCTACCTATAATGACTATATCTCAAAGCCCCTTGGAGCATCAGGTCTCAGGCAGTTTCCTACCTTTGACTCATGGTAAAACTGCTTATGACTTCAAGTAAAGCATATGCCCGTTTGGGTATCAGAAAGTCTAGTAAAGGACTCCAGATTTATTGTTCTATAGTTTTCTTCCACAATAATGTTATTTTTCAATATCAATAATTATTCTTCATTGGAAAAAAGAAAATATTTTCAAAAATCTTTTTATTAATCCAAGCCCACCACTGCTTCTGCAGAAAATGGCTCAACAAGAGAAACTGAGTTCAAATGCATTTTTTAGTTGACACTGTGACTTGTGTGTCTTCAGAAAACATTTGTAAAGAACTGGTGCTACATGAGTTCTTAGGCAAATCATGCAAGTATTTTTCCAAGCTCTTATTTTGTAAGCAACAGTCCCCTTCTTCCGGTTAAAACTTCCGTGCCGTTATCTGACTTGACGTAGCTTCTTTTGGCGACGTGGATCCTGCAGCGCTTCCTGTGGGAGCAGCTCGAGATCCGGCAGAGAAGCAGAACATGTTGTACCTGTGGAGCCTCCTGCTACACTTTAAAAAACACACACTGTAAACACAGTTTACTTTAGACGCATTATCCCTCCTACTTGGTTCAAAAGGCAAATATGGTTTTGATTTAAAATAAGCTATTATAACAAGCAGTTCTTACTAACAGATTTCACAGAGAATTTGAACCTGGATATGTGACTTTATTGGAACTCATCTTGACTTTTTCTGCAGTGTGGAGCATTTGTCAATGCAAAGGGTGATCATTGGTTATTTGAGACATGGTTAAAAAAGATTTTAAAGGAAAAATGTGATTCCAGATGCACACTTGTTTATGAAAAAGTTCATATTTAGTCCAGTGTTAGATAGTAATGTTTACACTGCAGTGTGTTAATGGTGTTAGAAGTCATTAAATGTCCTTTTTTTTTTTTTTTTCAGTTTGGCTACAAGAAAAAATTCCAAGTTGTGACCAGTTGGATCCATTCTTTATCATCTATTTATTTTAGTGTATTCATTATAGTTGTAGTTCTCAACTCCTCTAGCCTCAGGACCCACCACCAACTCCGTCATGAAAAATGGAACCCCAGTTTCTGAAAATGTTCAACCACTCAGATTTGCAGTATATAGTGAAAAAAAAAATGCAAATATCAGTCAGTTATTCAATATTTGTGATTGCTTTAGGTTTCCAGTTGGAGTTATAAAATAAAACTAGTGGTACCACCATTACTTACACAGTATTCTGAAGTCAATCATGTCTTGTTCGGAGCCCTGACTCTGAAGGCAACCGACAATGTCTTGGAAAATGAATATTTTTTAAAATAACTTTTTAATGCACATGAAAATACTCATTTGAATCTATATGAGTTTATTTTCCAGTATTAATATTTAAATATGCATTTTTTTTACTATAAACAGACAAGGAACCATATATGGTAGTAAAGTTTAAAAAAAAGTATTGGGGTGGCCACCAGTAATATTCTAGGGCTTAAATTTTGAATTTTCAAGTATTCTGATGAGTGGCCAGTAAAGGGTTAAGTCATGTCTTGCTACACCTACGCTGTACATCATAGCTCACTTTATCTCTCTCCAGTTTCCACCTCTATGTCCTATCTGAGATTCCAGTTTTAAGTCTCAAGTCCAGTCTGAGTCCAGGCATAAAGTCCCAACAGTCGGCTATATCTTAAAAAATCCATATTGATCACTGATGAGAGATAACTGCGAATTTAGAGCAAAAACAAACAAACAAACAAACAAACAAAAAAAAACAATAAGGTCGACTAGATGGTTATGCTATGATTTAATAACCATTCTCTCTGAGGGAGTACATTTTTATTAATGAAAAACCCACCTTAAAAGCAAAAATGGTGTTAAAATGACTTTATTACAGGTCTTCACAGTTACATTACAAATAGACAGCAATACACAGTTTTGTTCAGATGATGTTCGTCCCAGTCTTACTAGGCCTTCTTAAATACTTGATGGCAGACTTTGTCAAGCACATGGAGTTCCTATGGGAGATAACAGACACCTTTAGACTGAGTCTAACATGATGCAATAAATGTGTGTCTAAGTTACATAATTGGGCAGAGATTACACCTGCAAGTCTAAGATAGAGGCTCATTATCTTTTTTATTGTTATTGCCTTCAGATAAAAAAATCTATCTTGATCTAATCATGGATCAGGACAGATTTCATCAGGGAAAAAGTGATTTAGCTTTAATCTTTTTGCTGTTTACTTGTGTTATTAAATGTGGCTATTCAGAGGCTTAAATTAGGAAGCTATTCCTGCAGCTTTGATAGCACAGGAGCATTTCATTTCCTGCTAAATAGGCCCAAATGTTTACACCTCTGCCTTATGACTCAGACAGGGTGTCACGTTTTGTCTCACCAGGTGGAGCAGGTCTCCCTCGATCCAGTGTTTCCAGCCACGGTTTTCCTTCTCCCCCTTCTGCACACAAATCAACTTGTCGCCATCCCAAACTACAAGCGTCTGACAACAAAAAACAAGCAACAAGGCAACTAATTGTTAAGAACATCTGTCTAGAGCTGTCCTTGATAATAAAGTAAGAAATAAAGTGCCCCACCTTGACTTTCCGGTTGTCCAGGCCTTTTGTGTACTCCTCAAACTCTTCTCCTATAGTGAAGTTGACCTCATAGTTTCTGAAGGTGCTCAGGGTCTTTGTTTCAAACTTGTCTCCATTCTGGACAATCACCTTAGTCTGATGCAGGTGGCTTGCAATCTTTCGGGTGGCGAAGTCAATATCTGCATACATAAGAAACATGAACATCAGTATACAACCTTTTTCCCTAAGGAGGGTGAGACTTAGACTAGCTAAAAAAAGATATTTGGCTCCAAAATGGACAAAAATTGAATTGAGTTTTCCTCAGACGTTCAAAGTTGATGATATTTTTCCCTGCGGGTAAATCCGTCAAAACACAATGTATCTGTAGCTTGTAGAAAGCAGGGATCCTAGGCTCTGCAGTGTGGATAGGACACAGGATATGGCACCAGATTCAAGCAGAGAATAAAGGCTTTGACTGGAAAGTGGAGCAAATGTATTTTAGTTTTCATCAACTAAAACTATGACTAAAAATTATCGTCAACAATCTAATTTTTATGATAAAGACGAGACTAAGACAAGATGAAAATAGATCTTTCGTTACAACACGCATAATGTGCATTTTATTTTCGTTTAGGAGACAAAAATTAGAGTGATGTTTTGTTTTCATTGGACATTTGAAATCGATGATATTTCTGCACTGTGGGTAAATTCGTCAAAACACAATGTACTGTATGTGTAGCTTGTAGACAGCAGGGATCCCAGGCTTGTCAAGTGCATAGGACACAGGATTTGGCACAAGATTGAGGCAAAGAATAAATGTTTTGACCACAGGCTTGACTGAAAACTTGACCAAAATGTATTTTAGTTTTTTTGTCAACCAAAACTGACTTAAAATGTGAGTCGATAACCTTATTTCTAAGAGATAGACATGATAAAGAATTGCTGAAAATAGATCTTTGATGACAATAACAAAAAAGTGAGTTTAGTTTTCGTGTAGGAGACTAAAATGTCATCTATTTTTCGGACATTTGAAATCAATGATATTCCTGCTCTGTGGGAAAATCTGTCAAACAATGTAGTTGACAACGTTATCCTATGAGAAAGATGAGACTAAAACTAGCTGAAAAGAGATCTTTGATTCCGAAAATTGATGAAAAGTGAGTTTAGCTTTCATCCGACATTCGAAAGTCAATATTTCGCCTCTGTGAGTAAATCCGTCAAAACAAAATTTAAGTGTAGCTTGTAGAAAGCAGGGATCCCAGGCTCTTCAGGGTGCACAGAACACAGGATTTGGCACCAGATTCAGGCAGAGAATAAATGGTTTTTTTTTTTAGATTTATTTTTGGGCATTTTGGTGCCTTTATTAGATAGAGGAGGACAGTGCATAGAGTCAGAAACAGGGTAAAGAGTGGGGGAAAAACATGTGGTAAAGGGCCTCAGGCTGGATTCGAACCCCGGCCCCCCGCGTACATGGGGAGCACCTTTAACCACTAGGCCACCTGATCCCCAAGAGAATAAATGTTTTGACAGGAAAATGGAGCAAAATGTATTTTAGTTTTCAACTAAAATTATGACTGAAAAATCTCAGTTGACAACTTAATTTTTATGAGAAAGACTAGACTAAGACTAAAAATAGATCTTTAAAGACAACTAGAAAAGCACTCAGAGAGTGCAGACCTCCGCCATAAGCCCCATCTCCCAATAGTGAAGAATCCTAAAAAAAAATCCTGGATCCAGACGGTGATCCGGATCACTGCCAAAATCTAATTCGCCGATTACTCCCTCTCTGGTCGGGTGAAAGCACAGTGAGGCAAAGCATTGGCTTCGCTGCGGGTGGACTGTCATGGTGGAAGCATTGCCTGCTGGTGCCAACAGATGCACTGACAGTCTCACCCATGGTCTCACTGGATGACTGGGAGCCATGGCAGAGGGTGAATATTCCTCTATTCCTCCCAGCATTGTGAGTATTCTCGCTACAATTCACTGTCTTTCTCTCTGTTAAGCTCCGACTCCGACAGGGATCCAGGCTCTGCAGGGTGCATAGAACGCAGGATTTGGCACCAGATTCAGGGCACAGACTAAAGTTTTCGAGTAAAGTTTTTGACTGGAAACTGGACAAAGTATATTTTAGTTTTCATTGACTAAAACTAGACTTAAAAGGGCATAAATGACTAAAATGTGACTAAAACTATGAACAGTTTATCTTTAGCTGAAGACCAAAACTAAATAAAACTGTTATGATTAACCCTGCATTGACATCAGGGTCCTTATGTATATTCAAGCAGAGTATGTCTACATCTAAAACATGCAGTTTTCCTATTGTAGTTTGAAGCCAAGTTTGGCTTTAACATAGAATGTCCATATATGCGCAGTCACACCTTAAGCACACATGCACAGCCACACATGACACCACAGGACACTTATTATGATTCCTCTCCTACCGGGGATTCTGACAGTCTCATTTACCCTTTAAAAATGACCTTGCTCCCAGTCAGAATTGCCCTAAATGAGTTTCTCCTCCCCGTTCGGCGCCAGGCCCATGCCAAAAGAGAAGCATCCGCCCCCGACCGTTTAGATTTTCATATCCCATTTGCCTTAAAGAGAAAATTCAATTTCTCCCCATCACTCTTACAGATGAGGCCCCTATATTTACCCATCTAAATAATATTTTTGACCCATTTCCATAAGGATGTCATTTTCCTCTCCTCTCGATGGAAATGAGGCAGAGGCATTCAGGATTTCCCGGATTTAGAGTGAGCTGAGTGTACTGGGGTTGTTTTATGAATTTCAGATAGAGTCGTGAATAATGAAAGTGTTTCTGGGGCCTGATCAATGATGCGCCAAAAGGAGAGGAGCTCTCTCTCTTTCTCTCTCTTTTTCTCTTTTTTTCCCCTCTCTCTTTTTTAAAGTGGCACACTGGCCACATGCCTGATCCAGGAATGAAATCCATCTTCCTTTTCTGCAGATGAGGAGGATGAAAATGCAAAAAGGAGGGAATCAATATTTATCTGGCGTGGTAACAGACGGCAGACGCTCACAGAGTCGAGGTTAACTTGGCTTGACAGCAGCTCAATGAGGAAATGAAGCAGTGCCACAGTGTTGCTCCTTTTCCTCACTCTGACTATCATACTTATCCCAGATTTCCTCCTCAGACCTCTCCTTTCTACCTGGCTGCGTCTTTAAATGCAACCCTATAACTGACTCAGGTTTTAACTGAGGGCTAAAATACATGCTCTCTCTTTCTACGCCTTCAGACGTGACACCAAGCGACTCACCAAGGGCCTTCATGACCTCCTCGAAGTTCTCATTGCTCACCATCTCCCAGCGTCCATTGTAGTCTGCAGGCATTTTGTGAGCTGCTGTGTAAGAGGAGGCAGTAGTTTGCCTTATGGATTGCTTGTTACACTGAGAGAGAGACAGTTCAATGGCCCAACCCTTTATATGTGCTGTGTAAACTGTGTGTCCATGTATGTGTGTGTGTACCAAAGGACAGGGTCCGCCTGATAATCTCAGGCTGGCGTACGTGATATAAAGTTGAACTTTATAATGCACACTACTAACCCTCCTTCACTACACGTTAGTTTGCTTTATTTCCATTCTATGATGACATGTTATCCTGCAGAAATGTGCAAATGTATGTGTTTCTGCTGCAGCTGAGCACACACAGACTCAGATGCACTTAGTCTGCTGAATTTCTTTTCAGTTTCCATTTCCTCTCCGCACACCAGCTTCTGCAATTAAGCATTCTAATGTAATATAGTGGAGGATGGAGGAGAGCGGGGACAGAGATGAGTGCTGAGTCTTAGTTTTGTTGAGAGATTCCTCTCGTGTTGTATCAAGGAACAAATTTCCGAACAAATTTGTTGACGGGTGGTACCAATTATCACTACCTATGTGATCATTTTCAGGAGTGGAAAGTATCTTATTTCATCACTGAAACTACTGTAATTAAGTTTTGATTAGAATTTTAAATCAGTGATTTCATTTTCACTTTTGTTTCTAAAAGAAGTATTGCACTTCATTACAATTGAAAAAAAAACAAAAAACAAAAAAAAACAAAAAACAACCAATCATCTAGTTAAAAACAATGAAAAGTCAAAATGAGGAATTTATAGCTTCAAGTCAGTGACATGAATCTGTCCAGTCATTTGGTTTTAACTGCACATCATGGTCAGTACACTCTTAAAACTGCCTGGACCTTGGTCGAAAAGGGACTGACCTAGGGTAATGTAGACACACCAGACAGGCTGTTTCACATATCTACGACATGGATATTTTTCACCTGGGAAAGCTCCTATAGAAAGCGTTTGGATAAAGTAGGACATTTCAAAAAATGAAGGTGATTGGAGGAACGTTCTGTCACATTCATGACCAGCCAACCAGAGCGACAAGACAAAATGACGTTCTGTGCCATTCTTGAGCTGACAGGCTACTGCTGCCTTAGATTGTTAATGGTGGAGCTTCTCTGTAAATAGAAATGATGCCAAGGTTGGTTGGAAGACGTGCATAAACATCTTCTCTGCCAAGAAAAACTTTCAGTATGGCTTTGTTGTAAAAATAAATTTGGTCCAGTTTTGATTAAACAATAGGAAATATGGCAGCAGGAGAGGGAACTTGCAGAAAGACAGTTACAGCTGGGTGGAGTATTGAAGCATTAGGTACACACCAGTGAACATGTTTGCACATTCATGTGGCGCTGTGGCTTAGTTGGTTAAAGCGCCTGTCTAGTAAACAGGAGATCCTGGGTTCGAATCCCAGCAGTGCCTTTCTTGTAGATTAATAACTGCTAACTGCTAACTGCATTGGCTAATATAGCTTAGATTTGTTGTACACTATATGCAAAAGTTATCAGCCAGGTTTAGCCTCACTTCAACCTCTTTGTCTTAATACTAAGTTACTCTGAAGTTAGTAAGGGACAGTGTTATCAGTATAGTGGCTGCTACAAATTGGCCTCACAGGTCCCTTTTGGATTTTAACTGGTTAACATCAGTCAGGCTTCATACACTGTTTTCTAGTGACTCTGGATGAACCACTACTGTAAACAAACATACTGTATTTATTGCTAATGGTAATGACAGTTACTGTGTTACTGTCGTCTATTTCTCACTAACATTTCTCTTTTTTCATCCTGTTGTGATCATTAATCTATGATACAATCATAAATGCAGGGATGTGTCCAGAACTTGACAAAGTTTTGCTCTTTTATTATTTCATCTCAAAGCATCAACCCCTTCTCTTTTCTTTCACTTTGCTGTTTTATTTTATTTTTTCAAAGCTTGGGACTTTAGAGTGTGCTGTGCGCTTTGTGCCTCCTTTGGTCAACTTCACTTGCTTGATGGAGCAAATCGCACAGGGCAGAAAAGAAAAATCAAACATGCTCGACTTTCTGTTGAGGGGTCATGAGGCTTCCCAGATGTGGCCTTGTTGTTCACTTTGACACACTACACGGGTTATGACTATTGATTTTTTTAGGGTCCATGGGTCTAGAAACCCTTCGACTATCAGACTGGGTTATAATCATGCTGAAAACAGTCTGACCTCAGCATTTCATCAATGCTTAGAGCCACTTTATCAGAGACACAGTGAGCATGTGCAGCTTTTGTGTGCCTGTACTGTTGGTGTGGGTGTGTGTGTGTGTGTGTGTGTGTTACAAATGTCTTGGCTGCTTCATGATGAGCCTCTAAAAAGCTACTGACTCTAATATCTCATCTCAGCAGCACAATCTAAGTCAAGCAGACCTGTAATTCCCCCAAAATCTGTATCTGCTCTTCATCTCAGATGTCGATTGAGTTGCTTCTTAACAGCAGTGTTAATCAATACAGTTTGCTCTCTGGATCGCTTTCAGAGGAGCTTAAGTGCTTACAAAACGCTGGGGTCATGATAAGGTAGCACAACCACAGCACTTTGGTGCTCTATCTGACGGTGACATCATTTTGATCCTGTGTCAATGAGGTTGTATCTGGAGGGTCAAAGGTAGGCGGTGTCTGTCAAGGTTTATCATAGCTGATAATGTGCCTGATGTTACAGTAATACCTCTCTGTCAGCCAGGATTCAAGAGTCTATCTGCACTCCTTTACCTGGTTTTACCTCATTTTTACAGTGTGATACAATGAATAATGTTATCTGATATAATTAGAAATCAAATAGATTTCCCTTGTATAAATTAATGTCCACACTGTACACCTACATTAATGCAGACTGTGCACATATATTATCAAATGATGTTAATAACCTGTTTTCAAACTGTCAAATTATGCTTATACCGTGTATCTACATTAATCAAATAATATGCATACTGAGAAGAGATTTCTTTAATAAAATGTTCATATTGTGCAAATATTTATAAAAAAATGTACATACTGTGCACATCAATTTATCAAATTTTAGATGATACCATATGTTTATTTTGTGTACCATGCACAGATATATATCTGTATCTATAAATATATCTATCTATCTATCTATCTATATCTATCTATCTATCTATCTATCTATCTATCTATCTATCTATCTATCTATCTATATATATATATATATATCTATATATATATATATATATATATACATATATCTCCAGTCATGTAATCAGCAACCAGATAACATGCATACTGTGTACATACACTTATCAAATAGTAGTGTTGTAGTACTCGAGGATCTTGGTCTCAAGACCATATTTTGAATGTCTTGGTCTCATCTGGGACTTGTGAACTTTTTACTCGGTCTTGTGTCGGACTTTTTCCATCAAGACTGGTCGAGACCAGCACTGATCTGCTATTTTTCGACTTCATCAACGTGATAATAAGGAGAAGCACTTGCTAAAGCAACAAATAGCTACACCTGCAAAAACTCGGACATCAGTCCATCTTATTTCAAGTCAGAAATACCTCTGAACACTTACTTTAGGCCTCATTCACCTCATGTTGTGCTTTGAAAGAGTTGCAGACACCTTGTTTATATCCGTCAAATTGATTAAAAAGAGAGAATGCTCTTTAACTGTTCAATCTTGTCATGTTTTTTTTTTTTTAACCTTTTTTTTTTGGTCTTGGTCCTGGCTTAGTGCTTGGTGCACTCTGGTCTTGGCTAGGTCTTGGTCTAGGATAATGTGGTCTTGAGTACATATAAAATAGTACTATAAAATAGCATGCACACTGTTCATCTCAATTTTATCACACAATTTGCTGGTTCTGTTTGAATGTTAAGAGATTGTTAGAATCCCTAAATTTATTGGATATTTTTGTTTGTTTCTTTGGCGTTCTTCTTTCCCGTGTGTTAGGGAACAAGCAATCATGCATGAGGACAACGCTATAAAAGGAGCAAAGTGTTCTTTATATTTTTAAGTCATCAACAAAAGTATTCAAGTTAAAATTAAAGTGAGGAAAAAATGCAAAAACAGGGCCCAAAATTCAAAAAGAGCTTCAACTTAAAAAGGCAAAACTGACCTGACACTATAACGAGTGCAGGTTGTGAAGACAATAGACTAGTCCAACGTAAACACAAGGAGAGACTAAACACTTTATCACGTAAATCATCCGGTCCAAGTCTCCCAGTTTGCTATAACCACTGCTGGTAGTCTCCACTTCTTGTGTGATCTCAGTCAAGCAAAATAAACAAGAAAAGGGGTAAGTATTACATTAAATGAAAGCACCAGATACCAAATTAAAGCATGAATGCAAATAGAATACTAACTGAATTGTGTGCACTCAAATTAGAAAGCTGGCATAAATACAAGGGATGCACAGATGCATCAGTTTTATATTGGTGCACTGTAAACCATACAACAAATTAAATAGGCAAGTACTTAAACACATGTTGCTTGTATCCTTGTTAGAAATGGATGCATATGATGTTATAATAAAAATCAAGGATTTAATGGTAATTTAATATTTTGCAGTTTTACCTTGGTTGTACCACTTGAAGTTGAAAGTGTATCCACCCTCCTAAGCAAAACTGTACTATAATAACTGTAATATATTTATATATACAGTGCTTAACAAATTTATTAGACCACCTGTCATATCTGTCTCAGAGACCATCCAGCATAATGAAGTGTTTTAATGTGGACTCTTTCATTTTCAGTGAGCTCTCCATGTTTTAACATTTTGAACAGGAATGAGGGATTTCAAACTGAATTCACCTTTTTAGACCCAAAACTGAGCCGGTTCACTGGGCTTCTCTGAGAAGTCAGAAATGAATCAAGCATAACATTCAACCACTAAAACTCATTTTTCTGTTCAGGAATGCAAGTAAATAACTAATTTGACATATTAATCAAGAAATAATAATGTGCTTTACTTTTTTTTCAGTTTTCTTTTTTTGTAAATCAGTAAATTTGAAAATTCATGGATAACAATAATAGTTATATTTTAGCATTAAAAATATCATTTGGGTTAAAGAGCTTCTACATATTGGTGTATTAACCATTGCAGAAACATAAAAAATCATTTTGGTATTACCAATTTTAACCAATGCTGTTAATTTAGGGCAGTTGAGGCATAAACCTTCCTTTGGGTGGTGGTCTAATAAATCTGTTAAGCACTGTACATGTATATTGTTTGTTTTTTCTTGTTAGAAAATGGACACATATTTTTAAAAATAAAATCAAGAGTTTTAAAGTAAAATGTGTTTTATTCAGTTGTCATTGGTCTACCACCTGACATGGAAAATGAACCTGCCCACCTAAAACTTAAACTAATGTTTTTATCTTTACTTGAAAAGGATCTACAAACCATTTCCCTTAGACACGGGTGTCAGCTGGAGTTAAAGAAATGATAAATTATGTTACAATCTATTTTAACCTCTTATTTTCCAAAATAAAGTTCCCATGATTACAGCTGCTGACATTTAAGAACTTGCAAATTAGGAGACAGAGGTTTTTGGATGGTCCTTATAATTTTAAAATGATAAATTCCAATGGCATATTTTTATTACAAAGACTTATACCATAAAATCATGCCAAAGTGTTCTTATTGGAATTTCTCTCAATGAAAATGCAGTTTTCAGCAGTGTCTATGATGTTTTCATTTATTTAGGCATGTATTCAAACAAAGTAGGTTTCGTAGAGATAAACTGATAAATGCCATGAATTGGGTGGTTGATTTTTTTTTTAAGGAAATAATGGACTCAGACACAAAAATGTAAATGCTATGTCACTGACTCAAATACTCAAAATTTTAAACAAACCTGATGACGTAACAGTTTTAAAGTTGTAAATATTTTGAGTATAACTCAAGTTCACACATATAATTTACATGATTCTCATCCACTGTAATTTTCCCTTATGCCTCTCACATATTTTGATTTTGAACAATCATGGCATACAACAGTAGGTGGACTTTGACCTCCTCCACAGGACATCATCCTTGCTAAGTTGAAGTTGGTCTCCACATGTGGGACTTGACTAACTGAGAGGGTAACTTCACCCATGGTGCAGTCTTCTAATGCCCTAAAGCATTCTGATTATGGAATGATTGTCAAATAGTTTGAGTAAAATTACAAAAAAAGTACTTAGACTGATTGAGTACTGCTTTCTTAAAACTAAAAATGTGTTCTACCAAACTCAGTAAAACAGAGCTGAAAAAGCTATTTTGGATTAACAACCATTTACAGTTCAGTCATACAGAGTATTAGCCTTTTTAACAGACATCAGCCATGGGCGAATAATGTATGAAACAATATCAGTTGCAGGTGTGTATCTGTTGTGCCGCATCAATGAATGCTGGCATTTAACCACCTAACGACTGGTTAAGGGAAGAGATTTATGACGTGGCAGACACTGTGACCTGTTGGACAAACCCTGATCTGTCTTCATGGTGAAACAGAAAAAACAGGAATAGTGGGAGTGAAAAACATTGCCATCGGCTTATTTGGTATTTGGTATACAGTTGGTGCATCTCTAATAAATGCAATAAAGTGTGACTTATTTTAACAAAAGTAAATGTGTTGTCTGGTTTATTAAAGAAGAAGCAAAATCGCTCAGACTGAGCTTATTTACTAAAAAAGGTGGCAGCAGCTGATGTGTGGCCACCACACTGTTTTATAATGAAGAATAAAGCTGTTTCCAGAGTGAAAGCTCTTTAAAACCCACATTTATGCCTGTTTGAAAACAAAAACAGACAGAGTGACTAAATGTATAGATGTGTTAATTTACCGGTTAACAAATCTTAAATGAAAACGATTTACAACACAAAGTTTTTCACAATCTGCGTCTGAACTCAGCTTCGTGGTAGGATGCACAGCCAGTGATTTCACCACACGGGGGCGCTGTTGCTGCACTTATGTCTGACTCTAGGCTCCCCATGAAAAAGGGAAGTAATATTCTGTGCTGTGTGAAAAGAAGTGGCTCATGTTATACTGTGATCAAAGTTAAGATGACACAGAGCCATCTGGGAACTGAGGGCCAGCTTGGCAAAAGTCTGTTCACTGAGGTTTGTTGCTGCCCTCAGGTGAATTGAATGTATTTGTAAGTACTAAGATGAGGTTAAAGAGAGGGAATAACTAGTTTAAAAAGAGGCATTGAGATGAAGAAAATTTGTAACTGCACTTTAATTATTAAGAAAATGAAAAGTAATCCTTTAAGGATAAGGGGCTCTATCCACTTACTTGCTTGCACCCATGCCGAGCTTCTGGTAAACATATGCAAATGCAGTTTGGTTAGTTTTAATAATGCATGACAGCAGATTCATTTTTAATTCTGCCTAATTTACACCTAATGGCACTTCCTGCAGTCCACACCCTCAGAGGTGCACAGACTTAAGTTGTCTGATCGTATGCCTGCATGCTAAAAGTGTTTCAGCTCACAACTTGGCTGCCAAATCAGCCCCTCCAGCATTTTTTAACAGTGCGTGTCACAACAGTGAGCGTTCACACGCACAGCATTTCATTTTAAACGTGCATCTTATACAGCAGTCGACAGGCTGTGAAGTAATCCTACGCTTCTATTTCCTCTCAGCTCCTCATTCCTCCCTCCGAGAGTTGGGTTTTTTTATCCCTCCATCTCCTCCTGATCTTTTAACAGTAAGCTGCTGTGCATTGTGCTTTCATGCTGTGTCACTCTCCACAATATAGGGTTTTCAATATCCTGTTTGATTCCATTCAATTTGCTTCATTAGCGTGCCATTCAAAGCAGCACATTACTAAGCCTTTACATCCCCATGGAGCTCCCCCTCATCTCTCCCATCTCTGCCTCCCTGTTGTTTCAAGACATCAAAGGTTAGATTAATCACAGTCCTCCGAGGAGACAAATGACTGAGAGAAGTCTGCTCTCCGGTATGAAACCCTAGTCATGGATTTCAGCAGAGTTGATATATTTGTCATATTTTTTCATCCCACCCATGGTCTCTAATAGTGCAGCATCTTGCTGTGTGCTTTGATGTCCCATAGAGAACAGAAAGGGGTCCCTGTGTTCCCACACAATTGAATGATTTTTGCTTTTATCCTCCTTATGGAAACCTTTCTAGTAGAAAAAAAAAGCAGATCAGCAGTGGTGCCACATGCGTCATTACAAGATAAAAAGTAGCCATGTTGGAGGACGCTGTACTTGCAGAGAGAATGCCTGTAAACACACAGAAAATGTAATTTCTCTACTTAAAAACATTTCCTGTGGGTATTCTTTATAAAATAAGAGGTCTGCTCTCTGGGCAGCCTTGATGCCAGTGAACAAGGTCCATTCAGGAGTGGCATATTTTCAGCCAGGAACCTGCTGTGGAAGTATATTCACTATCAAGGTCATCCATGCTGCTCAATACAAATAGCCATGAAAGCAGCACAGTGGCCTGTGTATCCTGTCATAAATGCATGCATGCTCTGAACATGCTCGCCAGTGGTTGTTTGTCCATTTTTACATTCTTAATGCCTCCAAGCGCCCGATCATCATCGCTCTCCCACACACCTGCTTTGATCTGACCTATACCAGCCTGGCGCCCGAGCCAGTTGTGCTCACCTGTTCCAGGAAGCATAAATCAAATCCCATGTTCCACCTCTGCATGTGTCACCCCGTTCCCCGGGGGGGAAAAATCTTCATGATCCTGACCTCCAATAACCAATGTGGCGCTTCCTCAAGCATCAGCAT
Organism: Cheilinus undulatus; assembly: GCF_018320785.1. Lineage (NCBI taxonomy): Eukaryota > Metazoa > Chordata > Actinopteri > Labriformes > Labridae > Cheilinus > Cheilinus undulatus. Next base: position 11,693,879 of record NC_054866.1, read on the forward strand.
CTGGAAGGAGAATCCAGATAGCAGAGGAGGAAAAGTACAAAATTACTGTCCAATAAATCTACTCAAGTAAAAATATTTCATTTAAAGTTCACCTAAAGTACCGAGGAGTTTTACAGTAAAATGTGATCTTTCCTTATTGGCAATGAGAATATAAACCCTCTAGCCAGGTTGTTCAGGTAAAGTCACACCTTTATAATAAAGTGAAATAGAACCTATATTTCAAAGAGTTGGGGCACTGTGTAAAATGTCACTAAAAACAGATTGCAATGATTGTCAACTTTCATGAACCCGTATTTTATTCACAACAGAACATAAACAACATATCAGATGTTGACATTGAGACATTTTAAAAATCTATGAAAAATATTACCTCATTTTGAATTTGATGGTAACATCACATCTCAAAAAAGCAGGGACAGGGCCATGTTTACCATTGTACAGTCTGTAAACGTCTATGAAGAGGAGAATGGTTGCTGGAGTTTTGGGAGAGGAATGCTGTCCCATTCTTTTCTGATTCTGGATTCTTGCTGCTCAGTCTTGGGTCTTTTTGCCAGATTTTTTTCATTTTATGATGCATCAAATGTTTTCTTTTGTCAAAAGCACAAGACTAAAGGTTCTCAACTGGTGGGCCCAAAAGTAGGTTGTTGAGCAGTTTTCTGTGGGTTGCAAATGTGTGTCTGGAAAAAATGGTGGTAAAAGCATGCAACCATACCACTGGCTTTACTCTGTTTACTGTGATATCGAGTTTAATCAATATTTCAAATCATTTCTCACCTTACATTACAATAAAAGTACAACTTTTACAATGTGAATGAAGTAATTTTCAAGATTTCTGGAAAATTGGCTAAAAATTACGTGTAATCATGGGGCAAGGGGGGTGCAAAACATATCCGTTTTTCCCCATCACATGTTCCTGTCATAAATTCTGTTCCATCCAAGATCTTAAGTGCATTATCTCTATTTACTAAATGTGCAGTGTTTAAATTTTTCCGGAAATTCAGGTCGTAATTTGTCATCTGAAATATTGGCGGGTCCTGAGCCTAGACTAGTTGAGAATCACTGCTCTAGGCTGCAGGCAGGTCAGCTCAGCATCTGGACTCTTCTACTGTGAAGCCATGCTGATGTGATTGATGCGGTATGTGGTTTCGTATCTTGTTAAAATATGCAGCACCTTCCCTGAAAGAGACGGGAAGCATATGTTGCTCTACAACCTCTATCTACTTTTCAGCATCGATAGTGCCTTTCAGATGTGTCAGCTGCCCATGCCATAGACAGTAACACAACCCCATACCAGCAGAGATGTAGGCTTTAGAAGTGGGCTGATAACAAGCTGGATGGTTCTCCTCTTCATTCCACATGACATGGTGACGGTGTTTTCTAAAAAGAATTTTAAATCTTGATCCAACCGACCACAGTACAGTTTCCCGTTTTGTCTCCGTCTACTCTAAATGACCTTTGCCCCAGAGAAGACGGCAGTGTTTGTGGATCGTGTTCACTTTAACTTGCATTTGTAGATGACACAGTGAACTGTGTTGACAGATGATGGTTCCTGGAGGTGTTCCTGAGCCAATTCATTTTCTGAAATTCCACAATTTTTAAACAGTTTTTTGCAGATCAGTGAACCTCTGCTTATCTTTACTTGTGAGAGACTCTGCCTCTCTAAAATGCTTCTTTTATACCCAGTCATGTTACTGACCTGTTGACAATTGACCTAATTAGTTGCAAAATGCTCCTCCAGCTGTTTCATTAATTTCATCTGTACCACTTACTTTTCTAGCCTTATGTCACATTCTCTACTTTTTAAGATGTTTTGCTGCCATAAAATAAAAAAATACAAGTGCACCAGAAAAGCTACTCAATTACAGTAATCTGAGCAAAAATAATTTGTTGCTTTCCACCCTGTCAGACAGTGATGCAAAAAGAACACGCTCATTTTTATTTACTTTTTCTCCTCAAGGAGTTTGAGCTGGAAAACAGAGACAGTGGAGGAAGGGGATGACAATGCTAAATATTTTATGTTTTTCTCTTGGTAATTCCGTACGGTCGGAACGAGACCTCGTTTTCCACAGAAACACGAGCAACTGTGGGACTGATTGCAGGAGCCCGAGAAGCTCTGTGTTTCTCTCTATTTTTTGCTTCTCTGCTCCGAAATAGGCTTGGATGGTGATGCATAATGCATAAGGGCTTCCTATGTGGAGCTGGAAAGGGCTGTGGGTCCTGAGGGATCAGCCCGGGAAAGGGTGTCCAGATTCACATTCTGCAGTGTAGGGCCGAGCTCGTCAAAGGCAGAAGATGGAGGGAAAAATGACTTTTCTCCTGTAATTTTGAGTGCAACACATTACTGTCATATACCTGTAAGATGTAGTCCATTTTTTCCTTTATTCCACAAAGACAGAGCAAACTGAGCTGCAGAGAATGCAGAGAGAACATCCTCTTTTGTGTACACTGTTTGGATAGAAATACAGCAATAAATATGTTTGTGGAAGGCTACAGTCTCATTTATTCACTCACACATCTGATGTTTTGTCTGCTAGGATTTTTGCTCTCTTCAGTGAAGCCAAAGCTTCAGTCACAAGCTTTGTAACTCAAGATTTATTGGCTTTGTCTGTTTTTATTCCACTTGTCTTATTTTACTTTCATCGATGCAACGACTTTTCCACCTCAACCAAGTGTAAAATTTCAACTTTTTCCTTTTGCTTCTTCACTCTGGTGTTTTTGATGCACAAATTGAAACTGTGAAGAGGAAAAGTTGGATGGAAAAGCACTTACTGTCTGTTGGTGGATGAGAGTTTATCAGCGTCAGCGGTTTTACTCCACTTTAGCTCACTAACACACATGCTACATATCATTATGTCCAAATTTTACGCTTTTAATGTCCTCCTTGTTTGAAAATTATGCCAATTAACGGCTCAGTTCAAGATGCTTTACTGGCAAACCAGCAAACACAACTTGCGGCTGAATAAAGGCAAATGTCTGAGACATTTGAGATCTGAGAGTAGGCCTGTTCCAGGTCAGGTCAGGTCAGGTATGGGAGCATATGACGGTTTGGCACCTCTCCACTTCAACCTTGGTCCTGTTCTGCTCTGGCCTCGTGATGGGTTTATATTCTCCTCCAGGCATGTCCCTTCTCGTATCCTCCCAGCTGCCCCTTTTATGTGGTCTCACAAGAACATAGTAAGACTGGGAGAACCAAGGACCGAAAGACTCTGAATTCTGTCTGCATGCTCAGATACCTGGGACGCCACATTGTCTTGCTAAGTGAACCTATTGCCCCTTATGCAAGTTCAACTATTGGTAGACACAGACTCAATAACAGCATCCAAGGATCTTTGTTTTTGCCAAGGAGATGTGCATCCCCTGTATTCTGTACCAGAATCTAGGGCAGACCTCAGCTGGATGAGCAAACATGGGATCCCTTGAAACTCCAACATCCTCTAGAGGGCATCTCTACTCACAGAGTCAAACGCCTTCTGGAAGTCAACATAAGCTTTGCGAAACCCTCCTCTGAATTCCTGACAACACTTAGTGAAGAACCGAAGTGCCAGGATGTGGTCTACCTGTTGACCTCTGTTAAGGCCACTGGTGTTGGGGCAGTCGATCACAGACCCTGTTCACCAGTTGTGCACAGACCTTGCCCGGCACTGAGAGAAGTGTAATACCCCGTAGTTGTTACGCTCTCACACATCTTCCTTTCCCCCCCAGACTGGAACGATAACGCCCCTCTTCCAGTAAGTAGGGATGATGCCTGTACTCCATGACAGTGTGGAACCACAGGCCTATTTCCTGCTCATTTATTCACATTTTTTAAGGAAGGCACATCAAAGATAACCTGATGCGCCAGTTGGATTTGTTTCACACATCCAGCTGGGAAAGCTACAGTAGGAAACGTTTGGGAAAAGGCAGAGGCTTAGAAAAAAACTTGTGTTTTGTAGATTATTTCTTTGTTGTAACAATGCTTCTTGCTGATAAATCGTATACCATTGGAAAGCCTGTTTATTACCGTTTTAAATGGTGCCACATTTGTAAGGAAGATGCATTTGTGGGATGAGCAGCAGAGCTGAGTATGTGGGTTGCACCCTTGAAAAATCTGCCGGATCTTCTCTCCAATGCCAAACAGCTGATTCTGTCATTGAATCTTTTATTTGGTGTTGCTTGCACAGCCTCAACAGCTTGGCTCCTCCTCCTCATGCTGGTCACCAGCCTGGTCACACACTGCTGTGGGATGGCATCCCATTCTTCAATCAGCATTTGTCACAAATAAACCAGTGTGGTTGTTTTGGTCACTCCGATAATAACAGCACCCCCTAGCAGATCCCACAAGTGTTTAATGGGGTTGAGGTCAGGACTGCTGGCAGGCCATTCCACCCTCACCTCTCCAAATGCTGGAGGTAGTCTCTGATAAGCCTCGCTCTGTGGGGGTTAGTGTTGTCATCTTGAGGATAGAGTTCTGTCCCAGACTGGACATATGGGATTGCCACTGGTGGCAGAATTTCATATCAATATCTCTCCGCATTGAGATTGCTTTCAGTGATGACAAGCCTCAGTTTTTTAGTGAGGGAGATGCCGCCCCACACCATCATGCAGCATACACCAAAAGATATCTTGTCTCGGTCTCGACCCCCAAAAGTCTTGGTCTTGTCTTGGTCTGGGTGCACTCTGGTCTCAGGCAAGTCTTGGTCTTGGATAGTGTGGTCTTGAGTACAACACTATTCAGCACTTTATGCTAGGCTTTTTTTTTCTAACCAAAAATGAGGCAATTTTGGTTGTCTATCCCGATACACTAGTAGCAAGATAAGTTGTCATTTCTGAAGAATAGATACACAAAATCCCAATGTTTTGAGTTTTATTTCATATGTTTATTTCACCCAACTTGAGCTTAGATATTTCATCCTGTTATGTTTTAAAGATTGAGAACGTTCATACTGTATTTTCCAAATCAGTTTTGGTGACAAGAAGAACAATACTGAAAAAAAAGGTGGCAAAAGTTGAAACTGTGGACGATTTGTCAATTGTGCTCATGAGTGAAGCCGAACGTTTTTCAGACATGTTACTTTCCTGCATGTCTAAAAGCATCCTGCAAACATGTATTATTTAAATTGTTTGGGAAAATGTTGCAGTTCCTTTTTTGGAGCCGGGTTCTCCTTACTGTTTTAATGTCACTCCACAGATGCACACTTTGACACACTAAAGTCTTCTACAAGGTTTTGGGTATCCATTGTTTTTATGACATGAGGAATCTTCTCTTAGTGGTATCACTTTTGTTTATGGACAGCTTGAACTTTATCATAATATATAATTTCGTATTTACCTTTTCCAGGATCTGACTGATTTAACCCCACAATGGTGAGCCATAACTAACATGCCAAATTTTAAATTAACTTCTGACAGTCATCAGGATGTTGTAGTCAGTAGAAACAGGACAGTCTGTCTCTCTGAAATGACTTGATATGCACTAGGTGGTACAAACATGATCCGATGTTAGAAATGCATAAAATGTAAAACATAGGGTTTAACCATGTAAAATGTTTCCATTTAGGATAAATGTCCAAAAATACAGTATACGCTTTTACTGAATTTCACTGCCCCTGAACAGATTAGGAAATTAGTGATGGAAAATAGAGGCTTATATTCCACAAAAGCATCTGAAAGTAAAGACTGGCAATCCACCAAAGGAAGAAGCATGAAGAAATCTTGGAAGCTCAGAAAATTCTGAATGAGATTGCTACTTAACAAGTCAACTTTAACTGACATACATTACCTTGTAAATGTAAAGTAAAAATGAGGAAAAACTGGGCTTGCAACAGATTAAGCTGAAATGAGACCCTGAGTGCTTTTAGCAAAATCAGAGGCCTAAACTAGTCTGTAAGATTGACTTTTGTTTGTCAAAAAGCATATCATATCATCAATTGAAGAAAAAAACATTGAACTGTTTATACAAAAGCCTATATTAATGCAATTGGGTATAAACGGCCTAAATAATTTCCTTCTTATATGTGTAAGTGGATGAAGGTGAATGTAGTGGAAGGGTAAAATAGAATTCAATACTCATGAATGACAATGCATCACAGTAGTAAGTGAGTAGTTTTCAGCAGTCTATGTGGTATAAAAGTGGAATTATGCAAAATGGAAAAGTTAACTTTTTCACTTAGACTAAAAGGAGCAGATTTTGCTATGAAGTAGTTTAAATGCATTCACTTTGCTGCAGAGGATGGGAATGCTATCTTTGTTCGACTTTGGACTTTGATGGACTCATAAAGGACTGTATGATTATTATTTTAATTTTCTGTGAAACCGGCGCTGCGTTGCTGCAGCTACTCTGCGTTGTGTTCGGGGTTGGAATGAAACAGGGACATGGGCTGGTCTCATGGAGCTCAATTTTAATCTCTCACAGCTGATGTCTGAGTAAATTCAGAGAGAGCAAAATCAGTCAAAACGGATATCTTCATCCTCATAACATGCCTAACCCGAGAAAGAGGAATGTTTAAGGCGAGTCTCAAAAGGGATGTAGTAGCGGCAAAAGCCCACACGCACACATAAGCACACACACAGCTAACACGTGTTAGGCTAACTCTCTTTCTGTCCTATTTACAACTTAAATACAGAAAAAAGTCGCACATTCAACCTCCTGTACACTTATTTATAACAACTACATAGTTTTAACTATGACGAACTAATAACTCTTATATTTGCACTTTACAGACGAGCAACAGTGATACATACCTCTCTCAGTCAAGCTCTGAATGGATTGAGGAGAAGGCGTAAATGATGCAACATACTCGCCTTACCGCCAGCAGAGGGCGTTGTAATGTCATTAGTACAATAACTCAAAATAAAGACTTAAAAATACACGAATAAACAGAAGATTTTGGTGAAATTAAAACTCAATACATCAACAAAACATACTAAATACTCCAAAAAATAAAAAAGACAGTATTTTTATGCATTATATCTTTTTACATCTGTTACACATGCTCCTCTGATTATTCTTTTTGTTGTTGTGTATGTACTTTGGTGTTTCACCTTTGACTTTATATATGAAAAAAAAAAAGATAAAAATAAAAAGTACAAAAACAGTGGAATGATGAATACTTACACTTTGGGATTTAAAGGTGCAGTGTGTAAAACTGAATATCAACATCTAAAAGTGGGTTCTAAATTGCCTTTCTCTGCTGGGAAATGTGGCAAGCAGTTGAATTTAATGTGTATCTGTAATGTGATAACAATACAATTCAATACAATAACTTTATTTTTCCTTTTGTGAGATATTACAAGATGATTTTCCTCTATGTTACCATGGAAACATGTAAAAATCCAAGATGGCGGTATCCATGGAGGGGACCCTCCCTATGTATGAATTAAAGATCATTATGAGTTGTTTTTTCAGAATAGCTATTTTTGAATTTAGATGACTGAACACTTATTTATATAGACCGTCTTAGAAATGTTTTGCTTTATTTTACCAAGTTTGTTCAGCTAAATGCTGCTAGGCTAAATATTACACACTGCACCTTTAATAATCCTAAACCTAAATAAAGCCCTTGGCTTTGTCAGAAGGCTGACTTCTGAAAAAAATGTCAGAATTCTGAGATTAAAGTCAGAATTCTGACTTTTTTTCGAACAAGTGAAAAAAAAATTGCATCTCAATTTTTTTTTTTTTTTTTTTTTTTTAGTGGGCCTAATCCTCTTTCATAATTATGACTCATCACTCTAATGAAACTTTTTATGTTGTTATGACTAGATTTCTTGTTTTAATTTTTAATCCCATAATTTTGATTTTTATCATAGTTTTGATTTACAATATTATACATTATTTTACATTTTATTATGACCTAATAATTCCAACTCAATATATTTTATCTTTATTTTAAAATTATATAACTATCACTTTTTTTACAGCAGATATTTTGGTTGAAGATATTGGCAAAACTTTTAATACCTGCTGATATTAATAATGTTTTTTTTTTTTTTTTTTTTTTTAAAGTCAGTCAGTACCTAGATCATATTACAGTTTTTCTCGGTCACTTTGGTACATTTCTCAGATCAGAATTGAAATTCTCAAAACTACTTGTTCAATCTTTACATCATTATGTCAAGCTTATTTCTATACATTTCCATTTGGCTTTTTTTCCCTAAATCTGTCCTGAATCGGTAAATTGCTCCCAGGTGAATCTTGACTTTCTCTAATGAAGGGAAATGTGTGAAGCGTTAGATCAACCAACGATCAAGGAATTTGATTGAGGAGAATTTGATGATTGAGGAATTTTCTCAGCATGGAGATAGAAAGTATATGATCGCCAGCCACATACACAGATGACCCTTCTGGCTGCCATGGATGCAGCGTGTGATGACATCACAGCAGATACCTGCAGAGGCTGGATAAGACACTCTAAAAGACTCTTTCCATGCTGCATCGCATTAGAAGATATTCGTTGTGATGTGGTTGAGAATTTGTGGCCCAACAGACAGGAACATCAGGAGGTGTAGGAAGACTGCACTGTAATTCCTACAGCACTGCATGTACAGTTTTCCCTAAGAAGACTGCCTTATGTTCACATTTCTACTTTTGTTTTTTTTGTTCTTTCCTTTGTGCTATGCAGTGCTCTCTTTTCTTTTCTGTATTGCAATGACATGGTCTGTCAACAAATTACAGTGCAAACAGTAAAAGCGTAAATGTGAATCTTGTCTGGTCTCTTGCAATCTCCCACATACACTAAGGTGTAACTTACAATTTACAATAATTGTCATCAAAACTTTATCCATAGTTTACATCAGAACATCCCTCCAGAGTACACTGTTATATTGACAACATGACTAAGCAATTTGACTGTCTTATCCGTATACAATGACACAAGGACTTTTCATTCTGATGGCACTGACATGTTCATTGACACAGATATTTACTTTTGAGAGATGAACTAAGGATTTTGAGGAAGAGACTGGCTTTTGCAGGTAATCCATGGTGTTTTGCTATTTGTACAAATTGTTTGAGAAATGCACTTACAGTTTTACAGATGTCGAGGATGATTCGAGAAATGTACCAAAGCGACTGAGAAAAACTGTAGTATGTATCCTACTAAATATAGAGAAAACATATATTTTCCTATTCAGAATTAAAAGTTTCTACAACTGTGTGATTAAGATTGTTCTGTCTAAAACAATGTGGCCTTCTGAAACTAAGAATAAAATAAATATTTAGATCAGTATATCTAAGTGTATCCAACTTCAGACAGAAGCAGATGCCGTCTGTCTTCTGAAGCTCAGAAGCTTCCAGACATAAAACATGTACATTCAGGCCATCATACATCAGATATTTTAAATAGTATCCGTGCATCTGCATGTTGAAGACACAGATGTGCTCTCGCAGCAGAAATACTCTCATTAATGTAGATCTGTGTGCAGTTGGGACTGTGTTTGTGTGTGAGCAGGCCAGCCTGTGAAACTGCATCAGTGTGTGTTTGTGTGTGAGCCAACATCGTGTTGTCGTCTGTCTACAGTGGAACTCAACGACAAATGAGCAAGAGCCCTCTTAATACAGTCTGACAGAGATTGAAAGTATTGACCACAGAAGAATGTATCCAGATTGGTCCACCAACGATGACTATGTAAATCTGCTACAGCTACTCACATTAGACCTGATCAAACTAGATATTTCACTTTGACTGACACAATCCTACAACTTTAGCTCCATACTACCATCCCTAAATGGATGGTGTTTGTACATTGTTCAGATCTTTTATTTATATAACAAAATAATAAATCAATATTACAATTACAATTACAATTACAGTTGTTTGTTGTTTTCAAGGGTGTGAAGAGAAAGAGAAAGAGAGACCAGAGGAGAGCACGCACTTCAGCTGAAGGTATGCAAATTGTTACCAATCACAGCATGCTTTTAGATTAAATACCTCCAACTCCAGAAGTCTGACCACTCCACTTCTGACTAGTTCAGATCAGAGATTGTTATTCCACCTGTGGTGAGTGAAAGATGTTTTTAGTGTGTGGTTAAATGATCAAATAACAATGATTGACATACAGGCAAATCAGTGTTGTGGTCATGGTGCGTTGTTTTGGTGTTTCAATGAGTAAAAACCAGGATGGGGACTGTCCAGCCCTGGATATTTTAGTGTTTTATTGATATTATCGGGGTGTGGGACACTCAGCTAGAGAGGAGAAGGGGTTCCGGTCAAACTGTGACATTTAATCTCCCTCATTTCAGAGGCAGCATTGCAGAAGAGTGACTGCTGCTTTTGTCTGTTTATTCTCAGGTGTGATGGAGCCTTCAAGGGAGCAGCCAGCTCAAGTTCAGCCCGAAAACGCTGTGCCGGACGCTCGAATGCGCCTCGTGAATGTGGCCGACCCGGTCACCACTGCAGCGGGCTGTATAAATATGCAGCCCTTTGAGAGAGTGTTGGTGCTGGGAGGTGCACAGAACAGCACGATGGGGCACAACATACCCTGGACTGTCCAAGTGCAGCTCCCAGATGTGCCGACCCCTGTATCTGCTCCACTGTGACGCTCCTGTCACCTGCCACAGGTGTAGAGGCGGATCTACTAAACAATGGAGATGAGACAGGCTCCATGATTTCTAAAGATTCATGGGAGGAGGAGCAGGTTTAGTCTATGTGTCTACCCACATTGTCAACATTACCAAATAATTGTAATTCTGTTTAAAGAAAAAGAGTTTTAAAAAGAGAGCTCCCAGTTTGGCTGGACCCCAATAAGCTCTCCCCTTTAACCCCCCGTAATGGGCTGCCTTGAGTAGAAGCAAAAAAACCGAGCACAATAGTATTAAAATCAAACAGAAAATTACTTGATTGGTAACGGCAAAGTGATTACTACGCTAGCAACACTAATGCATTGTATATCATCATTACAGACAAATGTAAACTAATTACAGGATCACATGGATGCATGGTTATACAGTTTCTGCAGCCAGCAAGATGAGACAGCAAATGCATGTAATGAGGCTTTAGGTATTTCAACAAATCTTCATTTGAAACTAAACAGTAAATTGGTTTCATTCTGTGCTTTTTTGTCTCCCCACAACTCTGCTTATTCAGTGTTTGGAGTAGGGAGGAAAGAGAAAGAGGGTGGGAATGAAAGCCTATTGTGATGAGACAGTTGGTTGCCAGTCCTTTTGGGGAGAGATGGAAAGAGCTCCAGTTGTCACAAACACATTCTGGATTTGTTTGCTCCCTCCATGCAGAGAAGGCCTAAACAATAAATTAATGGTGGTGCAAAGCAACATGGGAAAGAAAGGAGGAATGCAGGGGTGCAGGAACAAAAAGAAATGAGAAAAAGGAAGGTTGGAACGCGAGGTATTGTGACATAACGCTCACGAACATCGTAGCTGCCTCTGATATGAGCAGTGGGACTGGAATGAGAAAACTTTGGCCTGGGTTCACATCTAATTTCTCTTAGTTATTTGGCCTTTCCGCTTGTGAAGCTTTCAATCTCGTAGGCCTTCAGGGGGTCCAGATTATCTCTTTCGTTTGGAGAAAATGAGCTGAGCTGGAAGCTACATTACCTCCCCTGCCTTATGTGAGCTCATTTTTCCCACACCGCCATTAGCTCGCTAAAGCCATTTGGAGATGCACAGTGGAGTGTTTCCATGTTCATCAGTAAGTGCCTGGCATTCCTTCAGTCAATTATCACCAGAACTGTCTCTGTGTGATAATTCACGCCTCCGGCTTGAGTCTCTGCGCCAGGATGGATATACAAGGGACATTTTGATGGAGCTTTTGAGCAGTTATTTCAAACACAAACTAATATTCAGACTGCACTGCTCCATACTTACTCATGAGATTAGGAAAATTAAGCTTTATATTACTATGATGTAAAAGACTCCACACAACAAACTGTGATAATATTCTATGAGTTTAACCTGTAAATATCTGTAATTTAAGACCTGCACACAATTTAACTTTAAACAGCCCTAGGTTAAACCCTAGTACCACAACTATCTGGCTGTTTAAACGCCTGATGGAAATGTGTGTTCTGGCAGAGGGATTTTTTTCATTATTATTATTTTTTCTCTAATTTATTGTAACTGGTTACTTAATTTTATATAGCTACATTTTCTCCTCTGTCTCTCTTCCTCTGTGTGAGTGGAGACGAAGCCTTGAACAACATCATCCCCAATCCCCTCCTGCTTTTCTTTTAACAACTGATCGGTTTAAAGTCGTAGACAGAAACAAATGCACTGACACAGACACTTCAATTCAGCCACGGCCCTTGAGAACGGTGAGGAGAAAATACCCTCCCTTTATTCTGTGCTCTTTTCTGCAGGGAGGAGACACATCGTTAAATTTACATTTGCACAAAACCTCTTCTCTGCCTAGACAAGCTTTTGGTGTGGCCCTCTGCTCAGGTTTTAAAGGCCCTGTAAAGTGAAATCCAGAATTTATGTCCTAACACACTAAATATGTTGGAATATGGTTGCTGTAAACATGTAAAAAAACACTGAGATGTACATGTGACTGGATTTTGGATTTAGACCATTAGAAAGTTTTTCACCTCTTTCCTGGCTGGGTTTAATTTGGGCGGGGCTAATATGTGGACTGGTGATGTCAACGGCCCACAGTAGGGAATAACCCGCCCCTCTAACACTACAATATAAAATCACAGAGCAGGTTATCTCAGTGCAGTCTGTTGTTAGCTGATATCACTGCTATGAAAGATAACAGTTAAATGCTGTATTTTTGTTCATTGAGAGGTAAATTTACTAAATCTATCATCACCAGTGGTCCATGGATCATTTAAAGCAGTGGTTCTCAACTGGTCCGGCCTCAGGACCCACCAGCCTTACAACAGATCGCGACCCAAGTTTCCCAAAAATGTTCAACAATGCATGTTTAGTTGATTGAATATGTTGCAGTTGGGAGCATGACTGAAACACAACACCTGATATAGACGGAAAAGGGACAAAACTGACAAATTTCATACCCTCGTTGCCCATTGTTGTGTGTAAATGTTTGCCAGTTTTCCAGGAAGCTTGTGAAATAACTTCATTAACACAGGAAAAGTAGCCATTTATTACAAGAAGAGGAGCTAGATTGGTAGAAATATTGATCAAACATTTAAATTGACCTAATTTCACAGTAAAAATAAAAGGTATCAATGCATGTCCAATAAGGATTTCCCAACTTTTGCCACCTTTTCTTTTTGGAGACCTAGTCGCGACCCACTTTTGGGTCCCGACCCACCAGTTGAGTGGCTTCAACTCATTTAACAGATACGCCCACACCATCCTAGAGCAGAATTTACTGCCTCATTTTTCATGATTTTAAAGCTTAATTTTTATAAACCTAGAAATGTTTTGGTTTTAATTTGACCTGGAGGTTCATAATACAGTGACCTATCATACAACAAACCTAAATACTGATTTGTTTTCACTGTACAGGGTCTTTAACAAGAGAAGTGGTCCAGTGACGTCCGAGCTAACGCGGCAGCAGACCCTGGATATATCAGACAAGCCCATTGTCATGATCGAAAAGCCATGGCAAAACAGACTGGAAGTAGAGCGAAAACATTTTTTCTGTCATGGAAAGCTGTCAGTGTTGCTCTTTGTGCTTGTTTGAATAAAGGCACGCTGTCCATTTCAGACAAAACCGCCGCGCTGGCTAAGTCTTAGCTAATGCCTCCACTAGGCCTTCTATACAAGCATTCGCAACAACTAACCTTTTCCTCGTACCTACCACATACCCATGCCAAAGCAGGTCGGCAGAAGAGCGAAATCGTTTTCTGTTGCTCTCTGCGCTTGCTTGCTTTAATAAAGCAATGCTGTACATTTCTGACAAAAGTGCTTCTGTGGCTAAGTACGAGCTAACCGCTCCTCTAGCAGGCTTCTATACAAGCATTCACACAACAAGAAACCCTTTCCTCCTTAACCGTCACATGCTCATGTTGAAGCAGGTCGGCAGAAGAGTGAAAACATATTTCACAACATGAAAAACATTAAGGTTGTTTTTATTCTATATTTCATACAGAAACATGGCCCAGTTCTGGTAAAACAGACACAATGCTAGAGCTATATCTGAAGTATTTAGAGCAGTGGAGGCAGCCATTAACTACTGCTTTTAGTAGAGATAAACCCCGCCCATAGCGCAACTCTGTACGTATGGCTCTATTTACCGGTAGCCATTACTGATGGCTTTAAGTACAACCAAACTCAACCCTGGATGGTATGACTCTGAAAGTGAAGGTAGCATCACTCAGTCAGTGAGCCAGATACAGACAAACCCATCTGTAGGGCTGACCTTGAAACTACAACCACTACCTTATGGGTAGTATGACTAAGAGGGGTATGCAAGTTGTCAAGAAGTAGGTGGTTTTTGTAGTAGTGTTGTGGTCACTTTGGTATGATCAAGCTGATCCCACAAGTGTTCAATGGGGTTGAGGTCAGGACTACTGGCAGGCCATTACATCCTCTGATAAACCTCGCTCTGCGCGAGCGAGCAGCATAGAGTTCTCTGGGTCTTCTCCATACTCTATCGTACAGCAATCAGCATAGAGTTCTCTGGGTCTTCTCCATACTTTGACACTATAATCAAACTGCCATTAGCAGAATATGGACTCATCGCCAATCAGGCTCCTCACTGTCAGCCCTTGGGGAACCAGAAGCTTGAAACAAGAGTCGGTAGCAACAGCAGAATAAGCTGTTTGGCATTGGCAAAGAAGATCTGGCAAACTACTCTTGGAGCAACCCACATACTCAGCTCTGCTACTCATCCCACAAGTGCACGTTCCTTGCGAATGTGGCATGATTTAAGAGAAAAATAAACAGACTTTCCAATGGTAAAAGAGTCTTTGCAAAGAAGCATTGTTACAACAAAGAAACAATATACCAAACACAATTTTCCTTCCTTTTTGTGCTAAGTTTATAGGTCATGATTGTACCATCTGATGGGGAAAGTGTACCCTCTCACCTGAGCAAAATTGTAATCAATCAGTTTTTAAATACATATGTAATACATCATTTACCTTATTAGAAGTAAAGTAAATACTAAACTTATATAAAGGTATAAGTGAGTAGACCTGAAGTTTAAAAGTTGAGGGGTAATGACATCTGTTCTTATATATTGCTGAAAAACAAAAATTCCTCATCTTTATACTCTACTTTGGGACAATAGTTGCACGTACTACTTTTTGGTTTAAACTGATGGACAATGCTGATGTACGGTGAGCTTCTGTTTCCCTCTGAAATAACAAATGTGTTTTTGCATCTGTGATATGATTAAAAATGTTATGTTGTAGAACCTTTGAGACAAGATAGTAGTATCAGTAAGTTAAAATGATGGTTTTCAGATTTTGAATACATACCCCAGATTTGATCTCCATCCCTGGGACCAATGACTTTGACCCTTGGCCTATGGTGAGGAATTTTCTGAATCTGGATGAGGCATAACGGTTGCTCCTGCAATGAAACTGTCTTTATGTGTTTAATTCTTGCAAGAAGGAGCAAAGGATACAGAGTATCTCAGCAGTCTGTAAGAAAAGCTCAAAGGAAAAGTCAGCATGTCTGAGCATAAGTATAAAGCAGTTGAAAGGGTTATAGAGAATGCTGTGCAGACTACACAAGACCAAAAAAACCTTGTACCTAAGAGGGTAAGAGGGTGAGAAACTTCTGTTGCTCAAGGACGGGAACAAGGTGCTGTGAGAGCTGATAATAATAACAAGTCACACTAAGAGCTGTCTGGGAAATCCTTCCCATCTATAACCTAAAATCGAACCAATTCCTTCTTGTTTCAGGGTGGACATTAGTGTAAAAGCTGAGGAAAAACCCTCAATGCAATCTTGAAATATTGCGTTCACAGTTGTGTTCACAGGATGAACAAAAGATATTGACCTTGACCTTTCCCTAAGTCAAGAATAGTTGAGTGCAAGGCCAGACAGCCAAAAAACACAATGCCTTTGACCTCTGCTATTGCCAGCACACAGACATAAAAGGGAATGCAAAACCCAAAACATGGCAATGCAGTGTTAGTTTGCAGTTTTCTGTTGCAGCCTACTGTGGAGATGCGCTGCTGTAAATCTGAGTCAGCACAACAAATGAAGCTAAGGCCTTGTTCACACTACAACATTCTGCTTTGTTTTCATTTCCAAATAATTCCACATTTCAATGGCAACATTTTCTAAAAGAATGTCCTTGCACACAAGATGCAGGAAACACAAAAACACTGTAATAAAGTGATTCAATGCCCAATAAATCTGTCTCCTAAACAAGGACAGTACTGCAAATTCACTGTTTTTCGTGTGTTTTTGATATAAACATTTTTACCATACACGAAGCATGAGAGTAATTCATTACTAAATCCTCCTCACCATCATAGTGCAACAGCGAAATTTCACAGCGCATATGAACATAAAAACTTGTTGCTAGACCAGTCTTGTTGTTATGCAGACATCACTACGACTGTTTAATTTCTCACAGCCAAATTTTTCTCCTACAGCCTTTAATTTCTTGTTGATTTTCTCAGAAAGGGCAGTGATACCTGCTTAAAGCGCTGCAGAAAAAGGAGAGCCTTTTTTAGAACAATATTTGTATTTCCCCTTGTTTAAATACTTCTGAGTCTTGGAAGTGATTGCAACTATCTTTTTCAACCTTAACACAGAAGCTTCAATCCTGTCTCCACCATAGGCTGCTTACTGATGTGCAGCCGATGGAGAAGGAGGAAAATCTACGGCGGAAGTTCCCGTGTTAAAATTTTCAGAAAAAGATAAAGGCTAATTCATTTCCAAGAGGCAGATATATTTGATAAAAAAGGGAGAGAAATATTCTGAAAAGGCTCTTTTCCAGCTGCGCTCATGAGCAGAAAGCACTCGCTGAATTTGTCCATGAAAAATTAATTATTCTCAGCGGATATCTATGTTATAATAAGACTGATCTTACAAAGCATTTTTATGTTTATATGTGGCTTGAATGTGCCACGCTACAATGGTGATGACAGTGTTTATCATGATGACTGATAAAAAGGTAGATGTAATCATTTCCAAAATTAATAGCATGACTTTATCTTACAATACTGGCATTGACAGCCCTCCAAACGAGAATAATGTTTCCCCTTTTCACACTTATCTGTTTGCGCCGGCCTTAATCCTGCTGTCTGTGACTTGACAAGCTGAATCACAGGTAACTGCACCAGACGTGCTGGGTTGAGCTGCCATGGCTCGATTCAGACACTACCGTAGTGTGCATGTGCATTTTCAGAAAGTGTCGTTTCCCCTGTTTACACGGAGACAGAGACGGGCGTTTTGCAAACCTTTCCCTCTGGAGCCGGTTTCCAAATTGTTCCGTTTTCAGGTAACCAAAATGCTGTTCTCATGTTTTTTCAAGGTTTTGCGTTTTCACCTGAAAATGTTGTCTTAACAGGGCCTAAGTGTAAGTTATAGCATAAAGACTGGTATACATTCATTCATAATAGTCACTCTCTCTATGTTCTCAACATGGAATTTACTCTTTACGTATCAAACCAGATTTGGATATGACACTTTTGGATAAATGATCTTCTCCTGCCAAATTTTGAGTCAGCTCTGCTCTCTGTAAATGTGCTATTTAACCAGGAAAATCTCATTTGGATTAAGAATTTCTTTTTCTAGAGTAACCTGACAAAGACAGGCAGCACGGTTTTATACTAACGTCATAAAAGCTAGATCTTTTAAGTAATCAAATTATACCACTAAGATTGTGAAGAAAAGATGAAAATTTTCCCTCTTGTTTCCCCTCATTGTATGCTCTCATCACACATTCTAGCTGAAAATTAAATGTATTAAACCCTAACAGCACCAAGGATGCTAACTGATCTCCAGAGTTAAAGTTTCAATACCTCCACACCATCACAGCCATCCAATTAACTCTGTGTTTCACAGAAACATCTTTCACCAATTTAATGAATCTTTCACTTTAAAAGTGTTAAACTTCAACAACTTTTCCCTGTGAAAAGACTCCTGGGAGCAATCAAGTTTCTCTTCACCAAGTAAATAATGAGAAACAAATAGGTCGTACAAAGGCAATTCCTTTTAGACTTTGTTGGATTCATCACATCTTAATTAAGAAGATGATACAATCACAATGCTGCTTAGGCAACTATATAATTAAACTTAAACTATCTGAGGATTATTTAAAGGCTGTAAAAATCACATCTGTCTAAAAGTGGCAGAATTTCAATACATACATAGGAATCATTGGATAGTAGCTGAATGATGTCGGCCAAATTTTTTAAATGGATGAAAATATACAGTATAATTATTTTTCTCCCCAAAACACCTTGAGGGTCACATGGAATCCGTTCATTGGCTGGGCTGTATGAAACACCTGAATAAAACATTAATGTCACACCATCAAACACAAATCCTTAATTTATGGTCTGCCTGTGGTAGAGGACAAAAGATCGTCCCCACTGATCAGTCAAATAACACACAGACACACACAGTCTATATAAAGATAAAATTGGTAATAGTAATGCTATGAAACTGCTCTCAAACAGGATCCGGCTCTTGTCATTCACATAGAGGAGCTGGCTCATTCACGTACAACTCATCACTATATGGGGCTGATTTGCCGTTCATTTCAATAGAAGTCTGGGATTTGCACTATTAGCAAGTAAAAGGTTTATGCTCTCTCAGGTTTAGTGTCAGGCCTTCAGTGGCTAATCTGGAGAACCGGGAGAATTCCCGTTGGGCTGGGCTGCTCTTAGGGTGGGTAGGGCCGCCGCACAGCAGCATTACACAGGCTACACTAGCTAGGATGGACACAGACAGGAGCAATTATTGTTCAGTTACGTTTCCCCTCACAAAACTCTCTCTCTTTCTCTCTCTCTTACCCTGCGGATGGTCGAGCGGAGCGGACTGTCCGTGTCCATCTGAATGGAAACAAAACTGTTATGTTCAGGGTTGCCAGGTCTGTGTAGTGAGAATCTATCCAGAACAACTAAAGATGAAACCACAATCTAAGGCTGTTGATATCACACCCTCTAAGGAGGAAAGATAGTGATACAAGGGGGGAGAGATCCTTTCTCCTTCCTAAACCTACACCTTCAGATTATCCCTCAGGAATGTCACTGAAAGGGAGGGGGTTCTCTTTCCCTCATGGCTGACAACTTATCAAGGAACCACGTTGGAAAAACAAGAGTTTCTCAGGCAGTAGGACTCTTAAACTGCCATTTTGATGAAAGACAGCTCCCAACAGAGATAAACACCTTAAAATCTGAATCTTTCGATTGGTCGACCAAATGGTGAACCTCCTCAGACTAAACCCTGTCTTCCTGAAAGCTGTAAGAAACTTTGCACTACGCCTCATAAATCTAAGGACTCTGTCTTCGTACAGAGCCGTGGCAGAAAGCAGGCGCATATCGTAAATTCCCGGTGTTATCTCGACCACATGAAGCTGCAAGGATTGGAAGTATCAAAAAAAAACTGTCTTAAATGTTATGTTTCTAACAGGACATGTTCATATTTGGTTGAGTCTGTTTACAAGGAACAGAATGACGTGCCATACTAATCTCTGGCATCTTCCCTTACTGAGTTATGGTTTTATGATATAATTTAGTTGTGTTTCTCCAAGTTGACGAACAGAGACTGAAAATCGTCCCTGGATCAACATTGCCACCTTGTGGTCAAGTTCCGTCACACCCAAATGCAGAAACATTTTCTAATGTATAATTGTGCATATAAACAATTAACTGTGTTTCTAATGTTTGTGTGACAGTTTATTGATAGTATTCTAGAGTTTTTATAACCATGTTGTGTTATCTCTACATTATCCGATTAACTTGATGATCTGGTGGAGTGGATTTAATCAAACACTGGGAGGGCTTCAAAACCGAAACCCCTCACTCTTGTATAAGAGTAACTTCAGAACTCACAAGAGTTCAGAGAGAGTGTGGAGTTCGGCGCAGAGTTGGGTTCAGATCAGAAAGCGGCCAGGTCTGGACAGTCCAAGAAGATGCTCACTGAGGAGAGCTCTGTTGAGTCTCCTTGGGCCTCCTAGGCCCATTCTTGATCCAAGCATTGTGCCAAGTCTGATAAACAATCAGACTTAGAATTTTCCTTATCCAGAACAAGATTTTTTCTAACCTTTTTATAGCTTCGTGCTAGATTTTTGTAACGCAGAGTTTTAGTTTTTCCTTTTCATCACACAATCGACTTCACTGTGAGCCAGCAGTCACGTGGTGTCGATGCGTTTGAGTTTATCCGATTTTTTAATTGGACGATCAAGAGCTGTTTTTGGAACGAGAGACAATCCTTCCCAGAGTCCGTGGACAAGAGTCTGTACAGCCGTCCCTACAGTCTGAGCGACCCATCGGCGCCGCAGCGGCCCAGCTTGAACCCATCCGGGTCGGACCAGAGTTGGCACGCGGTAGCTTCGGGTGTTCAGAACTTGCCAGGCGCCTTTCCTCCGGGCCCCTCCAGACGGGTCCCCTCCTCCTCGCCTCCGTCGAATGGCTGGTATGATCCAATTCATCTCTCTGGTGCTGATGTCTCCAAAGTTCCAATAAATTAGTTCAGATCTAGTATTCTTCCAAATTCACGCTCCAAATTCTTAACGTCGGTTAAAATTTTTCTGTTAGGATTATTAGAATAATCCACTCTCACCAACTAAGTTAGCATCCTTTCTCTTTACCATATTTAGTCATGTTCTGTTTATTCATTTACATTATCTATTCATATAACCTGTGATTTATGTCTGTTATTTTGTGATTTTATAATAAATCTTCAAAAGACAGTCGTAGTTCGGGAATTCATTCTATTAAGCAGAGAAATAGAGTCAATGTTATGAGAATTTACTACTTTAGGAATGAGATTGATTTACAGTTAATGTTCTTGTTGATTAATTAAAGGTTTTGATTAATTAATAATTGCAATATTTTATTGGTAATTAAATAACCAATCCGCGTAAGCGGTGGTGCCCTATTCTTTACGAGGTTTACTTGATAATATTAATTTATTATCAACAAATTTTCACTACATCTGTGTGACAAAACCAGCCCAATGGCCCATAAAAACTAGCCCAAAACCAGCCCAATGACCAATAAAACTAGCCCAAAAAAAGCCCAATGCTAAAATTCAAAATGATACAGTTATAACCTCTGCCATACTGCATATATTGCTTGAGTGCCTGCAGACATTCTGCTTTTCTGTGGGTGGCGTGTATGTCTGTGCGCCATGTTCCATGTTTTCCCTTCTCTCTGTGGTTGTTTTAGTTGTACTACTTCAATAAAGTGCATACCCACTTTTTGCGCTACTGACAAGACATAAAAAGCGGGTCGGCTTGACAACAAAATCTACCCGCGGCAGTATGTAAAAAGTAGCACATTTCCGTGGGAAAACCGAGGACCTGGCAACCCTGGAGTACAGGCTGTCTAGACAGACTTTGTGGAAACTGCAGGTACATCTCATGTTGGGTTGCTAACCGTTCCTTAAAAACAGGAATAATTCCTTATTTGTAAGTCAAAATGCATGTTCCTTGCTGAATTGATAAGGAACACCTTTTGTTCTTTGTTTTTAACCTATTTGAAAATCAGTGTCTCTTTGATCAATATGATGAAATCATCATAGCTACTCATCTCATAATGTACAGTGCATTTCATTGAGAAGCAACAGGTCTCCGTTATGCCTTTTCTCACTGACCAATGAAAAACGTTTCAATAGTTGTTTTGTGCTCACTAAGATACTGCAGAGATGCATGTTTTGAAAAACATGGCTGACAGGGAGACGACTCAACAGGTAGTCAAGAACAGAAGGATGCACTTTAAGTTGTTTGTATGTTTAAGTGTTATATTTACAGATATAATCAAATTCTGTTAGTGCTAATGTTATCCATCTGATAACAATGCATGCAGTCCACAGACCTGCCCCCCTGCCCTGGTGCCCTGTTCCTTATTTTACATGGGAGTTGGCAACCCCAGTGACAGCAAGCGAAATCTGCAACAAAAATCTCCTTGACTATCAACTTGAGCTTGACCGCAAAAGTGAAAGTACCTCTTTTTGTTACTACTAAAATACTACTACTACAGACAGGAAGGTTAACCAAAAAAAGCAAAATAACTACTTTTGCATGATGTAGTGCTACGGCATTAAATTGTCAAGACTAAATGAACTGATTTACAATACTTAAAAAAGAGTGCGAGAAAAACAAACTTGTTGAATCACTCCTCTTGTCTATAAATCATTTAAGATAGGCTATTACATGCAGAAGCTTTCACTCACATGTCCAAATAGAATGAAAAAAATAAAAATAAATGAATAAAAACAGTTGTGAACTTATCTGCCCTCATAAATTTACAACAGTTTGTCAGATAAATCCTGAAGTTTTATAGTGGTAACTGGAAGTTTCTTGTCAACTATGACCAACACAACAAGCTTCAAGTTGCAGTGAAAAACTAACTGACATGTCTTTGACCAGGGGTTCTCAATGATGGGGTTGGGACCCCATTGGGGGTCGTGAGACATTTAAAAGGGGTCTCCAGGTGCCTTAAAAACACTAAGAATATCGTTTAGATTACACGACCAATTTTGCCAAATTTTAAACCGTTTTCATTACTTTTTCCAACCAATTTGCCAATTTTAACACATTTCTGCCACTTAAAACCCTTTTTTGTCCATTTTAAACCCTTTTCACCACTTTTTTCTGCTGGTTTTTGCCACTTCTAAACCAAATCTTGCAATTCTCTTTTACGCCACATTTCACAATTTGTTATAACTATTTTTCACAGTTGAACCCATTTCTGCCTATTTCTTCCTCAGCTAACCATTTTTCCCATTAATATAAATTTTTCATCCCATTTCACCAAATTTCCACCTGCTTTTACCAATTTAATGCCAATTCAGCCACGTTTTAATTTCCTTTAACCACTTAAAATGGCCTTTTTTGCCACTCTAACCCATATGCCATTTTTGATTACTTCGTGTCTCTTTAATCTAATTTTTTGGCACTTCTAACTTTTTTCTGCATTTCTGCTTTAAAATCCAATTTCACCACCTTTCCCACTTTTTTTTGTTGTCATTTTAGCTATTTTTAATGTATTTTATTTCTGTTTTTAACAAAAGGATTTACATTATAAGAGGAAAACGTGCTACACAGATAAATTAAAATGATATTTGTTTCTTTCATATGAGTATTAATCAGGTTAAATATAAAATACCACAGCTTAACTTTACAACTGACTATGATTTTGCTGGCTCCCAGTTGGCTAAGCCCCAAAAAGCTCTTCCATATTTCCCCCTAATGGCCGATCTTGTCTGCACATGACTCTGGCACCTTTATTTTGGGGGTCGCAGGCTGAAAAGGTTGAGAACCACTGTCTTAGACTACTTCATACGGGAGCAGAAGCTGCAAATTAAAGCTGCTCATTCATGTTTTAGGTTGCCACAACTCTCTCTGCCATCAGCTGCATATTCTGTCATCCAAACACCCGTTCGTCTGGGCATTTCCAGAGTTCGTTACATCAAATGTGGGGTGAGCCGGGAATCACTCCCAATGATTTCCCCCTACCCTTGATGTCATCTTTAGTTATTTTTATTAAATGACCTGTGCTTGATTGATAAATATCCACTAACTTTATATTGAATCCCTAGAAATGGACACTTAAAAAACTAAATTTCCCAAGTGTATCAAAGTGATCATTCATAAAACTAAAAGGAGCTGTGCCTCATTGAAATGGAAAGAGTGAACCTGACGGCATGCACACAGCCTAAATAGTTGATTATAACACAAGCCCAGCTCTGACAAGGCAAACATCAGATCAATGTCATGGATTTTTGGAGGCCAAACAGATATCAGTGGGGACAAGGCCACCCAATTTCCATCCAGGTCTCATCTCTGTTTCCTGTACTTTGAAAATCTGCAGAGAACATGTTCTCGAAGATTGAGCTCGATGCAGTCTTTAAAATAACAATTTGTAACTTTTACACCTTGAAATTTTACTTTCAAAGCCACTGTAAAGGCTTATTTATGCTTTATATTCGTATGAAAACAAATCTGTGCTTTTTTTTATATTACTGCTGTCACTACCCTTACACCTACACGTCTGTTTTGTTGAGGTGAATGTTAAAAAATAAATTCACTTGCTGTCTAACAAGGACCTCCTCAACTCTGTGGTTTCTGCCCAGGTGCCCAAGGTAAGCTAACATTTTATATACTTGTAGTTTCTAACAACTCATACAAGACTCAGCAGTATTCAATCAGAAAGTTCGATTGGGGTCTGCGATTTTCCACTGTACTTTTTTTGATAATGTTTTGCTGCTCTGGCTAAATTTTAGTCTACATTGCTCCACACTGCCTACACGATTAGCGGAGATATTGCAACATTCGATCTTTATCTGTAAGCTTTGAGAGAACAGATGATATACAGATGAAAGTAAGTACAGAAGGCGCCTTCTGTATCAACAATCTTAAATGAGCCTTAACCTTCAATTTCAGCAGGGTCTGTCTGCACAGTGTTTGATTTGCGGACACCAGAAGAGCCACTCAACCCTGCTCTGCTAGCTGTATGCAAATCTGACCCAGACATGCTGCTGTCGGACAGGTGAGTAACATACACACATGCACACTGTAAAATCTGGTAATAATACTGCACCAGTCCACATGGCTCTGTCACTTTTAAAAGAGGATAGTGTTTCTCATGAGCAGGCCTGACTTCAAATTCAACCAGCACGCCTAAAGCATCCTAGATCAGATATTGCTGCCTCATTTTCTTGACTATGAAAATTAATTTTAAATTCTTGAAAATGTTTTTCATCATGGGAATATCGCCTGGTGGTTAAAAACAGACTTCTGTCATAAAACAATCCTAAAATACATTTTGCTTGCTCTACAGAGACTTTAAGTTGTGAATTAATATTCAATAACAGTGCAAGGCTTGAACTGAATCACAAAATACAATACCTTTACCTGTTTTATGTATTTCTACTGAGTTAGGGGATTATTTCAAGGCCTGTGTGGCGCATGTAGCCTCAAGCTGTGATATTCTCCCTGAGCTGATTTTATGCTCTTCTGTTGGGCTTTAAGCTGCATTGCCTTTCATAGATTATCACACCAGAAAGTGGCTCATCAAACAAGCCAAAAGGGCTTTTAAATGTCACTTGGCGGTCTAAACTATAATTGGTTATTCAGCTGTTTTGTCCAAATTTTTAAACTTGGCCCTGTGTAACTGCTTCTAACCTTGCTTTTGTGCCTCTCCCTTGGCCCAGGCAGCACTGTCTCAGCTAACATTTATTGCCAGTTATAGACCCTATGAATAATTGATCCCGATTCTATTTAAGATCCTGACGAGGACAAATGGTACGGGGCTGCAATGGCCAATATTTCTCCCTTCACTGCCCTAATAGGAGCCCTCTTTACCCACACTACCGCAGTCATTTTTTTCCCCTTCTGCTCATATTCCTTCTTGTCTTCTCTTGCAGTTCTCTTAGTGTGCCGTACCTTCTTCCATTTCCCTGACACTATTTTAAGAAACTGGAATCATTCCAGATGGTATGAAGGGTATTATAGAGGTGTAGCTGCAACAGCATGACGGATGATGCCAGTGTCCGCCAATAGCGGGGGGGGGGGGGGGGGGTTTATCTCTGTGGTTTTGTAGTGGACTGGCCCTTTGGTGTCATAACCGGGGAGATCATTTGGAAACAACGGCAGTGCTCCATAGGACATCTATTAGTGATATGAGGCGAACAACACGATCAATGCTTATCACATTGGGCCTCTGTTTCTATGGAGGGAGGCCAATTTATTAAGCCAGCATGTGTGTATTGTGTGGCCAGAGGATAGAGGTACAGTAGATCATCCGCATGAGTGTGTCATCGTCCTGAGGATGGTCTGGATCCAGCCTGAGAACAGCAGATCATTAGACTGAGTACATGCTGCAAGGAAGCCGAGACATGGGGCTATGGATCCGACAGACTGTAATGGACACACTCCTACATAGATAGGTGTGCGATTCACTTCAGCACCAAGCATAATGAGCCCCCATGTTGTAGCAGTTATGCTGCTCCTTCTACTGTGAAATCACTGGATGAGTCGAGTAAAACACAAGCTCTGCGTGCAGAAGTTACCGCAGGAACTACTGACTGTGTCTCACTTTTCTTGTGTTTCTCAGCAGAGAGAGGTTTAAGTGATGTGAAAAGAAGACTGAAACAGTGACAAGGTTTTGGTTTGGTATCACTCACTGACAGAATCCTGCAAGCATGCTGTGATGTATACAGAAAGATTGATGCACTGCTGACACATGTACTTTGCTCCTATAAATTTTCAGACAGTGATGAGGTTATGGTGCATAGATGGACTCACACAGTTTAATATGTTTATTTCCTGTTTTACTTCTTCTATGCTGCTTCTATATGCTCATTAACAGGGTCATAGTCTGAAAATTGTGGAGCATGCCCAAATGACTTGTCGAGTTTAGATCTGACACGACAGCAAGACTTTTTCTTATATCCATTGCATGGATATATTTCACATTCATCTGTGAAACCTCCTATACAATGAGTTTGGGAAGTTTCATTTAGTTTATTTAGATCCCCATAAGCTCTTGCATAGCAGCTATTGTTCCTGGGGTCTACTCAAATTCCATCGGACATTACATACAAGCAGATAAACACAGACATACAAACATATATAGCATGTAGCAGGAACAGCTATTTTGATGGCCTTGGTAAGATTATAATCTGTATTCAATCAATGCCTGTAAGAAAGTTGGAATACTCTCTGTTAGTGCAGAAGTTTCTAAAGGTTTCTGAAGGTTCACTGCATGTGCACGTCCTCTTTAGCATGTCCCAGAAGTGTGTTTTTACATGAGCTGCCCACTAGGTATAATTTTGGTGCCAGACATTGACAAAATACGTTAATCCACATACAGCTGATTGATCCAAGCCGAAGGAGGAAAGTGTAAAGCATCTTGTCAAATTCAAAGCACAGCACAATGAGTCTCTTTACTGTATCAACATTATGTTTCATCCTTTGGCACCAGCCACAGTTCACCAGAAGGTCAAAGAGTTGGAGAGGTAAAATGGCACCATGGAAAAAGAATAGCTTACTTTTGAGGTGATAAAACAGAGAATTTCACATGAATCTACAATCCTTTCAATGAAACGTACTTCTAATGTACTCACCCATAGTAGAAGCAAAAACAAAGCTTGGAATTATATGGAAGTGAACACCAAGTCAACCTAAGACAGGCAAAGCAATCAGTTGTTAATAGGGATGGGCCTCGTACGGTACTGACGTGTACCGAATGGATACGTGTTGATTGAAGCTCATTAAGATGGAAAACCAGAGAATTCACTGTCACATTGTCCTGGCAGCCACACAACCACAGCAAATGACGGCAACTGCCTGAATATTCCCAGATAAAAGTGTCCTATTTAGGGATACTTTGTTTCCCAGTAAAATACAACAGTGGACAAAGACAACAACAGTAGCACTGACATTATTCAGCAGCTGTGTTGCTGACAGCACATCGTCCAGCAGATCAATCAAAGCATTTGAAAACGCACCACTCAAACAAGAACGCCACTGTAACAAGGAGGAACAACAAAAAGACTCACTGGCTGGTTATGAATTTCCCATAATTTAAGATCTTTTTATTATACCAATGGTGCTCTGGTTTTGTGAATCAAATTAATTCTAACCTTCAACTGTCAGCGTCGGAGGAGAGGGAGAGGAGACTCCTTCATGTCTGCAGCTGCGTCACAGGTAAAATTATCCTCAGATTCACACGGCTCTAATCTCTTTATCCTCCAAGATGGGCTGTGAAAAGTTCTCCCAAACTTTGTTGTAGCTCCCATTGGTTAAACAAATAATCCAGTGCTGAAGTCCATGTTGAAAAAGGCAGGATAGACGTTAATTAGCATACTTAACAAGCTAACTCATGGTTGTATGATGATGCGTTCAAGCTGGCTGGGAAATCTTAGTGTTTAAAGAATGGGTATAAATATATCAATATTTCAATTAAAAAAACCTAGTAATTCAGAAATTTATTTATTTATTAATATTTTTAATCATTGTAGAACTTTTGGAAGGAGGTTGCAGCATTATCAGTAATTTAAATGTAATTTATTCAGCCTATTTATTTTAATACAAATTTTTTAAGAATTCTGTTATTTATTCGCTTTAATTACCGTACTGAAAACGTACCGAACCATGACTTCAAAGCCGAGGTACGTACTGAACCGAATTTTTTTGTATCGTTACACCGCTAAGGTATGGTGAAACCTTGGTAATGACTCCATGGTACAGTATTCATTATGGTACCAAGAAAAAACAAAACAACAAATGAACAATGGGGAAAAAAGGCATTTATCAAATAACTGCACTTTAAATATTACAATATGGCTAAAAATGCTGTAGGTGTGCATTAGGTTTAAATATTGTTTGGTGCCAGCTGATAACTAACCTTCTAAAACCTTCGTTGTACACCTCTGAAAATACCTGTAGGATATATTCACCAACACACTTTGTGATCTTTTGAGCCCTTGTGCTGTTGTGAGGTGGTAAGATAGTGAAAGCTTTCTTAAGAGTCTCTTGGCCTGGCTGGTTTCTGCTCCTTGCATCTTTGGAAACCTGTTTGGCGTAAAGATTTGCCATGTGGCTCCTTGTATCACTCGTATTCCCTATCAAAGCTGTCACTGCAGTCTGGTAGTATTGTTTTTAACAGCGCCTCGGGTGTCTGACTGATTGTCCCTTGCCACTGTACAGGGCTTAAAGTATTCCTGCATCGTGCCGGATTTCCGGTGTGCAGCATTTGGCTGCGGAATAAAAATGTCTTATATTTAAAAAAAAACACAAAAAAGTCTTGATATCATCACTATCACTCTCGAGTTTATGAGTTCGTCTGCCAATGATATGAGAGGAGCACAACTCTCCTGCTCTCAAACTAGCATTATTATCCAATCAGAAGTAGAATGGGGCGGGTCATGGAAAAATGCGTGTCAACCGATTCCTATGCAGCACAGATGCACGAGTAGAGAGACGTCACGTTGAAGGAGAGTAGGATGGAGAGTAAATTCATGAATCCTGGGGAAAATTCCCTCCTAGTTGATAACAGATTAAAAATAAAGGGCGCTGGGCGTGGATAGAAGAGATAGGGAAAGATGTTAAGCCTTCAGGTAGCTGGTGTAAGAAGTTAAGAGAAGCAGGTGCTTCTGCACTTTGTGCTCGAGAAAGCTAGTATATTCAACTAGGGGGAAAAGTGTTACCACATCATGAGTCAGACCCTGCTCATAGAGCAGCTGTTCGGGCTTTCCCACACACAACGCGATCACCGGGAGCAACAACCACAGCTGATGTACTGGCATCAATAACTGACCGCGTGTGTGACTCGAAAATACGTGTGTGCACGTTTATCGCAGAGCACGATCTGTCTTTCAAGCTTGCCCAGCCCCTGGTAATTTTTATGCAAAAATTTATGCAAAAAAAAAAAAAGAAATAAAATAAAAAATAGCTGAAGACAAAATTGCTCTGACAAAACTGTCAATATCCAACACCCTTATGATATGTCACCTTGTGATTGTAGGTCATCTTGTAACTTGTCAAGGACTTAAAACACAGTTTAAGGATGAACAGACACATACTTCAGTCTCTGGAACACATTAAAGGTTAAGTAAATAGGATGAAAACAAAAAAATGACTTCAGCTGTTAGTTGGTCCTGCTTAACGTTAAAAAAAAGAATGATAAAAGGATTACAGCAGCAAATATCTGCATGAATGGAGCTCTTCTGTCTGATCTGTCTGAAGGTCTAATTTCCAAATCATACTGCTCTAATCACCTTCAGGCACCAACACTTCTATAAAGTTCATCCTCTATGAAGCTCATTCATTCTATATAAGGTTTTTTTTTGCTTTAACTCCTGCATATATGTGTATATATATCTTTTGTAACCGCTTTCCCAATATCTCAAACTATGACAGGTACACCCCCCCCCCCACCAAAAGTTTCAGGCACTGGATTTCTTCTCACTTTAAGCCCTGACTGTAACATCCACCATTTTTGCAGTTAGATTAAGCCAGGGAGTGGAGCACAAAGGATGATGGATATGCAAGGGCTGATTGTAACTGTAGTTCCCACTTTCCTCCACTCTACTCTGCAAAAAAAGGAAAACTTTTTACCGTGAAGACTTAGGCCAGCTACACACTACAGGATTTTAAGCCCAATTTGGGGCAATACTGGACTTTTTTGATTTTATACCGACTGGAGCCTCATCGCAAATGATTATTTGTCTGAGTAGTCTGCATGTGTGTGGTGTCAACACGATTAATTTACTGCTCCAAATCGCATCATAGCCTCCCAAACCCTGAATCGTAAATATCAAACACGTTTAACATTTACGATTCTAGGTCGTAGTGCCACTGACGGAGTATCCACAACAACCAATGAGAGCGAGCACACTGGGTAGCGTCACCAGACGAATTATATGTACTTTCACCGCTCACAACCATAAACACAACAGTACCTAGATTCCAGCCAGGATTTCGTCCTGAGTCTTTCCCTTGTTTTATGATTGTTGCTGCACCTGGAACGCATGCCAGGACAGCCTGTTGTGGAGAGACAGCAAGACGGTATCGACAAACATCAGTGTTTTTTTTTTTCTGAAGTCACGTGATCACTCGAGGTCATAGGCAGGTCGGCAGGTGTGTGGTCTCCAGGGATCTGACAGTCTGGCTGAGCCGTCTAGTGTGTGCGTTCAGAGGATTAAAGATGAAAAATCTTTGGAAATTGTCCTGAAGTCTGTGGTCTCCCACAGTTTTAAAATTGTTTCAGATTAAAAAATCCTCTAGTGTGTGGCCAGCCTAACTGTTTAAAACTGTCACATGTCCACAATGACATGGAACTTCTTTCACTGATACCTCTGTATTAACAACACTATTCGTCTCTAGTTGTTTACATACAGCTTGTACTTTCAGTTCTTTAGTGATCTTAGGCTCCCTCATCTTTAACTTCTCAGGGTTGCGCTCTACTAAGTGCCATCCCATGGATGCAGTGGGCTAGGGTGCTCCGTCAGTTGCAGCACACTACTGTATGCTTGAACCATGACACAAGCAGAGTATGTGGAATTTATGGGTAAGAGCAACAGATAATTTGGCCTATGTTAAACAAGCAATTCCCTGTACTGCCTATGACTAGGGCCTGCTATGAGTTTATACATGCAAGTGTAAATCGATCACTTACTGCATTATGTGTGTTAGTCCAACACCAAGAAATGTGATTTCATACAGTTTCAGCAGGACTTAATATGTTTACTTGTATTTGAAAAGTCCAGTTTAAGTCGGACCTGCACAGTAATTTTTACATTTTTACTAACTACACGTAAACAAGTGACGGGGGAGATTGTCCTCTACCACTAAGCTGTTTATAGATTAATGGCTGTACTGATGAATTATCTACAAAGACTGCATCTCATTCTGCGTCTAGTGATCTCTTTATTTCCCTCACATCCCTGCCTTTACCAGCTGCATCATCCACTTTTCCCCCTCTCTACCTGCACTCCTGCTCCAGCTCTCAAACAGTAATAAATCTCTTGATCAAAGGTTTTTGCACATTAAGATGTAGCATGAGAGGTCTGTAAAAGTAGCATGAAGTGGGCAGAGAGATGAAAGGCTGGAAAAAGCGTATAAAGGGCAGACTCTATCTAAGATTGATTTGATATATGGAGATCTCTCGAAGCATTGGTGCTCTGTTCTGCTTTGCTGCTATAACAAAGACACTCAGCTGGATAAAAGCCCTCTTATGTCATCTTACATTATTTATGGCTTCTGACGTCTTTTAAACTTGCTGTCATTTGAGGCCATCTTTAAAGTGCAAAAATATCATTTGTATCAATGTAACAGAGAAATCCCGTAATGTGAAAGTGCATGTATACAGAGCAGAGGCTTTTTATTCTATGATCTCACAGGGCTTTACCCTCGCTCTCGCTCAGAGGAAACATAATAATACTCAGCCCTGATGATACTTAATCTATAAAAAGTTTTTACCCCTTTGGATGTCAGTGCTGCTTGTTAATAAAGATGTTCAATCAGGATCTGGGCCTAGTCAATCAAAAGATAATCGAATCCCATTAGATGGGTCAAATTTTAAAAATGCTGTGTTGTTGAAAAAAAAATTTGAACTTGACAATGAATTATATTTGCTAATTCAGTTTCAGTGATGTCTGTGTGTTTTGAGTAGAACTGGGAATGGCTTTATTCCCCTTAAAACTGAATTATTTGGATGTAGCTAGAGGGTGAATTTGGATAAAATAGCTTCCAATACCAAACTTTTTTTTGTCTTGTGTGAAAACATAAACTTTAGGTGTATCATTTAAAATGTTTTTTTTACCCAGCAGAAACTCAAACCTTACCAGATGTATTTGTCTCATTTCTAGTTAAAGATCTATCAAATGATTATTGGTAAATGGAAAATAGACTTGAGCTTGTATAGAGCTTTTTTTTAGTCATCTAACTACACAAAGCAGTTTTACACTTTAAGTCTTACCTACCCATTCAGCATCACTGGTGTCCAGCAGCTGATACTTCTCATCCCTGTTCTCCTGAGCATGTCAGCATTGGACAAACAGTCTTGCAAGCGATATGCGCCGTAGAGAAGTTGTCATATAGGAGTCGAGCCAGCAACCTTGACCATCAGTCAGCGTCTAGGCCTCACAAGATTATGGTTAGACTGGTAAGACCAAGGCCCCAAAGACTCTGATTTTCAATCAGCATGCTCAGTTACCTGGATGGCCACACCACCTTTCCCAGCGAACCCATTGCTTTATGTGCGAGTCCAAGTCTGTGGTGGATCTTAGCCAGGCAGTCAGTGGATCGATGGACCCAAGGTACTGAAGTTTGCAAAAATGTACCTGAGTAAGCCTCAATCCTTCTGGGAGAACACTTTGTGGACAGATGAGACTAAGGTAGAGCTTTTTTTGGAAAAGCAGCTCATTCTACTGTTTACAGAAAACAGAATGAGGCCTACAAAGAAAAGAACACTGTACCTACAGTCAAACATGGTGGAGGTTCAAGGATGTTTTGGGGTTGTTTTGCTGCCTCTAGCACTGGGTGCATTGACTGTATGCAAGGAATCATGAAATCTGGAGACTATCAAAAAAATTTGGGCTGCAATGTAAGGCCTAGTGTTAGAAAGCTGGGTCTGCATCACAGATCATGGGTGTTCCAGCAGGACAGTGACCCCAAACATACCTCAAACAGCACCAAGAAATGGTTGGAGACAAAGCTGGAGAGTTCTGAAATGGCCAGAAATGAATTTAAATTACATAAATTCCATTGAACACCTATGGAGAGATCTCAAAATTGCTGTTACAATAAGGCACTCTTCAGATCTGAGGGACCTTGAGTAGTTTGCACAAGAAGAGTGGTCCATAATTGTAGGAAGCTTGTCGATGGTTCTACGAAGTGATTGGTTTCAGTTATTTTTTCCCAAGGGTGTGCAACCTAATATTATGTTGAGGGTGCCAACAATTTTGTCCGGCACATTTTTTTGGGTTTTGTGTAAAATTATATCAATTTTGGCTTTTTTTCTCCAGCTTTTTTTGTGTTGTTCCAATTGTAATGACCCTGGGTCATATATTTGGTTGTGTTTATTGTGAATGCAGCTTTGCCTCCTCTCCTGCTGTGTGTGAGTGGTGGGTGTGGTTGTCAAGAAGTGTGGCTGTCTCAGTGAATGTGTCTGTGTTAGGTGTGAGTGGGTGAGTGTGATTAGGTCCTGGTGCTGAAGGTGATTGGCTGCTGCAGAGATTGCTGCCACCTGAGTGACTCTAGAAAGCCTACAAATTCCTGCTGCTGCAGCCTGTTCTCCCTCTCTACTCCAGCCACTGCCAACAAAGAAACTTGTGATTTGTAGCCTTGTGTGTGTTATATATGTGTGACCAGTTAGTGAGTATCAGTTAGTTAGCACCCAGAACTTTGCTGTGTTACTTTTTGAGTTTTAGGCATTCAGCCATGGAGATACCTACTTTAATTGTTAAAGTTTCAGAGTTTTGTCATTAGTGTTTAGTTGCTTAACAATGATGTAGCAGCTGACCTTTTGGTTGAATTTAGATTGTGGGCTGCTTAGAATGTGTTAACCGTTTTGCATTAACTGAGATTTGAAAACCCCAGTTTGGTATTTAGTTTTGGTACTTAGAAATTCTGTGTTATTTGGAGAAACCTTCTGTTATATATCTTTGCTCTGTGCTAGCAAATAAACTTGTGTTTAACTTTTGAGAAGTTTTCCAGCTGGCTTTCTTGGGAGTGGATGGAGTCTGGGGTAACATCATGTTGTGTCTAGGTTCCCCTAGACCAGGGACATAACATGATTTGGGGGGCTCATCCAGGATATAAATGAAATAAACATGTATATACCCAAAACATTTGTAACTGCAGCAATTTATGGGAGAAATGGTGTATTTTCTCAAAAAAATTCCAGGGGTGCCAATGACTGTAATTCAAAAATCCAATAAGTTGCAGTAGTTAAACAGCTGCAGTAAAACACAGCAAGACAATCACAATACTTCAGACTGCACCTGCTAAAGGCCTGAAATCTATTCATCGTTCAGTTTAAGCTGGTCTTCATATTTCAGCAGTGCCTATATTTGAGTTTTAAATCTCATGTTGATCATGACTGTATTTTGTGTTTCAATATGCTTGTAAACTTAAAATTTAGAATTGTTTAGAATTGAGTTGTTGAGAATTTTTCAAAACCAGAATTTCCACCAAAATTCAAATGTTGCAGTTGATTAGATTCTCAGGTTATCTTAAGTATCTACAGCATCTATATTGAGCAAGTGGATGCCACTACAAGTCTCTGAGAGGAAGCCATTATTTAGGTTACAGCTCAGTTATTTTTGTTATGTTGCACCTAATTTAATTTCAAGTTCTTAATTAACTCACATGTTACTGTGAAATGATACAGTTCTCATAGATAAATACATATTTCTTTTGAGACCAAGATATTTCAGTGACAAACTTCAGTAGTTTCAAGTTGAGTTAAGTTTAACCCCCAACTTCCCCATGCATTGGCATCACGATGATCAGCCAATGAAACTCACTGCAGGGCAAATCACTCCCTCTCTGTCAATTGGAATAGTTCCACTGCCTGCACTCTGGTCCGACTCCTGCATGTCCCAGAAACGCCACACTAGTTTGTGCCATTGGAGATACACTGCAGGTCTATGTACGGTGCTGGTCACTGCAAAACTGCATCCATATACGTAGAGAAAGCAAGCCAAACTGCTGGAAAACTCACAAAATATCAGATCATCTTCAAAGTACAACACAGTACTGATCACTACATCAACATTACTTCTCATCTTGAAGCACAAGCAAAAGATAGTCGGGAGGTCAGTGGGTCAACAGCGCCACTGATGAAAAAGAGTAAACTTTTGAGGCGAAAAGCCACAGAATTTTACACGAAACCATTCTTTGTAGCAAACATTAACTTTTTAACTTCACAATTTAGTCACCTGTGGTGGAAGCAACAAAATCACGAAATCATGTTGAAATGAATGGCAAATCAACCCCAGAAGGCAAAAATCCATGGTGCTGTGGAGCAGAAGGGGCTATCTGACAAATAGGTTTAACATTTGATAAAATAATAGCTAAGAAAAAAATATTATATTTACAGATGACCTGCCAGATGTTAAAAAGTTGGTCATCACCGCCCTTTTTTTAAGGGGTTTATTAAATTATTAAATGAAGGGGTTCCTCAGCCTCCCTAAAAAGAGTCTAAAAATGTCTATTCACTTTATAGAAGTGAACATTAAAGCCTGTTGAGTTTCATTTACCTGTTTAATGATTCTCAAAATACCTGAGAGTAATGTCATGCTGTTTATTGTGCCTGTTCATTGCAAACAAGTCAAACAGTGGCATTACGTTCATATTAAGTTCTCTTGACATCAGCGAAACACATGCATTTATTTATCTCCTACGCTTCTTGCCAACAATAGATGTACCTTCACTTGTGTCACAGTGATTATCACATTCAAAGTAGAACACGGTTAGCAGCCTTCTGAGCGATAATCAGCAGACCTCCCTGATAACTCCTTAGGGAGACAGCAGCTTCATTTGTATGCAGGGAAAGGACAAAGTGGTGAGACTGAGATACCTGAAGCGTTGGTGTGATGATGACACCTTTAGTTTGTTACATTTGGTCCCTAAGAGTGAACGCTGACTTCCGTTATCTCGTGCATGAGTTTTTTAATAACCTTGCAAAGCAGATGAATTTGCCATATTTCATCTTTATGATCAGGCAAAGCTGTCTTGAAAAGCTTCCATCCTCAATGTTTGGTCTGAACAGAGCAGAGTTCAGTTCTGTTCAATTGCTGAGTGAGGAGGCTAAAGGATGGTGAGAGCATCGAAGTTGTGGAGCAGTTCACCTACCTTGGCAGCATTATTATCAATCCCTGAGGCTAAAATAAACTGCAACATTGGCCTTGTGCACAAGTGTTGGGTTAGCTGGGTGAGGGGGTGTTATCTGAGTATGCTGATGTCTTTTAATCCTTGGTTCTCTGAGTCTAGCTATACTTTTGTGAGGCCTGGACGCTGACTGATGGCCACAGATGTCGACTTGATTCCTTTGTGTCTCCTGTTGATGCATTTTTGGGCATTGTTGGCAAGTCCATGTGTCTAATGGTGATGTGCTCAGGAGAGCGGGGATGAGAAAGGCTAGCTCCTGGATATGCGAATGGCATTTGTGCTTCTACAAGCACTTGGCATGCTTTTCCAAGCCTGGTCCAGTTGATAGTATACTGGGTGTAAGGAGCCTGGTGGGGTGGACCAGGCTTTTGGGGGTCTGCATGCTTCCTGGAAAGGTCATCTGGGATGATACCTCAGTCAGTTTAAATAAGATAAAATTGCATGAGGGAGAAACTTTACGTGAATTATATCATATAGGCCTATCAAACTGATTTCAGCCAACCTACAAGTGTAACCAAATGACACTGTATAGTAGCAACTGTGCTCAATAAACAATAGCAAAAGATAACATTTAACAAGAGAGATCCAAAAACAACCGATTCATTTGTAAGAGGAAAGTAATGAGCTGTTCCACAGCACAGTATGTGTCAGAGAGGGCCACAGCAAGCAGAGCTGGCTATTATTAAATGATCCTGGATTGCATCATTTCTCCCAAAATGACTCAATGAACTGACCATTAATACAGGTCATCTTGGGAGTGTTGCCCAGTTGAAGTCTGTGGAAAATGATGGATGTTTATCACCTCTGTAATATTTCTAATACAGACTACAGCCTGATGAGAGGAAGACAAAAAAATACAATTACACAACCATTTCTGAAGATCCTTTAGGTCTGCCTGTGGTTTTTAAACACATATGTGACTGGCTGGGGTGGCTTGTTTGATGCAAAGAAATTTAAGCTCACTTCAAGTAGGTCAGATCGAGGTCAGTTTATGTTCTCACTACAAATGAACTACACCAGAGTCTGAATAAAAGCAAGCTAGACCATCTAGTCGTTTGGTTTAAAGACACCTTTACACAGCCTTACCCACCAACCAACCTCAACAACTCCATTATATCACAGAGAAAAAATGTTCCTTGCAAAGGAACATAAAACACGGTCTGATGTTATTTCCCATTCACCAAAGCTGTGGACCTTTGGCATTGGACTAAAATATTTTCAACATTCTCACCAGTCAAGGTACCTACACAGCCTAACAACCACAGATAAAGATATTACATGAAATTTAAGTTAGTAGATTGCCATGAGGAAAACTACAATTAATGCTATCTGAAGCTCTTTCCATATAGATTGTTTGCAGTCACATGAGTCTGATGCAGATGTTGGCGCCATCTGACATACATCCAAATGATCACCTCCATTTTTTTCTATTTGCAAACCCACACTGGTGGCTGCCAGCTATGTGTGGCCACTGTAATACACTGCTTTGGCATCAGAGGGCGCTGCTGTAGCCTCAGCCACAATACAGAATAGAAAAAAGTACCCAGCGTCATGTAAGCACAGCCTCGTTCTTTAAGCCACAGTACATTACAGCCGTGACGTGTTGCAGCATTGTTGCCCACTAGGTAACACTAAGGTATTCTGAATTCTGACTTTTTCCAGAATTCTGACTTTAATCTCAGAATTCTGACTTTTTTCTCACAAGTGAAAAAAAAAAAAAAAAATATATATATATATATGTGTGTATGTATATATATATATATATATATATATATATATTTATATATATATATATTAGGGCTGTCAAAGTTAACGCGTTTATATCGCATTGTCTCAAATTATTTTTAACGGAGTTACAGGAAGTTCGTAGAGTCTTATGTAGTCCGCACCACCGCACATGCTAGCCATGCACACTGCTAATGCAGAGAGCCGCCCCCCTTGCCATGCTGGATTTGTTTACAATGGAGACACTCAGACAACTCTGCAGAGATGGACTTGCAATCTGGCATACCGGGCATTTCCTGGTGTGCTGACGCACTTTTGGGCCAGTATGATTTATTCATTTATTTAGGCTATTATATCTGCCATGAACCGGCACCACAGCTGCGCTATTGACTGCTAACTGGTCCGATCACGTCTCCTAAAGGTCCGCTCTCATCCCCACACAGCTCCTGCTTTAAAGTGAAAGCATTCGGAAAAAACGAAACCTACTAAAATGATCGACTGGAACTGTGAATAAACGCCAAATTTAAATAACAGTCAATCAAGATGCTGCAAAACTGTCAAAGACTCTGCAGTCCCTACAGGAGATTGTCTGATGCATGGTGAATGTACAGCTGCATCATGAGGAGGAGGAGACAGAGCAGCAGAGGCTGGTGTGTGACAGGAGAGCAGAGGTTAGTGAATGAGCTCTGTAGAGTATCATAATATAAGCTGAAAGCATTATTAGACTGTGGGTCTCCTCTATTTAGGAAGAAAAAAATGGTTTTAGATTAAATCTGTAGCTCTTCTATGATCTGAAGAATGAAAAGATGGTCAAGTCCTCTTAATACACCTTAAAAGTTCTCCACTGAGACTTCTTTTACTTTGTGTGTTCATGAGTTCTGAAAAGCAGCTTCACATGTGTGTTTATTGACATCAATTCACTGAATCTACTGGACTGATGTCATTTCTTACTGTCAGCATTTATTTTACATTTGGACTACATTTTTTAGTTTGAATGTAAAAATATGATAAATAATAGCAGACATTTTTTTAAGTAATTACTTGCTTTTTTTCTCTTGAGCAGGGCAGATGTGTCCACCTTACTCACATCAGAACAGTGAAACACCATTAGATGTGTCTGTGCCTTACTGCTGAGCTCTCAGCAAAGACTTGACTTCTTTATGTCCATGTGTGATGATGAGATCTGTTGTTTGGTGTTCAGCTGCTGAGAACAGAGGAGTTAACTTCTAGAAGTCTAAAGTTTGACTCTATATTGTGGTATTATTCAGTGTTACACTGAGGTCAGTATCTCCATCTGTTGTGGCTTGAGTTTACCATGTTATGCTCTCAGCATATTTTTGCAGCGGTCAGTATCTTTGAGCTCAGACTAGAGAATTTTCTGGACTTTATCTGTTGTTGTTTTGGGTTGTTGACATGAACAAACATTTGCATAAAGAAAGCATTTTTGTCCACTTGTGTTGATAAGGGCATTTAAATCTTGAGAAATAGTACTGTAAGATACATTTAGAATAGACAAAAAAGTATGATTAATTTGTGATTAATCGTGAGTTAATTATGGAATTTGTGAGATTAATCATTTTAATCTATTGACAGCCCTAATATATATATATATATATATATATAGAGAGAGAGAGAGAGAGAGAGAGAGAGAGAGAAAGAGAGAATAAGTGAGTGAGCCTGAGCATGTGTTACGCATTTCATGGGAGGACAAATGAGACAAAGAGAAAACCATCATTTGAAAGGCATGAATCATCTGCTATTTGACTGTGTGTTATCATAATCTCTGATAAACATAGTGCGCCATCAATGTGCAAAAATCACGAGTCTTTGGAATTTATCAGGTGAAAAACCCTGTCTACATAAATTTAATTATTTATTATTTATCTAAATGTTGAGTAAAATGGATTCTCAGTTGGATTGCTTATATTCAACAGACAACTTATTCCCAGTGAATGCTCTACATGACGTGGGTCTGGTACGTTTTAGAGTTTATAATAAAGAGAGCAGTGATGGTACGTAGCTGACCAGCAGATCTATACGCAATTAGCGCATGTTAGAGTCCTATATATGAGATAGCATTGGTCCACTAAAACACTTGAGTCTACTGTGCTGTTTGCAATATTCACTGGTAAACTGAGATTTACTGTTCAGACAGATGATCAGCCCATTCTTTTTTGTCACTTCTCAGTCATTTTCTGAGCGCAGTGCTGTTGCTCTCTCTCTTCCGCCGGGATTGGCGGATATATATATACAAAGGCCCATGAAGGTTTGCGTTACGGGGCTGGAGGTCATGGTCACTGGTGAAACACCACTACTCTTTTCTAATTTTTTTTTTTTTTTTTTAACTTACCAGGTGAGACAGTGAGGTGGGCTCTGAGTGGGCTCTCAACTCTGGTATGAAGAGCCTGGCCCAACAGTGGCTGAAGGGGAGTTTGACCACTGACATGGGGCTGTCAGTGTGTGCTAGAGGTGGCATTTGAGGCATGCCATATGACTTGATGCAAATATGCTTTAGATGTGTTCCATGAAACAGTCTTTCATGTAAACCACAGTAGCTAGCTTCCATTTGAATGCCAGTTTCCTTTCTTCCATTTTTACCCTTACTGAAAAAACATTTCAAAAGCCAAACTGGTATCAAATGTTGAGCCTTTGGGAGTCAATAATAAGCTCTTAATTATGAGCAAGTCTAGACAGACATGGGCTGTGGAAACACAAGCTGGATCAGGGTTTATGGGGACTGACCATGACAAACCGTACTTAACCAGACCAGGCCACTTGGTGGAAACATTGTGTGAGTGTTGTCTGACTCCACATGTTTCAGACAGAGACTTTTAATCCATGTCTGCTGCTATTTTTATGTGAGCTTTAAAAACTTTTTTTTACCTGGATGTGTCACTACTTTTTGGACTCAAAGGTAGCTCAAGATTGCTATTATCAATTTGAATGATTCCACAGTCATAAACAGTACAAAATGTACATGTTGTGAATGATTAAAAAAAAACAGTGTTTATTTTATTTCTGGATTATCACTTTTATTTTTTCTTCACAAAACATTTTTATCCCTTATAGTGTTAATTCAGGTGCATCTTTGAAGCTTGATAATTTGAATCACAAACATTTTCATCACTTTATTTTTTGTCATCACTTTTTGTTCCTTCCACCCTTGAGGCCTCTTATCCTAAATAATAAATGAAAATGTTGAGTTATAAAAGATAAATGATGTATGAAAGACAATCAAACTGATACAGTTTGCTGTTATTTTCATCAAATTGCTACAATTTTATCAAATCGACCCGAAATTAATTAAATCAATTTGAAATGTATCATTTAATTTTTAATGCAAATGCATTTTTTAATGCCGCTATTCAGTTCACCTTTCACTTTTATCATTAGATTTTTACTATTTTCACTCCCCTGGCAACGCAGGTACTTCTGGCTGTTTGGATTGATCTACTCTTTGTCGACTGACACATTTTGGCAGCATCTGCTGGCGGGCATCTCAAGTGAAGTGGAGCAGAGTGGCACTTCTGGGACATGCCGGAGACAGACTGGAGTGGACACAGTGGAATTGCTTGGATTGACTAGAGAGGGAGCGATTTGCTCTACAGTGTGCATCATTAATGAATCATGGTACCAGCAGAGTATGTGGAATTTGAGGGTAAATCAATGGTGAATATCACCCCAGCAGCTCTCTGCTACAAACACTAACCTGATACCCATGATTCACTAGATCTAAACACCTCGATACACTTCTGATGCTGGCTGAGATTTTTCAGTCTTTTTCTTTAGTTCCTTTCTTTTTTAGGATGGAACAGTGTATTCATTATTAGTCTGTTTGGTGAGAGAGTCAGACTGGGGATGACACAGTTCTGGCTTTATAAATATCCCGAAGGACTTGGGCTTCAAGAAAATAAAGCATGCATTGTCTTCTTCACCTTTTCTTAGCTCATTTCAGCCGCAGTTTCATAAGCAGACATAACCTCACGATTATTGATCCAATGAAAAACTGCAATACTTAGAGGGATTGATTTTTTGTCCCACTCTTGGTTTTTTATGTCCTTTCACCCAATGGCACCTAAAAAGAACAGCGTACCACAGCTTTATATTAAAAATGTCTTTCTTCGTGGCCCTTACCTGACTCCACAGTGGGCTGAGTTTGCTGTTTAGTGAAGTGACACAGCTTCCAACCCTGGCAGAGTTTCAGTGGAACAGATGTTTCTGCATACCTTAGTGTCTTAATGCAGTGAAATGTGTTTACCCTTTTCACTTATGTATGAGAAGCTTATAGACTTAGAGGTCTGCGTTTGAAGATATTATTGTGGTTATTTGGAGCACAAAAGATGCTGTTAATATCTGCACAGATAAACCAAACCAAGCCGTAAACAGTCTGTATTTTGAAATAAAAGAGCAAGAAAAAAAAAAATCACTTGGCTTGAAGGGAATCTTGCTGAGGCTGCCTTTTATTAGACGCAAAGCCATGCTCTTTGCACTAGTTTCATCTTTCTCTGTGGGACCCTCTGAGGTTGATTATTTATAGAGCCATCTGCATGTAGACTTACATGCCTCCATCTCTTGCAACACATCTCTCAATCCCCTCCCTGCTGGATTCTAACCTGTCAGAATTTTTTGGGTTCAGTTATGACAGCTGTCTCTCCTCTGGCACCCATGTGGGAGGGTGTATGTCTGCATGCTGGAGTGTGGGTACATGCATGAGGCAATGCGATAAAAGACAGATGTCAGACCAAAACAGAGATAGCATGGAGAGGAGAGGAGGAGAGTCAGCCAGCCACGGCGGCCAAGTCATTTGGAGTGGGCGGAGAAAGAGCGAGTGAGAGATAGCGGCACACTGACACATGTATAATTGACAACCTATGCTTCCTCTCCATAGAGTTTATGACATTTTCTCTCTGTAATCTACTTTTCCTGGCCGGCGCAGAGGATGGTAGTGGGCCGGGCTTTGAGTCCGCGGCTTGGATGGAAATGGCAGAGCGGAGCAAAAGCTTGGCACGGAGAATGTGACGGGGAGAAAACGCCAAGGCGGCCTTGACATTTTTTTCCCTCCTTCAGTGTTGCACTTTTTTTTACCAGGAAGCAGGTCTGTGGGTGATAAAAGTGGTAAGGATGGGAGGCATTTGAGTAAGGAGACACTCTGAAGCCACTGAGTATAATGTTGCTGGGAGCTCAGAGTGATT
The DNA here is from genome assembly GCF_018320785.1 of Cheilinus undulatus. Taxonomy (NCBI): domain Eukaryota; kingdom Metazoa; phylum Chordata; class Actinopteri; order Labriformes; family Labridae; genus Cheilinus; species Cheilinus undulatus. The sequence continues at coordinate 11,737,172 of NC_054866.1, forward strand.
TGATGTGAATGATGGCGAGGAGGAGTGAAAGTGAATAATGGAGGGAAAAGTGCCTGGGGCTGATTGTAGTGCTGTGCTGTAAAGTTTGTGGAGTGCTGATAAAGAAAAATTCTTGTTCATTACAGCACTATTTTTATTTGTGGTGTTGGCAGTTGTTCTTAACAGTAAAAATGAAAATAAACACATCACATCAATTGCTAAGGTCTGGAATTCAGGAGCAATTACTTAACCTAAGATAGACTCATTCACATTTTGTTATATTGCAGCCTGATGCTCCAGTCAAAACACACACACACACAAAAAAACATTTTTATTCCCATTAATCTAGACTAAGAAACTCAAAATTGATAACAGAATTTTATGAATTTTTGCAAAAAAGAGAAAGAAATATCACATTGAAATGCACTCACCTGCCACTTTATTAGGTACACCTGTTCAATGGCTTGCAGCAATTGGCAGCAAGTGAATACATTTAGGCATGTAGACCTGGTGAAGATGACCTGCTGAAGTTCAAACCAGCATTGGATTGGGGAAGAAAGGGGATTTAAGTGACTTTAACGCAGCGTGGATGTTGGTGCCAGATGGGCTGGTCTGAGTATTTAAGAAACTGCTGATCTACAGTCACATCTTTACAGTCCAATCAGAGCAACAAAACACGCAACATAACCACTACTGAGAAGTAAATCCTTAGAGAGCCGCATAACATGAACCATGATGACTGTAGCCATGTCAGTACACGACTTTTGTCGTTTTTGAAAAGAAAACAACTCACTGATGTTCTTTGTTCTTCTTTTAACAAAGAAATGTCGTCAAGTTCTGATAAAACTGGTGCTTTAGCAGCATCCACGCTAATATCTTCATAATTTCACCGACCTTCTCTTGATGCTTGCTTACGTCATGATTCTGCCGCTCACGATATTACTGCCCCTCGACACTGATTGATCCTGTCACTTTCTAACCGGGCCCAGACAGTTCAGATGGGAGCTTTGCAAGATGGATTTGCCGGTAAAAAAAACATGGAAACAGGCGAATCTATCTGCTTTGCAAGGTTACATTTTTAGAACACCACTGATCAAAAGCGTCTCTTTTTCACAACCAAATTTGCAATAGATTTGATTTTCAGCCTTTTTTTAACCTGTAGAATCTTCGTCGGTACACCTTGGGTACTAACTAAATGCAGCACAGCACATTTTACTGTTACAAAGTTAATACAACTATCAGGAGACATGGCAGCATCCACATCTTGAGCTTTACCAGTAAAGACTGATTGTAAAAGTAGGGTCAACACATTCTTAGGCCACTTTAGTAAAACTTTATTTATATAGCACTATTAAAACACTCAGTTACAAAGTGCTTTAAATAAATAAAACAGATAATCCACAAAAAGAGAAAATTAAATCACATCATATTTCACATGATCAAAGAAGACAATAAGAATACTATACAGTTTGGAAGAAATTCAAGTTACAAGATCACAAGAACTCCTGTCTAAACAAATGAGTTTTTAAATGTTTTTTGAAACAATCCAGCGACTCTGTTGATCTGATGGACTGTAGGAGTATCATCAGCATAGCAATGGTAAGAAACATCCTCAAACTGGCCAAAAAGACCGCCCAACAGCAACATGTAGAGGAAAAATAGGATTGGTCCAAGGACTGAACCCTGTGGAACTCCTCAAACCAGAGGAGCCGAGGAAGAAACATTAATTATCTACACTGATTTTAAAATATCTATTACTCAAAAAAAAACAAACAAACAAAGAAACAAACAACAACAACAACAACAAAAAAACACTTTTAGGCCATGCCAGAGATACCAACCCATTTCTTCAACCTGTCTGTTAAGATAGCATGATTGATGGTGTAAAATGTTGCTGTTTTATCTATAAGGATTAAAATTGAATATTGTGTGTTTGCAACAGGTTCAAACATGACAACGTAACGATCTTTGTCATTAAATAGTGGGACTAAAGCGGCACACCAGGCCGCACTTAACAGGTTTACAGAGAATGATCAAAAAGAGGGAAAATATCCAGTAAGTGGCAGATGTGTAGATGAAAATGTCTCGTCGATGTCAGAGGTCAGAGGAGAATGGGTTGAGACTGGTTCGAGATGATAGAAAGGCAACGGTAACTCAAATAACGACCAACGTATCCAGAATACCATGTCTGAACGCACAACACAAGAAACCTTGAAGCAGATGGACTACAGCAGCAGAAGACCTCACCTGCAGCCACTCTTGTCGGCTAAGAACAGGAAATTGAGGCCACATTTCGCATGAGCTCACCAACATTGGACAACAGAAGATTGGAAAGACGTTGCCTGGTCTTGGGAGTCTCAATTTCAGCTGCTACATTCAGATGGTAAGGTCAGAATTTGGTGTAAAGCATAGATCCATCCTGCCTTGCATCAACAGTTCAAGCTGCGGGTGGTGGTGTAATGGTGAGCAGTGTTTTTTTTTGTTTTTGTTTTTTCTCTGCAATTAGCACAGCAGGCATAGTGTTATAGTCACATATTGCCCTATGTAATGGAGACAGTTGTATAAAAATAAATAATAATAATAATAATAAAATTAACAATAAACTTTGTATTGCATCTTTAAAAACAGAGGTTTACAAAGTGCTTTGACAATAAGCAGAATCACAATTACAGAAATGTAAAAACATTTAAAATATAAGGAAGCGACAGAAAGAAATATAAATCAAAATGGTAAGGAGGACAAAAACAATTCAAATGTGTAGCGATTAATAAATATTCATACAAAAATTAAAATTCCAGACAGTAAAAGATATTAATCATAATCATAATAATGATAATAGTCTAGTAAAACTGATATAGTTGTAAAAAAGGGGGACACAATAAAAGCAATAAAAGCAGGGAAGGCTTTAAAAACCAAGTAGGAGAAGTGGATATCATATAAGAAACAATAACCATAAAATACAAAGCCGAGAAGAGCAGGTATAGAGGCTTTAAGGTCAGATTTGACAGAGAAATAGATCTAAGAGAGAAAAGTGATAAAAGATGGAAGACAGTAAAAGACAGAAGACCACATCACATAAAAGGAAGTCTATAAAAATGAATTTTAAGAAGTGATTTAAAAGATGTCACTGATTCTGCTCGCCTTATCTCCTCGGGCAGGTTGTTCCAAAGTCGAGGCCCTGACAGGAAAGGCCCTGTCACCTTTAGTTTTGAGCCTCGACCTTGCAATGACCAGGAGGCCCCTGCCCAAGGATCTAAGGCTGGCCTGGCTCTTGAGGGGTTAAAAGCTCTGTCAGGTAGTTTGGAGCCAGGCCCTTCAGTGCTTTTAAAGTGATTAGTAAAACTTAAATCTTAAATCTTAACCTCAATTCTAAAACTTACAGGGAGCCAGTTAGGGATGCTAAAATGGGGGTTATGTGATGCCGTCTATTAAAACCAGTTAGAAGTCTAGCTGCTGCATTCTGAACTGACTGAAGGAGAGAGAGGGATTTTTGAGTGATACCAGGGGGAAGAGAGTTGCAGTAATCGAGCCTGGAGAAGATGAGTGCATGGATGCTTTTTTTCAGGGTCTGACTGGCTGAGCATTGATTTTATTTTGGCAATAGTTCTGATGTGGAAAAACATGACTGGACTACTTTATTGATATGGGTGGTGAAGGTGAGATCTGAATCAAATATTACACCTAGATTTCTGGCTGTGGGTCTGATGTTTTCTGAGTGGGTACTGAAATTGGACTGTATGAGCTAGGTGGAGTTTTGAATGTTAAAATGTATTATTTCTGATTTTGAGTTATTGAGCTGGAGACAATTCTTAGCCATCCAGCAGGTGATATCATGTAGGCAGTCTTTTACAGCAGCTAGGCTTCTCAGGTCCTCAGGTCTCAGGGGCAGGTAAATCTGTGTGTTGTCTGCGTAGCAGTGAAAGGAGACCCTATGATTCATATGCATGTCAAGAATAAAATTGGACCTAAAACCGAACCTTGCGGTACACCATAGGTAAGCTAGAGGTTAGAGGAGGGGTGGTTTCCTATGGTGACCGAAAAGGTTCGCTGTAAAGGATAAGAATAGAACCAGCTAAGTGCAGTGTCCCTGATGCCCACCCAGTCTCTAAGACGATCTATTAAAGTGTTGTGATCAACAGTATCAAAAGCTGCACTGAGATCTAAAGGAATTAAAATGGCTCCCTCCCCTCTATCTGCTGCTAAAAACAAACCATTGGTCACCTTGAGGAAGGCTGTCTCAGTGCTGTGACCTCTCTAAAACCAGACTTGAATTTCTCAGAGAGGTTATTCTGAGACATGAAAGATACAAGCTGTGTAGAAACCACCTTTTCTAAAACTTTAGCTAAAAAAGAAAGTTTTGAAATAGATCTAAAATAATTAAAATCAGAGGGGTCGAGGTTGGGTTTCTTCAAAAGAGGTTGGACCACAACGTGTTTAAAAACAGAGGGAACTAGAATGGCTGTCTGAGGTGGCAGACCCATGCTTAAGCAGCGCCACTTAGGAACTCACTCTCCCATTGATTACAATGGCGTTCAAAATTTCGAAGTCCAGGAAAAAAACAAACGGGTGCGCGGATCATCACCAAAATCTAATAGATTCTTCCCTGTTACTATCCCAATATTCCCTGAAAGTTTGGTGAAGATACGACTTTCCGTTCTCAAGTTATCTTGTACACATACAAACAAACAAACAAACAAACAAACAAACAAAGATACAGAACCCTTTACATAACGCCCTGCCGATTTCATCGGCATGGGTAACTACTCCTTCTGTTCAAGAACTATTATTTATTGCTAGAATACTGGGTCCAACCATGATAAAAACCTCCTTGAGAAATTTGGTGGGAATAAAATCAAGACTGCACATAGCTGTTTTCATCTGGGCTAAAATTTAATGTAAAAAGGACAAGGACACTGGCTCAAAACTACTAAAATAATTAAAAAATTCTCTATTTGTGTTTAAAATATGGGCTGGGGGTTTCATGTTATCTCTGATGTCCTTGAGTTTGTTGTTAAAATAAACTAAAAACTTCTCACATAGATCATGCGAAGCATCAGTTAAATGGGGAGGGGAGGGGGTGGTCATGGACTCTAAAACCTTAAATAAAGCTCTAGGGTTAGAATAATTAAAATTAGATTAGAATAAAATGCTGCCAAAATCTCCATTTAACTGCCTTTTTGTTCTCTCACAGCCTCTTTCTCTTAGCAAAGATGCTGCCTCCTGTAGGTCACAGTCACCTTGCCTCTTCTTGTTTTTAAATCAGTTTGCAATCTGCAACCATCAACAATGTGTCCACAAATCAGCTCATAGGACCTTGTCCTGTAAAACACAACAGCGTGACCCGATCATGAATTTATCCATGAGCTTACCTTATCTTAGGTTGTGCCTACACTCACACAGAACACACAAATTCATCATAAACAGAGAGGGATCTATTTTAAAATAAACTAGGGAGGCAGGAAAACTGAGCCCCAACAAGCCGTCAGTCTCACTCTGCAGCCCTGATCAGAAAGCACGGGACACCTCCGGGAGACAAAGAGAACTAAAGTCATCAAGTAAATGAACTAGATTCTTTGTCTTTCTCTCTCCATCTTGCTGCCTTTCCATCTCTCCATCATTCTCACCTACTTTGACTCACTTCCTCTCACCTTGTCGTGTTTGCTATTCCATGCATTTCAATTTCTCTCACCTGTCGTCCTTGTTTCCCCTTTTCTGCTTTCCACCTCTCCTCCCTGCTTGCACTTATTCTCCATCGCCTGTTTCTTCTTTCACACCATTGCTTCCTCATCTACCAATTTCCCCTCCTGCATCCACCTCCCCATTCCTTTCCCTTTCTTGAATCTGGCTCAACAACCATCCTGCTTCGAGTGCATTGTTTTTGCGCCATGCTGTTCTGCTCCATGGCGTTTTCCTGTCACCTGTCTCTCCCGGAGCATTTTACCTCCTGGTACAGAGCTTATCTGTGGTCTTTGGGAATTGTATGGTGCAAATTGAGCAGGTGGAGATAGGTAGGGAATGTGTTTTGTTTATTTCAATACAAATGCATACATTTACATATTTACAGATAGCTAATGTTATGTGCCTAATTAACATAAGAGTTAAAGTATGTGCAGTTAAGCTTCCCTTTGTAGCACAGGGATAATTACTAAAACCTGAGTGATGAGTTGTTCATTATTCACGTTGTGCGTTGTCTATAGCCTCAGAGTGGTGTGGTGTGTCTTCAGAGATAAATTCTTAAAAACGTCTTGGAGCCAAAGATGTATGCTACATATGATTTTTAGCGTAACACTTCCCTTTAGGGCGAGCATACACTGTGCAAACACGCTAATATGAGCCACCCACTGACAGCAAATCTACCGAGGCAGTGATTGCGTGTGTGCTCGTACACAAGCGCACACACGTGGCTGAACTTGAAAGAAATGAAATTTTCTGATGAAAGCAAACATGTTAATCGAATAAGTTCAATTTTCAGACCAAAGTAAAAGGCTTTGCCCCCTGGCAGACTGGAGGAGGTTATTTGATTTTTGAATATGAAATGATTTTTCTCACAACATGTCCTGTGTGATGCTGTGATTGGCTCAGCTTGACTGAAGGAAGTGATTTACAGCAACAATAAATCTTTTTATTTTGTTAATAGCGAGTGGGCGGCCCACCTCCTCCAGGCTTTTATTGTGAAGAAAATAGGCCACATAAATGAACTCTACTTTTATAGTGCATTTAACGTGAAAGCAGAACGAATCCTTTTACAATGTCTCATATTCACCGAGGCCTGCAGAGGAGCAGCCATGTAATGAACTGGTCTGTTCTTCTAAAGCTGTTTGTGGGGGTGTCTGTCTATGTTCTCATATGAAGCATACATTTATGTAACCAGTTTCTCTGCATGTCTGTTCTTTGGCCTTCTAGCATCTTTGCCTCTTTGATGGCTGAGGCTGAAGGTATTATGCTGTTGGTTTGTCTGTCTCTCTGTGCCCATCCTGTAAAACCATTTAAAGCATTTTCCTCAAACATGTCCACTCTGACTCATGAATTTACAGCATTCATTTTAGAGGTCAAATATCAAAATCACAAGGCCTCACTTTTATTTCTTGCATAAGCAAACAATATCTCAACAAGACTAGGCCAAAACCCAGTATATGGCTGAGTGCAACTATCTGGGATGCCTGTTGAAATGTCTGACTGAATTGTGTGTTATATCATTTTATGGATATATTTCACATCCATCTGGGAAGGCTCCTGGACAAAAGCGTTCAGGAAGGGCAAGACTTATCACAAAATTCTCAAAGTGTAATCGGAGGAACGTTCTGTCACATTCATGACAGGCCAATCAGAGTAACAAGACAATATGACGTCCATATGTGCTACTCTTAGGTTGACTGGCTACCGCTGCTGGAGATTCTCGGTGAAAAAGATTTACACTAAGGCCAGGTGAGGGATACGCAAAAACCTCTTCTCTGCCAAGACCAGCTTTCAGTGTGGCTCTTTGCTCTTGCCTTTAAAAAGAAATGTGGTCCAGCGTCCATTAAACTGCAGCTTTCCTACAGCTACATCTGAGCTACCAGCTACTGCAGCAGCTGCCGTTGGATACACCAGAAAAACCCCACCTGTGATGATGGCAAACCTGTGCCAAAGCAGACCAGGAGAAGAGTGAAAACATCATTTCTGTCATGAAAATCTTTAAGTGTCACTCTCTGCCATTGTTTTAATAAAGAAGTGCTATCCAGTTCTGACAAAACTGCCGCTGTGGCTAAGTCTGAGCCACTAGTAGCCATTGTAAAGGACAGCTTACACAACAACCAACCCTTTCCCTCACAAGCTCATGTGAAGCAGGTCATCATGAAAAGCTTTTAGTCTTGTTTTTATTCTTTATTTCATACAGAAACATGGTCTAGTTCCAGTAAAACTGATGCTATGATAAAGCTAAATCTGAGCTTATCCCAGCAGTGAAGGCAGCCATTATAAATGGCTCTGAGTACAACTAAACCCCGCCCATAGCGCAACTCTGTATGTATGGCTCTGAAAGTGTCGCCACTCAGTCAGTCAGTCAGTCACATACAGGCCAATGCATTGGGGAGACCCCAGCATTCAGCCAAAAACATTTCAAGGGACTAAAGTGAAGCTTGACTCATTTTGAGGTCATAGGTCATGGTAAACAAGCTTTATCTTTATGTCTTGATTGTGAACACAGTGTCCTAAGGGTCTTTTTAAGGAATTTAACCATCTGAACCCTAAGATAGTTGTAACTATTTTTTCTCATCTAGACTGATCACCTTCAAAGCTTTAAATCATCAACCCTGTGGTGCACAGTCAAGCTCTAAACTTCCTTTTTTCAGGACAACCAGGGCTGTAAGAATATTTGTGCTGCAGCAATGTTACCTGAATTTTAAAAAGGTTATGGGAGTATGAAGACAAAAGGTAAATAAACAGAAATTAAAACTGAGAGATTTTTATGTGTGACAGTAAATTAATGACAAAGACTTTTTTTTTTGCACAAACTTGTTCTCATATCACTTTTTGAGCAAAAAGTGGTAAAATAATTCTTCAAAATATTCAAATCCTTCCAAGAAAAGCCCATGTGCTTTTTCATGTTGGCTGATAATGAGCCATTAATCAAAGCAATTCCTGTCTACAGAGACACAGAGGGAAACATCACAGGCTGTCCATCTCTCTTTTTCTTTCCATAATGAACCACGCAGGCCCTGAGAAGTCACTCAAGTTCAAGGCTCACTCTACTGTAAGGGAAGGCATGGATAGCATAAAACAAGAGGAAAAATGGAGTCAGTAGCTTTAATTCAAGGTTCAAAAGTTAACTTTGAACAACCTGGCTCTCTTTTTGTCGTATACCACAATGTTGGTTAAGCAAACTTTGCACACATGTCTGCCCTGACTCATGAATGAACTGATTTGATTTTGGTGGTTAAAGGTAACATTCTTTTGGCCTCATGTTCATCCCCTATTTATGAAAGGGATTCCTCAAGAATGCTTGAATAGATTTCCCTTAAACTTTGTAGAAATGTCCATCTTGACTTGCTAATGAACTGGTTTAATTTTGGATGTCCAAGATCAAGGTCATTTGGCCTCAAGTTAATCATTTGTTTTTGAATACAGTCTCTCAAGGCTGTTTTGAGGTAATTTATGAAAACTTTGCCCACATGTTCACTCTAACTCACACACACAAACTGTTTACAAGTTGGAGGTAAAGAGTAAAAGCCTTTGGGCCTTATCTTTATGTCTTGCTTACAGAGTCCCAAAGGTATTTTGGAGGATTTTGAGCAACCTTTACACACATGTCCACTCAGGCTCAACAATTAACTGATTTGATTTTGGAGGTCAAAGGTAAAGGTAATTTGGCCTCATGTTCATCCACTTTTTTGAAAGGGACTTCTCAAAGATATGTTGAGTGATAGATAGTGAAGTTCTGTAGAATTGTAGATAAATGATTTCATTTTGGAGGTCAATGATCAAGGTCATTAGGCCATATGTCTCTTTCTTGATCTACAGAACAATATCTCAAGAGCTTTTTAAAATATTTTAGAGCAAATTTTGCACAGTTGTGGACTCTGACTCAAGAATGAACTAGTTTGATTTTGGAGGTTAATAGTAAAGCTTATTGGGTCTCAGGTTCTTCTCCTTCTTGTAGTCTCAAGATTGTTTTGAAAGAAATTCTGCAACAAATGTCCACTCTGACTCATGAGCTAATACGATTGTGGAGGTCAAACATCAAGGGCAGTAGGAACTGCTTATATGTTGGATATTAGGGCACAATATGTCCTGATTTGATTTGGGAGTTTATACAAAAAGCTCATTCGGCGTAATTTACATCCCTTGATTTGGAAGCTAATGGGTAACAGTCACTGGCCCTCATGTACATCTACTACTTGTGAAAGAGATTTTTTAGAGTGTTTTGAAAGATTTCCCTCAAACTTTGCATAACTGTCCACTCTGACTTGTCTACTAACTATTTTGATTTTGGAGGTCCAAGGTCATTAGACCTCATGTTTATCTTCTGCTTGTGAAGACAATATCTCAGAAACACTTTAAGAGATTTTCTTCAAAGTTTGCAGATATATCCACTCTGACTCCCAAATGAATTCATTTAATTGTGAAGGTTGAAGGTAAAGGTCACTGGTCCTCATGTTCATGTTCTATTTGTGTAAGACACTTTTAAAGAAGGTTTTAAAAGATTTCCCTCCAACTTTGCACAAAGGTCCACTCTGACTTGTGACTAATCTCAGTTGATTTTTGGAGTTAGAAGCTCAAGGTGAGTAGGCCTCATGTTTATCCGTTGTTTCTGAAAGCAAGGTCTCATGGGTGTTTTGAGGATATTACTTCAAGCTTTGCTCATACGTTTACTCTGACTCAAACAGGAACCGATTATATCTTGGAGGTATAGGGTAAAGTCTTTGGGACTCGTCTTAATTTCTTGTCTGTGAACCGGATGTGTCAGAAAGTTTTGAGAGATTTTTGTCAAACTCTGTAAACATACCATTCTGACATGAGGCCTTGAGTTTATCCCTTGAATGCACACTTTATATCTCAAGAACAAGAGATTTTCCTCAGACTTTACACTGATGTCCAGTCTGACTTAAACCGAAACTGACTCGATTTTGGAGGTTAAAGGTAAAGCTCACTGGGCCTCATCTTTATCTTCTGCTTGTGGACACATACCTGAAGATAAAGATGAGGGATTTTTGCCAAACTTTGCACAAAGCTTACTCTTTAGCACAGATGAACTGATTAGATTTTAGACATCAGAAGTTTAAATCATTTTCCTCTTTTCTTTGTATGAAAAACTCCCCACCCCTCCCTTTTGACCCACCACTGTACATTACAGTTCAGCAGCTGTCAATCTTGCAAATTTCCGGAACTGCCAGTTCTACTTTTCTAAATGGCATGAGAAGAAGTGAGATCATGAGTGACGTAAAAAGGAAGTTGGTGGGTCTGACTTTCACTTGTGGGGCCTGCTTGACATGCCAACACAACGAAGCTGAAATCAACCACAAACCCTGAGTATTACACACATCCTGTTGTAACAACTGGTCGATGAAGCCAATGGGGGCAAAGTGCACACCTACACACTCTAGTTTTCACTTAACAGTTTACTGTTAGAACACAGCCCTCTGTTTTAAAGGGGACAAGTCACTTCCGTTTTCCGTCTTTCAACAAGGTGCCATGCTTTGGTCAAAGTTTAATAAGGATTAGGCATCAGAGGAGGTTTTTGACCTTGTATAAACCAGCTCCAAGAAGGTTTTCTCAGAATGCTCAGTTTTGGTGCATGCCCCTTTAAATGCAAATTGGCCCCATCTCACCCCTCTCCTGCAGGAGAATAGCTGTGTGCTTCTGTGGTCCCTGGAGGAAACATGACTCTGGAGGTGTCACAGTGGTCCAGCCTTTTCTCAAAAGCTTTGTATTTTTCAGGTTATAAATGAAACAAAACTCCATGCCATCCACTGCCAGACACTTCGCTGACTGAAAAGTAACAAATAGATGGGAATTTTTTTAATGGAGAACCATAAAGATTGGTTGTTCTTTCCTGTGTACCAGAATAAGCAGAAAGGTATGTGAAGAATTTCATCATTCAGTCTTCTGCTAACTGAACAAGCCCACTGTAAGCTTATCTGGCTAGTCTGCTACTGCTGAAGAGGGTGGTGAAAAGTGGTTACGCTGTGGCATTGTGTCCAGAAAGGCAGAAAAGGGGGGAAAAAATGGGGCAAGAATTGGGAAAATGAGTAGAATAAATTCTGAAAGTGGCTAAAAAGTGGCAAATGGGTTAGAATAGGCAGAAACTGTGGCTAAAATAGGCAAAAAGGGGCTTACTGTCAGAGAATAAAGTAGATGGAACTTAAATAACTTTAAGGGGAAAATTAATGTAATTATTTGCAAAAACAAATAATTGCAAACAGCAAAATGGGATAAAGTGGCAAAAATTACTGAAGGAAAGGGTGGAAAGTGGTAACAGAGTGGCATAAAATGGTTAAAAATGGAAAAAAATAGATAAAAGCATAAAAAATGAGTTCAGAAATACAGACGACGGGTGAAAAAATGGTGAAAAGTGGTTAAAAAGTGGGTTAAAAAACAGAAATTGTAGTTAAAACAGGCAAAAGGGGTTCAAAGTGAAAAACAAAAAAAGAGCATAAAAAAGAGTGGAAACAGTGATGAAAAGGGGTTAAAAAGTGGAACAATTACTTCATTTGAACATCAGAACCCAATAATTGCTTGGCACATTTTCAGCTCTAAAATGTAGTAACTGTTAGCCAGGACGCTAGCACTAATGCTACTGAGCCAATGCACATTTATCATCAATAAATTACAAATGGGGAGGCCCCATTCACTGGGTTTTTCAGGGGCCCAGCCAAGTCTGTTGGCAGGCCCGCTTGAGACTGAAAGAGATGTAAAACTGCATTTTTGCAAGTTCTGAAGGAAACAGGACGTTTGAGATGCCCTGGGCCACTGCTGATTGGTGAGATTCAGTGAGATGCTATGATGTCACTGTCAGTGACTGATCTCCACTGATTGGCTGAAGAAAAATCATACTAGTCACTGTATCACAGTAGAACCACTGTATTAGTCATAACCCATGTGCCTCATTCCTAACTGAAGAACTGACTGTGTGAATAAACCTGCATTTATGTCTTCTTTCAAACAAAGAAGTTGTATCAAAAGACTTCACAAAGAGGAGCCTTGCCAAAAGATGAAGTGAACCTGCTCCACTTCCACTAAAAACCAGGTTACACCTAAAGACTTTGTGTTGGCTAACTTCCAGTCCAAAGGTACAGTGAAACTCTGGCCATTTTGTCCCTGTCCAACTTTGTCTCTGGGGTGTTGCCACTTTGTTTAGCCCAGCGGGCTTTGCTCAGCATTGAAAAGCTTGCCTCTGTTAAACTCGTTTATTTCTGTTGACAGCTTTATTATAGGCTTCCGCTCATTTGCATAGGTAATCAGCCCATATTTTCAGAACCTGTTAAGATTCAACATGGCAGCCGCTAATTGGAAAACAGAATGCATTAAAGCAGCATTTGAGCTTGATTTCCCAACTTCCTCTTGTTGTGTGGGACTAATAAAGCGAGGTCCCCGCAGCTTGGGACAGATTAACTTGTTTTGTTTTTTTGGCCTTGGATGAAACATATGAAGCAGGTTAATTGCATTGGCCCAGATGGTAATGGTAGTGAAATCGTCTAAAGCATATAATCTTTTCAAATCCGCTGCTGTGCCTTCAGAGAGGGAGTGAGTGACAGACGGACAGAGAAAGCCGCCTCACGCTTCACAGCCATATCGACTGGCTGTGTTTACAGCTGTGATATTTACCTGACTGCAGCAGCAGAGGAGGAGAAAATAAATTAATTTGTCCATATTCATAACGATCCAAGCTTGTCAAACACTTGCTATCCTGCTGCATGCACAAGCAAACAGACATTCACCGTCCTATGGGTCAATGTTCAGTCATTTTTAAAACTACCAGCTGCATACTGATGCTGTCATCTCACACAAATGCACACACTTTTGCTCTGCAGGCCACGAGAGCAAGACTCATTGTGACTCCTGCCGTTGCAGAAATGAAAATTTTAATGAAGTGAGCACAGCGGTTGTTGTCTCCTCAGTCTTCCCAGTGTGGGAAAATGGCACTTTATCCACACTGCCCAAAAATGGACGAGTGATTTCATTAGAGATAGAGGCAGAGAAAAGATGCCAGTCATCCCAAGCTCTCCTTGTGGCCAAACATGCCATCATAGCAGTGTATGAAAAATAGTTGACCTCATTTACCCCCTAAAAACTTTCTTCTCTGACAGTTCTGTGCAAAACTGAACACCACTTTTCCTTCACAATATCATTTAGGAATTCAGGGCAAATGTACATTATCAGGCCCGCCCACAGAATTGGCTGGGTCCCTGAAAAACCCAGAGAATGAGCCCTTCTCTGTTTCTCATTAACGACATAAATGTGTGTGTGTTGGATCAGTAGCATTGGTGCTAGCATCCTGGCTAACAGTTACCTTATTTTAGAGCTGAAAAGTGTGTAAAGCTGTTATTGGATTCTGATGCTGGAATGATTTATTTGTGGTACTTTTTAACCACCTTCACTTCTTTTTTCCATCCATTATTGCCAAATCTTTTTGTCACTTTTATCCAATTTTTGTCCTTTTTCACTTAATTCATGCTCCTTTCTTAACTCTTTTTGCCCATATTTGCATTCTGTGCCTATTTAATTCACTTAAGGCCATTTCTGCAACATGAATCTACAACTTGTTGCCTATTTTAGCCGCCTTTTGCTTCTTCTCACCCATTTTTGCCACTTTTTTTTTTTTACTTTTTTTGCAACATGTATCCCATGTAAGCCCATTTTCACCATTTTTTGTACCACATTTTACCCATTTGTGCAAAATCTCTTTACCCATTTTGCATTTTTTCCCACTTTCACCCATTTTTGCCACTTTTTGCAACTTTTAAGCCATTTTGACACTTTTCACCAGTTTTTGCCAGCTTTTGCTGCTTTTCAACCGTTTACTGACACTTTTTCTGCCCATTTTTTTGCCACTTTTTGTCAAGAACTTTTCTTTTTGCCAATTTTGTCACTTTGAGCCCATTTTTCCTATTTGAGCCACTTTTTAGCCCATTTTGCCACTTTAAGCCCATCTTTGCATTGATTTTTCTCAATTCTTGTTACTTCTTTTTGTCACCTCAAGCCATTCTTACCATTTTTCAAGCTAAGATAAGATAAGATAAGCCTTTATTGTCATTGACACACAGTACAGTACAAGTACAGGTACAGTATTTCAACGAAATTGTGTTTGATGAGTGAGCATCGGGCCACTGCAAACTTAGTGCCCCGCCACTACTCTCTTCTTCGCTAAAAAGGAGAACACCCATTTTTGCAACTTTTTGTCCATTGTTGCTAGTTTTTGCTGCTTTTTGCCCATTTTTTGCCACTTCTCTGCCCATTTATTGGCACCTTTTGTCAATTTCTTTACCAATATTACCCCATTTTTCACTTTGAGACCATTTTTCCCATTAATGCCACTTTTTACAACCCATTTTGCCACTTCTCACCCATCTTTGCATTAACTTTTTGCCCATTTTTGCTAATTCATTTAGTCAGTTCACCCCATTTTTGACCCTTTTTTTTTTTTTTTTACCAATTTTTTCTACTTTTTGCAGCTTTTGAAAAATTTGCCACTTTATTCCCATTTTAGTCTCTTTTCACAATTATTCAGTTATTCACTAACCTTGCAAAGCAGATGGATACACCCATTTCCTTTTTTTTACTGGCGAATCCATCTTGCAAAGCTCCCATCTGAACCGTTTGGGCCCGGTTAGAAAGTGACAGGACCAATCAGCAACAAGGGGCAGTACTTTCAGGTGCAGTGGACATCGAGACGTAAACAAGCAGCAGCAAGAGCTGGTGCAGTTATGGAGGAAGAGATTAGCGTGGATGTTGCTAAAGCCCCAGTTTTATCAGAACTTGACAACATTTCTTCGTTAAAAGAAGAAAAAAAAGAACAGCAGTGAGTTGTTTTCTTTTCAAAAACGACAAAAGTCGAGTACTGACATGTCTATAGTCGCCATGTTTCACGTTATTCCTCAGTAGCTGCACGCACAGTTTGCTAGCGTCGTCATCACGTGTTTTGTTGCTCTGATTGGACCGTAGAGATGTGACAGACAGAATGTTCATCCAATCATACTCTGAGGATTTTTCAAAGCCTCTGCCTTTTCTCAAACATTTCCCATTGAAGCTTTCCCAGATGGATGTGTGACACAAATCCATCCGGCGTGTCAGGTTAGTTATTCACTACATTTCCAAAAAAGCTGTCTCAGTTTCCTCTGTTTTATTTTATGGTACTCTGACATTTTTGCCCATCATAATCTAGCCCATCATTACTTTCCTGATAGTTTAGTGTGTCTATCCACATTTTTTAACATTACTGATGGAAAAGGTAATTTTGTTTTTAATAAAAGGGGTTAACATTTTGAAAAAGCCTATATTGTTCTACAGCATAAATAAATTAAACTTGCGTATTGCTGCTTTGATAAGAGTGGTTATTATTCAGGTTAAAAATAAAATATAGTTATCACAGCTAAACTTTACAATAGATCGTGATTTTGCTGACCTCCAAGGGCCCCCAGTTTGGCTGGGCCCCAGAAAGCTCTCCCCTTTACCCCCTCTTGTTGACGGCCATGTGCATTATTGATGTGACCAGATGTGAGCACAGAAAGCTGAAACACCAAAGAGTGGTCTAAAGGTAGATCCTCTATAAAGATAGCAACAAATGTTAAGGTTTAGTCAGTCCAGTCAGATTAATGTAGACACTAAAGGTGCTTTCTGGGGAGAGCTGTCGGTAAGTCTGGACTGACTCATTGGCAATCAGTTACAAAGTGATGCAATATCAAGTAAAGTACAAACAAAATAAAAGACAAAGTCAGGATGCACACTGAAAAAGCACCAGGAGGAGGTGATGGCTGACTCAGAGGCTTTCAGAGAAAGCCCAAGGAGAAACTATTGCTCCATATGTGGAGTTGGAAAAGTGAAAGATTTTATGAATCATGAAAAATGTATTCTTTAGATGAAATGAAAGAAAAGGCACAGCAGTATAGACAGTAAATATCACACCTTCAGAGTTTTTTTTTTTTTTTTTTTAAAGGAAACCCCCTGGATGACACAGCTGTATCTAGAATGACTTTCATTTCAGAAGAAGGGTTTAAAAAGAAATACGGAACAAGGCTGAGTGGTTTGTCAGTCAATACGTCATTTTCTCAACAAAAACTGTTGGGGTTAAGGCTTGATAGTGTCGGCTGTTTCATTGAAACTGTTTCTGAGAAATCCACACATTCCACACACTGGATGTCTACAACGCAGCATGCCTGCATGGGGTTGTGTTTCAGCACACCCTCGTCCACCGGCTTTCGGAAGCGTGCCCAAATGAGTGTAACCCAGAGCAGCGAGAGACATGACATTATACAAGATCACAGGAGGTTAACACTGAAACTGCAAGATCGTGTGATAACTCGTCTAACATAAGGGTCTTCCTGAGATTGACTCCCGTTGATATTTATTTACTGCTTCTTTTTTGCTTCTAGCATGACTAGAAGTCTCTGTTAAGTGTAACCCTTTTTAATTATGTTCATTTGCAGATATGTACTACATAGACAAAAGTATTCAGCCGCCTGCCCATTACATCAACGGGTAACTGTTATGGCATTGTATTCAAATACATGTACTTTAACATGGAGTCGGTCAAGCACAAATGTTGATGAGATGGGCTGGCTCATCCCAAAGGTGCTCGATAGGGCTGAGATCAGGACTCTGTGCAAGCCATTCAAGTTCTTCCACACCAAACTCATGAAACCATGTCTTCATAGTCCTTGCTTTGTGCACTGGGGAACAGTCATGTTTATTGTTCAACAATAAGTAAGCGACTGGGGAAAAAATGGCATCCACTGGAGAGTTCCAAGACCAAAACCAGTGCTGGCCAATGAGAACACGAAGGTTGGTCTCATTTGACAAAAAAAAAAAAAAACATCTTGAAGATACCGAAGACTTTTGGGAAAATATTCTGTGGACCGACAAGGCAGAAGTTGAACTTTTTGGAGGGTGTTACATCATGAGTAAGAACATGAGTACATCATAGAAAGAACATCGTACCAACAGTCAAACGTGGCAGTGGTAGTGCGATGGTCTGGGGCTGCTTTGCTGCTTCAGGACCTGGTTGACCTGCTGTAATCGATGGAACCATGAATTCTGCTCCCTACCAGGAAATCCTGAAGGCGAATGTTTGGCCATTAGTTCATAACCTCAAGCCTGAGTTTCCGTTAGCTGGCATTTGCTGGTCATTGGCCAGTTTCAAAGTAAAGCAGATGAAAATATAACCATATATAACAGTTATATATAATATAACTGTTGCAAGAATCCTTTAATATAAACTCAAAGTAGCCTAATCTTACTACGCCTACTGTCCTGCAGTGCTGTTTTTTTTAATCTCCTCAGACAGCAAGCACATGGCTGATTAAGTTGCATGTGTATGCAAGATGATGATGTGAATGATGTCAAACCAAGCCTATCTCTGAGCGTGCTCAGCACTGCTGGAAACTATGCAGGGAAAGTTTGACCAGAACATTCTCAGAAAGCAGAATTTTAATCCAAGGGAGGTTTTCCTGGTTAACCAAAGGATTAGTATCATCAGCGGTATGGAAGGATTTTAAGTTAGTCATCCCTGCCAGTAATGGAGAGGCTGAAACAAAGGGAACTGTACAGCTGAGCGGCTGAAACATCGATGCAGCAGCAGAGAGAGAAAGGCCTACACTGAGCAGAGTTGTAGTGGACTTCGATAAATATACCTATGTCCAATGTCCAGATAAAGTTGGATTGTAGTCAACACAGAATCACATTGTGCAGAACGGCATGGACTGCTTGGAGCTGACAGCAAAGGCTCCGTCTCTCTTCCCCATAGCTGGTTGTTCATTAGCTAATTAACAGATGCATTCTTGGATAAGCCATCAATGAGAGAAGGACTGGACCGGACTATCTGCTAGTCCAAATAAACCAGGATGGTTGTATTTCCAGCTTTAGCAGAGGTTACAGTTATATCATCATGAGGACTGATATTAGACAACTGATGGTAGGACTAATTTTTCATTTGAAATGTAGAGCTCTAACGCAGTGTCCAGTTAACAGAGCATCTTTGTTATGTGTATCTGCAGCTAGAGTTCTCACCCGCACTAGACCCTGGCAACACATCACTCCGACCCTCATCCACCTCCACTGGCTCCCTATCAAGTCCCGTATCAACTACAAAGTCCTCCTCCTCACATACAAACCTCTCCATGCTCTGGCTCCCCAGTACCTTTCTGATCTCCTCCATCCATACACACCATCCCGCAACCTTCGATCTTCAGACACCGGCCTACTTTCCATGCCCAAAACCAAACTCCGAACCTATGGAGACAGAGCCTTCAGTGCTGCTGCTCCCACCCTCTGGAACACTCTTCCTGCAGACATTCGTAGCGCTCCATCTCTAGACATTTTCAAAAAACGTCTGTTATGTGTTTGGATGCTTCATTGTTGTTTTTGGAGGGTGGTATTTCACTGTTATAAGATGCTAAGTTATGCTAGCAGCCAGTGTGCTAACAGGCTAATAGTGCTAATGTGAAGCTAACTGTTGTTGTTGTTTTTTTTTTTAAGATTTATTTATGGCCTTTTTTGCCTTTATTTGATAGGACAGTGGATAGAGTCGGAAACAAGGGAGAGAGCGGGGAGAGACATGCAGGAAATAGTGCCATGGGCTGGATTTGAACCCGGGTCGCCTGCGTATATGGCATGCGCCTTAACCACTCGACTACCGGCGCGCCTAAGTGTTGTTGTTTATGAGTTTAACGTGAGCGTATATTGTGTGACAGACTGGGTCTGTAGGGAAAAGCGCGCAGCTTTCATCTTGATACTTTAAACCACTTGCAGAAAGAAAAATAAGAGAAAGTCATTGTGCAGTCATTTCCAGGGTCTAATTGTGCACATGTCCACCAGTTTGTAATAACAGGGTAATAATTACTCAGGTTTATTGTCGGCTTCATTTCTACTGTCTCGGTTTTGGGTCAGGTTTGGAAATAAAACTGTCCTCAGTCCTGTTTAGCGCAGACTTTTATGTATCAGTGTACCACAGAATATCAGATTTATTCGTTTAGCTGCTGTTAATGCAGCAAAATAATCTTAAAGCCAATGTCTGGTAGTTGTTCTAAATGGAAACACTGCCTCAAGCTCACCTGGGCTTTGCAGCAGGACAAAAATCTTCCCAGTGATGTAAAGACTCGTTGCTGGTTACCGTAAATGCTTGCAGTTGTGGCCACCAAGGGTGGCACAACCAGGTATCAGATCTAGGGGGCATATACTTTCTCACATGGTGCCAGGTAGGGCTGAATGACTTTTATCCTGATTAAATTTAATTGTTATTTAAAAATCTGCATTTTTATGTATCTTTGGCTAATATTACAATACCTTGGCTGAAGATCGAAAACATTTAAGTGAAACCAAAATGCAAAAAAAAAAAAAAGAAAAAAAAAGAAAGAAAGAAAAAGCACCAACAACAAAAAAGTTATAAAATGAATAAAGTAAACTCAGAAAGGGGCACAATCTTTTTCACAGCACTGTATAAACCGTTGATAAAAACTGGCTGAAATGGAGAAGAAAGGTAGAAGACTGTGTACATACATATCTACAAAGCTAAAGAAACTACATGTCCCACAATCCATTTTTATTCAATTTGTTGTTCTGTAGGCCAGTTTTTTAAGCTTTACTGTATTGGTTCTTAGAGTTTACATTTGAAATGGTACTGTCTTAACATGTTGTAATGAGCAGGTGAGGAAACGGATCAGACACAGGGCTCTATTCTAAGTTTCAGCTGTCTCGCCAGAATGAGTTGAAACTCAACTTTATTTCTACCCAGTCACATAACACACACTGATAAGCAGTGGCGGACTGACGAGTTTTGGGGCCCATTGAAAACACCACCCCTGTCAGCTGTAAGAAAAACAAGACCAAACAAACCAAAACACATTAGAGATAATCAGTGTTTTTGTAGTGTTTTATCAATAAACTATGAGTTAGCATGCTATTGTAACTTAATGAAGTGAAGAGTTTCTAGTTTTGTTTGATAGAACCTTACATTTATAGAAGTACCAGGATTTGAACTGGTTTTGGGACTACTATATGATAAAGAGGGCCAGAAGCACACACGGTGATTTATATTTTTGCTGTTTTTTTCTCACACTAAAATGGTTTTTCTCTTGCTGCGTATCTGTGAGCCCACACTGCTGGACTTTGTTAGAAACTTGAGGTTTGATAAGTTAACTTAATATTTTGTGCTTTTAATGAGTGTGTTAATTGCTCAAAATTACAAACAGATACGTTAGCATTAGGCTAAATACCTAACATGTAAGTTTGCACATGGCTTATTAAGGTAGTGAATATTCAGGAGATTTAGGCTGAGTGCCTCATGCAAAATATCTTCAAACTGCAGACAGATTTGCAACATAAACATGAAGTAGCAGCTGTGAGCCGAACTTCAACCACACGACAACGGAGTCTTCCCAGTGGATGTTTATCTTCCTCTTTGCCACATTAACCACAATGGTTGGATTTTATAGATTTAGGTTAACAGTGGCTTCAGCTGAGTTTTAATGTGGTGTGTGGTGAGAACTGACTGCTGGTTAGTTATTTGTTGTAATAGATTACTGGTGATTTCTCTGGATGGCATTATTGGGCCGTTGTATGGTAGTAGCTAACAGGCTAACACGAAGCTAAGTGCTGGTGTTCCTGTGCTAAATGCGGCAGTGTGTGTGTTTCATAGGACTGTAAAGAAACAGCTGATCATGTTTTTCATTGTGTTTGTTAGAACAACTAACATGCAACATTGCTGTTGTACAGTAGAGTTATGTAAGATACGGTCACATGTTATGCTAATGTTGAGTTAGCTTGTGATATTTGTGTGTTGACGTTAGCCATTTGCTAACTAAACTAGTTCACCGCCTCTGTTCATGCGGTCTCAGTCTTCCCCACTGTTTTGTTCATATCTGACATCTCTCCTCTCGGTTTTTTGACTTTGTGAAAGCGAGTATTTCAACACCCCACTGTAAAGATCTGGAAGGTCCCGTAAGTTTGCCGCTTCGGTACACTAGCGTCTGCTGAAAGATTGTCAGGCCTCCTGTGCACAGCTACGGTTGCTAACGTAGGACTGGACAGTTGATAAACAAACTTAAAACACTCTTAACATTAGAAATCCCATGAGCCTTTGCTCTGACTGTCCAAACTCTAAATGACTGCTTTTTAGGGTCATTTAAATATTGTAGATGGAGTACTTTCTGTTTAATCTTTCGCAGGTGCAGTACACATTTCCATGGTTATCGGAGACTCAACCAATCAGAGACGTTGCTGTCACTTTATGGGATTGTGGGAACTTTGGCAGAGATCACAAATAAACTTTTTTTCATAAAAAGAAGTTGATATCTTGTTCAAGTGCATCTATCCTCATTTCACAAGTAGCTCATGGTAAATCTGACTTGGATATTTTGGATAGTATGTCTAATAATCAAATCTACTATGGAGAAAATACTGTTGAGCCCTTTTGTGCCTCAGTGATTGTGTTCTAATGTGTTGTTGACAGAGCCTGTCTGCCTAAAGCTGGAGGCAGTTTTTAGTGATTGAGCTTGTTTAGGTGGTGAGATAACTCTGAACAGATCAGATGAACAGAAATATTGTTTTTCATGTTATTCTTTTTATTATTATTCTCACATTCTTTCCTTGGTTCTCCTTTATTTTTCTTCTATTTGTCTTTTGTTTCTATTTCTTCTATAGTCTCTAAATTCTGCTCGGATGACCTGCTTGAACAATGAGCAGCCAAACAAAACAAAACTAGAAGAAAAAAGAACAATCAGAGCAAATGGAGAAAGAAACATCCCTTGTTTCACACATAAATTCGACCCACTCTGCTTCTCCTAACTCCCCCTGTCTGTGGAGCCGTCTGCACCAGCAGCAGGCCCAACATTTCAAAGCAGTGTTTTTACCTGCAGCACTAATAACAAAGATTATCTGTCGTGAGAAGCACTCGAGTTTCTTAAATATTAGGGCCAAAAGAAAATGGCATCCCTGCTTTTTACCAGAAAAATCAATTTAGACTCTCTTGTGCCTTGCATGCATTGAGGAGGCAGCCCACTCCCAAAAGAATCCCCCCTTCTCTTATTTAAGTGAGTGAGTCAGGCAAAAATCACATAATTGCCACAACTACAGAAGCCATTTTGAACTGAATCTTTCAAAAGGTTACAGCTGTCACAGAGAGAGAGAGAGAGGGGGAAATCAAAGAGTGGGTGAGGTGAAAGGTAGGAGGTTTGATATTTCCTGGTGTGGTGTGATGATACACTAAGACTTCACTTTGGAGGTGTTATCTTTTGAGTTTTTCTAGATGTGAATAATCAACACTAACACAGCACTTTTAAAAAAAGAAGAATAATTAGTTTTTGTCTGATTTGCTTTGTCTGTCACGCTGTGCAGACAGTGAGAGAGCTTGGCACTGACGGTGTGCAGTGCTGACAGCGTTTGAGAAAGATTCAGCGCCTCAGACTCTAATCTGTTTTTCACAACGACAGCATCTCATATTTGAGATTAACCAACTTAATCAATTGGCCTTGTGATTGACTGATACCATTTCCGTTCTCATATATAGATACAAGGTTGGGTCTATTTGAAGCTAACGTCAGCAACTTCTTCAATAACCACAAGCATCTGCTTTTTGTTCTTTAATTATTATCTGTGGGTTTTTGTGAGAAGTTTGTTTGGCTATCTTTGCTACTCTGCATGTTTTGCTTACATGAACGTATGGGAAAAGATCTTTGGCTTTTGTGATTTTTTAACATTTTATGGTGCAGTATATTTTACCAGTACAAGCACATCTCAGTAAATTAGAATGCCATATAAAACTTTATCTTTTCACCCATAAATTACAGATTAATCTTATACAAAGTGAAACATTTCAAGACTTTTTTTGTTTGAAACCTCTTCCATCATGTTCAGTGTGCTTTCCATTTGTTTGAAACTTAATGATTGCAGTTTACAGTTCTCAAAAATCACAAGTGGTGAAAAGGGGTTAAAAGTGGTAAAAAAAAAAAAAAGTGTTGTGTGTATTGTATATGTAAGCAGCACAAATATACTTGACTTGTTTCTTGGCACTGTTTCAATGAGATAGCTTTGCAGATACTGCTTACATGCAGCAGCCATAGACCAGGGGTTTTCAAAGTGTGGGACAGTGAGCCTGCCCCGTGAGAAAAGAATTTACTCTGTGGACCCCGACCTCCATAAAAAATATGATTTGAACTATATTTTCAAACATTTATGCCCCACCTTTAAGCATTTTAGTCCTAACATTTTTATTTTGTCGATATTTTGTTCTGCATTTGTCTTTAAACATCCATCTTCAGGCAATCAGTAATTTAGGTTAAGTAACAAACTTATTGCCAGTACTACCTGATCATTATGCTCTTTGCTCAAATTTAGTGGGAACTATGAGTTTGCATCTACGCAGCTGATGCAAGATTGCATAACAACAGATCATCCTCCACTTTCAGCTTTGCCTGGTACTTGCTTTTGATCAATGTTGGTGCCAAACACGTGCTCTTGCACAGGCTGTTTTAGTGTTTAAGGTGCTAAATGTCTCAGTTACCTTCAGTGACTGAAATTCCTTTTACTTCTTGGTAAAAAAAAATCTCCTGGTTTGGTCACCAGAGTTAGTGTTTTTTCTCAGTATGACCCCAGGGTTCACACAGCCCTATGCTGTCTTTAACTTATACATCAATGCAAATCAAGCCCTGTGGCTGTTGAGGATTAGCAGGACCAATGCAGGAAAATCCTAACTTTAATAGACGACTCTAGTATAGACTCTACATAAACAATAAGTCTATTCAATTTGCCCAATGCACAGCAGAGGTTAGCAAAGCAAATCCCCCTTTTCTGGTTTATGGTTCTGCGCCTCCCCCGAAGTCCTGGGACAGCCATCAGGGGAGGCCCACCTCACTCTTTGTAAAAGTCATTCCATCAGGGTATTTAAGATATCTCCAATATGACTCCAAATATGTCCTTTAGTTTGCTTCTGTATTTCTTAACATTACTTCAGACTCTGCCTAGTTACCACATCAGCAGTGTTTCAGCTCTTGTGACGCCTCTTTTGGTGGTTTTGGTTAATACCGTGAACTCAAAAAGCAGAACTCTCAGGCAAAATTCACAGACATATCGTATGGCAGAATAGAAGAGGAAACACATCTCTAAGTCTGAGCGGATTGTATTCACACACTGACTGTGACACACTTCACATACTAATAAGCAGCAGGCATTGCTGTGGGACTGAGGAAATACTGGACAACACCCTTGTGATATATCAGGAATTAAAAAAAAAAAAATCTTATACAGTCATGTTTATCTTAAATCTCAAATGTGTTTCTCTCACCTCTGCCATGCTGATAGATGTAGATATGAATACTACTTCTTCATTCCCCCCTCAGGGAAGAGCTGTAATAAACAGAGTCATCCCTAACTATCTTTACTGTCCCATTTTTTCTCCACTTTATTTTTGTGACCAACCAGTAAAACCAGTAATGTTCCCATCATCTTGTGTGGTATTTTATGCCTGATGAGCTAATATTAGAAACACACCAACAAATCAAGTAATTAACACTCTCTGAGGAGGCAGACAGGTATGTCACACAAATGTATCAGTCATACACTGAACTGTGTGCACAGGTGCCAAAGGCTATATGAAACAAAAGAGCTTAATCACACCTGTTTTTGCTGCAGTAATTAGTGACAAAGTTGTATAATTGGCATGTTTGTCCCTTCAGGTTTAATTTCAGTCAGAGGTGTGTGTAAAAAAAAAACACTGGTGGTTTTCAAAACACTGTACTTTAATAAAGTATGGTTCACAGAAATATCCCTGCCTACTGTAAAACCCAGTGTTTAATATTCTATCTTAAGACCTGCTTTTTTACTTACAGTCATGGACGAAGGTATTGGCACCCCTGGAATTTTTCCAGAAAATACACCATTTCTCCCAGAAATTGTTACAATTACAAATGTTTTTGGTATACACCTGTTTATTTCATTTAAGTGCATTGGAACAAAACAAAAACACAGAAGAAAAAAGCCAAAATTGACATAATTTTACACAAAACTCAAAAATGGACCAGACAAAATGATTGGCATCATTTTAAAAGTGTGGGGAGATCATTTTATTTCAAGCATGTGATGTTCATTTAAACTCACCTGTGGCAGTAACAGGTGCTGGCAATATAAAAATCACACCTGAAGCCAGTTAGAATGTCTAAAAGTTGACTCAACCTTTGTGTTGTGTGTCTGTGTGTGTCACACCAAGCATGGAGGAGAGAAAGAAGAGCCCAGAATTGTCTGAGGACTTAAGAAGCACAGCAGTGGAAAAATGTGAACAATCTCAAGGTTTCGAGACCATCTCCAGAGATCTAGAAATTCCTTTGTCCACTGTGTGTAATATAATCAAGAAGTTTATAACCCATGGATCTGTGGCTAATCTCCCTGGACGTGGACAAAGAGAAAAATTGACAAAAGAATGCAACGCAGGATAGTTGGAATGGTGGATAAACATCCTCAGTCAACTTCACAAATTCAGGCTGTCCTGCAGACTCAGGGTGCAAAAGTGTCAGCTGGGACCATACATGGTCATCTGAATGGGAGAACATTTTGTGGACAAATGTACATTTTGTGGACAAAATGTGGACAAATGAGACTAAGGTAGAGCTTTTTGGAAAAGCAGGTCATTCTACTGTTTACAGAAAACAGAATGAGGCCTACAAAGAAAAGAACAGTACCTACAGTCAAACATGGTGGAGGTCCAAGGATGTTTTGGGGTTGTTTTGCTGCCTCTGGCATTGGGTGCCTTGACTGTGTGCAAGGAATCATGAAATCTGAGACTATCAAAAGATTTTGGGCTGCAATGTAGGGCCTAGTGTCAGAAAGCTGGGTCTGTGTCAGAGGTCATGGGTGTTCCAGCAGGACGATGACCCCAAACATACCTCAAACAGCACCAAGAAATGGTTGGAGACAAAGCGCTGGAGAGTTCTGAAGTGGCCAGCAATGAGTCTGGTCTAAATCCCATTGAACACCTATGGAGAGATCTTAAAATTGCTGTTGCAAGAAGCACCCTTAAAATCTGAGAGACCTGGAGCAGTTTGCAAAAGAGAAGTGGTCCAAAATGCCAGTTGAGAGGTGTAAGAAGCTTCTTGATGGTTATAGGAAGAGATTGGTTTCAGTTATTTTTCCCAAGGGTGTGCAACCAAATATTAAGTTGAGGATGCCACTTTTTTTATTTTTTTATTTTTTTTTGTGAAAACAACACCTGTTGCCTGGGTTCTTCAACAGTCAAAGCTTTATAAGACAGTGGCAAAGAGAAATCCACTGTTGAAGAAAACTCAGATTCAATCTCAACTAGAGTTCACCAAAAAGCATGTGAGAGTCTCCATGGTCAAGTGGAATAAAGTTCTCTGGTCTGATGAGACCAAAATGGTACTTTGGCCATCAGACATGGCGCTATGTTTGGTGGATACCAAACACTGCACATCACCACAGACACACCATCCCCCTCTGTGAAGCATAGGGGTAACAACATCATGCTGTGGGGATGCTTCTCACGTACACATGTGTCAGAGGGTTCTAGAAGAAGACAGTGAATAGAGTCAGAAACAGGAATGAGAGAGTGCCACAGGCCAGACTTGCACTTAGGCTGCCCACATCCATGGGGTGCCTTATACCACTAGGCCATTGGTGCCCCTCCATGGGCTTATTTCATGCTTCATGAGAGATAAGTCTGGACTGCATGCAGGATAGTCTAGTACAGTGTTACTCAACCCTGCTCAACCAAAGAGCCAAATTGTTGAAAAATACCTTTGCAAGAGCCAGAATCTAAGTGGTCAAAATTGGCAAAACAGCTTAAAGTAGCAATAAAAATAGGTTAAAGGTGGCAAAAATGGTCAAAAAACAGCAAAAAATGGGTGAGAAGTGACAAAAAATGTGTGAAAAGTGACTAAAATGGGCAAATAGCAGTTAAGTGTGGCAAAAATGGGCCAAAAAAAGGAAACAAGAGGTATGTAATGGCAAAAGGTAGTTAAAATGGGCAACAAGTGGCAAGAAGAAGAGGCAAAATTTGGGAAAAATGAAACAAGTGGTATTTAATGGCAAATGGTAGCTTAAATAGACAAAAAGTGGCAAAAAATGTTTTAAAAAAAGGGGAAAAAATAAGATCAAAGTGGCAAAAATTGAGAAAAAAATTGGCATATTTAATGGCAAAAGTAACTTGAATGGGCAAAAAGTGGCAAAAAAGGTGAAAAAGGGCAAAAATGGGATTAAAGTGGAAAAAATGGGGAAAAAGTGGCAAAAAGAAGTTGCAAAATAGCCAAAAAATATTAAAAAGTGGTATTTAATGGCAAGAGATAGCTTAAATGGGTGAAAAGTGGCAAAAAAGTTTCACTTTTTCTTTAGGTTTTTTGGGGGGATAATATTTAAAATTAAGACATTAAAGAGCCACAAATAATCACTGAAGAGCCACATGTGGCTCTAGAGCCATTCGTTGAGTATCACTGGTCTAGTACATGCACTTTTTGACAGTGAAGCCATGCTGTTGTAACTCATACATAATATGGCTCGGCACTAATTTACTGAAAAAGCAGGGACATCCCTGAAAAAGACGTCCTCAAGCATATGCTGTTCCATTTATGGTGCCTTCACAGACGTGCAAGTTACCCATGCCACAGGCTCTACAACACCTCCAGACCTTTACAGTCACTGGCTTTACAACTTTGCGTTGATAACAATCTGGATGCTCCTTTTCGATTTTAGCCCAGAGGACTGCACAGCCATTATTTCTAGTAAAAGTTTAAAATGTGGAGTCATCCGACCACAGCCCACTTGTCCACCTCTAATGCAGGCACCTAGGTGCTTTGTGGAAGTGAAGCGGCACTAATCTCTCTTTCATTGGACAGGTTTCTGTTTGAGTCACAAGTTTAAACTTTTAGAGAAATACTTTCCCATGCCCTCAAACTCACTGTGTCACTTTCGGTTAATCACTACATCATTCACCTCATGTTCAAGCTGTTTCCTGTTTCAGCATTTTCCACTGGTTCAACATGTGAGGACAGCTCTTTGATTGATGATGGGAGACGTGAGTCGCACAGAGGCGTGGTTATTGTGGTTTTTGTCACTACTGCATTTAGTCTCCTGCACTTCTGCATTTCCCACAGAGGCAAAGACATGTGTAACTTAACTTTCAAAGAAAATGGAACAGAAACAAGCAGCACAACTTACGCTGTTGGGTTTGGATCTGTAATACTGGTGGGTCTACCCCTCAATGCCGTGGCTCTGTGGATTCTAATATGCCGCCACAACCTCAAGACCCCCAGTGTGGTCTTCATGGTCAACTTGGCAATCTCAGACCTGCTGCTTGTCATCTCCTTACCTATGAGGGTCTACTTTTACACCACAGGCATGTGGCCTTTGAGCAACTTTGCCTGCATTTGTGTCACAATGCTGTTTCGGAACAACATCCGCTCCAGCGCCTTCTTCATCACCTTCATCTGCGTGGACCGTCTGCTGGCTGTCGTTTATCCTCTTAGATCACGGCACCTTCGCACCTCGTCTAATGCCTGGAAAGCTGCAGCGCTGGTTTGGCTCTTAGTGTTGGTGATGAACATCCCTGAAAGCGTGGTATTTGCAAGGTTTTTAAACAGCCTCACTGAAGCGTCTTGTTTTGAATTCCCCTGTCCTCCAAGGTCAACAATGCATTATATTCAGCCGATTCTTGTGTTCAGCATGCTGGCAGTCAACATTGTGTGCACTGCTCTGGTGTCTTGGACTCTAAACAGGCACCTGAATGACTCTGCGAGGGTCAACAACAAGGTGAACGTCATGCTGATCTTTGTCATGAACTTGATCATGTTCACTGTGTTTTTCTTGCCTGTGTCATTGGGTATTCTCATTCGAAGATGGAGACCTTTTCTCACACCACTTGTATGCCTCGCTAGTGTAAACTGCTGTCTGGATCCTCTCTTGTATTACTTTTCTTTTGATGGTTTCTGGAGGAAGAAAGAGGACGTGGATTCATCTGCTGCAAGAGAATAGTTAGCAAGGACAAGCAGTATTCAACAGAACATTCACGATGTTAGTGCTCTGTGTGGATGTGACATAAGGTGGCAAAAAAGGTCACACTGTGAAAGAACAACTGTGCGTTTTATTTTGAAATTATTATTATTATTTGTTTGGACATTAAAATGTGTGAATACAAAGCAAAAAATAACTTTATTTTTTTTTATTAAATAATGCGTGTGATCGTAGGTGTTTGTGGTTTTTACAAAGCCTTTACTGTGAGTAGTAGCTGCTTCTCTGTTTGACACCTTTAATGTCGTGTCTGTAAACAGGAAAACTGCATGTGAGGCTGCTTTCTTTCAGTTCCTGTCTGGGCTGCAACATCAGAACATCATGTTCAAAAGTGGCACTGGATAAACACAAAAACTTTCCCTTGCTCTCATGTTTGTATCTTTAATAGATGACCTATAAGAACTGTGAAACAAGTGGCAGGTTGGCAACGTGAGTTGTGGAACATAGTCAGAAACTGTGGGTGCTGACAGCGGTGTCACTGCTGTCTAGAGGAAGTCATAGCGCTTCACAGGCCCGAGACAACGACCGGTATGAGGCCCTTTACCATTCAGCTAAAAGCAATGTGAACAAGTTACTTTCAAGTGTCTTGTTTCACATGCTCATCACCTCTTAGAGGAGCATCACAGATGAAATGCTTCATGTCTAAATATTTTAATATGTCACTAAGCCAGGCATAACTTACCAAATGCATTAAATGTATGCTCACTAATAGAGAAAAATAAGCTCTCCTTCCACAGATCATACATTTTTATTTACTGTCTACCATTTTATCATGTAGTTATCCTCCAGTTCATTGTTTCACCATCTCTAGGGATCTACCAAACTATAATTTGCTTCATTAAAAGGTATTTTGGAGCTTTTTGAGGGACTTGGACTTTGCTGTTGACGCTAAAAGACCTCCTTTCTACTTTTGTGGAAATCCAAAATATATTTTGATGCCATCGTCTTTACACATGGCATCTTATTCACATTTATAATACACGTCTTTATCGTTATAAGCAGCCTTTCCCAAACCTCAGTATTTGCAGCCAAGTTTGAAACCTGAAAATCTTCTAGGTGCCACAAAACCCCCTCA
The DNA here is from genome assembly GCF_018320785.1 of Cheilinus undulatus. Classification (NCBI taxonomy): domain Eukaryota; kingdom Metazoa; phylum Chordata; class Actinopteri; order Labriformes; family Labridae; genus Cheilinus; species Cheilinus undulatus. The sequence continues at coordinate 11,767,920 of NC_054866.1, forward strand.
CAGAATCATAACATGAGACTTAAATTATTAACCTCCTGATTTTTTTTTTTTCATTAACAGATCATTTCAGTAAGATTGGCTTTAACGCCACTTGGAAAATGTTCATGAGTTTGATTGATGAGCAATTGCTGTTTATGTTGTTTTGATCAGGCATCTGCAAAGTCAGGTAAATTGTCTTTTACTAAGATTCATCTTAACTCTTTCCCCCTTGGAAAACTATTCAAAATACTTTTATTTGCCTATGCATTGATTTTAATGGCATAGTTGCACATCAGCCATTACAGTATACTCTAGTGCGGTGTTACTCAAAGCGCGGCTCTGGAGCCACATGTGGCTCTTTTGTGAAGATCTGTGGCTCTTTTATGTTAATTTTGAAATATTATTTTAATTATTATTATTTTATTATTCCCCCAGAAGACCTTTAAAAGAGATACTTTGACCTTAAATTATCTATTGCAAGTCACATTTATCAGTTAGTTTTCTAGACTTACACAGTAGGCTTTAACCTTTATTTTTTGTCAGTTTATTTCCATTGCCCTTATGCACAATTTTTTGCCCCTTTTTTCTCCTTTTTTGCCACTGTTGTCCTGCCTTTTGCTATTTTCCCCCCCTTTTGTTGTATTTTCTGCCACTTTATCCCATTTTTGCCACCTTTGCGCTGCTTTTAGCCCATTTTTGCTACCTCGTTGCTTCTTTTTGCTCGTTTAAATCAATTCAATTCAGTTCAAAACTTTATTACAGACTCTAGGTCCAGAGAATAAAAAAGAACAAAAACCAAACAAAACAATACAAAACACATAAAAAGGACAGAACAATACATGCATGTTACCGTAACGGCACAAGAAGTTAATGAAGCAGATTCAATATAAGCGCAAAAAATAAAATTACACTAAAAACAGGCATCTGTACCAGTGTTTCCATAGTGGAGACATGTATTTAACAGCACTATGTTTGATGTTCGTTAAGGCCAAAATAATTTCATTCCCAGTGGAATCAAGTCGACACATGAATTTATACACAAGATTTCTTAATACAGCATGTAGAGTATTAACTCCTGCACCTACAAACATCTCACTTGCACTGCACCATCTTGGTTTTTTCAGTAGTAATCTCAGAGCATCATTGTAGACTACTTGTAGCCTCCGCATACTTGATTTCTTATAGTTGGTCCATAAGTGTGCAGTATACAAAGGCGTACGATATGCTTTAAACAGAGACAACTTAACAGTATCTGAACAAAAACCAAACCTACGAGCAAGAATGTTTGCTTGTGCATAAATCTTGCAGCATTGTCTGTAGATATCATCACCATCCATCATTTTATCTGTGATAAAATGTCCAAGGTATTTAACTTTACTACAGACTTCAAGATTACTGTTAGACAGTTTAAAGACAGGAAAGTTCAACATCTGATCCTCTTTTGTGCGGAAGATCATCACTGAACTCTTCTTGGCATTATATTTAATATCATGTTCAACACCATATACAGAGCAAATAGACAGCAACTGCTGAAGACCAGCACTACTGGGACTAAAAACAATGAGGTCATCAGCATACATCAAATGATTTACTAATGTGTTCCCTATTATGCATCCAGATTTACAGGATGTCAAGTGTTTGGACAAATCATCCATATACAAATTGAAAAGAACAGGGGACAGAATTCCTCCCTGTCTCACACCATTACTCACCCCAATCGGGGTAGAAAGACCATGCCCCCACTTTACCTGCATAGTCTGGTTTGCATACCAGTAAGCTAAGAGTCTAACAGTGTATTTGGGCACGCCTTTATCAATCATTTTTTCAAATAACTTTTTAGGATTTACTCGATCAATTGCTTTGAATGCATCAATAAAGCACATAAGAACTGTCGAGTTCTGACGCCTATACATGTTCACAATTTCTTTAAGTGCATATATGCACAGACCTGTGCATATAAGAGTGAAAATCACTTTTCAGTCTTATTTTTTGTATGTTTTTGCTGCTTTTGACTGCATTTTTTCCACCTGTAACTCACTTACTTGTCACTTCTCGCCCATTTTGCCTCTTTCTGCCCTTTTTTGCCACTCTTTCTCCTCATTTTCCCTCTTTCACCCATTTTTAGCCTATTTGGCCCCTTTTCACCCATTTTTGGCAGTTTTTGCTGCTTTTTAGCCATTTAAGCCACCCTTAATTTATTTTCATTGCAACTTTAACCTTTTTTGTCACTCTTCACCATATAGACTGTGGCTCTTGCAAAAGTATTTTTCAACAATTTGGCTCTTTGGTTGAGCAGGGTTGAGTAACACTGCTCTAGTCCATCATCCTACACACTGACTACTAGTGGCAAGCCCTTGTATGTGCATTTATGTCCTCTTCAAACCAAAGTGGCCGACGGCTAGGAAAGTATGCCAAGTTCCTCTGGATTATCCACAAAACCCTCCTATTCTAGGATATCCTTGCGATAGAAAAATATTGCAACATCAAGTAACATGTAAGGAGTCATGCCATAAATGAATGTAATTTCTTGTTTTTGGTATATCTCCAGATTTTGTGGTGCTCAAGAGGAGAGTGTAATACAAAGGCCCACAAGACAGTGCGGCTAATACCATCTGATCAAGTTAGAATGATATAAGTGGAAGCGATGATGAGTGGCAGCCAGAAAAAGGACTAACTAATGCTAGTTCTGGTGGTAGTGGAGTGGGGATGCTGAATGAGCCAGGGATGCTGAAGAGGCACTTCTAAGATCTAGTTTGGCCCTGGGTATTACTGGCCCCATCTCATCAAAGCCAAACGTGTAAAACAGCTGCCATGTTGCTGCATGCACCCATCAAACAAAGTGCATCTGCATGCAGTGTCTCGTGGCTTTATGTCACATAAGACAGTCTTCTCTTTTGAAGCCTCTCTGCAAAGGACAACGATGAGACAAGCTTGCCTTGACAGTCAACAGTCTTAGGGATTCATTACACAGCCATGACATAAATCTAGTTGAAATGAAGATGTTCATACACTGATAGGTATTACAAAAGTTGATGAAGAGCTAGAGATAATAAAGCATGTATTTCTACAAGCAGAATGAGGCCCATTGAGCTAGGGCTCAATGAACCTGTGACACGGGTGTCTGAACAGATCCATAGGTCTAATGTAATGAAGGATGACAGTTACAAACCCACTGAGTCACTGTAAGTATTTTCCTCATGTTGTTTGCAACTAAACCACTGGTCTGGACATTATACAGGGGCTTGTTTTCATTGATACCCTACCCTCAGTTCAGGGCTTCTAATGGACAGACTACCTTTATAACAAAGTGTGTTCTCTTTCTATAGATTTAGCGGAGTGAAATGGACTATTCCTTGATTGCATTTGCAGTAGTTGTAGGTGTAGCCCAGGTATTCAGGGCAGACATTAAAAATCTATTGAAATGTATTGCCCTTGAATAATAAAGATAAAAAGTGTTAAAAAGTCTTAAAATTCATCAAAAAGATGATTAAAAAAACAATTAAAAAAGTTTAAAAGAGTTAAAAGACTTTAAAAGTTATGGTTAATATATATACATATATGTATATATTTATTTTAAGACAAAAACAGTTAAAGAGGAGTTAAAATAAAAAAAGACCATTTTTAGGATAAATATTCTGGTTATGTAGTGAGCCCCTGCTGGCCTAACTTAGTAAAGAGGATGAGTGTGCATCTCTGAAGTTTCACTTTTCCCCAGGAGCTTGATGAGAGAGCAACGTGTGCATGTGCTGGATTGTCTTTGCCAAAAAGATTACTCTAGAGTAGTGATTCCCAACCTGTGGGTCACAGCAAGGTATTGCAAGTGGGCCGCCAAATTATTTCCAAAATAGTATGATTTTTGTGGGGGGAGGGGAAATGTAATTATGTAAAAAAATAGAAATATACAGAACAGCGTTTTAAATGTTAAAACTCAGTTACGTTTTAATGGATATTAAAAATGTTCAAATATTCTTTTCATTATTTTGGTTTTTTTCCCTTCAAGTATTAGACATGTGACAAGCAAATGAGAGATAGGAATTTTTGTTGTTATCCAGAGGTTATTGTGTGGACAGCACCTTGAAAACCATGATTTTATTTAGAAAGGAGAATAAATAACTGGTTATGCATTTTATTTTGTTGAGTTTAAAGTAGCCCAAGAGTACAGATATAATGGTAAGCTAACTAAACCAGCTAGCGATAATTCATGTTGTTAAATGATATTAACATGATACAAATGGTTGTGCACCTCATAGAACCTAGAACTTAGATCCGCCCATTAAACCTCAGTCCAAGTGCCTGAAGTGGGTTACAGAGGCATATTTAAAAATGTTTTTGTAGTAATAATATAGTATCTCTTTAGTTGAAAACAAGAGCAAATGTTGTCCACTCAAGTGGACATGTAAATTCTTCTTGGAAAATTTAGGTTGAACAAAATTTGATAACAAATCTTGTTTTTTATCACTTCAGAACAAATAAAAACCATGGCAATAAAAACCTGACTAAAGATTTCATAATTCATGCATGAAAGGGTGAAATTTTTTCTGTGACTCAGAAAATTGTTCTGGTAGAGTTAATGTCTCCATGGATACTAATTAACTCTTAAAATTGGAAAACAAGAGGTGTTGTATGATATTTATTTAAGTATCACAAATTAATCCAACACCAGTTAAACCGTGACACCGGTTCCATACATCAGACTAACTAAATGAAAAAAGGTGACATGAGTTAAATTGATTTATTGTTTTCTAAATCATTTTCTTAGCTTTTAGTCATTGTCAATGGCATCTTGTTAATAACTTGCAGTACCTCTGGGGTCCACCAGTGGGCTCTTGCCCACACTTTTGAAAAAACTGATTCAAAGTAATTCTAGACACGTTATACATGTTGCTGAAAATTGTATTTAGAAAATGAAACTGAAAAAGACTGCTTCTGCAGCTTTAAATGATTTCCTCTGCCACCTACCACTGGCAGTGGTCACAAACATCTTAAGTGTAAACAATTAACCCTTAGAGGTCCACTGGCTATTTTGCCATTTTGTTAATTTTATTTTGATAAATTAAACCACTCAGAAAATGTTTACCATGCTAATGTTTGGTTTAATCTTTTTAAGCACTGCCATAACTTTATAAAATGAAAACTATATATTTTTAAGTTTAACTTACTGTGTTAGATATAGGGCCTCCAAAAACCTAACACCCCACACAAATGGTTTTTCTAAAATTGTTATTTAAAATAAAATGCTGTCATTTTTAAAAGTAAATTACAATATGCTCACATTATGAAAAAATACCAGTACCAGTCCTGTACAGCATGGTCCACTGTCCCTTATGTGTAACATTAATTTTGGTCATATTTCCTGTTTTACTCAGCCTGTTGACATCATACAAAAACTGAGAGAAGCTTTAAGATCATGCTTTCCACAAGAAGTGATTACAACACAAAATGTGGCTTTGTTTTCATTCTGCCATGCTGGTGTGATAGTGGACCCCTGAGGGCTACAAGATAGTCATTGCTCTTACTGATATGGCTTTTCTAACTCTAAACCTACTCTGAGTATGAATTTCAGCATGTCATATATATCCAACTGAAAACTCCTCACAGCAGCTTGAAGGGAACAACAGGTATAGTTAAAAATCAAAAATGTTTTTCTGATGCTTTGTATGTTTTTGTGCTATTTGAATGCTGATGTAATCTGTGAAATTGGGTCATTTGTGAGAGTACATTTATGTTTTTTGAAACTTTATGCTAAATGCTTATAGAATTTTAGCAAAAACGTTAATTAAACCTTAAAACCTTGATTTACTTCAAACAAAAAATGTCAGTAGTTAGACTAATTTCACATCCTTGGAAATTTCTCAGCATCATTTTAACATATTCAGTTCAAAATATAAACTATTCAATACCTTTTTCAGTATGTTTATCACTTTCAGCGACATCTTCAACATGGCCTCTCTTCATCTTCATCATACCAGTTATTCTAAACACAAATGGTTTGACTTACTATCACAATATTCAACATATTCTGCATCTTTCTCCATATCTATGCCATGGAAGCCAAGAATATAGCTTTTCAATTTTTTTTTATTGTTTTGCAGTTCATTCAGCTTTCCCTGTGGCCATGCTGTTTCCAAAAAGAAAACCAATTTTTCTCCACAGGAAGTCCCAACAAAAAAGCCCTCATGGAAAACTTTCTAATTAGGGATAAGACATAATCCTCCTTCTCATTGTAAGCTTTTCTTATAGTTGCTTATAACATCATTCTGGCACCATCTCATGTGTCTTTGGTTAGAAATTGTCTGATGCAGCTGAGGTTTTAGTGCTTTTTATTAGAGTCTCAGTTCTGGAGCCAGCAGCACTCAAGTCCTAGAAATCCTGCCAAACTGAGGGGCATCTGTGCGCCTGAAGCAAGTCGATCCAAAAAGGATGCAGATCTGAAACAATCCAGATGTAATGTCTGGATGTAGATGCATAGGGATTTGCTGTTAAAAATTAGGACGCTTTAAAGCAGGTAACCCACTACTTGATCTTATAACTATGGTGTTATTCACCCTCCCCCTACAGGCACAAACACCTTTGTCTTTTTTTCTTTTATTCCTTTTCAGACTGCATTTGGAAAAAAACACAAAAACCCCATGTACTGAGCTTTCTACAGTCATCTCACTGAATAAATTTGCTGTTTAATCATGCAACTTGTGGCCTGAGTTTTTTCAGTAACAAACATGAGATCATTTTTAATGAGCATGACTTTTCAAAGGTGTTTTTACAGTTAAAACCTGTTCCAAAGGTGTTGTTCAGAACTACATGTGATAGTTAGTGCAGCTTCTAGAGCAGTGGTGGTTGTCAAGTGGAAGTCCAAAGTCCACATCAGGCCCCTAGTTTCCCATTCTGCCCTTGAAAGAGTTTTTTTTTTTTTTTGTAATTTGCAGAAGAAAAGATATGTGGTGGTCTTCCATGTATCTTTGTTTAACCATATAAACCTTATAATGAAGGTGACGCAGTCAATTAGGTCTTTGCCTATCAATATAACTCGATTAGTTATGTTATTTAAGTCTTAATTGGCATTTTAACCACAATTTTCATATTGATATATTTAGAACTACAATACAAAGATGTGTAAATATTTAATTATTTGTCTAAGTGCTATTATCCACCACTGATTGATGTTAATTTTTATCCTTAATGATACGACATAATCATTATTTCTTTATTCACCCACACACATTTGTTAGACACACTGTCAGACAGTTAATGCAGGCTATTGTAGTAGCCGACTGTCCTCTCTCTATTATGTGCTGCTGTCTAAGTCACATACAAGAATGCAGTAAGAAAGATGCGTTTTGGCAATAAACAACTGCATCCAGCATCAGTGGGTCAGACTTCATCAACAATACAATACGAAGGACATATTGCTGCAATCATGATAATTACTCAAAATATCCATGAGAGCAGAATAACCTGTTCACAGTCTTTCTCTCTCCTTCACTCTCTGTCAGTGCCAGATGTCAGTCAGCACCATGGACAGTGTCACATCAACACACAAACATCAGCAATCTCATCTCTTACAAGACAAATTTCCACTCATACAATGTACCATACATTCATTACACGCCAAAATATCAAAATTATTATCAAACTCTTGAATCTTTGAATAATAATGAAGACTTCACAGCAGCAGAGTGGAGAATAACAATAAAATGTGAACTTGCCTGTTTATTTGTCTCAAACAGCCCACTATTGATCTCTCGGCCTTCTTTCTCTCTTCACCTGACTAACTGCTGTTCAATGTGTGCTTGTCTTTGTTTTTCATGCTGTTGTAATCACCACTATCCTCTGCTTAGCCTACTTTAGTCTGTCAGACACACCTGTTTGATGAAACTTATCAAAATAGATAATCTTTTCTGCATTTCCTCCATCCCTCTTGCTGTGCTCAACCAGATTGCACATATTAAAAACTTTACTCATGATGTGCACAAAACTCCTGCTTCAGGTGTCACTACTGACATGACCTCATTCTGACCTTTGTTTCCAAGACAGGAAAGCGCATATCTGCTGCACCGTAGAGATGCACATCTAAGTTGATAAAATATATTTTTTAAAAGTAAGTTATAAGTGAAAAGCTCATGAAAAAGCTAATTTTTTACAGATAAATTGTGAAAAACTATCTCAATATAGCATTAGAGAATTTTTTTTTTTTTTCAGATTAAAAAAAAAAGTTTATTTTAATTCATTTCCTGGCATAGCTGCAGAGAGCCACTTAGGAGGGGCAAATGAGCCACAGGTTGTCGACCCTTGGCCTGGTGAAAAGATCACATCCCATGTACACAGCTGGCCCGGGTTCAAGTCTGGCATGCGGCCTCTTTACCGCATATCTCACCCTCACTTTCATTCCTGTTTCCAACTCTATACACTGTCCTCCTCTATAAAAATGAAGGCATAAAAAATGTGTGGACATTGAATTGACTAAAACTGGACTAAAATGTTTTTAAGTTTTCCCTGACTAAAACTACATGAAAACTTTTCAGGAAAAATGACTAAACTATGACTAGAACTAAAAGGCTAATTAAACTAAAAACTAAATTCACAATAGCTCTTAAAAGTAACACTGGGTCAAACCCAGTATTTGGCCACACTAGAGCCCCAGAAGTATGTTGCTGTAATATCTTAATCACCACCTCGTGGCTGGCGGCAGTATAGGTAATTGGGACTGGCTAGATATTAGGTACATTTGAAAGAAAATGAAACATTTGTACAATACTATGTGACTTGTAACAAAATATTTATTTTACTGTAGATTATTTAAAGTCTTTCCCCAAAGAATATTTCTGGAAAAAGGGTAGCCCTTCAAAAGCTGGTTCTTCAAAGTGTTTTTGAGATATTACAGTATCACATTCCTGAGTTACAAAGTTTGAACCTAAAATCCCTAACCTACAAATTACACATACTCCACATGCACCATGTTCCAGGTGTGCAACAGTTTGTTCTGACATCCTCACAAACTTGATGTGTTTCATGAGGGATGCACAGCAGAGCCGGCTGAGACGAGAGTTTATAGGGTCACAGGAGAACTGCTGGTTTGCTGGGGTATAGTTTATTAACAGCTTAATACTTTGCCTTTGTAAAATTGATTTGTGGTTTAATTTGGTATCACTCTTAGATTTTTTTATGCTTCTACCCACAGTGAGTACATTAGAAGGTTTAATTTTCCCTCAAAAGGATGTGTGGTTTCATATAAAATCCAGTGTTTTTCCTTTTCAACGATGGCCTTTTTTTTTTTCAACCATGGTGTCATGTTACCTCTGTGATCCTCTGACCGACCTGTGACATGTGCCCCAGGAAGAGACACAATGTTTATATAGTGATGACACATTCAGGAGTCTGTGCATAATGATGTGTTTGGAAGTTGACTAAAATGCTTTTTACTTTCTCATTCCTGTTTAGGTCAATCTGCTCTAAGTGCACTGAGGTGTTTTAGCAGCAGTCTCTGATGAAACTAGACCTGGTTCATACCTTGAGCAGAGCTCCATGGATTGGACCTTCTGGCACAAAGATGGAGCTGAGTGCATCTAGTGGAATTGCAAAGGCTTACGACAGGAGACAATATTCTCCATAGTGCACGTCACATATTAATAGCTGTGCTGACTGAGTGTGTGGAATTTAAGGGTTAAAGTGTTTACATTCACAAGAATATCAAGGAAGGATGCACCAAAGGACAGATGAACAACCCTAAAACAGGCTAACTCCAGTGTGGGGGTAACCTTGCAAAGCAGATGGATATGCCCATTTCCATGTTTCTCACTGGTGAATCCATCTTGCAAAGTTCCCATCTGAACTGTTTGGGCCTGGTTAGAAAGTGACAGGACCAATCAGTGACGAGGGGCAGTACTTTCACAAGGAGGCTTAAGCAAGCAGCAACAAGAGGCTGGTGCCATTATGGCAGAAGACATTAGCGTGGATGCTGCTAAAGCACCAGTTTTATCAGAACTTGACATGTTTATAGTTGCCATCGTTCGCGTTATTCCTCGGTAACTGCGCACGCGCATCTTGGTCGTGGCTATGTCACGTGTTTTGTTGCTCTCATTGGCCTGTAAAGATGTGACAAACAGAGCGTTCCTATCACCCCCTGAGTTTTTTTTCTGAAGGCTCAGCCCTTTCCCAAACGCTGTATATCGAAGGTCATACAGCATCAGATGGATGTGTTTCACACATCCATCTGACGTGTCAGGTTAGTGTGGAAGCATATCAAAATAAAATAAGGCCAATTAAAAACAGCACATAAACAAACCCCATCTTCTAATTTTTAAACAGAAAATAAATACAATGTTAAATATAAAGCCTAATAAATGCTAAACATGCCTTATGAGGGATATATCATATAAATGATTTGTGACTGGCAGACTGGCCAGAGTTTGCACAGGACTGGACATTATAACAAAGCTTGAGCAAATCAAACACACTTGTGTGCATGTCCAAAAAATGTAGAAGCTTTGGTCATATCACTGACCCTCTCTGCTTTCACATCCAGATGCTTTGTTGGACACCTGCTTCCCATTGCCTATATCCCAGTGATGTAATGCCCACGAATGAACTAGTTCAAAGAGCTGGCTCTTTTATGTGAACAATGGGAGCTGCCTCTTTTACTTTTTTCCCCCTTTTTGTTTTTAAATACACAACAGAATACAGGGATACCTATTGCTTTGTGGTAGGCAATAGCAATTATATTTCATACCAGACATCGTGTTTAATAGTGTTATTTTAGGAATTATACCATTTTGGGATGTTTTGATGAATAATTGAGGGAAGTACACAAAAGAGTGCCAAAATTGGCTGCTTTGAAAAAGCCAAAGTGGTACCAAAAGTCAAGCTGCTTAGAAGCTGAAATAACTGTCTCCATTTTCTGAACTGAGCCTAATGATCCTGATCAGTAGTTCCAGGATTACTAGCCCTGGTGACTGGCACGTCTGTGTCATGACATCTGACATGATTAGCATGTTAAACATGTTTCCAATGCTGAACTGTAAACCCTGAGTTTGATCAGACCTAACTGCATTCACATGACATGAAAATCTGCAGTTTTTTCTGAGCTAAAAAGAAAATCATGTAAGAACTAGAAAAGCACTCAGGAGTGCAGACCTCTGCCATTAGCCCTATCTCTGAATAGCGAAGAATCCTTTATAAATTTCCTGGATCTGTCCCCATGTGCCCCCCACTATGGCATTCGCCAATTACTCCCTCCCGGTGGGGTGGAAACATGGTAAGGCAAAGCATTGGCTTCGCTAAGGGTGGCCTGTCATGGTGGAAGCATTGCCTGCCAGTGCCAACAGATGCACTGACAGCCTCACCCATGGTCTCACTGGACCACTGGAAGTCATGGCAGAGGGTGAATATTCCTCTATTCCTCCCAGCATTGTGAGTATTCTCACTACAGTTTGCTGTCTTTCTCTCTGTTATGCTCCAACTCGTCTCCTCAACCGGGCGTGCATCTTTTAAAGTCTAAAGTGGTAACAGTGCAGACCTCTGCCATTAGCCCTATCTCCTAATAGTAAAGAATCCTTAAAAAAATTCCTAGACGATGATATGGATCAGTCCCAAAATCTAATCAGTTCTTCGTAATGCCATTTCTGACATTTCCTGAAAACTTCATGAAAATCCGTCCATGACTTTTTGAGTTATAATGCTAACAAACAAACTAACAAACAAACTAACTAACAAACCCTGCCGATTGCGTAACCTCCTTGGCGGAGGTAATTACAATATGCATTATTATGGAGACAGAAAATCTGCTCTGTTTCATGACTTAGCAAGATACCAGCCAGCGTCACAGTTTAACTGGTCTTAAACAAAGAGGGGTTTAATCCCAGATGCGTGCTCACATCAGGCCAAGTGCCACGAGAGGGACTTTGATGGGGATGTCCACTTCTGCTGCCTCAGTTCATACAATCTTTCATGTCTTTCTCAGATATTTTTGGCTTGACATGAATCAAACCAATCAGTGTCAGCTCTCTTTCCTTAACAAGCCAGGTGGGCATGTTTATAGTTTCTGCTTTTTGATGGACCAGACTCTGGAAGCTTGTCATTTCTTCTTGAGACACTGAACTCAAGAACACACACCAGCCACTAATGACCGCATATCCTGTTTGGGGTCGCAGGGGTTAGAGCCTATCCCTGCTGCTGTTGGGTGAGGGGGGGTACACCCTGGACTGGTCAACGGTTCATGCAGGGCTGACATGTGGAGACAAACTACCAAGCAAGCTCACACTCACACCTATGGGCAATTTAGAGTCACAAATTAACCTAACAAGCATGTCTTTGGTCTGTGGGAGGAAGCAAGAGTACCCAGAGAGAACCCACAGGTACCCACAGGGAGAGCATGCAAACTCTGCACAGTAAGGCTCCATCTGACCCTGATACGAAGCAACAACCTTCTCGCTGTGAGGCAAAGCAAACCCCTGCACCACTGTGCAGCCCCTTTCTAGAACATACTGATTAAGTTATATCTTCTGCTACAGGCTCAGACTAAAGCTACATTATCTCAAAATCAAAGGAAGGAATCATAAATATTTACTTATTCAGTGCTGCTGGGTCCCTGCATTGTTTTACAATGAACACTGGACCCTCTTTACTAATGTCTGTGGATATGATTTTCAGTTACACTGAACTGGAGAGCACTATTAATTCTGGGTCTTTTTTGTGAGTCTCTGTGCTTCTGCATGTGCCTGACTGAGTAAGCATGCTGGATGGAGCTTTCGTCTTGAGCAGGTGTGTGTGTGCACTACTGCACCTCTTTGACGACGCAGTGGTGTTTCCTCATATTATGGCATCGCCAATGAGGCTGATATGGGCCAGCTGTAAGATAGAGACTTCATATTTAGATTGTTTTTGCAAGCTCATTCGACACAATGCCAAGTACTAAAAAGCTCATTGGCAGAGAGAGAGAGAGGCAGAACACGCATTTTCCATTCAGCCTTTTTTTTTGTGTGTTTGTAAATGTAAATTTTGGCTATGATTTCATATCTTCAATGGGTTAAATCCACAAAATATTTATTTAGAATTACAACCAAAATTATACCACATCTCTCTGTCTTTAATTTCAGATGGCCATGATTTACACATCTTTAAAAAAATCTAATTAATCACATGCTTTTTATCCCTTTTAGCACACTTTGGTGCAGTCTGTGCAATTATATTTTTCACTGCTACATTTGAGATAAGACTTGAAAATCACAGGTGATAAACAGTAGCCCTGTTCTCACTGGATAAGTATTACCTGGAGACTTCAGATGTATGATAATTGTGAAGGATGTGTGCTTTAATCCCATGGGAATACACCAAGCCTGAAATAAATTCCCAGAGCAGATTACTGACCGTATAACAGCTCACGCTCAGAGGTTCACTGGTAATATAATCCTTGGGGAATCAGAATCTTTGCAATATGGGCTCACAATAGCATTTTTATGGTCAGCACAGCTTTATCAGGAGCTACACTATATAGCCAAAAGTATTCACTCACCCATCCAAATAATTGAAATCAGGTGTTCCAATCACTTCCATGGCCACAGATGTATAAAATCAAGCACCTAGGCATGCAGACTGTTTCTACAATTACATTTGTGAAAGAATGGGTCGCTCTCAGGAGCTCAATTCCAGCATAGTACTGTGATAGGATACCACCTGTGCAACAAGTCCAGTCGTGAAATTTCCTTGCTCCTAAATATTCCCCAGTTAACTGTCAGTGGTATTATAACAAAGTGGAAGCAAATGGGAATGACAACAACTCAGCCAGGCTTGGCCCCTTAGTTCCAGTGAAAGCAACTCTGAATGCTTCAGCATACCAAGAGATTTTGGACGATTCCATGCTCCCAACTTTGTGGGAACAGTTTGGGGATGGCCCCTTCCTGTTCCAACATGACTGCACCAGTGCACAAAGCAAGGTCCATAAAGACATGGATGATAGAGTTTGGTGTGGATGAACTTGACTGGCCTGCACAGAGTCCTGACCTCAACCCGACAGAACACCTTTGGGATGAATTACAGCGGAGACTGAGAGCCAGGCCTTCTCGTCCAACATCAGTGTGTGACCTCACAAATGCTCTTCTGGAAGAATGGTCAAAAATTCCCATAAACACACTCCTAAACCTTGTGGAAGGCCTTCCCAGAATAGTTGAAGCTGTTATAGCTGTAAAGGGTGGACCAACGTCATATTAAACACCCTGGATTAAGAATGGGATGTCAGTTAAGTTCATATGCGAGTCAAGGCAGGTGAGCGAATACTTTTGTCAATATAGTACATTTAAAATAAAAAGAAATAAAACTGAAGATGCATAGGGCATTTCAAAAATAAATTTGCTACTTTTAGCATATTTATTCTGCTTTTCTTCCAGTTAATTTAAGTGTATGTTCACAATGACATTAATTTGTTTCCTTTAACTGCTACTGCAAAAACACACATGCTCTCATGAAACACAAACGCTATTCTTGCTTTGTCAATATGTGAGGAGATTCATTTAAATATTTACAAATATTATTAAGAGAAATTTTTTCACTTTACCTGAAGTAGAAAATGTTGCATTGTCTGAATTAGTGAATAAGGGTAAAATTGCAAAATGTTCTGACCTATTATCCAAAGGAAGTCATTCATCTTGTCTTTCAGTAAAAAAGATTCGAGGTGTTGATCTGGGAATATGATTAGCTGAAAACACTTGGCAAAACACTTTGAAAATATGTGCTTTCCTTTTACAATTAACAAAATTAGAGAAGCAAACTTGACCTGCACATTCACCACACTATGAAATAATAACATATAATTATGTAACATTAGGACACATGAAGCAAATACTTGGAACTATTTCTTGAGTAAACCACTGGGCGGAGTGACACAGTGCAGCAGCCATGTCTGGAGTGTAGTTCTGGCTTTGCATTTAACTTTATAACATCTCTGTCTAGTAATGTTCCATGATTATATCATAGCGTGGTGAATGTGCAGGTCACAACTTGTCCACAACAGTGTTTTGGAGTTGTTGGATTGTGTATTTGATGAGTTTGATGAGGGAAAGCCAGAATACCATAAGAATCCATTGCGCTGGCAGAGCAGCTCCTAACTTGGCACCGCTCATCTAAAAATAGCTTGCACTGACATCTAAAGGTAATGAACCTATTAGTAAGACTATAGGGATTATGGCAATGTGCAAATTTGCCAAAATGTTGAAGTATCCCTTTAAAACCCAGTGTTTATGTACTAAATGACATGTAAGTTTTCAATTAGATCAGAAAAAAATGTAGGCTATTAAATGCCATTGCATATTTTGCCAAGACATGTATTCTTTTATTTCCTCCCAACCTTTAAGATGGTTCTAGGTCAAGTTTCTGAATTTATTCCCTTAAAGAGATTGACTTTAGAAAACATGACCAGGCCACACCTCTTTAATACTTCTGGCTCCCATTAGTTACATACTCTGAAAACCTTCCAGGAGGGTTTTAATAACTGACCTGGTGAAGTGAAGATAATGAACTAGTATAGGAAGCAAGCCTCACAATGGATTGATAGTATTTAAGATTTTTCTCCCTGTGTCTGCGGTTCTGTTAAGCACAAAATATTTTGCATGCTGGTTTGTCAGTGTCTAGGCAAGCGACTAGGATGCATCCTGATCAGATGTCAAAACCATCTCCATTGGCTCCTTTCGATGTGAAAGAACAGCGGCTCGAATTCAAGCTCCTCACCCTATCTCTGAGGCTGAGCCAAGACACCCTACTGAGGGATTTCATTTGACTGCTTGAACCCGCAACCTCATTCTTTCAGCCATTACCTAGAGTTCATGACCATAGGTAAGGTTTGTAACGGAGATCGACTACCACAGCTGTATTGTATAGCGCCTGCAAAACTGCTGATGCTGCACCAATCTGCCTGTCAATCTTATGGTCCATTTTACCCTCACTAGTGAACAGGACTCCAAGATACTTGAACACCCTCACTTGGGGCAAAGACTCACTCCCAGACCGAAGGGAGCAATCCACCACATTCAGAGAACCATGGCTATGGACCTGGAGGTGCTTATCTTCATACCAGCTGCAAATTCATTGATTTATTCAGATTTGTTGTTTTATAATTTTGTTTATTAGAGAAAGGGTTGAAAATAAATGGAGGGGAGTAAGGTGTGTAATGGCAAGTAAGCCCGCCTGAGGAGGACTGACACAACCCAGGTCATGCTCTGAATGTCCTTGCATTTTACCAGGGGCATGGGAAAATAATCCGTTGAAAAAAATAACAAACTCCCCTCCTTAAAGGTGGAGTAAGAGGTGGATGTGGTGAGTAAGCATGGCCTAGGAGATTGATTCCCAACCTGGGGTCCGGGACCCCCCAGGGAGGGCACCAAAAATCTTAGAGGGGGTGTGAGGCTTTGTCTGCTCTGAGGCTGCCAAAATTAGATTTGCAAATATTAACAAAAAAACATGCGGCAGTGTGTCACTCTTTCCTCCCTCTTGGGTCCTGGGGGGGCTCCGCTTTTCTTAGGTACATGTGGGGGGGGGTCCAAGGAAAAATGGTTGGGAAACACTGGCCTAGGGTACAATTGGGGCAGGTAGGGTTACCAAGAGCCCCTGGTCCTTCTGTCCCAAGGGTCTGAAAACTCCTGGCAGTGTCTGGGCATATTACCAGGAGTGAAAAGTCCTGGACAAAAGAGATGCTGTCAAGCTTGAACTTGGCTGCGGAGCAATACACGTGTGTCGACATGTCAAAATTGACTCTGAAGCAGTCATTCTCAGACGGGTAACAATATTTTGAGACTAAAGTTTTGCTGTTATGATACATAATCTGGTTTCTGCTTAACTCATCTGCGTTGCAAGGTGCCACATTTGACTTGTATTCATTTTGAGCAGCACTAGCACATACAAAATCTTTTTGTAGGTAACTTTAACAAATATTACTCTTCCTCCTTTTTTGTTTGAAAAAAGTTATAAGCATAAATGCATAGCCTATTGGATGGGGGAATACTGTCATATTTGACTGAATTTTTCCTCCACTCCGACATATTTGTCAAACGACCGCATACATTGAACCATGGTGATATGGGATGAATACAAATACTGTACAGTCCTAGTGAATTTTGCGTAGTCCCTATAAATCCCAGTCATCAGCTGGTTGCTTCTGGCCCGATCTTGCTTGACCCCTCATAAATTGGTGACCTGCTCAGAGTTGGCTCCCTCCCTTGAGCAGCTCCATATATGTTTAATGTGACCTTTACCTGTGCCCTCCACTGGGGGGAAGATGAATGCTGAGAGGCTGAACATAAAAACAACGCTTACTTTATATAACCTCACCTAGCTGTTGATTTTTCAGCCATAATACAGCAGAGAACTGCAGAAGTCGTTTGTTCAGTCTTTTCTCTGCTAAGGCCATAAAGTTAGTTTTACTCGCTTTTCCCTCCATACTCCAAACAGCCGACATATACGACAGTCGGCGCTCCGCACAGAGAGGATTGTCTCTGAGGCTGGATTTATGTTCAGGAGAAATATCTCCTTTACTGTTTCTGCATTTTTTCCACCCGCGTGTGCTCAGATTTGATGTTTCTTAACTACCCTCTATTTATGTGCATGTCAAGGTCAAGCTTGCATTTCTTTGGTGCGCTCCATCTGTAAGTGAGTGATAGCCCAGCTCCACGGAGACTGGAGGGTCCTGCTGCTGTATGAATCTGTTTGCTGAGGCCGGTCACGGTCAGCTAACCCTCTATCCCCAAAGGTAAAACAGGAAATACACATTCTCTCACTCTTTTCCAGTCACTTCCTTTTTTTCTCCTCTGCCTCACACACAAACATTAACATTCACATAAGTACACTGCTAAAAAAAGGGGGGGAAAAATCCTAAGCAGGTACATTCAGGTCTGCAAGCATTGCTGCCAAGACCCACAAACAAGCCTGTTGTAAAGCAGCCAAGTCTGCCTTGGACCAGAGGAGGAGTGCTATTCAAAGGCAGCAGCAGCAGCAGCAGCAGCTTTGGCTACTGTGGAGAGCCGGGCGGCACAACGAGCCAAAAACAGAGCAGGGAGAAAAAGAGGGACAGAGGAGAACAATGCTGAACTGCTGAATGGACAGTGGAGACTCTAAAAGAGCAGGGGAACAACAGCCCCACCAGCATCTGAAGCCTTCACGGGACCCCAAGATCACTGGAGAAGAGTCAGTTCAATAGCTGCCCAAAGAAATGCAGGTTTTTCTTTTTCCTTCTTGCCTCAAAGGTGCAGAAACAGTTCACAATAAAACACTCTCATTAACAGGATGGATTAATCACTGGATTACAGTTTTCATTAACAATGTTTCTTTCTTCATTTCTCTCCACATGCAGTCTGGTTTGGACCTCCCCAGGGAGCTCTAGCCAGGATTTTAATGTGAAAATTTGGTTTGAAACAAGATGAAATCAGGTTTGAACATTTCAGACTTAATTTAGCCACTTCTAACCAGCTAATCTACAATTATATCATCAATGTGCCACAAAATAAATCTTTCTCTTTGAATTTTAATAGCTTGTTTGTGTTTGTATTGAAAGGACACCATCAATTATATTGAAACAGCATTTCTATGCAGGCATTTTGCAGCAATACATTCAATCAAGGTAAAAATGTGTCTTTATTTTGCATTAGGTTGTAAGGTTCAGCAGTCATGAAGGAAGAAGTTATAAGGAGAATACAAAAAAAGAGCATGCATGCACATGCTCCTGGTAGGGATGGGATTTTACAATAGCCACTGTACCATTGAAAACATAAAGAAAAACTGATCAATCACACATGGCGCTGCTGGTGGCTGGTGTTCCTCAGCCTTGGTCATTGCCGTACTAGAATGGGAACCTTTGGTTTTCATTGAGGATATCTCTGCACTCTGCTCTCTTCAGGTTTTCCTCAACCCTGACTATTCTCCCAGTCCCTGCTGCAAAAAAAACACCCCTACAGCATGATGCTGCCACCACCTTGCTTCAGAGTTGGGATGGTATTGGGCAGTTGATGAGTGGTGGTTTCCTCCAGACAGAACTTTTTAGAATTGAGGCCGAACAGTTTAATCTTGGTTTCATCAGACCAGAGAATCTTGTTTCTTAGAATCTTCTTCAGGGGCTTTTTTTGCAAGCTCCAGGCATCCGTGTGTTCTTCTCTGAGGAGAGATTTCTGCCTAGTCGTCTCTGCCATAAGATCAGATCAGTGGAGGGGTGCAGTCACGGTAGTCCTCTGGAACTTTGTCCCATCTCCAAACAGGCTCTCTGAGGCTCATCCAGAGTGACCATCTGGTTTTTGGTCACCTTTCTTACTAAGGTGCGTCTCCCCTGATTGCTCAGTTTGGCCGGGTGACTGTTTGAAAATAACTATAAAGGCAAAGCTGTAGCCACTTTAATTTTGACAACCTCAAAGCACACAAAGCCTCATACCCTCCTGAAATCTCTGGTAGCACCCCTCCCCCAGGTTGGAACAAATGAGTTAGGTGAAACTAAAAAGTCCTACTACACATCCGGTGCAAAATCAGTCAAAACATATAAACAGTGTTCGCAAAGTTAGGGAGAAATGAAATATTACTTGGGTAATGACAGCCACATCGAGTACTGTAGCATCTAAGCTTTGCAGCTCTGACAGTAGAGACAGAAAGAACCCTGGGTGCTGATTTATCAGCAGCACCATAAGGGCAGAATCCAACCGGGCCTATTACATCATAACATCTGCTTTGGTTGATGACTGTAGCACACTAATACAATCATTTTATCCATCTGTACTTCTTTTCCATTCTGGGCTGGGGTTGCTGGAACCAGTTCTGGCTGCCATTTGGCAAGAGACAGAGTACAACCTGGACTGGTCAATCACAGTGCTGACATGTTATAGAAACTTTCACGCTCACACCTATGGGTTCAGGGTCATGGTTGAACACAGACGTGTTAGGACTGTGAGTAGAAGCCAGAAGACGTGAGGGAAACCCAGGCATGCATGCTAAAGCTTTGCCCAACAGGAATTTGAACCAGCAACCTTCTGGCTGTGAAGCATTAGAAGTAACTGTTCCAAAGTGCAGTCCACTGTTATTTTATTTGCTACATTTGAGAGTAGACTTAAAAAGAACATGAATGCAGAGAAAAGATCAGCAAATAAATCCAGAGGAGCAGGCAAAAGACAGAGTCAAAAAAACACAAGAAGGTCATTCATTGGGATTCTAACACAAGAAAACAGGGTTGGACCAAGGATGTACAAAGGAGCATGCTACCAACTGGCAACATGAGGGAGCACACACTGGGATTAAACTGAAAGACAAAGGATAAGTAAAATACAAAATAAAACAGGAATTAACCATGAAAAACAACAGAAAATGAAGACATGACGTCTGTAACTTGATCGACTCTGTCAATTTGTGCCATTTTTCACCCCTTTTTGACCACTTTCAATCAATTTTTTCTTATTTTCACCCATTTTTTCCACTTTTTTTTTTGTTTTACCAATTTCTGTCAACATGTGACCCTTTTTTGACATTTGTGCCACTTTTCACCCTTTATTGGATCACACTCAACCCATTTTTACTAATTACCTCCTATTTTTGCAGCTTCTTTTTCTACTTTTAACCCAATTGTGTGGCTGTTGCCCATTTTGCCACTTTAAACCGATTTGTGTCACGCATCGCCCTTTTTCCTGCATTTTCCTTTTCCCAATATTTTTTACCCCCTACTGGCCAATTTTTGCCACTTTTCAGCCATACTTGCCACTTCTTTTTTCTACTTTTTACATCCATTGTTTCTTGCATTTTGCCCATTTTTGACTTTTTTATTTTGACTAATTTTGACCCTTTTTTTAATTGCAATTTTTTACCCATTTGTGCCACTATTCACCCTTAATTGGACCACTTTCAATCCATATTTACTATTTTTTCCCATTTTTGCAGCATTTTTTTTTCTACTTTTCACCCTATGTTGCTGCTTTTTGCCCATTTTGACATTTTTTTAGCCTTATTGTGACCCTTTTTTTTTTTTTTTTTTTCAATTTTTAACCTATTGGACCACTTTCAACCTATTTCAACTCTTGCTCTTCTGGCTTTTTGCCAGTTTTTGACACTTTTAACCAATTTGTGTAGCTTTTCAACCTTTTTTACCTGTTTTTCCCCTTTTTCCAAACTTTCCCAAACTTTTTGCCAATTTTTGCCTCTTTTCAAATTCAAGTTGTCTCAGTTTCTTCTACATTGTTTTTTGTAGACTTGACTTTTGAGCATTTCATGGCTTAGTTTTGAAATCTGACAATACTTTCCTAATCATTTAGTCCAGTATGCCCATCCACATTGGCAACATTAGCAAAAAAGAAAAAAAAGAATTAAAAATATATTTGCTTTGATAATAGTGGGTATAATTCAGGTTAAAAATAAAATAGTGGTTATCACATCTTAACTTTACAATGGACCATGATTGTGCTGACACCCATGAGCCCCCAATTGGGTAGGGCCCCAGAAAGCTCACCTCTTTCAGCTCAAGTGTGTGAATGTTGATGAATCTTGTCACAACCCCCTTATGGGTTGCCTTGGGTAATTAAGTATTTAAATGGTCTGTGCAGCTTTATTGGCAGCAGAAAAAAAAAGGATGCCTAGGACATGTAAACATAGTTTTGCGATACCAGATTGTTTATAGTGCTTTTTAACTGCATGTGTGGGCTACATAAAGGCAATTTCACCTGCAAAACGAGATATGCACTCGGCAACATTGCCTTTTTGTATGGCCTCTATAAACAAGATTGCACAGTGCTTAATTTATAGCTGCTTTCATGCAGCGCCTCAGTGTTCTCTGTCAGAAATGTCAGTACATTTATGTATTTTACAGACTTCCCTTGCAGACTGAACCAAACATTGACATCAGGGGGTAATTCACAAATTAGCCGAGTTCCCCAGGTAATACTTATCCTGTATAAATAGAGCTGAAGTGTGTGAATGTTGATGAATCTTGTCACAGCAGCAGTACTTCTGTCTAAACAGAAATGGTTAATCAACATCTCTAAGGAGATTTAAAAAAAAAAAAAAAAAACCCATAGAGTCATAGTCGTCTTTTCAATGGGAGAATTCTTGCTGAGTCTTTCAGATAAAGAAGCACCTGGGTGTTAAATTATCATTGAACTCTATAGAGATCTTAAAAATAGAAGGGCAGAGGTACATATCAGGAAATATAATCTAAGTAAATTCTAAATTCTAATTTTATTATGGGATGGACTATGAATTATTTTATCATTGCTTCACTTTTTTATTGTTTGTTGTCCGAAATAAATAAATTAAATAAATAACAGGTTGATTTTCTGATTTGGATCATAGAGAAAAATCAAGGCAAAGGCTTAACACAGTTTAGAAAGAAGATGAAAAATATGATGGAAAACTTTCACTTTATTTGCATTCCTTTGCACCAGCAATGGCCTGAGGTATGAAGCTTTATGTTAAGGGGTTGTCCGTCTTTAGGTCAGTGCAGTTGATTCTTATGAATGCAATACCTTAAGAACACTTTGATAGGTTATTTTTCAAAATTTGAAAAAAAAAAACAACCCCAAAAAAAAAAAAAAAAACGTGTTTTAATATGGAGCTATCACAGCCTCCACTCTTTTCGGAAGGCTTTCCACAAGATTTTAGAGTGTTTTCGTGGGGTTTGTGTCCATTCATTCTGTAGATCATTGATGAGGTCAGGCACTGATGTTGGGTGAGAAAGCCTGGCTCACAATCTCTGTTTCAGTTCATCCCAAAGGTGCTCAATGAGATTGAGGTCAGGACTCTGTGGGTCAGTCAAGTTCTTCCACACCAAACTCATCAAGCCATGTCTTGCTGTGCAAACTGGGCCACAGTCATGATGGGATAGAAAAGGGCTTTCCACAAACCGTTGCCACAAAGTTGGAAGCATAGCATTTTCCAAAGTGTCCTGGTATGCTGAAGCATGAAGACTGGCCTTCACTGGAGATGAGGGAAGTAGTGCAAATCCTGAAAGACAGCCCCATACCATTATCCCTCCTCCACCAAACTTCATAAGTGGCACAATGCAGTCAGGCAGGTAATGTTCTCCTGGTATTTGTGGAATCCAGACTTGCCCATCTGTCTGCCAGACAAGTGTTGGTGTGCTTTACACCACTCCATCTGACCCTATGCATTATCTTGGTGATGTGAGGCTTGCATGCAGCTGCTCGGCTATGGAAATTTATTCCATGAAGCTTCCACCGCACTGTTCTCTGCGTACATTAATGCAAGCGGAAGTTCAGAACTCTTCAGATATGGAGGGCACACCATGCGCCCTAGCAATGGTTGACCCCACTCTTTGATTTTGTGTGGTCTTCTACTTCCTGGCTGAGTTGCTGTTGTTCCTGAATACTTCCACTTTCTGATAGTATCACTAATGTTGTGTCCACACCAGACGCGAACAATCGGACATTTGTGCATATCCATACATATGAATATCGGGAGTTTTTCATGTATTTTTAAAAAAATTTGTGTGAATAATTCACACCACCTACACATCAAATCACCTGTACAGGAGTGCCCATAAAACACAAGAGGGGAGGGGCTTCCTTCTCCCACATCCAGCCTTTCAGTCAGTTGTCAACAAACAGGGCTGAGCTTGACTACATTGCTTCTGCCATGAGGAAAACCCAAAACTGATGGAGACACTGCCAAAAACATGTAAAAGTAAAAAAAAAAAAAAAAAAAAATAGCTTGCCTGGTGGGGTTATGCCAACTTGGGCAGTGCTAACCATGGTGCTAACTTGATTGTAGATGACTGAAATCAAGTGACAGACAAATGTTTTCTGAACTTACAAGGCAATCCTCACTTACTTTCCTCCATGCAAGCTCCGTTTCATTCCTGTGCTGGTAAACAGGCATGTTGTGTTGTATAGCTCTGGGTAGCCACAGACAGACTCCATGAGTTTCTCCTCCATTGTCCCGTTGAATGAACCTCCTACCCCCAGGCTGGTCCTTGTGAGATCCCCCGGTGACATAATGTTCCTGTAAGATCTCAAAGCTGATTGGCAAATGCAGCATGAATGATTTGCTTGAGCTCATATTATACAGCTTATATTGAGTAAGTCAACGAAGCCTGAATTTGCCTCATTCCTGCGATTTGCACCCCACATTCATGCTGTTCAGGAACTCGTGCCTACTTGCAACATAACATTGACTTTACATGGAACTGACTCGCGTGAATGACTTAACTTGTGTCTGGTGTAAACGCAACATTACTGTTGACTGTGGAATATACAGCAGTATTGAAAAGCATGAACCGTTTCATTGCAAACGTGGCATCCATCACAGTAGTTTGCAAATGGAGACTGCATAGCTAATTGTAACCAGCCCTTCCTCTTAACCCACCACTGTACTTTCACCATCTTGAGATTGTATGCTTTATGGAGACACACAACCACTAAATATAAGTTGTAATTTGGATTTTTTTGAAAATTGTATATCCATACATTGGCTCACAATTTTCAGCCCTGTTTCTATCATAGGTTAATGCAATCTAAGTGAAGAAAGATAAAAAAAGGCCTTTTTTAAATAGTTAGGTCTGTTGCACATATGTTTAAGAACTTATCACTTTAGACAGTAGAAATGGAGGAGAGAGGAGGATAAATGGCAGGTGAGACAGAAGCCACAAGTCTGGCTTGAACCAAGCTGCAACCTCCAGTCCTGAAAAATAAAGCCAATGTAGAGGTGCAAAAAAACAAACAAACAAACAAAAAAAAAACAGCTCAGTGGGCGGGTTCTTCTCTGCCGTTAGGTTGATCCAAAGTTCAGTTGAGACAGCGATTTCATTATTGAAGCTGCCATGGATTCACTTCAAAAGCTGTTTGAGTCTGTCTATTGTAATCAAACGATGTCACACAGGCTTTGTATAATTCTTTTTACAGTCTATGGTTTGAACCCGTTGTACCCACTAAAAAAAACCATGAGGCGTGTGTACATGGGATGGTAACCAACCACTAGGCCGCCTACACCCCTGTATGGCATAAAGTAATCTCACTTTATCTCTTTGATAGATTGCCACAGCTTTATGGAGCCAGAAGATTTTCCTTTCTTATGAAAATGAGGGTGAGCTGAAAGATAGAAGGGTGGAAGGTTACAGAAAAACATTGTGAGATTTGTAGAACAAAGCTGCATACTTTGCATACTTTGTAGTTTGATGTGATCTAACATGATTAGTCAAAATTGGGCTGCAAAAGCTATGGTTCAGTCCTTTTTAATGTTCAGTGGAAAAGAGGAGAAAAAACCCTGCACTGAATAAAAACATCATTATCGAGAAAAATGCACAAATTTTGAAATGTAGATTTTCATTGTCTGACTGTTGACAAACTAATGTTTGCTCCTTCACTTGTCAGTAATGGGACTGAGAGATGTGCGAGGCTTTTGAGCAGATGACAACTTCTGGCCCACCTCGTGCCAGTGAAGTGAGGCAAATCGGGGCCAGAAGGCACTCTCACAGCTTCAGACCTCTGCATGATGTAGGCGGCATCAAAGCGGCGCCATCGACGCTTCCTCAGAAAGAGCCGTGGGGGAAACACCAGGGGGATGATGGTCTATCGCTTTGGCTTTCTCTACCTCCTCTCATCCCACTCTTCTCCTGTCTCCCCTCCTCAAGCTGAGCCAGCTGTCAGTGGGAGTATGCAGAGGCACTGCACTCAGTCACACATGCTAACTGGAGAGCGAGGGCAGAGAGGGGTTGATAGAGAGATCTGATTTGATGTCAGCAGAGTGATTAGGTCATGCATCGAGCAGGGGGAGAAGATGGAGGCATCAGAAGAAGCAAAGGGAGGGTGTAGAGGGAGATATGAGATGAAAGGAGGGACAAATGGGCACATGGAGGCGATTACTTGAAACAAAATGACCTCATGGTTGAGAGACAGATAAGAAATGCAGGAAGGTGATAGTTGATTGCTCAATAGTCAAGATGGGCGATGAGACTCTAAAGCTGTCCTGTCAAAAGAGAGAGTGACAAAACAGCACAGAGCTTTGTGGTCCAAGTTTAAAGAATAAAAGTCTCAACACAATCCCCACAAGCTTATGTTTAAACATTAAAGCAGACCTCAGTGTAAGAAAATGCACATATAAAGCATTCACCTCTGCCTGTGATTATACACCAAATGACAGCATGATAGACTATTGCTTTTAAACAATGAAGATGGCTGTTTTATTCTCTCCATGTGTTCAGTAAATGATCAAATTAAGATGCATGAGTGTGCTGTTCTATCTGTCACACTGGCTGTGCACAGAGGGATCTCCAACCAGACCTGCTGTTTTTTTTTTCCAGAAAAGGAAAACAGAGTGCCTCTGTGCAGAGGAATTCTTGTGTTTTTTCATGGCTGGAAGATACATTTTCAAATTGGACTCTTCTCATGTATGAAACATTCCTGCGTCACAGCCGTATGGTGTTTACAGCAGCAGTGTCAAGAAAGCCAGCTTGGAAGTAATGTCCTCCATACACCAGAGGATTCCATAGAAGCATCATAGAGACTTTAAAGAGACAAACGTCAAACATCATTTCATATCTAAAGACAGTATTTCAGCATATCGGAGGGATTTTAGTTACAGATGGAGATTTTACAGTCTGGGGATCTTCCACGGTAACAGCAAAACTACGACTGAATTCAATGCATTCAAGAATGCATCTAAAGCAGTGGTACTCAACCTTATTCTACCAAAGAGCCACACTGTCTTAAAAATACTCCAGTGAGAGCCACAATCCAAACCGGGGATGTAAGGTAGATCATAGTTCAGTTGATCCATAGTTGAAATGAAATGAAACAGTGATTTAGTGGATAATTGTGAGGTTAAATGGGATGAAAAGGGCAACATAAAAATGCCTCTATAGTATCAGAAGAAATATTATGTCACTGATAATGAGCTATATTTATTTTATCACTGACGTTGGACCAAAACCTGGTTACCCTTAACATCTGTCAATTTTATGTGACTTCCACCTGGCCTAAAGATTTTTTAAGATATTAGAATGTGCTGAATTTGAGCCATGACATACTTTTCAAAGACCTGATGAATCATGGTTGGCTATTTGGGTATTTATATCTAAGGCTGGGTAATCAAGCGAAAATTTGCTTAAATTGCATTATGGTCTACTGCAATTTTCAAATTGCAGAAGGTTCTTTAACCTGAAATTCGTGTCAAAACACCAGTTTAAAGTTTTTTGATGTTATGCATTACATATCATGCAATTATTCATGTGTGTTTTTTTTAGAATAGTCTACAAAAATCCTACTTTCTTCATTTTTATACATTGTTTTCATTAAATATGAGAATGACATAAAAATGATCACTCCCTTCAACACAGGAATTCATATCCAATTTGAGTCAAAATCATCACAATAACATTTTTTTCTTTCAAATTGTTCAGCCCTAGTTTATTCTAATGGTGTTGGCCGTAATATAGAATGGTTAATTGCTTGTGTTTGTTGGAAAATACAGTGCTTAACAAATTCATTAGACCACCCTAACCCTAACCAAAGTAAGGTTATATACTTAAGAAATAGCTGCATATCAAACCGCCATCACAATATTGAGTAAAAAAAAATTGAAATTAGATTATTTTCCCAAATCGTTAAGCCCTATTTATGTCTCACACTGGGGCATTTACTGCAGTTCTGTGACTTTATTAACATAGAAGAGATACTTTTTAATTTTTTTCCAGTCATTATTCATTCTTTATCTAAACGGGAGGGGCCTCATATTGGTCTTTGGCCTGGGCCTCCAAATGACTAAAACCGGCCCTGTCACACGCCTGCAGCTCTCACAGACACATCGTTCCACTGTGCCTCATTCTGTAGCTTTTGTTTTCTATTTCTGACCTTTTGACAATATTCATTATCAGTAGTACATTAACATCAACTAAAAAACCCACTTTTGGATAAGTTTCACTGGAAATTACATTATCACAACATGTGATCCTCTTGATGACACGTATCAGCATAACTATCATAAAATACGAGTGTGAGAAGTGACTTTTACAAAAAAGTTAAAACGAGGGCACAGGAAGCCTCAACACAAGACAGCACACCTCAATGGATAAAATTACTGAAGAGACAGCTTTTTTCCAAGTAAGTCTTAAAAGACCTGCAACTGGCCACTAAGAGCCACATGTGGCTCGAGAGCTGTGGGTTGAATATCACTGCTCTAAAGGCTCATTTATGCTTCCTCTACGTACGAAATAGATCAGTGGATTTCAAAGGGTAGAGCCATCACTGCTCAAATACCTGTGTTCACACCAGACATGAACACCGGCCTTTTTGCTCGTATCTTAATGCACAAATATAGGGAGAAAACGTGCTTGAGTTTTTTAAAAATTCATACAAATAACCTTGCTTCACTCACACTTCAAGTGTGAACACGAATGCCCAAAGACATGAGAGGTGTGGGGCTTCCTCCCCCCTCATCAGGCGTTTCAGTCAGTTGTTACCAAACGGCTGAGCTTGACTTCACTGAGAGAATTGCTGCTTTTTAAGCTGCTTTTTATCTGTCGTGGAAAGCCCAAAACCTGCTAACTTGGACAAATATTTTCACAGCTTACCAGGCAATCCGACCTCCTTACTCACTTCCCTCCAAGCAAGCTCCTTTTAATTCCTGTGCTGTTGGAGCGGGTGTTTTGTGTCGTTTAGCTCAGGTTACCACAACCACTGGTTTGTCCTCCATTTTTCAGTTGAGTGAACCTCCTCCCCCCAGGCTGGTCCTTCAGAGATCCTCAGGTGATGCACGTGAAATACGTCACCGGCGGATCTCCATGTTGATTTCCATCGCGGCACGACTGATTTGCTTGAGTTCCACTTTTTTTAACTCTTGTGAATAAGCGAATGAAGCGAAAGATGTGTTGAAGACCCTGAAAGACGTTGCAAAATCACCTCGCCCTGTGAAGTACTTGCTGAATTCGCAGGATTTTCATCACACCTTTGCTGCGTTCACGTACCCTGAGGTGAACTTGCATCTACTTGCATCTTTACATTGACTTTACATGTAATTTTTCTTGTGCAAAAGATTGTCTCTTACATTTGGATGGGAATTTAAAAAAAATGAATCCACCAAAGGTTTCTGTTTTACATGAAGTACCACGGCTCCCGCTTTGCTACTACATCTGTTATCCATCCAGCTGAGCTCTTAGAGTTGTCAGTCTCACAACTAAGGCACCATTCAGGGATATTTTCTCAGAAAATTTCATTAAGTTTTTCCATTTTTTAAATTATTCTTTGCTGACAGCCTCATGACTTTGCCCCCCTTAAAGAGAGAGAATTTATTCCTGTTCTGCATTTTATGTCCTTCTCAGAAGGGGAACTTGTAGGGACATTGCTAAAAATATCTTATTCTGTGCTTTCAGTATATTTTTATTTTTTAATGTAATTAAATTAAGAATGTTTGGAAAGGTAGCATATGTGTTGTCACTACCTGCAGCTTGCATGTATGAAGTCTGGGTCTGTTGAAAGTGATAATGCTGTAGCAACTGAAGGACCTTGTAGTAGATAACTTACAGTATGAGTAGCACTTAAGGGCTTCAATGAGATCAGAATCCTTTCATTTGTAAACAAGCATTTTATGTTCATTTTTATGTAATTCAACACTTCAGTTTTTTCAGAGTTTTTTTTTTGCACAAGCATCGGCTCTTCTCAGATGTTGCATCCTTTTAGTGTCTTGAGAAAAGGATGCATTTGTCTGGCTGTCTGCTTGTTTATAATGACTACACATTTTATCAATTTTACAGGCCTGGCTCAATAACACTGCTGCATTATCTATAACTCATAAATCTCTCTCAGATATAATAAATTATCAAGTTAGTGCTGACTGGAAGGACTATCCCCCTATATACAGTTGGATTGGGTGATACGTCACCCATGATACACTGGGGGCGACTCAATTGCACCCCAGGGCTCTGCTGCAGGGAATCATCGTGGACAAATGTGGAATGAGCCCAGGGCAGCTTCAGTACTATTGCACAAAGACAAGAAATCGAGACCATGCACGTCATTATGGTGCAGTGAATTTATACCAAAACTCTTCAAAGCTGAGGCACCATTAACAATGCAGGTCACTGTGATCGCAGAGGCTGTTTAGTGAAAATGCATGACTTTATAGGACACTGTAAGGTCGTAAAGTGTTTGGGGAATCTTACTGAATCAAAATGAGCTTAATTCTCTGCAGGAGGCAGGGCTTTAGAAATATATTTTCAGTATTTTTGTCCTTTTTCTTTCGACACATCTTGATTTCGCAGAGATGAAGTCAGACATCAATATAAATGAATCAATTTTGAACCGATATTCTTTCTCATGTTGTTTCTATTATTACCTACAAAGTGAATGCCTTCCTGTAATGTATGTCTCTTATATCTCCCCAAAGTGAAATACTTACAGGAAACAAATAGAAGAGAACATTAAACTACTCAGCCAGGTTAGATTGCCTCACATACACAGCATGAGGGAAACTCTTTTTTTTTTGTTTTCCTCAGGACTCGGGGAACAGCGCACAGACGGACACAGTGTGATATCACATTAGCATTATAGCTCGCAATTCTCTATTCCCAGGGCATTGGATATGGTAGCCAGGTGGGCATAATGTGTGTCAATAATGAAAAAGCTGCAGAAAAAGCCGGAGAGCAGGAACAGGATTTGAACAAAATAGGCCATTTTCTGGAGGTTGTAATTTCAGAAATAGCCTTGATGAAAAAACTGAAAGTATGTTTGCCTGATACAGCACGGTCACTGAAACAGAAAGTCACATTAAACTCAGGAAATAGACTGTCCCGCCGTGCCACCAGGAGGCCTGCCTTATGGGGTGAAGCTCAGTTATTTCACACAAGTTTGATTTATTCATTCTTTTATTCTAGATTAATGGTGATACTTTATAGATCTATGGTAAGGCTGCAAAGCCTTTAGGGAAATGTGAGCCTAAAATGCGTGGTTTGATTTGCTATGATCAGCTATGGAAGAACTAAATGTGACATTATAGGAGCAGTTTTAGTCATTCAGAGGCCCCAGGGAAAGTCCAGGCTCTTCCCCATTTAGCTAAAAGTAGTCAGACCAAATGTATCAAGGCTTCTTTTTTTTTCTTTTTCTGGTGACAAAGCCGGACTGAAATCTGAACTACAAAGGACAAAATACCCAGTTGTACTTGCTCCTCACCACAAACCTCATAATTCAAACTCATCACATCAAAATACCTAAACATGTGCCCAGGGATAGAGAAAATAAGACAATAAAACTAAAGTTAAAGTGAAGTTACTGATCTACAAATGTACCTGAATTAAAGTAATTATTCAAAGTTTACTCAGAGAAGTAGTTCCTTTTATATACAGTGCTTTAAAAACTATTCAGACCCCTCCACCTTTCTCAATTTTATTATGTTGCAGCCTGATGCAACAGTTGAAAAAAATATTGTTTATTTTTATTCATTTTTTTATTTATTTATAGTTCTTTATTTATTTTTTTGTTTGTTTATTTTTGTTTGTTTTTTTAATTTTATTTTTATTCTCATTAATTGACAATTACTAGCCCATCATGACAAAGTAAAAACATGATTTGAGATTTTTTTTTTTCAAATGAAACAAAAAAACAAACAAACAAAAACCCTGAAATATGAGATTTACAGAAATATTGAGAGCCTTTGCAAAAACACTTGAAATTTAGCCCAGGTTCCTCCCATTTCTCTTATAGGTGCTGTGGTTTCCAGCTGGCACTATCAACACGGAAAAATAAAGGAAAAGTTTGTTCTTCCTTGGGAACCATGACATCATCAGTGGGTGTGTCATATTGTCAGAAATGGAGACAATGTGGTCTGCTGAGGAGACCAAATGTTCAGCTGTGGTCTGGGTGTTGACAGAACTCCAGGTGAAGCTGGAGGGTCCTACAAGGAAGAGCAAGTTATGTGTTCAACTTGGGGAACAGATGGCATAGGCTGGGTTCGCCAGAATGCCTGACAACACAATTGATAAACTCAAAAACTGGTGAAGGAACACCAGGACAGCAAGAAAGACCTGGGCAAAAGTGGTCCGCTTAAACTGGTGTGAACACAGGCTGGTTCATCAGAAAGCACCAAGGTCCAGAGCCTGTCTGTCTGAAAGCACTTTCAGTTGTTACTGAGATGTTTCTACTCCTTCATTGGTGTCCACCTGTGGTAAATGGATTGGACATGATTTGTGAAAGCATACTGTTCTATAGCTGAAAGTGCATATCAGAGCAAAAAAAAAAACAAGCCATGAGGTCAAAGGAAGTGCCAGCAGAGCTCAGAGACAGGATTGTAGCAAAGCACTGATCTGGGGAAGGCTACCAAAAAAGTCCTGTTGCATTGAAGGTTCCACAGAGCAGTGTGGAGTTTGGACAGAGTTCCAGAGGGACAACCATCACAGCAGGATCTCTGGAGATCAGTCAGAGTGACTGTTGGGTTCTTGGTCACCTCTCTTACGGCTTTTCTCCCCCGATTGCTAAGTTCGGCTGAGCGACCAGCCCTTGGAAGAGTTCTGGATGTGTCAACCTTCTTCCAGTTGAGAATTACGAAGGCAACTGTGTTTGCAAGTTTACAAAAATGTCTAAAATTCTCTTTTCAGTTTTTCATGATGGGGAACTAAGCGTAGATCAATGAGAATGAAAATTATGTTTTTACCTGTGGGATCAGGCTGCAACAAAAGAAGTGCAGCACAACCAGGCCAATGGGAGACCCCTTTTTCCCAAAAGGTGTAACTTTTTCTGCCCTTAGTTTTTAAACATGACAAGCAGGCTTTATAAAGCCACAAAATTACAAATTTATGGCTTCTTTTTGGTTAAGATTATCCATCATATTGGAGTAGTTTAGATATTTTGACCATCATAATGAAAGAGTGGATACATTTTATGCATAAATTTATCTAAAAAACAAACAATTGTGTAAGTAACCACTTAGAGTGCAGTAGTTACTTGTGCAAAATCACTGTCTCATGTATATCAGTGTAGGGCATCAGACTAGCTTATGTAAACACAGGATGACATGGTGACATGGCATCATTAATGTCCTCAGTCCTCTCAGCTGTCATATCCAGAGGCCTTTAAATAACAGAGAAGTTGAGGAGAGGTAGAAGAAGTCAACAGGTCTCGTAGCTCCACTGCTCTTACTGCTGAAGCTACATATACTTCTATGTGCACTTTGTTGTGCCTGCTTCTTCCTCTCCCTTGTTAGTTGTTTGATAGCGATTGGCCAACACTTGTCAGTGTTAGTACCACTAAGACTGGTGGCTAAATGTTGTCATAAGTGATTATGTTTTTACTCCAGTCAGGTGTATTTGTTGTGCGACTGCACCAAAGCGTGCCCCCAGAACTGGGACGCTTTGGAACAAATACAAATGAAGCTGTAACCTTCCTCCTCCCCAGCCACCTCCATTACATCTCATTGGTTTCCAGGTCCAGCTCCTTCATGAACCCTTCATCCATTTATCTCCACCTCCAAACCATCTCATTGGTGTCTGGCTCAAGCTCCTCTGTGCATCCTGCATCCCTTCATCGATTCTTCCAAGAATCTCATCAATGTCTAGGTTAAGCTCCTTGGAAATCTGCTTATCAGAAGTCTTTTACTCATCTTATCTTACTGCCTTCACCACCACCAGTGTCTAGACTCCATAGGGGAGCATCCTATCCTACTGTCGGCTTCACTACCACTTCAAGCACATAAAGACATCATTATGGATTATAGTCGCCAAAGAAATTTCACAATGTCAAACACTGCCAAACATTTCCTCCTGACTGAAAAATCTTTGCAACCCTAGATGCCAAACGTTAATCCACTGATTTATTGTTTCAGTACATCTATAGGATCTAATTTACTTGATATGAAGACATTTCAAGGCTTTTTGAGGGACTTGGACCTTACTATTAGGACCAAGGGTCCTCCCACCTGGAAATTTTTGGATAATCAAACTCTATTTTTATGCTTTTTACTCCCTCTTAGTGCCTTATTACTAATGTTAGACGTATACCCCATATTTGATGCACATCCATAACGATATCTTAAGGCCTCTTGGAGCAAAAGCCCCAGGCCCTTGCCTACCTTTGCCTAATGGTAAAGCTGCCTTTGAATGTGGGGAGCTCTTTCGTAAAACTCACCTCTATTTATTTTATTACTTTTTGAAAATCTTTATTATGCACACTGAAGAGGATGACACTGAAATAACACTTCACCCTGCAGTCTTCAAATTCGGATATTCCTCATGTTTTATAATCCTCTCAAAGGTCATGGCACCTTAGTTTGAGAACCACTTTGCTTTCTCTGTCACCAAGTTGTATGCAAGCCAAGGAAAGCATTTTTACAGGCTATACACCACTTAGGTCATTTCCCAGTGAAAAGAAGACCAAATTTAATTTCAGCGCTGGATGGTGTGGATTCAAATCTGTGCATTGTCATCTGTTTGTATTACTTTTCTTCTCTCCCTCCAGATAACACTGGCAATATTTTCTCTGCCTCCCAGAATAATCCTTAACCAGCAGCAGAGATAGGCCAAGAGAAAAGTTCCATGTGAGATAGGCTACTCATGAAAATTGAAAAAGTTATTATTAATCCTGCTGCCCAGCACCGAGTGAAAAAAACAGACATGTAAAAACGCACGCACACACCCCCACACACTTTACAAAAGGAAGGAAAAGAAACGAGCAGCAACATGAGACACTTTCTTTCAAACAAAGTGAGTCCTGTTGCTTGGAGATTTTTAATTTTGTTGCCTGTTTTGACAGAAATTATTATTTTTGACATTCAAGCAGCTGTTGGGAATGCTTCCTCCATGATAAGACAAGAAAACAGGGTGAATGTCTTCATATTCCAGTTTTATTACAGTCTGTCCATCTGTCTTTGCTTCGTTTTCTTATTCAAACTCCAAGCCCTGGGGCTAAGCTGAAATCCCTGGGTGCAGAAAATATCAGTTTACAAGAAATTTCAGAAATGTTGTCTTTGTGAAGACTTAAAAAAGTCAAATTTAAAAGTTTAAAGAAAGAAAAAGTGCAGAGTTGTGCCAAGAGTGGCCTACATTGAGATGCTAATATTCTATTTCTGTTGCAGCCTGCATTACAAATGAGAACTGTTTCATAATGAAGATGCTTTGGTGAGATTAATTGCATCTTCAGGCTGAATAATACTGTAGTAATTAATTCACATGTAGCTCTTATGTACTTTAAGTTCACAGTGGCTTAATTATATGGCATTTATGGCCTTAATATGTGCACTTAATGCCCGAAATCAATGTTTTTTATCCCAGGCTGTGGAAAAATTGTGACTTCTTACAAAGTCACAATTACCCCTAATGGTACCCTTATTCTTGTCAATTAGAGGCAGACTGATGTGCGAGATTTCCTTGGTGGGTTGACGGGTCAGACAAGGAGTAAAATAATGACAGTTTTGCTGTGACTGTGTGCAAACCAAGAGAAATCACACGGCTGTTTCTCTCTTTTCTTTTACGCTGCACTTTTTCACTTGTGCAGGTTTGGAGTACTCACCGTGTGCCCCCAACTGATACCTGCATGAGTTTACCTGCCTTTGCACACTGGCATCCAGTAGTACAGCCTATTAGCTACAGGATAAAGTGACCTAATAAAAAGACTTAAACTTGATCGGCTGGTTCGTACACAAAGGGTCTGAGGCCCTTAGTCACGACTTAGTGCATAGCCAAGTCCCTTACACCAGTGAATTTCAACCACTGTGCCGCGGCACACTACTGTACCATGAGAGATCGCCAAGTGTGCCGTGGGAAATGTTCTAATTTCACTTAATAGGTTCAAAATATATATTATGTAGTCACTGCACGTAGTTGTTAAGCACCTGTACCAGCAATGTGGTGGCTGGTAAGAGTAATACTCCTCCATGTCAGTGGGTGGCAGTAGGAAGCGTAGTAATTACCTTATTAATTTAAGAAAACAGCATTAGCGATTGCATGATAAATGTGGTGGTGACGAGAAGTGCGACAGCAATGGATAAGTATTTGAAAAGGAAAAATGAAGACTCTGACCAGGGTCCTGGTGTGAGTGGTGGTCAAAAGAAGCCAAAAGCAGTGAGATCGAGGCAGTGCAGTGAAAGTTACCTTTCATTTGGATTTACTTACATCAAAAATCCAATTGTACCGACTTCGTTATGTGTGCTGTGTGGGAAAAGCTATCTAACAGTGTCATGGTCCCAAGCAAGCTGAAATACCATCTCTAAACGAAACACCTGTCACTTCAAAACAAGAACATGGACTATTTTGTTTGAT
Organism: Cheilinus undulatus; assembly: GCF_018320785.1. Taxonomy (NCBI): domain Eukaryota; kingdom Metazoa; phylum Chordata; class Actinopteri; order Labriformes; family Labridae; genus Cheilinus; species Cheilinus undulatus. Next base: position 11,804,083 of record NC_054866.1, read on the forward strand.
GTCTGAGAGAGTTCTTATAGCTAACTTAGTAGCTGAACTTGCAATGAGTCATTTTGTGACATTTTAGCTTGTGGTATGCCTTGGGATTTTTCTTAATCTGAAAATGTGCTGTGCATCAAAAAAGGTTGAAAACATTACCTTACACCATGAAATCACTGCGTTCACATGATCAGCACCATGGACAGCGCTACACTTCAACTAGCTATGACAACTGTGCCAGCTCAGAGGGCCTCATACTCTCCTAACTCATCATCAACAAATATTCAGTGAAAAATGTCAAACAAACATGAGGCATTAAAAACAATTTATAAGAATATATGATTTGATTATAAGCTATAAGAACCTATGAACACACAATTTGTGTGCATAAAGAGAAAGCAGCGTGAAGAGAGCGAGTTTCTAGGTCTACTTAATCATGATCCACTACAGTGATTTACATTTTTATATGTGGCCTGATGCTACATGGTTATATAAAAGCTATGAGAACAGTCAAAAATATGTAACAAATATTTATAATACTTACTTGATGTTTTTCTTATTGTTTTTATCTGTGTTTGGCATTTTAACTTAATGTTTTGTCAGTCTAGTGGTGTCTTTATGACTAAACAATCCTCTATAAATAAAATGAAAGGTTAGTCATACCATTGTTCTGTAGCTGCTGAGGCCAGAGTCACTTGTGGAGTTGATGATGGATAGACTGGTGTTAGTTGTGTTGATGATAAGGAAAACAAAGCAAAGGAACAAAGGTGCAGGTGCAATGAGTGGGGCTGGGTAGGCAACCATATAATCCCTAGCATTAGGTCAGATATATATCTGCCTTTACACCTCAGAGCTTGTTTTTCTTTGTCTTCTCATATTTGCTTTGATTTTGGTAATGGGATGACTCCATCAAGTCTAAGTGCCACTCTTCTTGAGTATTTAAACCTGATGGCAGCATTAGAGAACTGCAGCAGTGATTATGTGTGAATCAGTTCAGAAATTGTGAGTTTACATAAACACATACAGCAGATTTCATTGAAGACTATTTTCCACTCACAAAGCGCGCACCCTGGCACGTGTCTCTCCCAGACTGTCCCTGGTAACAATGGTAGGAGTCACTGATATGATACGCTGGGGTTCGAAGCAGCCATGTTCCTTTAGTTAAAAGCAGTGTTAATTTTGACAGCTATTTTCAATTTTAGTTTCAGTCGTAGACTTTAGATCAAGTCCTTTTAAGTTTAAGTCACATTTTAATCTGCTCTTTATAGTTTTGGTCAGCAAAATCTCACATACATTTTAGTCTAGTTTTAGTTAGGGCTGAACAATTTGGGAAATAAATCTAACTGCAGTTTTTGTTTTTTCCAATACTGTGATTGCAATTTAATATGCAATTATTTCTTATATTTCTTAAGTTCATCTCATGTATTTTCCAACGAAAACAAGCAATAATTTATTCTATGCAATAACCAACACGATATTAGATGAAAATAGGGCTGGACAATTTTGAAAAAATATCTAAATGTGATGATTTTGACTCATTTTGCAAATTGGATATGAACTGTTGTACTAAAGGGAGTGATCATTTTAATATAATTCTTAGATTTAACAAGAGAAACATACAAAAATGAAGAAAATAGGATTTTTTGCACACATTTCTAAAAATATGCCACAAGAATGATTGCATGATATGGAATGCATAATGTCTCTGCTGTGAAAAAGTTTTAAAGTGGTATTTAGACACAAATTTCAGGTTAAAAAAATATTGCACTTCAGGAGATTTGAAAATTGCAGCAGGCCATATTGCAAATTAATCCAATTTGCAATTGATTGCCCAGCCCTAGTTTTGGTCCATAAAAAGTCCTCACATTTTAGTCTTTACTTTTAGTCCAAGCTTTAAATCCCTTGCTTAAATCTGGTATCATGGTAGTTTGTTCTCTACACTCTGTCTAACCTGGGGTCCCTGCTTTCTACACATGAGAGGCAGAAGAGATACAGATGCAATGTATTTTCACAGATTACCCACAGTGGAGAAATATCATGGATTTCTAATGTCTGATAAAAAACTAAATTACATTTTAGTCTAGTGTTAGTCATCTTGACAAAAAAACTAAACTTATCTCAGTTTTATTCATCATATCTATTTTGGGCTAGTCTTAGTCTAGTCTGGTTAGTTTTTAAGATGGCAAAATAATAATTAAAAAAAGACTATAAAAAACGTTACAATCATAAATCTCTAACGGCCCCTCTTGCAGATCATTCATGTGAGACGCTGTCTCGATCAGCATGGAAGTGCCGTTATTTGCATGTACCCTTTTTTAAAACTTTTTTTCAAATTCAACTTTATTCATAAACAAAGTCTGTCAGCTACTTTTTAGTTAATTACAGACTTAGAAAAGTTCCATAAATAGAGAAAAGATCAGAGCCAATGTAGCTTTAGCAACATGAGCTTTAACAAGCGTAGCTAAAGCTAATGTAGCTACATAGATAACGTAGGTACATAGCTAATGTTGCTAACATATGGGGTGGGGTGGGGGGCAAAAGTGAGTTAGGGGACTTGGTAAGACCTATAGGCATGAAAATATGCATCAGGTCTGGACAAAAAAAGTCTTGGGGCCATCCTCTAAAACATAGAGAAAATGCACTAAAAATAATGAAGGACCAAATTTTGGCATTTTCAGCAATGGACACTGCACATTTTAATGAACTAGACTGAGGGATTTTATCTGATTGACTCTAGAATTTTTTTTGCTCAGACTAGACAACCTGGAAATCTAAAGTTATCAAAAACTCAAGTTTTTGCCATGGGGTGTGGCCGCAATAAGGGCCTGCTTATACACTACTTTCTTGTCTGTTTTTTAAAATAATTTTTATATATTCATAAATAAATAAATTGTATTCCATGAACTGAAGGACCATCGTTTTTCTTGTGAAGAGTGGTGGGACAGCGCCCCCTATTGACCAGCTGTCTCTGGTCATTTGTGTAGTAACAGGGATATTACAGGGTCAATGAAGTCTGGGGTGAAGGGGCCCAAGGTGATAACTTTTCATGGGACCCAAAAATCCTGTAGACGCCCCTGGTTCAGAGGATTAACCACCTACATAGCAACAGCAGATCTCTATACTGATGGTCTCTGTTTTTGTACTTCATTATAAAGCATTAATATCAATATCAGTCGGTGCCATAACCAGCTCCAAACACCTCACAGTAGCTTTTGTGCTGATTTCATTGAACACTTTTGGATTCATTGGGATGAAAAGGCTTTTAATGTCCTGTGATTTATTGAGAAACCATCTGGTCTTTTAAAACAACTGTTTTCATTATGCATCCCTCCTCAGCGTGGCAGACTCGTGGTGAGCTGGAGTGGGCTGGGATCCTCCAGAGATAGGAGAGGGGAGGGCGGGAGGATGAGAGAGAGAGAGAGAGAGAGAGAGGTAGTGGAGGGGGTGGAGGAGAGAGAGGGAAAAAAAAGATCTCTCTCCTCCCTGTGACGTCGCTCGGTCTGGTCCCGGGGTGCGCTGCTCTTCGGTCCCGTCTCAGCAGAAACCACTAGAGTTGTTGCTGTCTCCACCGTCCACGCAGACCTGCTGGGCGGACGCGCGCGGCTCCGGTGCGGCGAGGTGCTTTGCGGGCACCCGGTGTCCTTCTACTACTCCACGCTGCCTGTCTTGTCCCACATATCAACTGTTTGTACACTCTGCTGAAAGAGAAAGGAGAGGAATCTGAGTGAAAGAGAGAGGGAGGAAGGGCGGAAAGGAGAAGGAGAAAGAGAGAGGGAGAAGCTGAAAGAAGGAGGAGAGAAGAGGAAAGCGGTCGCCGTAGTCCCTCTCCTTCCTGAGGCTCAATCTCCGCCAAGAAGATGCTGAGAATAGCCTGCGCGGTGGCTCTGGTGGCTCTAGGGTTGAGTGCCGCTCACACCAAAGGTACGGTAGGTGAAGGGCAACTTGCCTGCTCTGTGTGATGCGCATCTGTGCGTGCGCTGCGCGGGGATTGAACGTGGCCGGAGAGGCTGAGCGTGGATGCAGAGAAATGTCTGATACAGTTATCTGTGGCGCTGCTTCAAGCCTGCCTACGTGTTTGATGTCCATCCCTCTACCAGATCCTTACTCTCCTGCTGGACTTGTGGAGACTGGTTACTTTAGAGTGTCTATAGCACTTAGGGGGATTTGCTCTACTTCTGAGGCATCTCTACTGGAGATTTAGTGTTCGACCACTGAGCTCACTCTGACCTTATTGTTGCCTATTTTTGGGTTAATCTCACGTGGGAATGCTTTAATATTGATGGACGTGCTTGCAGTGTTTCTATGATGGATGTTGATGTGAGGGCATGCCAGTTAAGGACTGAGTTGTTAAGGTTGGAATGAGCTGATGGTCTTTGACATGATTTTAAGTCACCAAACCAGCACAAAGAAGCCTTTTGGTTCATCTTATAACTGCTAGCATCCTTACATTTGAAATTCAGGAGCAGCTTTTTGGGCTACGCTGCCACATGAAGGAAAAAAGGAGGACCGAAGTGCAGAACTAAGCTATTCATATCAATGAAAGTCCAAAAACTAAGTCCATCTGGAAACATAATCGAAAGAAAAAAGTCAGAAAGACAGGAAAACACAAGGGAAGACTCAGAGGGAAACAAAGGCAGAGACATCAGACACAGAAGGGCAGGAGCAGGGTAATTAGACACTGGTGAGACTAATGGCACAGTCACAGTGGAAGGAAACACCAGGAAGTTACACTAAACATGAGTCACATGGGACAAGGATAACAAAGTTAAACTGGAGACTTGATACCAGAAATATAAACTAGTATAACAGCATATGTGTCATTATTTAATCATATGAGCGACATGATCAGACTAGTGTGGACTGACACATCATATACTCCACTAGAAGTCCACTTCTCAGAGGACGGCAAAGGCAAAAACGGAACATAAAGACAATCATATCCATAATAAACATTTTACAGCTACTTTATTAACTCCTCGAATGCCGTATGCATCCCCATGCCTGAATAAATGCAGCCTGTGTATAGGTCACAAATATCTGTAAATGTAAACACAAGGAGAAAACAAAATCTGACAGTAAAAATGGAAACATTTCCATGATTAAAAGAAGATTAAAAGAGGATGTAATTGACTGTTCCTGCAAAGTATTTCATGTTATTAACTGCATTTGTAATAAAAATGGAAATGTAAGTTAAATATAGCTGCTGTTAGCCAAAACCTCATATCTCCAAAATGACCACTTTTCAAGGAATTAAAAAAAAATGCTGCATTTTTCAATTAATTTAACAATAAATGGTCATAGTTAGCATCTTTTTGACATTTTTTATCACTATAAAATAGGTTAAAACTCACAGATGTAAATGTTGACCAAATCTATGAAAATCACGATAAATGGAGATACAAGGTTTTCACCCTACACTTATAAAATGCTAAAATAACCAGCCATAACATGTTTACAATCTCAGATAAAAGCTTTATATTGGCCTCTTTTGTGAAGTCAAAGGTAATTATAGTAGTTCAAATGAAAGTATCCTACAGTATGTAACAGTTTGGCCCTCTGGCATTGTGGATAAAATTAATGTGGTTCTCTCAGTACCAGTATTTCCCAGCCCTAATGGCAACATTAAAATTCCCAGTTTAAATAACAGGAAAGTCTGAAAGTATTCTACCCGTGAGCCACAGCTTTAGAAAATTCCCCCAAACTTTGATTTTGCTATCACATCATAAACAATGCGTTTTTAAATGAGGCACTAGTGGGATTTATCAACAGACTAATTCAATTTCACAGCTGCAATTAGCTGATAAATATCCCGCAACATGTGAGGAATAATCCCTAAAGCCACTGATATTTGATAATGACATCCAGATGTCATAAATGTGCACCATACTGTTGGCAGTTTTGCCTCGCTGCTGAGCTAATTTTAGGTCTACCAGAATCCCCACTGCAGCGTGAACCGCTCAATCCTCCTGCGCGCCTGGCATGTGCCGCAGGTAAGCAGGCAAATGTGGCAACAGGTTTGTGTTAATCAACTCCCTGTAGACCCAAGCTGGCATTTACCGTGTGAAATAACAAGGTGACACATGTCAGTTTGCAGCAGTGAGAAACCAAAAGCTGTTCATCCTCCTTACCTCCTGACAGAGTGGAAAGCATTCCTGCTGCTCGTCTGGCCGGCTCCAGCTGCTGTCTTAGTTACGTGGTGAGGGAAAACATATGCTAATAGACCTGCTGTGGGTCCTGACCTGGCCCGGAGGTCAAGCTTTTGCCTCGTATGCACTTTGATTTACATTTTGCCAGCAACAGTGTAATGACTATCATGAGGTGTTCCTGTGCAGTAATGAAGAAACTCTTACCTGCTTTGGGACCTGATTGTAGGATCATATGTGAGAAACGGCAGGAGAGTTGCATTATAAGGAGAACTTTATTTATTTTTATTTCCAGAGCTTGGCTGTGAAGTAAACAAATTACCGGCAAGTCAATAGGGGTTGAAAAACCGAGCACACCACACTTCTAATTGATTCCCGAGGGCTGCTGTACAGTGCAGTTAAATCCAGAGGAAAATAAGAATCTATTGTCTCCAGGATCTGCTGCTGCGCTGACCCTCGCTGCCTTTTCCCCTCTCTGTCTCAGCCGGCAGGAAACACAAGCGTAAAGGCAACAAGCCTAAACCGTTATCTATTTGTGCCCCTTCTCATTGTGTGTGCGTGTTTCCATTTTAGACATGACAACAGAAATAGTGCATTCATGTCAAGTGTGGCAAAGGATCCGCCTCCGTAGCGCCAATATGCAAACCTGTTTTCCAGATAACTTTGAAGAGCCGCTACCCCTGTCATTTCCTGTTTAGCCGCCGTTTCATTCCAGGGAAGCGTGGACGTGCGACTTCCTTTAATCACTCTCACCCTGGAGTCATCCATTCAGACTTTGTGTGGGTTTCTAAATGTGTGTCTTTACTTCGGATAGGTTTCAGGGTTGTCTGTAATCAGAGCTCAAAGTGTGCGAGCGTGTGCGTGGGTGTTTGGGAGAGTGATAGAGTGCAGCCAACATGTTGACAGCCGCCAACTATGCGAGCAACGGGTGAGGTGGCGATGTCGTTTACAAAGGAATTATTGCATTCATAGATACATGCTGAGGCTCAAACGATTTCCCCAGGACCGAGCGTGTCGCCGCTCAACGGGGAGAATCTTCCGGCAGCGAAGCAGAAAGAGCTATAGAGTTTTGCCTGTGCTGCCCGGAGCCTCCTTTTGTGTAATTCCAAGCAATATGAACTCTGAATTTAGATAGCTCATTACCAGCACAGTATATTTTAATACAGCTACCCACTGTGTGTGACTCTTTGTTGGTGAAACCTTTCCACAGCTTTATTATACCCAGATAAACACACTGTACATTTTTATTCAGTCAGTAAACATGCAGGCAGTTAGAATCTAATATTCGGCCTTTGGAGGAGGCCTTCTGGAAGCCAGCTTTGGGCTGATGCCGGCTTGTGAAGTTCCAGGATTAATTGACACAGGCCTTATAATTTATGGCTTTCTATATAAGGCGTAGTGTAAGCCGCTTCTGTTGTGTGTGCGTACGGGGGATAAAGAAAGCCATGGGGATAGTCATTTGAGGATCCCATTAGCAAATAAAAAAGGGGGATGACAAAAAAACAGAGGCAGATTTATGTTCCCCCCTTCGGAGAAAGGAAGTGCATTATGGGAGCACTCAATAAATCCTCCAATGAGGCTGTGACACAGGATGCAGCACAAATCCTCGCCGCGGCCACTGGAATCAGGGCTCAGCAACATGGAGGAACATCACAGATTTTTTTTTTTTTGTCTCCCGTCCTCAAAGCCTCGCTGATCTGAGTGCAGCCCCTCGCCATTTGAGAAGACGGAGGACTTAGCGGCTGCGGCGACAGAGCCGGTGCCAGGCCACTGATCCCAGCACAGTTCTACAACCATCAGAGACAATAGAAAGAGCAGGAGAGTGAGTCAGGGTGGATAAGTTTAAGCTGCCTCCTCGAACCAGGAGGAGAGGGAGGGTTCCTGTGATCCAGCGATTACTGCTGCGAGATCAAAATGAAGCTCAGCAGCAAGCTGTGTTTCACTCGGCTCCTTACAGCACACTGAACTTTAGGTTTTTAATGAAAAAAAAAACCTTGCTCTTCTTTAGATAATGAGAAATCAAGACTTTTCTTTTCTCTGCTGTGTTAAATATGGAGCAAGCTGCATGGGTGGCATTTGTTGACTGTTTGCACACATATAGAGAAAGTCACAGATAAAAGTAAGTTTGGCTCCTGTAAAATATTATCAGATGTTTAAATAGTGATTTCATACAAAGTTTTAGAGCTCTCAGAATGCCAGAAATTTGAATTTGCATGCAATAGTAGCTAAAATAAAACAATATTAATAACTGTTGAATAAAACAGCAACAAAAATGACCTCCTGCACACCCAAAACTGATGAAGTTAGGTATTTGCCTTAAATTTCCAACCTGTGCCAAAGAAAGACTGACTTAACAGTGAACGAATACCAAACTTAGACATTCTCTTTAGCAGTAATAAAAGTCAAAATGAAGTGTTTCGTACAAAACTTACTGGCAGGAGTGGAATAAAAACAAGATGATCATACTCAAGTAAAAGTACAGAGACCTGGTTAAAGTTGACTTTAATAGAAGTAAAAGTTCTTTTCAATAAATCCTTTCAAGTGAAAGTGAAATGTAAGTCATTAGAGTAAATATACTAAGTGGTTACTTTTGATACCCAAGAATTACAGTTAGAAGTTTCCTTAATGTGCAATAATAACAAGAGAATATGAATCTCCATCCAGGTTTTTTTTTATTATAAGGTGACTTAACCTAAACTGAAATGTAACAGCTGTTTTGGGATGAAATGTGGGATTATTTTCTTACAATCTGCTAATGACCATCATGTGTTGTCAGAGACAAACTACCAGCCAAATTCATAACATTGGCTTTTTGTCATTATTTATTACCTCCGCCGAGGATGTTATGTAATCGGGTGAGTTTGTTCGTTTGTTTGTTATTTCGTTTGTTTGTTAGCAACATAACTCAAAAAGTTGTGGATGGATTTTGATGAAACTTTCAGGAAATGTCAGAAATGGTATAAGGACGAACTGATTAGATTTTGGGAGTTATCTGGATCACCGTCTGGATCCAGGAATTTTTTAAAGGATTCTGTACTATTGGGAGATAGGGCTGATGGCGGAGGGCTGTGTGCTGCGAGTGCTTTTCTAGTTTATTCATGTATTTATTTATTTTTTTTACATAAATAAATATATTCAAATAAAAGTAAAATCACCTATTTTAAAAATTAAAAGTAAATGAAAAGATGTTCAGTTACTCAACAAACAAATGACTGTAATTTAGTAGGTTTTTTTGGGATACCTTTACTTTTTTTATAGGGCATTTTTAAATCAGTACTTTTACTTCCATTTAAAAAGTTTTAACTAGAGTAATTGCTCTTTTCCTTGAGTATAATGCTCATGTACTTCTTCCACCTCTGTTGACTACACAGTGGACCATGGAGAGAGAATGAGTCCACATCACATTCATAAGACTGGAGTGTTTATACCTCAGTGTTCAACATTTCAGAGTAGATTTTAACTCCCAAAGTGTGATTTTAACTCCATTCTGATTGAAATAGTCTTCAGTGTTGAAAGCTATTTGACAGTGTTGATCCACCAGTGTTAGTTCAACTCTGTAAAGAGTCAACTGGCCCATTGCCATCTGAAATCATGCCCTTGGGCAGAGTGTTTAGTTGTGTTTGGATGTTGCCTGTTAGTGATCCCTGTTGGATTCCTTTGATGATTTTTTTTGGATGGGTTGTTGTTGTTTTTGATGTAAGACATGTTTGCACCATAAGTGAAGTTATCCACTGAGTTAGAATTCCCACCTTGACTTCAGGTGCGTATTCTTCATCAGTATGCATTGCCTTGCTAGGAGGTTGATTCTCTGCTTTGTTCTTGCCACAGAAGACCAACCTTGCCACAGATTTTCAAGAGTTACTGCAGCTCTATCAAAATGTAATATTTAACACTTTCAAAGTGCAGTGTGGGCCAACTCAGACACTTTAAAAGTGTTAAATTGAACGCTATATGAGTTTAATTAACACTGAATATTTTTGCTGTGTATTTTACTTTGTTATATAGGTGTGACTTTACCTAAACAACCTGGTTGGAGAGCTACTCTCTTGTTCTTGCTACTTAGTACTTAAACTTTCAATTGAATACATCAGTTTTACTTGCCTAGATTTATAAGCCAGTACTTTCACTTTTACTAAAGTAAATTAACTTTTACTTGAGTACAACATAAATGTACTTTTCCCACCTCTGGTAATTAGTCACTTTCCATCCCTTGTGGGCCTACTGAAGTTTAAATATTTCCTTTGAATCATAATTAAAAACTCAAGGAATTGTCTACAGGCATTATGCTCTCCGTAATTTCTAATTCTTTGTCATGTTAAAGTAATTTAGTGGGCGTCAGTGTTTATGCACAGCTGTGAAGCTGTCATTAGTATGCAGGTACTTAAAGGAAAAGTTTTAGGGACCAGGAGCTGTTGCTGTTTTTCTCCTCTGATCTCTTAACAGACACTTATATTAGTGCATGCATCTCCAAAGATACTAAAGAGACTTAATATGATGTATCTGCTGACTAGAATTTAACACTTTGAGAGAATAGAGGCTCTGATGAAGGGTGAAGCAGAGACGCTGGTCTTTTTCATCAGTCAGACAGAATCCTGAAGCTTCCTGTATGTCTGAACAGAGGTTGTGCAGAACTACTGTGAAACAATCAGGAAATCCTCTCTCACTTTGTCACTGCTATGGTTCAGCAACAGGACGCCGCCACTTGCTCTCAATTGATCACCCGTTAGTGTCTCTCTCAACTCATGGTATCTTTCGGTTGCAATTCAAGTGTGTATCTGTTTTGTTTTCTTCAGAACTTAATGCTTTGATGCAGTGGAATGTAAGAAAAGCAGATGTTGCATAATTTAAAATTTGTGGTATTAAAAGTATAAAAGTACTGAAAAATTTGGCAACCTTAATAGGTGCCAAATGCTGCACATTTCCTCCATCTTTTCCTCTATTTTTGTGCACTCAGTATTTTAATCTCTTCAGTCTATCATCTTTTAAGTAGGGGCTTGGCTAAGAAGAGACCCAATGTGTGAGCATGTTTCTCAGTAGCTAAGCAAACTGGGTGTACAGCACAGTTAGTGGATACCCCATCTCTCTTTTTCTTCCTCTTGTTTTTTCCTTTGCTGTCTGAGTGGTCACGGCTGACTGTACTTGGAAACAGATATTCAGCCAGCCAGGGCCCATTGATTTGCCCAACAAAGTGTGTGTATGTGAGAAAGTGAGAGGATTCGAAAGGAGCAAGGCCAAGGACCTCAGTGAATTAAGTTCAGATCTCTAGTGCTGTTGAACCTAACTATCAATTCCTGTCGGTCAGTCAGAAGTGGCAGTTTAACGTGGACATTTGTGTCCATCTGTCAGGTAGATGTTGAAAAGGTAGTTTCTTAGCTTATACTACAGTTCAGCTTGCACCTGTAACACTCATCCAAGGGATTTTTAAGGCCTTTATTCCTTATTTGAGAGAGAGGGCAGTGGGTAGAGCTGGAATCAGGGAAGAGAGAGAGGCCATCAAGATTGTAGACATTTGTAGACCAAAATGCTTCAGAGTTAAAAGTCCCTGGAGCCTCCCCAATTAAAAAAAACTGAAGTCCTCGGGCCGCCCCAAAGACTGATCCTCCCTCGCCACTGGTAGCATCCACCACTTTTTAGGTCAAGCCAATGAAGGGAGTGCAAAGGATGATGGATAAACGAGGTCCAATGGTGACTGTGGTGCTCACTTCCCTTTTTACCTTTAAGACCTACCACTGCTACATGCCCACAACGACGCTGACACTTCTGTCACTGTGATGTTAACTCTCTGAGGATGGCACTGTCCTAATGACAGGAAGAGATGTGTTTTCAAGATTAAATAACTTGAAATTGTAGGCACTTAATTTTTCATCTGGAAGCCCTCCGTTGTGCGTTCTAATGGTGCTACCCACACCGTCGTAGCTTTGCAGAGCGACATTTGTACAAAGTACTTGTTCTTTTAAAACCGATAAATAAGATGGCATGGTTTTACACACTGATCTGCCTTACTAGACCAGCATTGACATGAAGTTGTATGTTGATGCTAACACTAGTTAGCTAATGTTACAGAATAGCAATGCAACACTACATTATACTATTTTACTAGCAAAATAGTAATAATAACCATTTTGTCACACCTGGATTTATTGTCCTAAAAAGCTTGTGAAACATCAACCCTGAGCTGCACATTCAAGCTCTTTACATGCTTTTTTCAGGACAACCTGGACATTCAGACACAAGTGCTGCAGTCATGTGACTTGAAATTTTAAACAAATGGAAAAACAACAGAAACAAAAATAGAAATTAAAACTCAAAGATTTTTATGTATGACACAGTAAACAATAATGACTAAGCCTTTGATCTGCACAAACTTGTTCTCCCATCTCTTGGGGACCAAAAAGTGAAAAAAGTAATTGTGCTGTGATAAAAAGTTTTCCAAATTATTCACAAAAAAGTCCTTGTGCTTCTTTGTGTCAGCTTTATTTGTGCAATTATTCCTGGCAGTTCCTGTCTGCAGTGACACAGAGGGACACATCACAGCCTCTCTGTGTCTCTTTCTCTCCATTATGAGCTGTTCAGGCTGTCTCTACCATGATCTAAGCGTGATGACATGCACAGTTTGACAAAGTATAACGCAACAACAGGACAGCCTGCTATGGCTCGCCACTGCTTGCCACAGCCAATCACAGTACGTTGTGGGATTCAAAATAGACGATATGGAGGATAGTGTTAGTTGCAACGGTCAAAAATTGATTAAAAATGGGGAAAAAAATGTCCAATATCAGAGTTATTGGTGTGGATTCAATCTTTAAGACCCCATAAAGTCAACCAAGTTCCAGGCTTGCTAGAAAAGCTTCCATTGGGGCTACAAAGACATGGACGGCACCATTCGAACAGCCAAACAAAGGATCAGAGGAAAAAAAAAGTATGTGGCTATAATTTTTAAAAGTTATTTAGTCAAATCCAAAGACGCTATTATTTCATAATTAACCTTCATTTTAGGGAACGGTGAAAATACTCCTGTATTGCAATGTGGACATCTTGAGTTTCTCCTGCAAAAACTCTGAATGGTCACAATTTCATAGAGACACACTGTGAAGACTTTACTCAAGCAAAAGTTTGTCTAACTGTAAGTAGCTCAGAAACAGCTGCTATCGGAGGGGGCTCCCTGATTGGTGAGTCAGCAGACAAATCAGAGCCGACGGGACTCTTTGACCACTTTCACCTTAAAATACACTTTTATGTTAATCATATTAAAGGCCTGCATTTGACTAAAAAGCATCAGAGAAGCATTAATTATCCTGCCAAACTGTGTTAAATACGGCATTGCTGTTGGCTTTGATCAACAGGTCAGTTTGTTTTGGAAGAAACTTCTTTTTTTAGATGCCAGTAAAGACAATGAAGCGCTGCTTAGTAAAGGGTCATTTTAGACTGCTTTTTAAAAGTTACAGCCTCTCTCTGAACATGGATTAACAAATACAAAATGCTAATTTTGAGTTAGAAAGGATGAGTGGATTTGATGACTAATGATCCTAATGTTCGACTTCTCTGGTATCCAGAATAATTCAAGTAACTTTTCAAAGAAGCAAAGACGAGAGGGCAACGGGCAGAAAAGCCAAAGAAACAGTATGTAAAACAGAAAGAGGATGAGGGCTATTGAAGCGCAGTGTCTGCTCACCACACAGTGTGTTTCTTCTTTCTTAAACTACATTGTTAAACTTTGATAGGTGAAAATCAAAGCATGAAGTATGTCATTACAGCAGTGCTACGCACTTAGGCCCCACTTCCTCAGCATAATCAAGTTTGTTACACATTTGAGGATCCTGCCAGGCTCTCAGCATGCTCTTTCAGTGATTTGTTCTCAAGGCCTTCAGTACATGGAAAAGGCACCACTTACGCTTGCACATCCACACACCAAAGAGCTCTCCAGGATTTTCAAAGGACTTCTCCTGCCAGCACTTGAGTCCTCCTCTCGTCCATTTGCTCCTGTTTTCCTCCAATCACTTACCTCCAGTCCAATCTCACCAGTGGACTCTCTTCAATTTTTCAGCTTGAGGTGATGACACGCATGCCAGACACACGAACACGGGCTGATGAGTAGAAGAGCGTTACAACGACAGATAGCACCTGACCTGTCCCCCCCCACCAGCTGGGTCTAGCTGACCTCAGAGGAAATGATCAGAGGGTAGAAGATGGAGAGAGTTAGAGGACGAGTGAGAAGAGAGAGGGTCAGAGAGAAAGCTGCAGATCTTTGTCTCTGTGACTCATAAATCTTCACTCTTGACAAGTGGAGCTCTCAGAGCTGAGAGCAGACACAAGCTCTCCGGGCTCAAGTGTTGGCATTGACTTTGTGTGACTTGTATGTACTTAGTTAAAGATTCAATCAAACATACTTATTATAACCTTTGCCTTCTTTATGGTACTGCTCTGCATGGCTGCAGGGTATCCCAGCATGCACTAGTTAAGAGGTGGAAAAGTCTCTTAATTGCATATAAAATTAACACTGATGCCTCTAAATCAATGCTTCTCAAGCTGTGGAGCTGTTTTCAGTGGGTGCCTGGAAATAAATGTGGTAAAAAAAAATCCAATATGAACCGAAGTGCTGAGTGAAAATACATCCATAACTTTTATTTCACTCTGTTTTGCCATAATAACGGAAACTTTTTGGTGGTTTTCTTGAGGTTGTCTTTGATAACAAATGCAGTTCTTTCTGGACAATGCATTGACTTCTCAAGATCTTTGGAAAATGACTAATGTACACACTACCACAGTAATTTGAATAAAATCTAATATATGCATGCATGTCCTCCCTGGTGAGCTTCTTCAACATGCTTGATTTGTTCAGTGTTATATGTTTTTTCCCCATCTTTGGTCCAAACTGCAACTTTTTCATTGAATTCATTCTGATGGTTGAAAATTTCCTGTGATCAGTGTTCTGGTTGCTCCTTAGGAAAGTGTTGGTGGGCCCAGAGGCTAGGCTGCAGTGCTAAAATGGAACATCAGCAACAAGACTGAATATTTCCAGGGCTAAGTGCTGGGCTGCATGGGCACAAGGGTTTGGGAAATGGACCAAAATTATATCTTGATTAGAGATGCACGGTGCTGAATTTTTGCCTGTATCCAAAATGCAGATATTGACAAATTCATATTAGCCAATACCAATACCGATACCAATATTTGAATATGTTTTTTCAGACCTAAAACTTAAGTCCCTTTAACACACTTTAAGTTTTGAGGATGAACAAAGAAATGAAACTGAGTCAGTTAACTACACTTTAAAGTTTAAAGAGTGAGCATAAATAAAGAAAAAGACTTCAACTGACATAGGTCTGTTGGTCTGGTCCAAAGCTCAACTAACTTATTAGTATATAAGGCCAAAATGTATAGTTGATACATGCTGATAATCACAGCCTAAATATGGATGGAAAAATCAGCAGACATTTTGATATATGCAGATACCAATACCAGGCTGATAATATCGTGCATCCCTAATCTTTATATTAAGTAGCTCCATGGTAAAACATATCAATGCTATTTGCTGTAAAGAAATAACAAATGGTTGTCATAATAAGAGAATTATAAAATTAAATATAAATCCAGCATCAGCCTTACATAACATATGTTTCAAAATGATCATTTCTCCATTATTGTCCGTTTGGTTGAATCAAAAATATAGAAACTTAATTAGCGTCTGTCATTTTTTTCAAACAGAAGAAATGTCAGTGTCTAAATGGAGCAAATATATCAGCAGCATTTGATTAAGTGGGTGAAAAATGACAGGAAAGGCCCTTTTGTAAATGTGAGAAATTAATTTTTGCAATTTAGATGGTGTGCAGAAGTTAGCCTGCAGTTTTGATAAGTAAAAGGAACATATTGGGCTACTATTTATCATGCTGTGGTATCAAATGGAAATGAATATAATTGATTTAGTTTTTACTTATACTTTAAATTCTTCATAAAAAAAATATAAATATATATATATAAAAAAACATTGGCTCCCTATTTCTCTAGCAATTTAGATAAATAACTTTTGGTCAATAACATGTTAATATTTGTGGTTCCTGCCATAAGTATGCTAGACCTGCCATCTTTTTTCCCATTTTACTCACTGAAGGCCAGAGGAAGTCAGAAGAAAAGTACACATCATAGAATGCATTTCTTTTCATTTGATTCCCAAATCATGACAAATGGTAAGACTTAAAAATGGTTTTAAATGTGAAATATCTGATTTTAAACACCTGAGAAGCAAAGAGATTAATTGGGAACAAATATTTCTGTTTCACAATTACTTGTGAGTTTAAAAACTGTTTTACAATCATCCAAATTCTAAGGAAACTACGCATTCAGCTCAGCTCTGAATGAGCATTATCTGCCTCTTTCAGTGCTGCAGTCATCCACAGTCTCCTTTGCCACACAGCCTGTTAAGAACCCGTCAGCAGCATGTATTTGCTAATGGTTTGCCAGCATGATCATTATCCTCAGGTATTGGGTTGCCCGCAGACACATTTATCAAGAGTTAATTCCTATTTCCTTCATTAAGCTAAATCTCAGCCCAAACAGAAACACACACACACACACCCACACACACACACACACAAAACCAATCCTAGTGCGATTTTGTCTTGATGATTGGGTTAAGTGCTCATCACTCCCATGTCTCTTCTCCTATCTGTGCTCCATTTCAATTAATCCGTCCATTTCCCCATGAAGGCAACAGTTGTCATCCCATATGTTAGCCACTTACAGGCTGAATAGGAGCTGGCAGAGCTTAAACCCTATACACCCAAACATTTCTGAGTGCATACAAACAAATAACAAAACATATGCTAATGTTTTTAAGGACTCTATATAGAAAAAAACTCAGAGAAATGTTTTTCAGTTACAATTATAGAAGCCTTTGGTGTCCCACTCCCCTTGACAGTTAAATCCCCATCAGCCTGAGGTCTACAGAGACATCACTGATTAAAAGACATGTATTTTAGTGCTGCTGGGTATGGCTAGTTACAGTCAGCCCCCAAGCATTGTTGCTGCAAAAGCTTTCATTATTCTGTAGTGGCTAACAGGCAAGGAATTTACCTGTTTACCTTCATTTTGTCAAACCACTGCTCATTTTTTTTAATGCTCCTTGAAATATGAGATGATATCTGTCTGGAAGAGCTTGGTTAAAAAAAATGCTACTTATGTCCCCACAACCTGTTTTTCCTGTTGGAAACTTTACTACTTTGGATCAGTTAGGGTCAAAATCTTGATTTATATCACATAAAAAAAAAAAAAAAAGAAAGAAAATAAATTCTACTTTCTGTATTGGAAATGTACAGAAGAACTGCCCTCTACAGGTTGTAACCTGGCACGACAGTTGAGTTTTTCTATTGGCTGATCTGGAGGCAGGTGACATGTGGTGCCAGCTTTTGATAGCAGATTGCTCAACAGTGAATGCTAACTATTCTCACAACCATAATCTTCAGCTGATAGCTGAAAATTGCAGGTAAAGTCAAGCTCCAACAATAACAGATATTGCTGTGACACTCAAGCATTTTGGGTAGTGTAGTTCTTTTCCCCTGAGACTGCCAATAAACTATGCTTCTCTTAAAATAAGGTTGAATACATATAGTCTTGTGTCTCTTATAGGAGCATACTGTAAACAATCATTTTTCTGTATGAAACATTGAATTTGGTGATGGCAACTGACTGTGGAAGTTAACAGCAGGCTCCACCAATCAGAGATGTCGCTGTGACACTCTGTGATTGTGGGGAGTGTTGTTCCTTTTTCCTGGGATCACAAATAAACCAGTTTTTTCACAAAAACTGGGTTGATAATATATGAAGTGTATGTCTTCCAGGGATTTCTGCATGCTTATGCAGTAGTCAGCTTGTGGAAAAATGTATCGAGCTAGGGACGTCCCAAACCTTCATCTCCTTCTTTAATGATGATGCATTGATATAATTAATCTAAAATGTGCAGGAAAAGCAAGTCGCAACTTGTAAGTCATATTACGTGACTGAGTCAACGATGGGTCTGTTACCTGGCTGCTTTTTAGTGCTGCTGGGAAACATGCTGATGACTGGACTCAGACTGAGCTGTTGTCTGTCATATCTTTCTGCTATGCTATTGGCGACATCAGTCATGCCTTGTGTATGCACTACAACACACGCATGTATTGAAGCCAATGACGACTGTGTTGCAAAAATCAGTTCAATGGCAGAAATTTTACAAGTGATAAAACTGATACCAGTTTACCTTCCAGCACTGCTTGGATGGTTATGAGATTATGGCTAATAATCAATTTAAAACAGCAGTGTAGACTTAGTGATGTCGTGGCTGATAAGGGACACTATTACTGGAGTAGTTGTGTCTTAACTGCCCTCCCTGTCCTGCATTTTTTGAAATTCCAAGTTAGATGCACAGCAGTTGAAACACCATAGTTGGGATTTAGTTACCCTCCAGGACCCTGCATCAATATGCCTTTGTATATGAAATACACACTGAAGCATCCTAGAATACCATGTAGACCTTTCAGCTGCAGCAAAGCTCTGTTTTGATATGAATGTTGTTTCATTCTCCCTGATAAGTGTTGCAAATTGCAAGTCAAATGTCTGGTTTTAAACAAACAGATATGAAGAAAGCTGTCTGACGCTGTCCTTGGTGCTGAAATGAGCCCATGCCACTCTTCAAGAAACTGCAGCAAAGGAGCTATCCATTGTGCTGAAAGCAGTCCTACAGGAGGATTTTGTCTTCCCATTAGCTCGTGCTGCGGCGTGAGTGGCCATTTGCATACAGCAGTGTGCTGGAATATTGGAGGGGTGGAGTTATGTGAGAACACACCAGGGACCTGACAGCCTGTCACAGCTATGATAAGGCTGAGCGGTGACTGATGAGTGACAGATGGACGGGTGAAA
The DNA here is from genome assembly GCF_018320785.1 of Cheilinus undulatus. Classification (NCBI taxonomy): domain Eukaryota; kingdom Metazoa; phylum Chordata; class Actinopteri; order Labriformes; family Labridae; genus Cheilinus; species Cheilinus undulatus. The sequence continues at coordinate 11,823,096 of NC_054866.1, forward strand.
ATGGCCAGGAATTGTGCAGCCTTTCAATGGCAGTGCTTAGCAGTTCTGTTTAACACTCTGCTCATACATAGTGGAACATAATGATAATGTAAAAGTGGATTATGGGATGTATGCTCACTAATTTAAAAACCTGTTTTTATTATAATCTCCTTAGTATGAGAGATAGGTTTCCACATTAACATGGTTTTCTGCCAAGGTTAGCATATTTTCAGTTCCTTTTTTTCATTTCAGCCTTTGCAATGGTTTTACTGTGGCATCTGAGGGCATACAGCAAAATCCTGGGTCCTCTCAAATCCAATATGTTTCCAGAAAATTGTTTTTAACAGACATGGTGGTATGTTTAACAACCTGCTGCACATGTTACTGATTTCAAACTCACTTACACTTCAAGTTGCTGTAAGTACCTTTAAGGTAGATATAAACACTCAGAAAAAACGATGCCTCAATTTGAGGTACAAAAGGAAACATTAGCAAAAATATCGACTATTTCCCTACAGTCATTTTTTGTACCTGTAATCACTGCACTCAGCAGAGTAGGCACCAGTTGGAGTGATAGACAGAAGGCTACAGGACTTAGAAAGGCTCTTGATGAGCAATGCATTTGACTCTTGAAAGGAAGATTTTTTTTATTGTTAAAAAGAGTGTTTCCAAAATCCCCAGAAGCCTAATGTCCGTGCAACCATTAAATAGAGGCTGTTGTACTCCTGGTGGATGGCCAGGGTTCAAATCTGGCCTGTGGCTCCTTTCCTGATTTCTCTCCCAGATTCCAACACTATCCACAGTCCTATCTGTGTAAAGGCACAAAAGCTCAAAGATAGCCCATAGATGCATCAGCTAGCATCCTACAGATAGCTTTAGCTAGAAGAGTTGCATACAACATCATACGGAGAAAAGATACTGGAAGCAAAAAGATGATCAAAAGCAGATAAACACATTAAAACATGGCTACCAAACAGCTTGCTAAGTTGTCCTGCCTAATGCCCTAATCCAGGGGTGTCAGTTATACCTGTGGTACAGTTAGACCCAGCCCACTAGAACATATCATAATATTATTATAGCTGTCCAACCATTATGAGGTCTGCAGTTTTCTTCCAGTACAGATAAAAAGTCAGGAATGTAGGAAAGGAAATTTGTGTTTTGATTTCATATTTTCAATTTTGTAGCTCACAATTATGACTTAAACTTATGATTTTCACTTTTTATCTTATATTTTTACCTTTAAGGTTAATAGTTCTAAGTAATAAGTCAGATTTTGACCTTTTTATACCATTATTTAAAAATTTATTACACATTATGACCTTTTCAAGTAACTTTGATCATATTTTGAGCTTTTGGATTCACAGTTCAAAGTTTTTACTCATAATTTGACCTTTTAAACTAATGATTTCATATTTTATCTCTACGACATGATTGCAGTCTTCTATTTCATATATTTGATGTTTAAAAACATAATTTTGACATGTTTTTTGAGGTTTTGAGCCTTTAAACTTTTCATTTAGAGGTTTTTTTTTTTAGAGTTATTAATCATTAGTGTAATAAAAAAGCACTCTGAAACATGGTGAATGTGTGAAATGTTAGTGTAACTCCCCAGGTTTTATATGCAAAAAGAATGATCGATCTATCTTATCCGGTTTCAAATCTGCCGCCAATCAAAAATGGATATGCTTATTGTAGCTCCGGGACTCCGCTGGGTTCTATAGGGTTAAGAGGAATCTTAGTCAAGTCTAATTAGTCTAGGGTTAGAAAAACTGTCATAAAAAACATTGCATTACAGTAATTTTTTACTTAGTACACTATTTTGTATGACATCAAGTAAAATTGATTGTTTAATAATATTTATTCAAATAGATCAGTGGTTCTCAACTGATCTGGAGTGAGGACCCACGGCTACCTCCTTGTTAACCAACGTCTACCCACATTTCTGTTTTTGTTTAACCATAGCTTAATTTTTTAATGCAAAAGCATACTATAGACTTTTTGCCACATCTAGTTTTTTTCCAGGAGTACCTCCACAACCCACTAAAAATGGCTTTGCGACCCCCTGGGTCCTGACTCACCTGTTGAGAGCATCAGAAGGATCATTTCACAAGTGAAACACTGTGGTAGTTTTCTGGTAATATGATATCCAGTCATATTTAAAAATAGTCACGGTATTGCTTAATTACTGTCATGATAAATCTTCTTTGTAATTTTCAGGTTTATTATAAACTCCTTCAGCATGTCTGTCCGAAGAAGCAGCACCCCTGTTTGTGTTTGAAGATATGATTATGGTGATGAAAGAACTGTTAACTATGAAGAGCTAATTTGTCAAATAACTGTCCAAACAGGGCGCACCATTTAGGAATGCTCACACTTGTGGATCATGTGATGAACAATCCAGAAGTCAAACTGTAACAGTCACTGCCCCGTATAATGCAGTCTAATATTAGGTACAGTATAAAAACACTTTCATTTTCTTTCTGAGGGCACATCAGCAATTAAAAATATGCTTTAAACTCAACGTATAGCAGGATGGAGCTTGCCATCATGGCACATGCAATGAGCCGTCTCATAGGTATTAATCAAATTGTCAAACACAATTCAGACATAGCATAAGAAGTTTCTGCCTGCCAGGGACACAGCCCTGTATTCACTAAGTAAGAGACAAAGGCTCGTTTGATCCTTTGACATGATGTAACCAACTAAAAACCACTTTCTGAGTCCCTGTAGTGAACAAAGTGTCCCAGCATTTTTATGGTCTGTAGAAGGCACATTTTCCCTAGCCCGCCCACTGAGAGTAGACTATGCAGGTTGGCAAGTGCTTCGTTTGAGCCGCTTCTTGTAAAATGTAATTTTTATAAAACATGGTGGTAATATGTCATACTGTATAGAAAAGTTGTTTGCGATCACATGATGCTGAATGTCCGTTGGGGGTCAGGAAGTGGATGAGTCATTAGGGGGAAAGTTAGTACAGCCTTCAACATACATTGAGTACAATCTTCTATGCATTACCAAAAAATGGCTGAAATCAGCTTTAAGATGCACCACTGGCATTGTCTGGTGTACTGCGTTACAACCAGGATACATTATATGAAGTAAAAATAAAAAAAAAAGAAATATATTTTGAAGATGGAAGAAAATTTGCATGAAAGCTATGACTTTTATTAATGAATGAATGTTAAAAAAAAATCACTGCCTCTCCCTAGTGAACACTACAAAGGGTGATTTCTTTACACATATGCCCTGACTGGCCTTATATAAGCATTGCTGTAAAAAAGTTATTGAAAAAATCTTTGCTTTTGATGACTACAGCTACATCCTTAACAGACAAGTTTGTCTCCCTGTCACTTCCAAGCTGTTTTGCTTGATTTTAGCCACTAAAATAATGATTTTTGAATGTTAATGAGGGATGAAGTAGCACCAAGAATACACACTACTAATGAACGGGAGCATAATTTGGTTTAAAAAGAACCTCAACCTAGCATCTTTTGACAAAGAAATTTCAGGGACCTTAAACTGGAGGCCTTATTGTGAATAAAACAAAGAGATGATACTGTGTTTGTGTGCATCCATTACTCTCTAGCATCAGGGGCAAAGAGCCAAGAACCATAAAACATCTAAAAATAAATAGACTGAGTTCCCGCAGTCTGTGGAGTATTGAGTTGTGGCCAGAGACTCGCATAGTGGCTGCTCTGCCATATTTTAAAGCTGCTTTAGAAATTCTCTGCACAATGATCCATGAATCCTGCAGCTTTGTGATGAGTTTATGAAGAGGTGTATGCAGCATGTTTGTGTGCGTCATAACTTATGAAGGACGACACATCAACACTTGAAATATGTCCTCGTACTATATTGTGTCCTTCCCAGGAAGACATCTGTAGCAGTGTTTGCTCACATACACCCATGCACAGGTGGAGTGTTTGAAAAGAACAGGTGGGACAGGCTTTGTGTAGAAGGCCTGTCACGGATGCAGCAATTTTATCCCTCTGCTGTAAGTGGGCCATTCATGCACACACACACACACACACACACACAGATAGATAGCGGCACACACTGTGAGCTCCTCCTCTCCCCTCTGTTACAGTGCTCACCTGTTCCCTGCGGCCATTGCACAGGTTCACTAATTTCATGCCAAACGTGCATGCATGGGTCTGTGTCTATGTATGCATGTTCTTGTGTCTTGCTTAAATCCTCTGGGGCCTGATCTCTCTGCAGGGTTGTCTCATTTTTAACAGGACACTGAGGAAGTCATTTCTCCCTCTGTTTTGTAGGAGAAATCAGCAGAACAGAGCACACTTATGTTTATCTGTAAATCACTGATTACCATTAATTATCATTGTAAAGATTCGTTAAAGTGTTTATATTATGCACATTGTTTTTGGATATGCACTTCTAAGACCAGAAATATACTTGCTTTAAACTATGTGGTCACATTGTGACTGCCGCACATCCCTAGCATCAGTTTTACATGCCGGCCACACACATCCTCAAAAATTTATGCAATATGAATGCAAAATACAGTATATGAGGAATGCAATGATTATGGATATCAACACCAGGATTTTCGTGAGACAACAATCAGTGTAACAATCATCTTGCTAATGTAAGGATACATCATTGTAAGTTTGATAGTGTATAATATTAGCTTTAAAAGTAAATTAGTGGTATCAGCAGATATGAAAACTTCTGCCAATGTTTACCACTGATATTTTGGATATAACTATTTTTAGTAAGTGGAGTTTTACCCCAAAACTCCATGTGTTCCGTGTTCAGTCTGTCACTGCTTCATTGAGGCAACTGAGCTGATCAGTTTCAGTTTTACTCAGTGAGAGTGCCTCCACCGGTTCTGCTGCGTTGTGTCTCTATCACATTTTATATGGTGCCTAAATTGATACTTTGAGAGGAAAAAAGTGTACGAAAGTCAGCGGGAGACTAAAAGCTGTCTAGGTAAAGTAAATGATTCACAAAAATATCTTCATAAGATGCCAGTGAAATATGGGATAAGAAAAGGAAACCGGTGTAACTTAACCAGTAATTCAAGCAAATTCCATAACCATTTTCTTACCTTCTATTTGGGGTGCTGGGGTATGAAAATGAGGTATCGGTACCTGTGTTGCAGTGTTAATTCCGTCAAACTAAAACTATAACTAAAAATGTTCCTCAACAGCCTTTTTTCATGACCAAAAACCAGACTAAGACTAACAAAAAATGATCTGTCATGACTAAAACTGACAAAAATAAGTTTAGTTTTCGTCAAGATAACTAAAACTAGCCTAAAATGTAATGTAGTTTACATCGGACATTCAAAATCCTGATATTTCTCAGCTGTGGGTAAATCTGTCAAAAACAATGCAGCTGCATCTCTTCTGCCTCTCAGCTGTAGAAAGCAGGGACTCCAGGTTTGGCAGAGTGCAGAGAACACACTATGGAAGCTGGAATTGTCAGTATTTATTGTATGAACTTTAATGATGTTGGATGCTCTCAGGCACTTTATATAGTGTTACAGACTCTGTCTTTTTCTTAATCTTGATGTTTGTACGTCAGTGTATGTTTGAGCTGTGTACGTTGCACTACTGCTCAAGGCAAATTTCCCCTCAGGGACAATAAAGTATATCTTATCTTATCTTAAAATAAATGCTCTGACTGAAAGTAAAGACTAAAATGTGAGGACTTTTTATGGACTACAACTAGACTAAAATTTTTTGAGTTTTTGACGACTGAAATGAGACTAAAACTAAAATGCATTTCATTTAAAGACTAAGACTAACACTAAAATTAAAAATATCTGGCAAAATTAACACTGCTCTGTAGGTACCAAGTGTTTTGGTACCGGCAACACATTGGTACTGGATTTCAATACTCATCCCTATCCATCACGGCTTCTGAAATTTGGAGCCCTCCACAGCAGATACTGGACTTTTATTTTTGCCACATGCCGGACCCATTTGCATCAATTCATCATGGAGCAGGATTGGAAGTTTTGAATAATTTCAGAATAACATGACAGATAGTATTTCATTTTACTACAAAATATAATGCAGCATAGCAGAGCACAGAGTCAGGTCAGAAGGAGAAGAGGAGGCACATTGATTTATAAATAGGTTACTTACTCATCAGAAGCACAAAAATCCACATGAAAGGACAAAAAAAGAGAAATATCCAAGCAAGTCTACCCTTCTCCAACACTTACAGTTCAAAATAATTCACATGTATTTGTTCTGTTTTTACCACACTAACGTAGTTTCTTTGGGGTGTCAGTCAGGAACAGTCTCATCATACATTTAACCATTGAACTGAAAAAAGATAGAAAGTTTTACTTGGCAGAGAAGGCTCTGCTCAGAAGATGCTCCCTAGACTTTCCAGGGAACACATAGCTAGAAACCCCTGTATGGATGGATACATTATAAACAAAGTGTACTGAAAACAATAGAATTTGTTCAAAAGCATGAACCCATAGTAGTATGAATCTGAACAAGCTCTAGGCTATAAAAGAGGAGGCTGGGGTGGAGGAGGTTATGCTTTGCCAGCAGTAGCAGCGTGGTGCATCAGCATTAATGTAAGCATTTATGTGTTATCGTTTAAAAGCCCTGTTTAATCTATCAGGTTTATATTGTGGCAACCCTTTTTTGATGCTGAAGAATTGTTTCTGTTGGAATATTAGGATCAGGAGAGAATAGTAGTAAGTTAGATGACTCTAAAAAGTTGTGTTGTGGCAAGGACGGCCTGGTGGTTGAGTCACACCTCATGTGAGCTGGTCCAGGTCTGGCCTGTGGCTCTTTCACAACATGTTCCCCACTCTCTCGTCCCAGTTTCTGCTCCAATCTCTCTAGTACAGCCAAAAAAAATCCCCAAAATAAATCTTTACAAAGAAAAAAAAAGTTGTTTGTCAGTTGTCTGACTAATGTGTAGATGGTGGGTGCTGTGTTGGTTGGATCCTAAAATGGACTGAATCACAAGAAGCATGACTTTCTAGAGCTGCATGGCAAATTTGTGCACAGCAGTTGTGTAAATAATTTTGATAATGGGGAGGAAACACACTGACAGCCATGGGCGGACGGTCTCATTTTAAACAGAATGAGTGGCTTATGTGTTGTCGAAGTAAACATCTTTGTTAACGGATTAAGAGCATTCAATTTTTGACTAACTGTGCCCACCTCTGGAAATTCCAAATGTGCGCCTGTGTCCCTTTTCATGAAGAAATAAAGAGAGGGAGAGAGCTAGAGAGAGAGAGATGGGATAGTGAGAGTAGCTGTCAGCTCACATACAACCCCAAGAGGCATTTGCAGTTAGCAAAATAACAAATTTGTCACAACTTGATTGTTTTTCAAACCGGTATGTCCCTATGTGTTTATAGTGATTTAGACCAGCTGTCACACCGCACCGCTGCTTTACCTCATATTTGTGTCCTGTGCGTCTTCATCCTTCACTCCGGTCCTGCGGCAGACTGTAGCCTGGCTGCAGCAGCTCCCCCCCACGTTACCGGGAGGAGGAGGATCTGGGTCACCGTGTACCTGCACCTCCCATCGCTTTGCACCCTTTCACTCCCCCCTGTGTTCACGTTCTCTTCTATCTCTCTCCATCTTACCCTTATCCATGTCTGTCTTTGTCTTATCTCAGTGCTCATAATATCACTAATTCAATCTCTTCTCTCTTTTTTATGGTTTTCATTCTTCCGTCCTCATCTTTCTCCATGCTCCTGCTGGGATTTTCTGGTGTAGCATTAGCGTGGAGGTAATTACCGATGGCAAGGCTTAGCCAGGTCTTATCTCACGGTTCTTCCCCTCCCTCGGGATCTGTCTCTTGTCTTTCTCTTTGTCTTTCAGTCTTTGCCTCTTTCACCGGGACCCCATGGAGAATCTCTCTGTGGGTAGATGTTGGGTTAAGGACATTTCAAAGCAGAAATTTAAAACCAGGATTTTGCTGTGGGAGCTGCTTTTGTTGACTTTATATGTATACTTTATCAAGGCCGAGCATACCCTAAAGAGACTGCTAGCATCAAGAATTAGCATAAAATAAATAACTTGCATGCAAAGGCACAGACTTTTGTCGCACATTCACATGACATTCATGTAAGCAAGATTCTTTTTTTTTTTTTGCAAGTGTGCAGAAAATGCAAGCATTAATCTTGATTTATTCTCCACATGCATGCACTCTGTCGCTCATGTTTGGACATCCTGGCCTGCAAGCTAATAATAGGGTTGTGAATAATTAAGGCTCATTCATTAAACACTCAAAAATGGCTGGCAGGAGACACTCTCTCACTCTTAGGGCCTCTCTGTCTGCACCCCTCCGCTGCTTCCTTGCCCTCTATTTGAATATCTTGTCACTTGGAGACACACTGTGTTAACATGGATGCTCATGTGCGTGTATCTGAAGGTCACTCATTTTTCTAACAAGCACATCATTATTAAATCATGAATCCACCTGCAGCTCACCCGCCAATCCTTCCTCTCGCTGTTTGGCTCCCATGTTGTGCTGGGGTTTCATGTCTCGTGCTGTTATTTTCTTGCTAATGTGCGAACGCAGCTGTGGTGTTGAATTTTTTTCGTACATGTGTTTGTGTGTATTTCTGTGTTTTTTTAAGTGCGTGCCCTCCCTCGAGTTCTAATTATGATGGGAGTGGATGGTTGGCCTCGTCCTAACATCTGTCTGTGAGAGTGGAGGGGCTCCGCACGAGCTGCTAGCCAGGGATCACTGTCGGAGGGGAAGGCCATGTTCAGCTGCATAACAAGCCACAGAGCTGCACCTTGCAGAAAAGTTCATTTAATTACAGCCTCCTCCAATCAGTGTACTTCTTTTAATATTGTGAACCAAATGGTCAGGGCATAACCTTTAAGATGGCCATGCCTCCATTGACTTTTCCTGTAAATTCTTATAATTGGCATGTATGTTTGAAAATACATAAACTAAACCTATCTTCTCTGTGGCGTCCTGATGGTGGAATAAATAACAGGAGTAGCTGATATATTCTTAGTATATCGGTCAAAAAGCCAGATCAGGTATTTAGCTGATCCATGGGACTTATCCCTGGGACTATCACTGCTCAGTTCAATGCTATTTCATAGGGCTGGGCAATATGGCCTAAAATTTATACTGTGGTATTTTCCTTTCTCCTTTACAGTAACAGTATTTTATTGTGGTATTACAACATTTAGGGAGGTTATGCATTCGTATGAAGTCTCTCTGTGTTCAGATTTTTGTAACTGCATTTATAGTTTTCAGTTTCATTTCTCTCCTGCTGCTCCAATTGGTTCAATCCATCAACATCATCTACATTAAATCTTTACAATTCCCCTATCAATGCCTTACTTCTGCGTGCTTCGAAAAACAGTTTTTGGGAAAGACAGTGAGCGCGAACAAGAACACAGAAGTAGTGATGAGAATTTCAGCTCTTTTCAGTGATCCAGGTCATTTGGTTCAGCTCAGCAACAAGAGCCAACTCTCTAGGCTCTCAGACGGCTCTTTATTAGGGGACCAGTTATGGTTATTATTTGACCTGCCAGATTTGGCAATTTCATGATATATGATTAAAGACCCTGTAAAGTGAAATCCAAAGTTTTTGTCTTAACACACTAGAAATGTTGGAATATGGTTGCTGTAAACATGTGAAAACTCTGAGATCTACATGTGACTAAGTTCTGGATTTAGACCTTTAGAAGGTTTCTCACCTCTTTCCTGGCTTGGTTTCATGCGGGTGGGGCCAATATGCAGGCTCATGATGTCATGAACCCACAGTGGGGAAGACCCCGCCCCCTAACAGTACAATACAAAATCACAGAGCAGTTCATCTCAGTACAGTCTGTTGTTAGCTGATATCACTGCCTTCATTGAAAGTTAACAGTCAGTTAAATGTTGTTTTTTTGTTCATTGTGAGGTAAATTTACCAAATCTATCAGCCACAGGGGACTATGGATCATTGAAAGCATCATAACAGAGACCTGAGCCAGAAAACAGACTTTGTCTCTTCTCTGGCACAGAGCCGGCAGCTGCGCTCAGATCATAAGGTCAACATTCAGATTGTAACATTTTTTTTAATCTGAGAGGATCGTATTTCTCCTGAGTGGGCGTGGCTTCAGCTCATTCAACAGACACGCCCACACCATCCTGGAGCAGGTTGAACTGCTTCATTTTCCATTATTTTGAAGCTTAATTTCATAAACTTAGAGATGTTTTAGGTGACTGAAATTTGATTTGGTGGTTCATAACACAGTGAACTATCATACAACAAACCTCAATACAGATTCATTTTCACTTTACAGGGTCTTTAATATTCCTGCTGGTATGTCAGTCCAACTGTGCTAAGTTTTTTGAGTTGAAGAAAATATAATGGCATTATTGTTTTAAATATACTGAAAATGAAATCTGCTCACTGGTAGGGCTGTATGAAACACCTGATATAAAACAGTACTGTTATACCATCAAGCTTGTGTCCCTAATGGAAGATGTGCCTGTGAATGTGTATGTAGAAAATATCATCCCTGCTAATCAATCATGTAACATACTCACAACTACATAAAAATAATCTCAAACAGGATCCGGCTCCTCTTGTTAACAGAAAAGAGCTGGCTCTTTGAACCGACCCGTTCACAAACGACCCAAACGAGAAGTCGAGGAAGCAAACATGTCGGACAGTCACAAAAACAGGCCAAAGCTGTCGCAAGTGTGTCTCAAATGATGCGAACAACACACTATTCAATGTCTGTTGAACAGCGATTTCACGCAAGACATGCATGTTTTTTCACAAGAACTGTTAATATTGTTCAATTTATTTCTATATGTCCAGAGATCTAGTATCCAGAGACTTGTCTTATATTTATTTTAAGGTTTCATCTTTTAAAGAAAATGAGCTGTATTGTAATGTAATTCAAGTTTAGACTGAAGATCCAGGGAAAGTTTTTTTGTTGAGCTGCTTCCAACAAAAAAGAGTGTGTTTGAATATTTCGGCATGTTCTCCTTCCATCAACTTGTTGTTTTCCATTTGTGGCTACCAAAACTGTTTATTATAGCCCTTAATTGATGTGTGCTTGACAATGAAGATGGCCAACATCATGTTTAGCCTTGCTTCTACAATGTAATTCTTCAAGGGAAGTGGCGTACACCAGTTCAAGGCCCTTGTTTCTGCTTGTGCAATGTTAACATGACCATCATGTGATATGAGTTTAATCTCTTTACCAGCTCCTCAAGGGGGATTTTGTTTTCTTGGATTCCCTTTCTCTGTTAATTTGAAAGTTCAAATGATAGGCATGACCTTTTAGACATCATTGGAGTTTAAGTGCAAGTGTGTTGGACAGAATCAGCCCCTGAATTATAATTTTTATGCATCGTGGAATGCATGCAACCAGTGTTGGAGCTTTCACAGCCACATGTTGGATGAAAGGAAATTAAATATCTGAAGCCTTTCAACATGTTTGTCCTCAAGAGTAAAGACAGAGAGAGAAGATCAACACAGTGACAGTCCACAGAGAGCGATCTTTGAGAGATCAAGCGTGAGCTTATAAAAAAAGGTGGTCTCAACTTAGAGGAGCATAAATTACTACACACAAAACTCTTTCATATTTAAGGACCACATTAAAATATTATGACAAGGCTGGGCTTTGAGATAGCAGGATGCCTTTTTTTAGATTTTGTTTTTTGTATGTATAATAAACTCTTGGTATATTTCTCCTTTTTCCATATTGAGGGAACATAAATGGATTATTTTCCAACTCCATCTTGATTTATATTTACAGGTGTTGGCATACTTGCTGTTTGTGATTTCCGTCATTGCTGTAGATCTTTTTCAGAGAAGCTGCATGGAGCTGCTAGGATTTGGTGCCTTGCTCAAACATTACTGTAAGCTGGTGGTAGAAAAGCAAATGCTTGGAGTTTCTGTTTGAAAATTCATCTTCACCTTTTTTTCGTGCATCACAGAATGTTTAATCTGGTATAAAACATATAATAACTCTTTCGTCTAAAAGGTTATCTGTGTCTTGTTTACCAGACACCAGGCTAAAATAGACTTTTTATTGCACTACAGTCCGTCTAAAGCAGCGTCATGGACATGCACACATGCTTTCATACTTTCTGCATAGGCCTTTTATCGTTATTCGAAAGCAATAAACTAAACTAAACCTCCCATTCTAAAACTAGGGCATCGATTTTCTGCCATTGAAGTGAGCAGTCTTCTGTAGCGGCTCTTTTCTTTCCAGGATGTGGCTCGCAGCCTGAGTTCAAAGTGACACATGTAACTAAAGTGTTAGATGATTTTGGTTGGTCAGACTTCTTTCTTTGTCAGTTCTAGGTCAGGTATGTCAAGTTCATTCTCTCTGGGGGCCATCACTTTACTACAGTGGATTGATAAAAGAGCGACTGGGCATTAAAGCTGCACCTAAACCTGAGGGAGAAATATTACTGTGCTCTCCATCGACTTTGTAAAGCACAAAGCTGCGTGCTTTACACATTTATCTATGATTAAACAACAAAGAATTGTGTGAAAGTTACTTTGTGCTAAAATGCATCACAAACAGGGTAACCCCTTGTTTCCACTTACAGTATGTAAAGTTGTGGAAGTAAGTCAACCAGAAGTCCATTAATTCCTATGAGAATCTCCAACATGCCTGCCAAACATCTCATAAATGTGTTCATTTTTGAGAAAAAAGTGACATTTTTGAGATTATTAAGTCTTACATTTCCAAGTTTTAAAAATTGACCAAAATGTGATTTGTTTTTCTTAGACTTAAGAGTCAACAATAGCCTTTGCATGGAAGAAAGTCATACAAGATGCCTTGCACAAGCACTGCAGTTGAGAGCTGTAGTAATTGTGCTTTTTTACTAGGAATGAACAAAAAGGAAATACTGTGATACTGTGATTTTAGCCCAGAATCATCACATTATCATTAGCATCTGGACTTTGAAGAAACGCCACTGTGACTGGGGCTATTCAGAGGGAAATGGCTTGCTGACAGGATCTGAGAGACAGTCTGATCAAACTAGTGTTTTGAGTTTAGCTTCTAAAAAATTTAAAGCTTTTTAATTCCATAAATATATGGCTTTATAAACTGTAAAGTGGCCCTAATTAACCTTCATAAAAATCTGCCACAAGTCTGTTAAAAAATTACATTTTTGCAGTAGACTTTCTAGAGACTGTATGGCAGTGTGCTAGCTTAACAAGGAAGCTGCTAGCTAACTAACAAGCTATGATGAGTCATATAGCTACTTATCAGCTTGAAGTGAAATACTGTCAATTCAGTCACTTTGATTTGAAATATGGCATGGATTATCAGTCAGTATGAAGTGCTGGCAAATTGTTTTTGCAGCTTAAAATATAAAATGATTAAAATTTGGGGTAGTTAACACCCAAACAAACTTTTGAAAGGCTAAACAGGTTAGTTTAGCTTAGCTTCTTTGACCGTTCAAATGTCTCTAAGTTAGGGATGTGCGCAGTTAGCTAGCTTAGTGGTTAAATTTGGATATGAGGTTAGCCGAATCAAGGTTTATAAATCAGTTAATGTTAAAATCAATCTTTTTTTTTTATTTTTTATTTTATTTATTTTTTTGAGCCTCCTGCCACTAGTAGCTGCTGCAGCTTCAGTTAATAGCAGCTGCCTTCCTGCTTGGGCTTTCCTTTGGTTCTCCACCAAAAGTAAACATGAGAAATGTAAAGGTTAACATGTCGTTGGAACATTTGACAAAAGTTGACATAAAGTTGTATGCCAGCTGTCTGGGGTTATACTCAAGTACAACTACTCAACCAAAAAGATTAGTAACCACAATATTGACCTGCAGAGAGGAACTTAGACTGGTAGAGCTAGCTGCTAACTTCAGCCGCACTATACTCAGCAAACCAGCCTTACATCATATCAAATACCCACTGACACGAGAAGATAGGAAAACAGCTGTCTGGGAACATTACTACTTGACATTCAATATTAGTCTTGTTTACATCTCTGTTATTCTCCTAGCTACCAAATGGCATAAAACAGACACAATTATCCTCTTCCAATGGCCAAAAGTATTTTCTATTAGATTTCTACCCATTTGTAAAGAAGTGAACTTCCTTGCCTTGGACACTCAGAGTCATCAAAAATATATTTACGAAGATATAGCTAAACAGTGCTGACCCACTTTTTTAGGTGGGCAGGCTCGTGGTTTGTAGACACTACGATAAAATGGCTAACAATCAAATCTGCTGTGGAGAAAATAAATGTGAATTTTACTTCCGGAATCACACTGTTGAGCTCTACTCGTAAATCAATCACGTATATACGTGGGAAAAAAGGCGTACAGGGGGTTGAACTGTTCTCTCAAAAGCATTACCCAGCTGCTGGAAATTGCCCTTTAGACTGTGTAAAAAAATCGAAGGAAATGCTGAAGAGAAATCAAAAATTGTCTCAAACCTCAGCTGTTTCTTCAAACTACAAATGACTTGCACAAGCCCTCCTCCATCACCGCTTTTATGAGTCATGCTAGAATATATCGAGAGGAAATGAAACACTGTCTCTGCCTCATAAATGCAAAGAAAAACCAACTTTCTAATCCTTCACTACATCTCAAAAATCATACTTTCATGTTGCTGGAGTGCAAACAGCGTCTGCCTTTTAGTCTCTCCCCGTCTTCATCTCTCACTCTCTTGCTCAAACACACATTTAAATATCAATGGCTCTCCTCTTTTTATGCTCTGCCATTGGTCCCCAAACAAATGGATTATATCTAGCTGTGTGGCATTTCCCAGGTGGTATTTTCAAGCACTAGGGCGCAGGCCACCTGATGCTGAAGACCATATGAAATAGCTGTTTGTGTCTATGTGTGTTTCCGGTGTGTGTGACACTCGGCCTTGCTATTCTCTGCCCTCTGAGCCTCTCTCAGTCCTGGTGAGTCTCTTTCCATCTGTTTGAATTGTGACAGTTCTCTCCTGCTGCCTGCAGCCAGGAGGGTGGCCCACCTGTAGAGGGGTGACACACGCTCCCTGAACCCCTGAGATGCCCCCCCGTCTTCTTCCTCTTTCCTTTCCCTCTTACTTTCCTACCTCAGGTTCACACTTGCGTCTTTGTGAGCGTAAACTGGCGTCTGAATGTTTGTTGTTTGGCTCTACTGTGTAGCAAATGGCTTGTCCCGGCTGGATGCGTAATTTTCCAGTGGCATTCGTGCTTTCATCTGTGCAGTCTCTCGGGGTGCTGTGTTTATGAATTGACATCGTGATCACGCCTTTGCCACTTTCTCTCCATTTCCAGCACCTTGGGAAGGAAGGCAGCAGGGTCTCAGGTTTATATGCAGATGCCGAGGAAAAAAAGAAGAAATGATGAAAATCAGTGACAGACTGAAGAGGTCAGGAAAGGCAGAAGCACAGAATGGGTGAGAGACTGACTGACAGGTTGAAATTGAAAGAGGAAGACCACACTGAGGTTGGATAAAAAAAAGAAACGGAGCAAGAAAGCACAGCTTGAGCAAATTGAATGGAGATTTTGTTGAATCACATTTAAAGATGTTATCTTTTGCATTTTCATATAAATAAATGTTTTGAAATCTACAGTATGTTGCTGGCCTGTTTGCCCCCTTTTTTTCTTGACATTAAGCATCCATTGCTTTGGCAATTTACTGCTTTGCATTTAAATATCATATACCTCTTTGTATGATGTAGGATTAGGTTGCTTTCATACCTTGTGTGATTGGAAAAATTTCCTACTGAGATGATATAGAAAAGGTGTTTCAATGGAGAAAGCAATCAACCCAGCAATTGGAATCTTTAGGACTTAAAGAGCAGCAGTGCTAGAAGTAGTACTATGACTACAAAATGATTTCAGTTAAAACTGATTGTAAAATAAAAATCACTACAATAAGGGAGGAAACTGTTACCAGTTTAAAGTAAAATCCCCCCTCCCAGTTTGTAACGCTTCTGAATCATTTATTACTGGTGAAACCCTTTGCAGTTACTGAGCTTTAAAGGCACAGTGTGTTAAATTTTCACGACAGTCTGGCTGCAGACGTCCAACTCTGACGGCCTGTCTCAGAGACTGTTAATGTGAGACTGTCTCTGTCACAGAGAGCTGTGATTTGCAGGTGCAATGTTTTCCCAGTTTAATTTTTTTTATATTCAAATTCAACCCATAAATGTTTTGTAAGCTTCTTTAGCAATGACCTTTTGTGGCTTACCCTCCTTGTGGAGGGTGTCAACGACTGTCTTCTGGACATCTATCAAGTCTGCAGTCTTTCCCATGGTTGTGTAACCTACTGACCCGGACTGGGAGACCATTTAAAAGCTCAGGAAACCTTTGCAGGTGTTTGGAGTTCATTAGCTAATTAGGGTGTGACACCATGACTTTTTCACAATTTTCTAATTTTCTGAGACACTGAATTTCGGGTTTTCTTATCTGTAAGCCATAATGATTAAAATTTCAAGGAATAAAAGCTTGAAATGTTTCTTTCTTTCACTTTCTGAAATGAGTGACAAAAAAACAACACTCTTCATGATATTCTAATTTTCTGAGATGTACCTGTATGTCCAACTTGACTCTGGCCACCAATCCACTCCTCTATAGCCCCAGTTTGTGGCACATTTTGCACTGTAATGAATCCTTAGCGCCCTACATGCCGTAGACATATGGCATTGTATTCAGTGAGCACCAGGTCAGCCAGTAGATATATAAATAGGCAGTTAAATTTTACATTAACTTTGCACTAATGTCAAGACTTGGATCCCAACGGATCAAGAGCACGACTTTATACCCACATACGTAAGTTTAGATCTGAAAAAAAGTGATCTGAGGATTCACTTACTCTTTAATATTTGAATAAAACGTGTGTGCACAGTGTTAAGTAAGGCCAAAGGATCTTGTAAATCATCACTTTGAACATGGATAATCTGCACATCTTGTTACTTCTGTAAGAATCACACAGAAGGCGAAGAACAGGCATGAAAAATTAAAAACGCCTTGTTACATAAAACACTGTGAGAATTTGAAATAGGGAAGGGTTGTTTTCTTCTGTTTGCTACAAATGTGAAAGCGGGGCTTCCATTCCCAATGGGAGGCCAGTTGGATTACCTTTTGTTTTCTAGTGCGCCGTGCCACTCCTCGCCGCTGCAACTGAGCCTTCGGTAACAACCCTGGCTTTGTTAGCTCTTCTTACATTCAAACTTGTTTTTGTCTGTCCTGTATTCTCTCGAGTCTCTGAAGCTGCATGATGAAATACAGAGGTAGCAGTGTCGAGACGCAGAGGCAATAGGAAAGGGATTAAAACCTTCGCTCTGTGACACTGTAAAGAGCTGATGCCTTTTGATGTGAGAGCAATTTGCTCATGCAGTCGTACAGCAAAAGGAATGAAAGAATAATCATACTTATAATGTCTGACACCTCGATATGCCAGCACACACAGTTTAGTGTTTGTGCATGTGCAGATTTTATTACCCCTCCTCTAAACTTTCTCTCCATGTCTTTCTCTTTGTACCCCCACTCCCTGCTACTTTACTACTTCATTCCTCTCACTTCCTGCCTAGTTCTTTATTGTTAACTACAGAATAGAACCTCTTTATTTGGCCGATTGAAGTTATTACAATCCCCTCTTTTGCAACACAGGTCATGAGTTTATTCTTCTTTCCACCCCTTTCAGCACCAAGGCCAAAGTGGCAGAGAATTCAAGGTCCAGTCGGACAAATGCACTTAATAAAATGCAGCCGGGAGGTGATAGAGGGCATTTAATAACAGTGAGGATTTGAGCTGGTAACAAGAGATTAGGGTCCTCTGTTTTACTGGGCAATTCTTTCAGAGTCCTTCTCTGTCCTCGCAATTCCTTCTCCTGGGTTTATGGACAGGAAGGTGTCCATAAAGTCACATGGGTGAGTGGATGCAGGATTAAAGTGTGTTTTGTTGCGTGATAGGAGGCAGCTGGATGATACGTGTGGATTTTTTACCTCTGGAGGCCGATCTACAGCATTTTATCCAAGCTGATACCAGTGGACCTGAGATTGCTGACTGCAGAGGTTTTATAACAACATTTAACATCCTTTAAAGTTAGATTTTAAGTCTTAACAGTTTAGGGCAAGTAGGCCGTTTGAATTTAAATTACTATCCTTAACAGTAGCTTATGGTGGCTGACAAGGGCAAACGACAGGAAACGACATACATTAGGACAACACGTAGAATCTTCAGGATCCCTGCAAATGAAAAAGCACACGCAAAAGTCCCAAACAAATGCAACCACTGTAAAATGCTGCAGCCTGGGGAGTTTTGGTTGTTGCTTTTTTGGAGACATTTGCAAATACTTTTTAATTTTCAGTGTTTCTGAAAATGCTGTGCATTTGTCTCACATCCCTTTCAGACAAGGTGCGTACTGGCTGCACAAATTTGTATTCTTTGGATTACAATTCAATGCAGAATTAATTTATGAGTTTAACAAATTCCTGATTCACAGCACATTCCCTGTTTTCATGAAGAGTTGATTTTTTCTGCATCTTCTTCATTCTGCTGTTAAAGTATATTAAGGGTTCAAGATAACGATTTTTTAGCCTATATTTGTCATTTTTAGGGATGCACAAAATTGTTGGCAAAATATTGCAAATATTATCTTAAAAATTACTGTGTCTGCAGACACAAACATTTCTGCTGATATTTATAACCGAAAAAAAAAGAGTGTTTAAAATTGGCTATACTAATTAGAGAGGGGAGTTTTAAGTTGGATTAACAGACCTACGTCAGCAGAAATGTTTCTTCTTTGGTGATCCAAATTGCTTAAACTTTACAGTGTGTTTAAAAGACTTAAGTTTTAGATTTAAACTGTATTTACATACAGGTAATGATATTGCTGTTGGCTAAAGTAAATTTGTAAATGACCGCTTATCAGATATCTGCAAAAATTCCATGTGCACCCCTAGTTTTTTCAGCTGGTTACAATAATTAAAATGCACAGTGGAAAACGGCAGTAAAGAAAACAATCTGGGCTTCAGTTTGAAAAATGATTGAATGTGAATCAAACATGTGGGCTTGAGCAAGAAAAAGGAATTCATCATTAACCTGTCAGGGAAAAATAATTATAAATCTAGAGCCTTCACAGGCGATGATGCTGTAGGAGAGCAGGTGTTATGTTTAACAAGCTGTTGTGTGTTAACTGGTGACTTTCAGCTGAAAGTTTCAGTTTCAATATACTCATAATTGGCAATTATCTTACCTAAGCTGACAGGTCATACGGGTTTTGTTCATCGGAAAAAGGCTACATAAAGACTAGGATTTATAAGTCTACCTCTCCTTCATTTATTACTTTTAACTGACGGTAGTTCAGCTTATACTTTGTTTGATCTAAATCTAATGTTATTTAGAAGTATAGTTGGCACAGCCTATGTTGTATTAAACATTAGACAAAAAAGATGATAACACTATGTAAAATAAAAGCAACACAGAAATGAATATCCTAATTATTCCTAACACAAATTGATAAAACTCACCACCACAGAGAAATGCAACAGGATTAGGGCTGTCAAAAGATTAACATTTCTAATTGCGATTAGTCTCTAATCCACCATTTTGCATTTTAATCTGTGCTTTGCCATTGTGGATTTTTCTACTACCCTAAATTAAGGGTAACTGACTTATATTTTTGATATAGACCTTCTTTTACAGGTAGACTGAAGATTTTAACATGAACTTAAATGTGTAAAAGAAACTTGTTATTCACTGAAAAGTAACTATTTGAACAGTGATTTATGAAAACACAAGGTTCAGATGACTTTTGACTTTTCCAGTGCTCTGTCTGTGAGTTTTTAAAGTGAAATGAGACATATGAGAGCAATAGTGGACTTATTTTCCACCAGTGAGAGACGCTGATGTAGCTTAACAAAAGTTTTCTGAAGGCAAAAATAAAGCATGCCATTTATTGCGATTAAAGAATTTTAGTGCACTAATTGTGGATCATAGTTAATCGCGATTAATCTCAACAGCCCTCAATAAAAAAACATGCATTTCAGAGCAAACCATCACATTTCTAGTTTCTAAAGTGTCCCGTGATTGTGCCACAGGATTGTTAATATCGGTGGTTACTCTTGCTAAATACCCACTCCTGTATGTTGGTGAAGGAGTCTTATAATGGTGGGATGGGATGTTGTAATGGAACCTGAGCAGAGCACTAAAAACACACATGTAGCCGTTGTTCTTTGCTTTACACCCAGAGACTTTTAAAGACTGTGGAGAGGGGCTGAGGAGAAGTGAGAAGAAGCTGGCGGGGTCTGCAGAAACTTTTCTTCTTCTTGTGTTTTGTTGTGTCTGCTTCTTCCTCCTCTTCATTAGTTGTTAATTAGAAGTTCAAAAAAAATTACAAGCAGTACTGACACCTAGCTTTGCGGCTAATTACTTCCATGTGTGATTGTGGTTTTTCTCCATTTTGATGGATTAATCTTCTGACTATGTGTGCCAAACCGTGACCCTGAATCATGGCAGTTTGGGACAAATACTGTTAAACCCAGACAGATGTTTCAGCCACTGCTTTATATGCTGAAAGAGTGAACTAGACTTTATATTTTCTTCTCTTTTCTTCTAAAACATTAAAATCAGGTTGTACAGAGAAATGTTGCTTTTAAAATGTCTTGTTATTCAACATGATACTGTCTTGGCCTCAGTTCTTGTTTGCTTTTTGTCTCTTTGTTGTCTGATTTGCATATCTTTGTGATGTTTGAGCCTTGTCGGAGACTTTTTATGTGAAACTCTTAACTATCCGTCCACCCTTTTCCCTAGTCAAAGGGATACTTTATCTCACCAGGACCTTTGTAAGTAATAAAAGAGGGATAAATAGAGAAAAAAAGAACAAAAACTTGTTGCCATGACCATAAAGGGTTATGTTGCATCTTATTATGCAACTGTATTTAAATGCCCCTCCCCAGTTTGTGCTGCTTTGTAGTTTGATTCTAGTGTCACAACTGCATACAGTTAATTTCTTATCCTTGCAGCCCAGCTCGGGCACAATCAGCTCAGCTGCATGCACGCTTTATCGCTTGGCGACCACCATGCGGCACTCCTTTTGAGCCAGTACGGTGCCATTACCAACACCGGCTGCCAGTGGCAACGGGCCGGCTCGGCGGGATTGGAATGCAGCCTTGTGTGTGTGGGTGGATGGCAGGCAATCTGTCGCTTGTTTACACTTTATATATCACTCTCTGGGTGCTGTAAATCTCCATCGGTGTCTGTCCATGACCGTCTCCCTCCTGGTTGGATTACATCTGCTTTTTCATCCTATCTGTCTTTTTGTCCTGCTGTATGTGTATCACATCATAAATCACTGTGTGGCCATCTGTAGATTCTTTCTGTGATGTCTCTCTGTGAGAGAGGACCAGATCGCTCCCTCCTCTTACATCCGTTAAACTTTGAAAGCCTGCACGAGTGAAATCGCTATTGATCTGCGTAATGGAAGGCGTGATGCTCTGATCGGTGTGGTGATGTCAGAGGATGAGACACAGACAAACGCACGATCATTTCCTGCTGCTGCCAGGAGACACCACCTATACTATTGATCCATCATTAGGGGTCACTTTTTCTTCCATTGATCTGTCCACCTGAAATCTGGCCACTGACCAGAAAAGAAGGAGCTGAAATTAAGGAGGAAAGGGAAACGCTTTTGATCCAGGCTGCTAAATATCTCATGCCTTCTTAACAGGCACACCTCACAGGTCATTTAGAGGCCAGGGCTGTTATCATGAAAGCCTGCCTAACTAACAGAGCACCATCTTGCCAAACGACAGCAATGCCTCCAACAGGAAAATCAATGCCTTTCCACCCCCATTGGGCCGAGTACCTCTAAAAGCATTTTCTGTCCTGCTTTTCAGCAGTATTTATTAATCTTTCAGCAGCTGAATCTTGTCTCCCTCTCCATCTTAACATCTAGGATGAGGCTTAAGTGGTTACTCGCTATCCCACTAGAAAAAATGAAAATGTCACTGAAACTCTCTTTTTTTATCGTTGTGGGTGCTGAAAATTGAGCTTTTGTAATGGATGCTTATGGATGTAGATTGTTTGCTAATTGCTTCTAATTTTAGTGCGCTGCTTGGTGAGCACAGGCATCAGGGAATAGCCACTTATGCATTCAATGAAATGTTTTTCTAACTGGGAAATGGTAAACAAATGCAGATAATGTCTCGCCGTAGGTGCCATGAAGAAAACATAAATGCTGTTAATATGCAAGAACTGCTCTTTCTTTGTCTGTAGGCTCACCCAAAGCACTCCAACACTCCTAAATTGGGAGATTTTCCAACTCCTTCCGTCCTTCTTGACAAACCATCTATACTGGATGTGATTTGGGAATATTGTGCTCAATTTGTCAAGTCTTTTCAGTGGTGAAGGAGAACAGAGGAAGGAGAGAAGCTTTTTCGAGTGTCTGGCTGTAGGCCCAGGCAACTGGCTACGGGCTGTTTGTCCAAGTTGTCCGATTCAGTTGCTGATGGAGGTATTATTTGTAGTCGGAGTAAGGATGAGTTGCAGCGGATTGTGTGGAATATTAGGGATTTTCTCCGCCCCTGGCTCATGGGTACAGCTCAGAGACTAAATAATCCCTGGACAAGTGCAATATGAGCGAAATCCTCCATGGGGAAAATCCCATGTTTACTCGGACATTCAACTCCAGCACCTCCATTACCGCTAGGATTTTTTTTGGCAATGGATTGTATGCTCTTTCTAATAATTCTGTCCCCCTTGACTGATGTTTTTGATATGCTCTAGTATGAGAATGACATTTCTGCAGGAGGTCCATTTGCCCTTGTGGTTATGAAAAGCCAGATTTAAACTCATACACATGCATCCTTTTACTAGCATTTGCCCTCTATTTCTGGCATGCACTCCCTTATTCCCCAAGCCTATCTCTAACCACAAACCTTCTTGTGCAAACTCAAAAACCAACACTTACTTTAACATCATTTCAACTGTTCATTACAAGTCCCAGGATAAAATGTATAAAGCAGATGCATAAATTATGTTGGGCTGCATGGTGGTGGAGTATTCATTTGGACAGGGTCTTTCTGTGGGCCGTTGGCATGATCTCCCCATGCCTTTGTGGGCTATCTCAGGGCACACTGGCTTCCTCCAACTGTCCAAAGACATGCCTGTAAGGTCAGCTGGTGACTAAAATGTTCATAGGTGTGAAAGTGACAGTGTCTGGTTGTTTGTCTCTGTATGCCAGCCCTGTGATTGACTGGCAGATAGTCCTAGAAGTACCTCCCCTCTTGCTCAGTGACAGCAAAGATTGGCTCGAGCCCCCCTGTGAACCTGAATGGGACTGTTGGTATGGATAATGGATCCTCATAATGAGACTGCATGGTAGCCTTGCAAAGCTGGTAGATTGGTAGGACTCCATATCTGTCATCATGCAAATCCAACTTGCAAAGCTAAATTGTTTAAATTGTTTGTGCCCAATCTGAAAAATCACTGGATCAATCAGCACCACTGGAAATATCTCACGCTAGATGAGACAGCAGGTAGGGGTGTGGTTTAGTTGTACTGCAAGCAGGTAAACGATGGCTACCAGTGAAGCTCAGATTAGTTACTGGGTCTTTTCTTGGCCGTGCCAATCCAAACAAAGCCATGCTGATTTACTTTCCATCAACAGCCTGGGCTATGTCGAGCTTTACCCAGAATGACCCTGCTCTGGAACAGCGCCCAAGTGTGCCCGCCCCACCTTGAAGCGGTTTGTCATCATTTGGGGACGCCTTTACCGGACATGCCAGATGGATTTGTTTCATGCATCCATCAGGAAAACCTCCCATAGACAGTGTTTGGCAAAGGGCAGAGCCTTTGAAACAAAACTGAATGTTCTGTCTGTCACATCTTTACGGGCCAATCAGAACAACAAAACACGTGATGTAGCCGCTACTGAGGAGTAAACTCCATAGAGAGCTGCATAAGGCAAACCATTGCAACTGTAGATATGTCAGTACACGACTTTTGTTGTTTTTGAAAAGAAAACAACTCACTGCTTTTCTTTGTTCTTCTTTAATGAGGGAATGTTGTCAAGTTCTGATAAAGCTGGCACTTTAGCTGCATCCACACTAATGTTTTCTGTCGTAATTGAACCGACCTTGTCTCGCTGCTTGCTTATGTCACTACTCCGCCGCGCTCCAAAGTACTGTCCCTCGTCGCTGATTGGTCCTGTCACTTTCTAACCAGGCCCAAAATGTCCAGATGGGAGCTTTGCAAGATGGATTCGCCATCAAGAAACATAGAAACGGGGCAAATGTATCTGCTTTGCAAGGTTAGGGACGCCTTGCATGTGTTTAAGTTGCAACCACTGCACCAAACTTTTGAAGTGCAGGACTGCCAGTTGAAGAAGAAGAAACTTTGAAGTAGCAACAATAGGTGCTTCTGTTTCTTTTGTTGGAACTATCAATGCCTAGTGAAGTGCTGCTATTTAATGTCATCAATTCTAGAAGCAGCCTTGTCAAGTCAAAACAAGTAGAGCCAAGTAAAGCCAAGATACTTAATGTAATGGAAAAGCCCCAATAGAGGCAAACAACTGCGCTGCAAATCTTTCTAGAAAAAAGATTCTTGCATTTTTTTCTCACCTGGCCTTGGTTTAAGTTTACCGTAATTACAAGTATGGTTTCATCAGTGTTTTCATGCATTTGTGGAGTTTTTCTGGGTATTTTGCTTGCTACAATAATCCAAAAACCTGCTGTTTAGGTAAATTACCTGTATGTGTGAGTGTCACTACACTTTGTTGTTTGTCTCTATATGTCAGCCCCGTGATTGACTAGCAGTCAGTCCAGTCTGTACCTTGCGTTACGCTCAGTGACAGCCAGGATCGGCTCCAGGCCCCTGCGACCCTGAATGGGACAAGCTCTATAGATAATGGATGATGGATCTACATGGTGAAGCCTCAGGGTGCATATTAATTCTTACATTGGATTTTATACAGACAACACTTATCACAACATCCTTCCCACTACACTTTAAAAAGGAGGGGTCCAAATGAAACAGTTTCATGGCAAGAAAGTATGATTAAAAGTTAGACCAGAAGAAATGTTTCCCAAGTGTAAGGAAACTTTATTTTCTTTGCTGAAAATAAAAGTCGAGGTCAAGCTTTCAACTATGTTAGCATATCAGTACCTTCAACTAGCTAATGTGCAGTGGCTGCTTTAGTGGGTAAGTAGAGCCACAAGTCTGTTATTATATTTCCATTTCCCTCCGTATGCTTGAATTGAAATATAACATTTAAAAAACTGAAATAAAAATAGTGATTTTTTAAGGAGAGTTGACATAAACTAACGTTTCATGCTGTTTATGATGTCTGGCTGAAGTTGAAACTTTGGTGCAGTGATTAAATAGAAAATGTGACAAGAGAACAGAAGGGTATCCATTCACATGAGAAAACACATCTGGTCTGTTTTCTGAATTAACAAGATACCGGCCGGTGTTACAGTATGAGTGGTGCTGAATTTAAGAAGAGGTACTGTTAGTCCCAGATGTGTGGGTGTGGTTTATGACTGCTTTACACACCAACAAGGAAGTAAACATCGAGATGACTTTGCTTAATATATCCATGTAGTTATTTTGTTTTTTACACATTACCATTCCAGCTGGGACTTTTTTGTGCTGATGACAGTAATGGAGAACTGTGGAGACTAAACTTGCCTTATGACTGATGCCACTGCTGCTTTTAGAATAATCTAAGTTTGAGAGAAAACAGGTGAATAAAATAGATGTTTGCTTTGATAAGCAGAGGTTAATTCAAAGTCCAGTAGAGGCATCCCTCACCTTAAGACATAATCTATTACACTTAACGTTGCTAAAAAAAAAATCAAAACTGTAACTGTTCAAAAACCAATGCTTTGTTTAATAGAAAATGTGAAAAATGATACCAGTATTCACATTACATTTTATTTACAGCTGGTTTTGATGCCACTCTAAGTATCATGGGTTGTTTAGTTTGTGTGAGGCATTGGCATAACCCCCTTCTGCAGGTACAATGGTGCACATCGATGCACATCTCAGTGGAGTTTTTGGACTTGGACTTGACCTTGCTTAGTGTTTTCTAGTCATCTGACTACCCATGGTACTTTTACAACACAGACCACCACTCTTGGGAAAGTTCAATGTCTACATGAACTATTTCAAAGTTCAGTTCACAAATTTTAATATGAACAAGTTCAGTTCATAGTTCATAATTCAAAATTCTGAACTAAGTTCACAGTTCCAGAAATGAACTAGTTCATAGTCCTGTCTTTTTTTTTTTTTTTTTTCCAATATGTTGCTGCAAGCTATTACCCTTAGAATACTGGCATTTCCCCATGGTTGCCACCCATTCAGTCCACACTTGCACCCATCCAGTCACTTGCACATACCTTGAAAGGCTAGCCTGGTGCTTTAGTTCAATGTGCCGTTTCAGGTTTGCTGTTGACGTTGTTGATGTAAGGAGATGCTTCTTGAAACCCGGCGGGCAAAGTTTACGCAAAAAGGTAAGATTTTTACCACCTGGATCATCACTGACCTTTTCGTAAGACTCTTTTAAGTAATCATATGAAGATGCTGTATTAATCATGGAGGCAGTCTGAAGTAGTGCTGCTGCCTTCATTTGTTTTTGCCTCCATACTTCGCATTTTGATGACACAAGTGGCGGTGCGACTCTGTGGTGGCTGGTGTTGCCAGATTGGGTGTTTTTCCCCCTACATATTGAGGCCTGTTTATGTGTTGTTTATGGTGTGTTTAGCCGGGTTTTCACCTGTAAGGCTCTTTGGAAATCTGGCACTCTCTTGAACAAGTTTAAACTGTGAGAGAGCACCATTCACAAACGCCAGAATGAGCACACTCAGGATAACGTTCATCAGGCAGAAGTACTGTACGTTCAGTTCACGTTTGCTCAAAATATGAATAAGTTCAAGAACAATTGTTCATTGAACTCTTTGCAGTGCACAACACTGCAAGCCACTACTACCAAGTCACATCCATTCACTCCACATTCATACTGATGGCAGAGACTGCTATGCTATGGAGAATTAGCCGCCAGTATAACTCAGAGCTGGCTTTCATGTGTCTTGCTCTGAGTCGAGACTTCAGTCTAGCTGCTCTGTCATATGTCATTGGTGGAGGGCTGTAGTGATGGTTGTCCTTCTGAAACTTTGTCCCATCTCCACACAGGATCTCCGGAGCTCAATCAGAGTGACCATTGTGTCCTTGGTCACCTCTCTTACTAAGACCCTACTCCCCCAGTTGCTATGTTTGGTTGGGGCCACCAGCTCTTGGAAGAGTCCTGGTTGTACCAAACTTCTTCCATTTCTGAATGATGGAGGTCACTTTGCACCTTAAGCGCAGCAGAATTTTTTCCGTAGCTTTTCCCAGATTTGTGCCTTGCAACTATGACTTTGACTTCATGGCATGGTTCTGGCTCAAATATGCATTGTCAGCTGTGAGGCCTTCTATAGAGAGGTGTGTTCCCTTCCAAATCATGTCCAACCAATTTAACTGATTCCAGGTGGACTCCAATGTAGATGTAGAAACATCTCAGCAATAGTTGGGAGAAATGTGAAGAACCTGAGCAAAATTTCAAGTGTTTTGCAAAGGGTTTATATTCTAATATCAATATGTTTTAGTTTTTTATTTTTAGTGAATTTGCAAAAATGTCTAAAATTCTGTTTTCACCTTGTTATAATGAGGAACTGAGTGTAGAATAATGAGAATAAAGATGATTTTTTTCAACTGTAGCATGGGCCTGCAACATAACAACACAGATAAAAGCGAAGGGGGTCTGACTATAGTATCCAGAACAAAAGGGAATTTCATAATGTTTTTATTGATGTTTCCTGAGGTAGCGTGCCTTTGGAACTAAATGAAGTTGCTAGTTTTGATTTTTGGACCCTTATTATAATCTGGATATCTGGATTCATATTGATTTTTGGACTACCATGCAATCTTATACTGCCCACATTGTCTTTGAGCCTTTACTGCTGGGCTTTGATAGAATTTTGAGTCTCTTTCTAACATGACTCAGTTAACTGAATATTTAGCGTTTTCACTGGATGTAATAGTTGAAAAACTCCAAACTGTTGCAGTAGGCTTACAAACCAAGATTCACATCTCAGTTTAAAAAAATGAGTCACTGGCAATGATTCAAATTTCATTTGCATAGATATTTTGATTAAAATCCATATCCCTGGAACAAATATAAGAGGTAGCAGCTCACTCTTGTTCTAATACAACCAGTCCAACAACTAATAAAAATGCACATTATTTTGCATTTAATTAGGAAACTTGTGAAAATTTGCAGCATGAAATTGCCTGTGTGTGACCTCTTTTCTCAAAGGCATACATGTGTTACAGCTGTGACGTAGAAATTACACAATTGGAAATCAACATCCGAGCACTTCTCGCTATATAGGATGGACCTACAGTGCTTAACAAATTTATAAGACCACCACCCAAAGTAAGGTTTATGCCACAACTGCCCTAAAATAGCAGCATTGGTAATTACTAAGATCATTTTTTATGTTTCTGCAATGGTTAATACACCAATATGTAGAAGCTCTTTAACCCAAATGATATTTTTATTGCTAAAATATAATTATTATTGTTATCCATGAATTTTCAAGTTTACTGATTTACAAAAAAACTGAAAAAATAGTAAAGCACATTATTATTTCTTGATTAATATGTCAAATTATAGTTATTTACTTGCATTCCTGAACAGAAAAATGAGTTTTAGTGGTTGAATGTTATGCTTGATTAATTTCTGACTTCTCAGAGAAGCCCAGTTAGCCGGCTCACATTTGGGTATAAAAGGGTGAATTCAGTTTGAAATTCCTCATTCCTGTTCAAAATGGTAAAACATGGAGAGCTCCCTGAAAATGAGTCTGCATTAAAGCACTTTATGATGCTGGATGGTCTCTGAGACAAATATGACAGGTGATCTGATAAATTTGTTAAGCACTGTAGTTCTCATAAAAAATATTAGATATCATCAAAAGAAGTTCTTCTATATTTTTTGTTGTAAGCTGGTGGGTCAGGACCCAAAAGTGGGTGAAAAAGAAATTTTCAGTGCGTCACAGCAAAAAATGTGGCAAATAGTTTATGAAAGTCTGTGATTTTACTTTGAAGGACATGTCTCCATCTTTGTTCCATCAAATCTTTTGTTACATCTCAAGACCAAACTTTCTTATTTTCCATTAGAATGTTTGGTAATGATTTAAAAAGTTTCAGACATTTGAGTTTTGATTTGTCTTTAAGAAGGTGGTGGTGGGTCCTGATGCAAGACCAGCCAAGAACCACTGTTCTGAGTTAATTATTAGAAAGGTAAGAAGGAAGGACGTGAATTATGCTCCTCAAGTCTCAGACAAAAACTTTGTTCGGCTCAATATAACACCTTTGAATTACTGTGGACCAGCCAGAAACAGCTGCTATCATAACAGAAAGATGGAGAGGTACTGATCTTTATGTACATGCTGGTTCTCTTCACTGAGCTCCTTTTGAATTTATTTGTCCCTTTACAATGTTATCTATCAAGACCATCATCTGTTTACTGGCAGCATTTTTTTCCATCCATGCCCCATTCTTTTCGTAAGTGTGTTTTTTTGGTCACTGCTGTGCTGTTGATATCGCCGTGGCTGCTGTGACCGTGGCAGCACAGACGTGATGAGGCTTGTGAAGGCGTCTGGGGAGAGACCGCCGTGCTCCCTGTTTAAATGCTGCAGGGCCCCGGGGACGGAGGCTCACACAAGTGTCTTTCAATGTCAGGAAGGACGTGCTGTTTTGTTATTGGATGACTAAAAATAAAAACCTCTGACCTTGACTGGCTGCTGATGACATGAGGAAAGAGGTGATGGCAGAGATAGTGAGCCGCGCACGTTGTGGGGTTTTGTGTGTTGGACGAAAAGACAGAAAAGACAGGGAGTGGTGGCAGTGAGGAAGACTTATTGAGGTATAAGCGTAAGATATGGCAAAAAGAAACAAGTGAAAAAGGGATGAAATGAAATAAATTGTGAAGACAAATATTCATTATCATAGATTTCAGGACCTCTCAGATTTTTCACATGCTGCAAATCTTCTGCGTGTAAATTCTGTTACAGATCCTGGAAGTGTGACTGATGTCTAGCCAGATGCAAAATCTGCTAAATCTTTCCAATTTTTACAGTCTGCATCCACCGTGTTTGAAACTGAAGAATGTGTAAAACATACGAGCAACTGCCTGGTGGTGACTTGTCATCGTGGGATTCGATGTAAATTCTGTGAATCTGATGAGTATGGTTAACTTGAGGTGTATGACCTTGTCGTTTAACCCTCTAAAGCTTAACATTTCATCCTTTAGTCAGAGTGGACAGTCATGAAAAGTTTTTAGAAAATCAAACTATCTTGATATTTTGAGTTCACAAGCAAGAGATGATGAACCTGAGGCTAAAACCCTGGACCTGGGGTGCTGGTTTGGCTCAGCAGGCACCCATACACAGAGGCTATAGGTCTCAACACGCTGGTTGTGATTGATTCCCAGTCTCTGTGCTGTTGGGTGCTTGTCTTTCCCAAAATCTCCCTCCCTATATTTGCTGTCCCGTCAAAAAAAAAGCCAAAAGTCCCAAAAAGTAGTCTTAAAGAAAAAAAAAAAAAAAAAGTTGATCCGTCGCCTCCCAAATATTTTTCCTTCTTCAATCTGAGTTGACATTGATGCAATGTTCAAAGCCAGTGCCTAAGAGCCATGAGTCTTAACACCTGGATCATCGACCTCCAAAACTGTATGAATTTATTCTTCAGTCAGAGGGGATGTTAATGCATACAGACCAGCACTTGTTATTCAGCCAGCATTGATATTCCTGAGTTTTTTCAGTTGAGCTCATCTGTCCTTTTAATGGCCACTAATGCAAACTTTGAGGAAAATACATCAAGGCATCTTCATCCTTTGTGTTTACAAGCAAGCCATGATTATAAGACCCAATGACCTTTGACCTCCTAAACCTAATCAGCTCACTTTTCAGTCAGAGTGGACATCCATGCAAGATTCAAAGAAATCCCTCTCTGTGTTCTGGAGAAATCGTGTTCACAAGCAAGGATGGAACACGAGAGTAAATACCTGAACTTTTAACCTCCAAATTGTATCAGTTCATCTGTCAGTCAGAGTGTAGATTTATTCAAAGCTTGAAGAAAATCCCTTCAAGTGACCTAGAGATATTTAGACCACAAGAGTGGCACAGAGCAGTGGATGAACAATCCGACAACGTTATCCCTCGTCCTTTGCTATCAGCAGTTCAGAGGCATGTAAAGATACAACTTTAGAAAAATAATCCTTAGACATTATTAATTTGAACCAAAACCTATCAATGCGGCTTTAACAGGTGATTGAGCTGCCATCACATGACAGTAACCAAGACTGAATTATGTTTTATCTAAGGCTGTCAAGATTAATCAAGTTAATTGTGATTAATCAAGGTCCACAATTGGTGTACTAATTTTTTAAGCACGATTGATTGCATGCTTTATTGTCCCTTTCAATACACTTTGGTTAAAGGTCACATATGTTTCCCCTTTAAGTCAAGTTTATATTGGTCTCAGAGGTCCCCAAAACATGCCTGTGAGGTTTGTTGCTGAAAAAACACTCCAGTATTGGATTTTGGCATGTCTAAAACCCCCTCTGTTTCAACCCTGCTCAGAACAAGCTGTTTTTATGTCTGTGGCTTTAAATGTAGATGAGCTGTCTGATCCCGCCCATGACTCCGTCCTTCTCAGGAAATGGATGTGCCTTAATGGAGGGCAGACCTTTCTTCCAAGTGGGGAGGGGCCAACCAAACCTGGGAGTGATGCTAACTCCCCACATGACATCATGAGTGGAAATTTGAGAACGGCTTATTTTAGCACACTTTTGTGGAAAGTGGAGAAAGGGGGGGATTCACATTCTTGGGGGGATTGTGGCCAGGCCAGAGGCACATAGTTTTGGTAGAAAAGCCTGAAAAAGTGTCTTTTTTTTTTTTTTTTTTTTTTTTAAATAATATGTGACCTTTAAGGCATTTCAGCCTCTACCTCCAGCCACAGAGATGTGAAAAAAGTCCACTACTGCTCCTTTATGTCTCATTTCACTTTATAAAAAAATGTACAGACAGCTCAGTGGACAAGTCATAGTCATTTGAAGTCATCTGTTCTCTTATTTCATTTTTAATCTATATCAAGTAATTTTTTCCTGTTGTTAAGTTCATGTTTAAATCTTTGATCTACCCATCAAATGCAATAAAAAAGGGTGGGATGAATCACAATTAACTACAAAAATTCTGAGGTTCATTGCAATAAAGAATGTTAATCTTTTGACATCCCTAGTTTTATTACAAATACACAAACTCCATCAGGTAAAGGAACATTAAGAGCATAAGAAAAATATAAGTCTATAAATTCCAGCCTTTGCATACTAGTCTGATATACTCCATGCTGATTCAGTGCTCTGACCTCCACTCTGCTTTGCTACAGAATATTGTCACTGATGTAGACTATAATTTGCAGAATTTAAATGAAATTCATTGAACACCATGTTTAGTAGTTTATGACTAATATGCTTTAATAACAGTGTGGTGGTGATAGCCAGAGGCTCTGCTGTTAGTATTCCACATAGCAATGAAAGGGGCGAGTGCAGATGATGAGATGCAGAGCTAAGATCACACTCATATACCCATTCAAACATTGCCACTTCTCTGCAAATACACCGTGGGGCTGCACAGTCTGTACTCGGCCTCCCGGCTATGTGCAGGACAGGTGGAATAAGAGGGAAAGGTACAAGTTCTATTTAAAGGCTGACTGACAGCAGAGGAAATACACAGAAGACATCTAGGGACAAAATGTGAAATCTGGAGTAATGTAAAAGGGGTGTAGGTATGGAAGAACGACAGAGTACTGCTGTCTGTACAATGAAAGGAAGGACACATCAGCAGGAAATGCACTCTCAACACTCTCTCTGTAGCTTATTATGTATATAGCGGCTTTTTCTCGGCTCTCTCACCCATTTGCAGCTAATGTAGCCTTCAAAGTCAAATGGAACTGGGTTACTATGAGTTGGAGGGACTGTAATGATGTTATCTGTCTTCTGTCATCAGTGACAGGAAGAGAAATGTGCCATGGTGATGTTTACAGAGCCTGTGCAGAAGTTGGTTAAAGTTTTATGGCTCTTGATTAGCATCACACTGATTCATGGGATCAACTGCATCCTCTCCGCTTTGTGAGTTTGTGTGCAGATGTTGCACCGATGTGTATCAGATTGTGTTTGAGGAAGCCTCAACAGTGATAAGTCATAAATTGAACCAACAAGGCTCTTGTCATTTTTAATAATGTACACCAGTGGTTATGCAACACAAACTCATGGGAACTATGCAGGGAAACATGTTTGTGTTGTGGCGACACTCTGACAGGGATAACACAATTACAGTCCTTCTCGTCCCTCTCTACACACGGCCAGTCCCGTCATTTCCACTCCAGTAGCACGCTATTACAGCACATTGTCAGCTGCTTGGTGGTGTTGCCCTCTTTTTTGACGACTTTGAGACATCAGAAACAATCTTTCATTAAAGATGAAACACCTGTCAGAGCGGGGAAACATCTACATCACACTGGGTCGAAAGGGAATTCAGACTTCAAAGTGAGGGCGTTTAATATGATGGAGACTAAATGGTGATTTTTTTTCTCTCTGGACCATCTGACCATGTGCTGTGACTAATAAGAGATTAAAGTTCAGAACGTGAAATTCATCAGGAAATAACAGCTAATGAAGATAGCATTACAGCTGAAAAAACACATTATTTAATAGCCAGCAGAAAACTTCAGGATCCTACAGAACAGTTGGTTTGCTGCAATCTTATAATTAATGATCACATTTAGAGTAAAGTTACGGATAACACATCAGACAATTTTAGACCCAATTTGAACCCAGTTTACCCCCAACAATTGCAAGGCCTAAGCCTGAGTTTAAGGTGTGTTGCAACTGTTTGTCCAATAATCTTTAACCCATTAAAGCCTATCCTAAAACAGCCTGATCTCCGACTCAGTTAAGACCATGGCAACCATCCCCAGTTACGCCTTAAAACGAACTTGTTGCATCTCAAATCTTTGTTCTAATCTGGGCTAAGACCGGGTGTTAAACTGGTTTCAGTGCCATCAGTGGGGTTTTTGCAGTACTACAATGTTTTAAACACATGCATTTGGTTGTAGTGCACATACGAAGCAACACCAGTGCCTACCAGTGTGAGAGCAGGTGAGAACGTTAACTGCATCTTTTTAAAATGGGTCTATATGCTTAAAGTGTGTTTTAACTGATGACCTGCTTGCCTTGAGTCCTGGATCATTAAAAGAAGTGGACTACCGCTGTGGCTTGTGACCAAAAGAGCATCTGTAATATAAAAAATGGTGCTTATTTCTGTCCAGTGAAGTAATTTGATAAAACCTCTATTTCCAACAAAATCGTCACAGTGAAAGTCCCCAAGTTATTATATTGTTGAAATTCCCTAATTTTGAAAGTCATATCAGGAAAGAATAATTGTCATAGATCACTAGAAGAGACGTGTTATTCGAAGCTGAATACCTTTGAACCATAAATCATAGCCACTCACTTCCTGTTTATTCCACTGAAAGCCCTTTGTTGTTGTGTCTAATGACTCTATCCACACCTTCATAGCTTTTATAGAACATTTTCTAGCGAGCCTGGGACTTGGCTGACTTTCTCGGGTCTTAAAAGTTTAAATCTACACCAGCCACTCTGATATTGGACGTCTTTTTCCATTTATTGTCCATTGTTTGATTGTTTCTGCAGTTAGCTGGTTAGCCCACTGGTCTGTTGTCTGTTTGTGTACCAGAATGCATTGTGACTGGGCTCTGACAACAACTGGCAGGCTGCTCTGTCATGAGGTCACGCATTTGCATCGACCTTGAAACTGCAGAAGAGAACCTTAATGACTCATAATAGAGGGCAAGAGACACAGAGTCCCACAGAGTCACTGCACATTAAATACGACTCAAATTCTCAAAAATGCAAAAATGTTAATATTAATATAGACTTTTGGTCACAGAATGATTATTTTTTTAATTCATTAGTCCCAAAGAGATGGGAGAACAAGTTTGTGCAAAAAAAAAAAAAAAAAAAACATAGTCCTTAATGCTTACTGTGTTCAATACAATTTTTTTTTTAATCTGTTAGAGGGTTGTTTAAACAGGAGAAGGGTATCACAGTGCATTCTCATGGGTTCATACGTGAAATCCTAAAAACAAAAGCATACGATATACTTTGATATAAACTAAATAACACACTGCCCACCTTTAGGGACATGGAAGGGATCTTGATCCTTTGATACACTCAAGCAAAAATCAAACATTGTTGGCAAGCTGAGCTCTATCAGTGGCATTACATTTTAGCAGATTTCTCTGGTAAAGGATCAGACTCATCAAATACAGTTAAACAATGGTCCCATCCTTGTTTAAAGTCTTCTCTAGGGAAGAAAAAAATAGCAGTAAAGTGCTGGAGCAAACGGACAAGCCTCCTCTGAGCAAACGACCACTGGGCTAATTGGCCGGCAGTGAGCGTTAATTTGAAACGGTGCAGTTCTCCTCCTCATCCTGAATTGAACTGACGACAACAGCAGCCTTCCTTTTGTAATGGAATTAATAGAAAAATAGAAAATGGCCTGGTTTGAGAATTAAAGAAATGTGATATGTGGTCCACAGTAATTAGGGCCTACAGAGTGAAGACTGCAAGCGCTTAGTACGAGACTATTCCCGTGAGGAGCAGCCATAATTATGATGGGATTTCTGCCTCTTCTTCCTCCCCATGATGAAAAGGTTTTATTGTTCCAGTGCATTAGAAAAAGGAGGGGAAAGGAGGGATCAGCATCAGTTGATGAAAGAAAGCCCTCTAAAAATGCAGCCACCGCAAAAAGAGCTCCATTTCATCTCAGTGCAGCACCATCACTCTCCAGTTACTGTCTCTCCTCTTCCTTCGGCTCCTGGAGACATGGAAGCGCTTCAGAAGCCACAAAGAAAAATTCAGAGGAGGGTGAATAAGATTTTTTTTTTTTTTTCATTTTGTCAGTGAGTGGTGTGATCTCCTGGGATGCGCTCCACAATAGGTGTCAGCTCTGCTTAGAATGAGACAGCAGCACGTCGAGTTGTTTTGCTGAGCTTTCAAGAAATGTTTGTGCGAGTGTGGGTTTATGTGAGTCTGAGCGGCTCTGCATCATTGTGCTCCGCTTCTGGCCGACAGCCTGCTGTTTCTTATGGGACGTGGCATTTTCCCACTGTGGTGTCTGTTTCAGAAAGAGCGTCGTAATCCGGCCTATTTGCCATCCGCTGCATAAAGGAGCTCAAGTCAGGGAGAACTTTGCCAGCGCCTATCAAAATTCAGAACCCTATGGTCCCCACAGCAGTGTGAATAACAGCTCCAATGTGTGACATACTACACTTTCTATAACCCTTATAGGCTAAAGAAGACAGCAGCCAGAGAAGAAGCCAGTATCTGGGCCAGAGCTGTGTTTATGCTTCATATTATAACACAAGCATCATTACACAGTATCCATAATGGAGTCTGCCAACGCTTTAATATGTAGCCATTACTGAGACTGCCTTCACTGACTTGCGTCCTCCCCTTCTTCCTGTAAATTTCAAAGTATCTCAAATGATGTTTTTTTTAGCCAGTGGCAGCCACGCATATCATCTGCTGACCAAATGACAGAGAGAAAGTTTGATGCTGAAGTAACAAAGCGCTTATGAAAGGGTCAGGGCAAACTCCCAGTGAAAATGCACGGCTGCAAAAGATGCTTCACAATCAGAAACAAAGACGAGGAAGTAATGGACTGCCAGCTTCTGCGTACATGTGTCTAAAACCATGACAGAGAGGGTTTTTGTAAAGGAAAACAGTGTATAAATAATCCAAATATGATGAGGGAGAACGGTAACAGAACAAAACTAAAAGGGTTCACAGGTTCATTCATTCTCCCTCGGTTGTAATAAGAGAACGGATTTACTGCCTGAGATTTACAGTATGTCTCTTTGTAGGACAGTATAATAAAGCTTAGAGATAATATATGTGCGAGATGCGTATGCATGCCTTGTTTCTCTGACTTAATTTGTCGGCAACCACATAAGCTTGTTTCATAACTGGTCTGGTTTTTGAGTCAAAGGCCGGAGAACAGAGCAGTGCTCGTATTCCCTAATGAAGCACTGTGCTGGTTTGTGCGAGTCTCAGTTAATCATGAGGTTTACTTCTTTTCTCACTAAACTGATCTAAGTGGGAGCAGAAGAGATGTGGAAACACATATTTAGTCAGTTTCCCCATGCTAATAAGCAACTTTTGGTTGTTTTTCTTGAGATTTTGACTTATTTTTTGTTGTTATCTTGAGGTAACAATGCTGGTTTTACTGTGGTAAGTTATTTTCTGAGATCTCCTCCTAATGACTGAAATAAACTTATCTTCACAGGTAAAACAACATCTGCAGAAACTGCAGCACAAAAGAGACAAACCACTTAGTACTTGTTCTTATCACACATGACGCTAGACGCTAGGTGGTACTGCTCACCTCCAAGCTAGGTAAATCATTCAACCTGTGGCAAAAATCACCATAGTAACTGACGCAATGTACTGAATATGGTCATTTTCTGATGACAGTTGCAGCGTAGAGGTCCATTTACAGCTGTTAGGTACTAGCTTTCATCTATTCTCATTCATTCCTAATGGCTGTCCCCCACTTCCTGACCCCCAACGGACATTCTGGATCATGTGATTGCAAACAACCTATTCTCCATTGCAGCCTCTGTCATCAGGTTGTGAATGGGTAGGCATGACCTGCAGTGTTAAACTGCTTTAAGTAGTCAGATGACTAGAAAAGTGCTATAGAAGCTCAAATCCATTTACCACTGACTGTCTGAAAAACGAGAGATGTTAGCAAGAAGAAGCTTCTTCAGCAACCAGGTGAGTAACTGCCATTAGCATCAGTCTCAAGATAGTGTATCATTAATTGTACAGTCTGGATGAACAATTACAAAATATTTCAGACAAGACAGTATGCTCCTTTAGAGTCGTCTTCTCTGTTATCACTGTGTAGTCTGATTCAGTGGGTCCCAACCTTTTTTCCTCAGGGCCCCTGCTACTGGTCTCTAAGAAAAGCTGAACCCCCCAGAACCCACTTGGAAAATGCCAACATAAAACGCCTGATTATTAAATAGGTTCTTGCCAAAAGATCTATGTATAATGATCCATCATTAAGACAGCATATAAGGGCAACTGTTTAAAGAAAATAAAGTATCTGTTAATTTTCAAGAAAAGACAACATTTTTAAGTTTTTAAATTTGTTAATATATGAGAAAAACATGACATTTTCTCTACTTTAAAAGCAATACATTTAAGTGAACCAAAACTTAGAATCTTATAGATCACAAGTTCATTCTTTGTCTTTTAGGTAGAAAAAAAAAGCAAGAAAGATTCCTTTAGGCAAGGTTACTTCGCAAACATGCATGTTATAAATTGTTTAATATGTTTTACAAGCAAAACAAGTAAGTTAACTTTAAAACAAGGTGTCCTTAAATTCCCATGTGGCTGCACTTGACATGAAACGCCTGACATGTAACAGCGGTGCTCAGTTAAGGTTAGACCTTTGCTAAAGGCATGTTGTAGTTGTGTGAACGAGTAGCCTAAGTGACTGATGGAAAACTCCTTATATAGATGAGTTGTCACCCACTGTTTTGTGAGTGATCCTGTTATGTAGCTGTCACTATATGCTGGCGACTATGGTGTGTTTGGATTTAGAAATGAATTAGAATTAATGGCTGTTTTAATTAGCTGAGTTGTGCTTCACTGTGTATTCAGAGTACCTGGTGAGTGAGGCCTTGTTGAAGGGCTTTGCTGAAGCCGTAGGTTGTTCTTTATTGAAGTGGTCTGTGATATAACATGACGTATTAGATTGGAAATGTAAATCAGTTCTTGGAGCAGGACTTTTTTTTCCCACCGAATCAGAACAAAGACAGAGTGTACCACCCGCCTTGAACACGCTGTGAAAGGGCCTTTTAAAGACTTTTAAATATACATGTACTTCAAAATCACTTCATGAAGCAGAGCAGCTAGCTGCCAGAGCTGTCTGCTATGGCTGCTTAACTTCTTTTTACTTTCCACCAGCCATTACCTGTGGCCACAGGAGATCAATCTTAGGGATCTGAGCCTTGACTGCAGCAATAAAACCTTTTTTTGGTGTCAGAGCTATGACTTTGACCCTCCGTTCATCGCTGGTTTCTGCTGAGCATTCTGCCTCACTTCCTTCCTTTTCATCACAACTAAAAAGTGAGTAGGATGGGGCGGTATTTATCTCCTCAGGGAACAGATGAAGGCTTTTATGCCGGGGTCAGTGACACTCGGCAGGACAGAGGGACACGCCTGCTTGATACCTTATCAGATCAAACACATCCTCAGTATTTACCCCTCTGAAAGCAAGCAGCGGCCTGTTTTAATACCCCCCTGCCTGACCGATAATTGATTACTGATGGCTGATGGGTCATTAGAGACGAGGACAAGATTTACGAGGACGTTAAGTAGGGGAAAGTAGAGAAATGTGCTCAATTGCTCTTTTATGTAGGCGTCACTTTAGAGCGCTAGAAAACAACAGTGAAGGGTATTGTGAATGTGACTGAGATCGATGTAATGCAGTAAAAGCACTTAGAAGGACAGCATCAGCCCCATTGGAGGAGAATTATGTTTTTATTATTATTTTACGGCCTTTTTGTTTCATGTGATAGTCAACAAAGTGAACAGAGGGGGAGTGACACCAGCTCCGTCCTATATCACTTGTACACTCAGCCATTTGATGCATACGGCTCCCAGAGGAGCAACTTGTGTATACGGCTGCTGCTAAAGGAAAACTTATGTCTTTAAGTGTGCATATAAAACCCAACCATTAGGGTTTAGTGGACATTCTGTTTATACATGGCCTTTTTAAGAGTTAACACTGAATAACAAAAGGACAAAGAAACATACTACCAATGTAAGAGCGTGTTTTCTTACCAGCAAGAGCACAAATAGCCTGATTTCTTTCCTGTAAGTCAATCTGCATTTCTCATTTTACTGCCTTTAAACCACATGAAAATGACTTTTTGTGTCAAAGGAAGGAAAGGGAACCAGCTCTTAGCATTTTGCCCGCTGTCATTCACCTTCTCAGCATTTACACATCTGTCCTTTGAAGCATATCTTGCATTAACTCTGGATTGCATAAAGGAACTATACGTGTAATTCCATGGGAGAGGCCTGAGGTCACATTCAGATTGACTCAACACTGCCTTATCATTCATGTGAATGCATCTGGTCCGGCGAATGGGCAGGGGAACAATTGAAAGGTCATTTGGCAAGAAAACAAAGGCTGGCCCAGTATAAAACTTGAGCTGGTCTAAGGTTCCTATGTTATAAGACAAGGGGCTGTGCGGCAGCAAGTAGAGGCTACACTGCTCTGCCAGATTCATACATTATTTTGACTTTTAACTCTTGTAGGATTTTGATAACCTTGTAAACAGTGTTACTGCTATTTTTTTTTTTAAATTTTAGTCTCAGTCTTAGTCTTTAGACTAAGGGCCAGATCTACTAAGATCCCAATTTGCGTGTCCTAATTTGCGTGTGCAATCTAGAATTTTGCGTTTGGGGTTGGGCCGCGGTTTGCAGGAGATTTACTAAGAGTGAATGTGCAAATGACGAGAGGTGCAAATGTGTTGGAGACACGCCCATTTAAATTAGGGTTTTGCGTGTCTTATGGTTTGTAGCAGTGTGAGTTTGGAGAGCCGAAAGCGCAAAATGAAATGAGCCATTACAGTAACAAGCTGTACAAGTAAACTAAGTCGAAAAACAGGAA
This sequence comes from Cheilinus undulatus, assembly GCF_018320785.1. Classification (NCBI taxonomy): domain Eukaryota; kingdom Metazoa; phylum Chordata; class Actinopteri; order Labriformes; family Labridae; genus Cheilinus; species Cheilinus undulatus. Next base: position 11,863,831 of record NC_054866.1, read on the forward strand.
AATGAAATGAATAAGCAGCAGTTACGACTGGAGACGGTAAAGAGTATTCCGGCTGGGCTTCTGGACGTGAGTGTGCGTCGCGGAGAAGAAAACGAGTTTTCCCTGTTAGATTATAGGTGAGATCGTCTTGTTTTTGTATTTTTTACCTGGTTTACCAGTAATTAGCGCTCGATCGCATATTTTTAATTTTGGGTGGTTTTGCTGTGTGGATTTATTGTGTTTTTTGGAGGACACTGGTGGATTATAGACTTTTGCGTCGCAGACATTTAAAAAAAGACTTAAAAGACACTTAAAAGTGCTCGGATAAGAACTAAGTTGCTATTTTCGTTAGATTTGGACTTTTTGTTTACTATGAGATTATAAAGACTGATATAAAATCTTTCATTTTTCTGTGACCTACTTTTCATTTGAGTTTACGCATGACGTGTGCTTATGTACTGGGAAGGTGTTAATTAAATGGGAAGTGCTTTAAACTCATTACGTTCTCTTGAGAGATTTATTGATTATGTTTGTTCAGAATTGTTGTTTATTGCATTTTGATATATTCTTTACTTTAAAAGGTTTTCTATTTTCCTTAAAAAAAAAAAAAAAAAAACCTTGTGTGAGTTTAATGCTAGCTTGAGAAAAGTTAAGTGTTAGAACTTCGCACAGAGCATCAGAAAAACGGGATTGGGAGATCCCAGCTGTGATAGCTATTGTATGCTGGAATGACCCAGATGCAAAAAAATGTAAAACTGCAAGGAGTTTTGTCATTGCAGATATTGCGTGACTCCTTCTCGTGGCTGGCTCCAAATCTGCTCTGAGTTCCTCCAACAGCTCCATAATGGCAAAGCTGGATAGGCGATATGTTTTAATGACTATTTAACTAGCGCTGGGCGATATGGACCAAGATGGATATCTCGATATGTTTTAGCTATATCTCGATATCTCGATATATATCTCGATATATTTGTCCGTGAAGAAGGAATAAAAACAGATTAAGTTTTGAGTTAAATCCACATGAACTGATTACTGTCTTTTATTGAACCAGTTGCACAGGTTGACATGTACATTAATTACATGAAAAGAAACTACCTGTATATAGATTAATAAAGAATTAAATAAGTTAAATCAAGGAATAAAGTAAATTATTAAACTAATAAGTAAAGTAATAAGTAGCTATATAAAGTACATTTCTTCTCTGCAAAACAAAATACATATAGCTGTGCAAATAAGCAAAATGTGAAAAGAGATAATACAAAACACATAACATTGACTTCATCTGACAAAGTAGCTTCTCTCTGAGATTGGTAGTTCTTTCCATTAAAAGTGCTTTCTCTTGTGATCAGCCCCTGAGTCCTGAACATTTTAATATTTTGTTTTAATAAACAAAGTAAACTGACAGGGGCAATGTAACAAATATGCCTCCCTGTTTTAAGCTCACAAAACAAGAAATATGTGCCAGTTAGGGGCGCTGTTGTCAAAAACAAACGGCGACCAGGAAGAAAAGACGGCGTAGAAGAAGACGAAACCGGAAATTCAGCTCTTTCCACCGGTCTTTTTTTCCACATGAACAATGAAAAAAACACATAATTTACCCTGTCTTTATACGAATAAATCAGCACAGAGTACGACGTATTACTAAACGCCAAGCAAGGTACCAACATGTATTTGAGTGTATTAAATCACATATAAATCCATATATCATTACGCTTTATGCCTCTTTCTGCCTTTGGTTCACAAGTTGGTTTGCTTTGCTTTCACACTTCAAACGAACCGCACCAGCGGTTTTGTTAGCGGTCTCCATGTTGTCTCTCTGTTGTTTTGGTGAGAGGGGGAGGGAGGGGAGGGGGTGGGTCATTGAGTTTCATAAAGTTTCGGAGGGGGAGGGAGGCGGGGAAGGACAAAGAGCAACACAGAGTCAAGAGAAGTAGGCGAAATGGCGACTCACTGTTAAGTATTTTAATGGAAAACTAATTATATCGATAAAACGATGTTGTCCCATATCATATCTCGTATAAAAATATATCGATATAAATTAAAATCTCGAGGTATCGCCCAGCCCTACTATTTACTCATTGATTCCAAAAATGTTCACACAAGGGTGAAAAATGTGTTCACTGCATCTTCTTTCATCGTTTCTTGTCTCCTTCTTGCCACAATAACCGCAGCCATGTGTGCGCAATTACGCATACAGACTGCATGTCCCTTCGCCCCCACAGGGGGTCCTGGACCACAGGTTGGGAACCAATTAAGTTGTTCACTCAATAATTTAAGTTGAGAAAAGCTTAAATCTTCCCCGCTTTTCCTATATATTATTTTAAAAGTTGCAGAGCAGTACTTGCAGCTAGATTACTGCCTGTTGTGGTGCTCCATTTAAAGGCCTGCGGAGCTTCTTTTTTTTTTTTTTTCTCCCAGTGTGCTGAAAGTTGAGCGATGTGAAAAATTCCAGCTGGTTCCTTTTGTGAAAGTCATCCCCTGCTCACATAAAGAAGTGTTGCGTACTTTTCAAGATACTGGTACCATCCACAGCTCCAGTGTTGCTCCGACTGTGAGGTGGATGATGTGCCATTACATTAACAATACTTCTCCGGAATCCATTACAAGCACCAAACTAAAGAAAAGTGGACAAAAACCCCCACACCTCCATGCACACGCACACCGCAGAGATGCTTTAAAAGTCCACAGAGAATTGGTTGTGATTATTGTGGTTACTGTGATTGCTATCATCGTCTCCCATCACGGCCATTATCAGCGGAGCATTTCCCCGTGCGCTCCTTTCAGCTCAGCGCTCTGTTTACCCTAATGCGAGCTGGGGGGAACATAGCAGAGAGGCGTCTTCCATAAACACCTTGTTATCTCTCACTCCTTCTCTAATTTTCTCTCCATTCTATCACTCTCGCTCATTTCACCGTCTCTCGATGGGCTGTTTGGGGGCAGCGACTCCCCGGCTGAAATAGAGAAAGGCGCAGGTTGTGTATTGTGCGTTTGTTCTGGAGGCTCGTCTCTGTTTGTTAGCGAGCTTCCAAAGTTCTGCTGATGCTTGCTTTTGCTGGAGGTGGACAGTTGCTCTGTTTTTTTTCTGCCTGCCAACACCTCCGTAACTAAAGATGGCTGCAACTTCTTTTTTTTTTTTTTTTTTCTTTTAACACTTGAAGCAGTGCCAAAAAAGTGGGATGTAAATTATTTCTGCCAGTGATGCCCACACATCTCGGCTCTTTTGGCTCTGATCTTTTTCTTTCTTTGCTCTCCCTCTCATCTGTGTGAGGCAGCTTTAGCCAAAGCACTCAGTCAATTCTGCACAAATGGGATTCTTACAGTCCAAATAGAGGAGATTGAAATACGGAGGCATGTATTTGAAGGGTGTTAAACGTGTCACACAGTTAATGCTTCCTCCAACAGATGAAACAGAGAGATTCCAAGTTATATTAAAACTTGATTTCTTTGAGTACAGTCCCCGGCTGCTCCATCAGGTATAGAAAACAACCTCCTGTGCTGTTTTACTGCAAGTTAAATACATGCAACTGTGGCCTGGATCACAAGTAAGCTAAGCTTTCTCGCCTGCATAGCTTTGATTTTATGAGCACCAAAGCCTGAGTGATTCCTGGGGGATCCTTACTGACAGCTCAGAGGAAGAACCAATCACATGTGCCGCAGATATTCGAGGCTAAAGCTGCTCTGTGTTTGCTGTTCAACTCCAGAAAGCTGGTTGGAAGTTTGGCACAAGAGTGGGTGGACTTGTTTCACACAGTCTGGACATCTTGAGCGTGCGTGCGTTTGAGTCGCACCCCAGGGTGACATTTCATCAGACTGTGATCTATCATGTTATCCCCCTGTCAGTCCACAAGACATGCTCTTCCAGGATCAGGAGATGTAGAAAAAAGTGTGAATGTTTCATAGCGTGAAGTGTGAATCTCTGGTGCCGCAGATAATGCCATGCTTGTGTCGTCGTGTCATTGCCTCGCGCTGTCTGAGCTGTTGTTTCCAGCACATGCACGCACACACACTTCCTTTGCTTCCAACCTCTCTTGCCCGGAGCTTTTATCAGCAATTCATTTCCCAGTATCTCAGCCATCAATCACTCCAGCTTGTCCTCAAATGCAGCTGTCGCTCCTAAAGACGAACAGAGAGGGAGCGATGTGTACACAAGGAGACACGGGCTCAGGCAGGCAAAGAGAGGAGGAGGAAGGGGGGCTTTTTAATTAAGATTACAATCAGCGGGGACTTTTAAGAGATGAAACTTTGCCTCATTTTCGGAAGCGTTTGATCCGGGGTTGACTTGGCTTTGGCTGGCCTTCGGTCGTGTTCGTCCTTAAAACTATGAGTGACTTATAATGAGGGCCGCCGTATTGTGAATAGAATTCAAAGGCTGAGTCATGAAGCCCCAGTCCATTTATCTTTTTTCTTTCATTGAGGGGTTTTTGTTTTAATTACTTGTTGACATAGTTTGGACTGCTCTAGGATGCTTTAGCATCTCGGTTTATTCAGTCATGGTGGGTGTTTGCTGCTCATGCTTACACTGTAAATCCCATTTCTGCCTCTGTGTACTCACAACAGACAACGCAGGATAAAAGGAGAGCAAAAATGTCTTTGAGAACAGAAGTGCCACTGGGTATGGTGGCCCAAGAAAGCTTTTCTTTAATAGATGTTCAAATTTATGTCCATAAGGCACGCCGGTAGTTGAGTGGTTAAGGCGCACGCCATATACACAGGCGACTCGGGTTCAAATCCAGCCCGTGGCACTATTTCCTGCATGTCTCTCCCTGCTCTCCCTCCTGTTTCCGACTCTATCCACTGTCCTATCTAATAAAGGCCAAAAAGGCCAAAAATAAATCTTTGAAAAAAAAAATTTATGTCCATAATAACACTGTCAACTTTTCATTTAGGAAAAAAAAAACATAAAAATATCGTAGAAATTTATCATGTAGGTCATGTGATCATATCCATAAACACTTAGAAGTCTCCTCTAGTTTGTGTTTGTGAAGAAAATCAAGGAAATTTGGGAAACTCATGGCAGTTTTTGCAGCGACTCCCGGTGCACTATTGCTAATACAGCACCACCATCATCGTAATGATACCGTAATTTTAGTCAATAATGACATCCATGTAGTGCAGTGCTTTTCAGAAAAAGAGTTTCCATGATGTCAGAGCTTTGAGAGCTGAAAGCAGCACAAAATTAGCTTGAGGCTGTACTGCTTAACCCTCTCATAGCTTTTATATCCTAGAGACCATGACACCATATGTCTCCATGTAAGTGATAGCTAGGGCAAGAAGTATGGTGTTTCCTGACCTTCTGCCCATCGGTCTGTCTGGGCCAATTCTTGAAACCTCCAATTTCCACATAAAGTGAACGCGCCGCGAACCGTCGGCAAATCGTACTGCGGAGCACACCGCTCCCTCTCTAGTCTATCAGAGCATTTCCTCAGCCGGCGCTCCAGACTGGCAGCGGCGCGTGCCTGGACAGACACTTCGCTCCGCTTCGTTTGAGATATACTGCAGGTCTATTTTCAGTGCTGGCCGCTGCCAAACCGCGTCAATACCCATCGATCAGAAAGCTCCAAAAAAGGAAGTCACAAGTGTAGAACATCCGGTTCTTTCAAAATACAAAACAATGCCCAGACTCCCAATCTGATGATCACTGTATCAATATTACATCTTATCCTGCAGCGAGAGCAAAGGGTCACCGAGAGGTCAGTGGGTCACAGAGCTACAATGGTGCCATTGACGAGGAAAAGTTAACTTTTGGGGATATTTAGCCAGAGAACTTAACAGAAAACCACAGATCCTTTAAGCATTACCCTTTTAACTTCCTGATGTACTCACCCATTGGAGGAAGCAATAATATCATGGACTTATACCGGAAAGGATGATAAATCAACCCCAAGAGGTAAAACACACTGTTGACATACTATTCCTACGTGAACTCACATTCTCCTGTGATCTCTTCCTACTGACCAGGGCTGTGCGCCGCAGCGCAGTGCTCTTGACTTGCTTCCAGTGGGCGAGGTTGCTCGCCTTCGGTCGGACCAAACCTGTGGCGCTTCAGTGCGCGGCACAGTTGTCCTATGTGGAAATTGCAGGTAAAAATGGTATTTTGGAGGGATGTCTTTTTCTTTTAGTGAGAAAAGCTGTTAAAAATGGCCCTCATGATTAATGCTTTGAGGTACTTGCAAAAGATTCTATGATCACTGGAGGCATTAACCAGGAAGCCACTTTATCAGCTTCTCTCCCTCATTTAAACCAGCCACAAAATGAAAAAGATGTTCTCAGGAGGTTAGAGGGTTTTTTTTTCTTTTTTTTTAAACTTAACTTTTATTAATTTTGATTTGCTGTACATTTCAGTGTTAGATGAACATGATTGTCGGGGACAGTAAGGGTAAAAAAAATATTAAAGCCTGTTTTGGGCTTGGTGAGAGAACATTTCATAGGAGGTCTTTCTGTCTGTCCTGACATTTCGTAGAAATGTTTGTAGTGCAAGTTTAAAAAAGTCTACTCTGTGTCTGTAACATTGCTCCTAGAACTGCTCTCATTAAATAAAAGCTGTTATTGTTAAGAAAAAGGTCAAGTACAAGGGTACAGAGCACATGGGACGAATACTCAGTATTTAATCTGTATATAAACCTGCATCCTGGGAGCTCTGAGTGGACTCAGACCCTGAGCTGCTCTGTTCTCACATTCAGAACACTTTCTTGTTGCTTATTCAGAGCTTCTTTGTCGCAGATAGGTCAAAGAGTTCTCCTGAGTGAGAATAAATGGGACCAAAGAGATAAAGCATTGGCACTGCTCATGAATAGGTCCCGGCTAACCTGTTCAGCCATTATTAAGTCATCTGCCGAGACAAGATGTAGACCAAAGGTGGGTCCATATCCATCCCTGAATGTTAACGGGGGAGGGGGAATGTTTCTAGAGACTCCGCATTGCCATTCTTCTCCTCAGAAGCAGACCTTGAGTCTCTTTTGGACCATTAAATTGTTTTCAGTGCTTTAAGGTTGCAAGAGGAGCACTTGTGATTCAGGCTGTTGTGGCCCACTTCTGCCTCACTCGCTGAGTCTGCATTCCTCCCGCTAATGATGTGTTCATTCTGCTCCAGGTCAGCAGAGATTCAGGCATTATACCAGACTGTAGTGGTGAAGAGCTGACACGTAAGGTGAAGCTTGGTTTACCGATCCAAATATGTTCTGACCCTCATGTGGTCATGGACTGTGGGTGGTGACTGGAAGAATGAGACTGCAGATACATGCAGCTGAAATAACAATCTGTTCTCAGCCTGGGCAACCATGTAACACGGGGAAAACACTAAAAGATAATCAGGCTTCGTTTGGGCCTGAATCTCTCAAAACTCATCCAGTACCCCAAAAGGTAAATCAGGACCTCACTGAGGAGCTGACATATCCCACCTGGTCTGGGACTACCTCAGGGCCATTCAAAGGGAGTTGCAAAACATTTCTAATGAAGATGGATGTTAATGACTCTCCATGGCTTTAACTCAGGAAATGGGTGGGTGGATGTTGCATACTATCAGATGCTTCTGTATTTCAGCAAACTATCCTTGTCAATCACTTGCTGGAAACTCTGAGAAATACTGAGATAGTAGACAAACCAAATAAAAAAAAACATCTCAAGACAGTCTCCCTCCCTGAAGTTGTGCACATGAAGAGTGTTAGAGGTAACCCTGTGAAAGATGAAAGCTGAGAGTTTGAGGAGGTTCAACCTGGCTTACTAAGTAAGGTGTTAAAATGGAGAACGAGGATTTTAAACAAAAATGAAATGGTAGAAAATCATCCTCTAGCTGCTGCAGGTCACATTTCAAAGGAAGTCATGCTGTCCCTCAGCTGCTGATGGTGCCGGTCTGTTCAATGACTAAAAAACACACTTTCATCTGTCTCCATTTGTTCCTTCTGCATCATTCGTAGTCTTATTACTACACTGGCCCATTGTTCTTCTTCATCTCTCTGTATTATGTATTGTTTGGTCTAAGATCTGCAGATTTCAGTCTTTTCCTCCCACAGTTGGAATACATAGATGGAGTATGATGCTGCATGTGAGAGCACTCAGCAAAGCAGATAATGCCCAGAAGTAATTTCTTCTACAGTGAGAGGAAAAAATAGAAGAAAACTTTGAACTCATTATAAATATCATTGCCTTCTCTTGACTTATGTAATAATTGTAGTCGTACTTTTGTTTGCTTCACTCTCACTTTTTATGGACTGCATATAACCTCCTCTCAAACTGTGTTTCACTTTTTATCAGCCTGGAATTTCCTCACATCTGTTTCAGCACAGACAGTAGCACTGGCACTGAGGATAAAACCATTTAGTGAGAGAAAATAAGCCCTCATAGCGAGCCCTCATAGACAAAGATTGAGTTTATTTTTTGTGGATTAAATAAAGAAGATATAAAGTGTTAATATTCAAACCTTAGAGGTGTTAGCTGGTGTTATTTCTTATCTTTAGACCAAGCGAGGCTAGGAGTTTCTTTAAGTTTCCATTCTTTTTCTGCAGAGAAACACTTGATTATGGATTATGTTGTATGAAAAGACGTGTAAGTGGAATAAATAGAATTCTGTGGAAGAAATGAAGTTGCGTTTCTCTAACTGGCTCAATGAGTGTGTAAAATAAGTGTCATATTAAGTGGTTCTGCAGGCTTTGCTTTGGCCTTGAATGTACTTGTTAGTCATTTATGTCTTTGTAAACTTACCAGAAGAGTAATTTGAACTATCACCATGCCTATATGCCTCCACATGGCATGCAATTACTGGCCAGTGAAAGATCAGTGGTGCATCAAGGAGCAGGACTGGTCAGGTTTTGACCTTAACCTTTTACATAAAACATGCATGCAATCAGTCCTATGTGTGAAGTTGTAATAATCCCTCAAAGCACACTTGATATATTACATTCACAAGCAAGAACATTAGGCCCAATGATTTGGACCTATAACCTCTAAAATCATCTTTTTTTCCCTTGCACTGGACTGGAAATTCATGTGATATTTGCTGAAAATGCCAGAAAGCATTCTTTAGACATCTTGCTTCCAAGGAATTTATGATCAGTAGGCCCAATGACCTGGGATTTTGAAAATTTAATCAGTTCATCCTTAAGTTAGAGAGGAAATTTTTACAAAGTTTGAAAGAAACCCCTCAAAGAATTACTAAGATATGTTTACATCCTGCTGAACCTCAAATCAGACTGGACATTAGGTCAGGGTTTACAGAGGCTGCCAAAAATGGTGAAATATCACAAGTTCTTCAAGGGATTAGAATAAGGCCCAGTCAAGCTTGACCTTCAACCTAAGACTTCCAAAGTCAAATTAGTTCATCCTTGAGTCAGGGATGAGCGTGAGGCCCTAAACTGTACATGGATCTCAGCCTCTTGTCAGAAGGGAGGGCCTCAGGAAATCTATTTCCAGTGCAGAGCAGTGGAGGTGTACAGGTTGTGGAGGGATAGTAGACTGCTGCCATTAACACTCTCTGCAGAGCGGACGATACACTGCAGCCTGCTTCTGTCCCTCACCGTGGCTGCAGCGTACCAGATGGTTTTCGATGAAGTTAGGATGGACTCAGTAATTGCAGTGTAGAAGTTCCCCATCATCGTCTTGATGGTTAATTTTCCTCAGCTGCCGCAGGACTTACATCCATTGTTGGGCATTCATGATGTACGAGCTGATGTTGAACTCCCAGTTGAGGTTTTGGGTGATGAGGGTCCCCAGGAAGTGGAAAGAGTCCATGGTGAAAACTAGGGAGATGAGAGGGTAATTGGAGCATGGGTGGCAGCGTCCCTTCTAAAGTCTACAGCCATCTCCACTGTTTCAGAGCATTAAGCTCCAGGTTGTTCTGACTGCAGGTCACCAGTAACCTTGCAAAGCAGATGGATGCTTGTTTCCATGTTTGGACCCGGTTAGAAAGTGACAGGACCAATCAGCGACGAGGGGCAGTACTTTCAGGCTCGGTAGAGTCGTGACGTAAGCAAGCAGCAACAAGAGGCCGGTGCAATAATGGCGGAAGACATCAGCGAGGATGCCGCTAAAGCGCAAGTTTTATCAGAACTTGACGACATTTCTTCGTTAAAAGAAGAACAAAGAACAGCAGTGAGTTGTTTTCTTTTCAAAAATGACAAAAGTCATTAGAGTACTAACATGTCTACAGTCACCATGGTTCGCGTTATGATCTCTGCCCCTCTGCCCTTTCCCAAATGCTGTCTATGAGTGGTTTTCCAGATGGATGTGTTTCACACTATTATCCTTTGTGATCCATCAGGGCATTACAAATAAAAATAGTGCTTTTATTTGGGTTGCTAATATGTTTTCCCATTCACAGCGTTGTCTTCATTTAGATACAAAAATCTTTAAAAAGTACATTCTTGTCAAAATGTTTGTTTACAGAATTAAAATGGTAGCATCGCCTTGTGCTGAAACCAAGAAGTACAGTAGAGTCAAGCACAAGCTTCCTGTTCAAATGAAGGCCATATTTCATCTAATGTTTAGAGTTTGCTGGAGGCCAATCAAAAATGGATGGCCCGCGGGCCAAAGTTTGGACACCCCTGTCATAAACTGTGAATCCAAAGTATGGTTAGCCCTTGTGGACATTCATTCTGCGAGTAAATGATTGAACTGTTTCCTTTTCAGTATCAAGTATAACTTCAGTGCTGAGTATCGTGATACTAAACTTGGCATCAAAGCCAAAGTTCTTGTATTTTTGGGGTATTATGACAGCCCTATCATGCATACATCTAATGTACAAATTTGTGCATCCTTTTTCCCAATGTGTACAGCATGTTAGTTTTTTTTTATCAGGTTTCAAAGTCAAACCATTTAAGAAAATTTTCCTAAAAATCATTTAAATTCAAATAGCAGCACCATCATCTATTCCTAACATACAAAAAGGCAGCATCAAGAAACACAATACAACAGCCTCTTACAAAGACGGGTTGCTCCAGATAGAAAAAAAAAAAACGACAAACAAACATAACAATAAACCTCTTAATAATCCACTCCAAGTGCTCAGCTACATCAAAGAGACCTCCCCAGAAATGCTCTCTTTTTTTTGGTGGAGGATCAATATGGTAGGGGCCAACTAATTCTTGTTGTCGGCACAGGAGCCAGCTTCTTTCAGCGTGGCAATTAACAAGGCTTGTTAACATCAAAGGCAGGGAAAGACCAGGGACTGACTTTCAAGCTAAAAGTGTACTCTACCCACAGGAGGCTTAGCTTTATGCTGAGAGTCTGGGTATTTAAGTGGACTTAATGTGAGACGAGAAAATCAAGATAAAAACTAAAAACAGTCGTCTCATGCCTGTGAGCAATGAGGCAAGACTGCAAAAAGAGATGTAAACTCAGCTGAATTTCAGTATTAATGCTGCCTGTGTGGATGTGGTTAACATAAGAAGCAATTTCTCATCTTTAAAGTAATTTAAGAGAAAACAACAGCCTCAGTCCATTTAAACCAAATTAATTTTTCAGTAATTAGTCAGCTTGTGTTTTTTGGCAGAAGCAGCACACTAATTAATTTAAAATATTGTTATTAAAACTTTGAATGTTGCTTAAAAAGACGTTAAGGTCACCACACTGAGGGAAAAGAACAAATACATCTCTGTGCTTTCTGGGTTCTTATTTATCAAGGTCTGGTTGTTCTGATGTTCCCCATGAGCGGGTCTGGCTCCTCGCCCGACGTATTTGACAGGGACTCAGAAATCCTCAATCACTCACGGATTCGTCAGAAAGTTGTTTTTTTTCCCCTCCCAGACACATTTTCATCTAACTTTCCCTGACGCTGGAAATGGGTAAATGTAATCCCTTTTCTGATGGGCAAACAAGCTAATCTGCTTACTCTTCCCCATTGTGGATTGACTCGACGATGGCAGAGGAGGCAGGTGATAAAAGAAAACTAGGAAAGGAGAGGTTTATTTGACTTTCTCCTCTTCTCTGCTCACCTTCTCAAGGGAGGCTGTTGGATTATCCAGACGTCTCCTGTTCTCCGTCTCTCTCCTCTATCTCTTCTCCTCCTTCTGACTCGGTTGGACATTGATCCTCTGCCCCTGGAAGTTTCTGTGTTTGTTAGGATGTTTCGTTTCGACGCCTTATCTTTCACAAGAGAGCAGTGATGGTGAACACGACCTTCCCAGTGTAGCCAGTGTACCATGCTGTGGGTGGTAGATAGACATGCTGCTTTTATTTTGATGACATAGTCTTTTATGGGATGTGGAGGAGGAACTGAGAGCACGACATGAGGGGCCTTTAGGTGACATATTAGGGACCACTAGGGACAATATGGCATCATGAACCAAAGGATAAAGAGTCCATCAGTCATACCAGTGTAGTGTCTTTTTTTATAAATCCATAACAAACCATTAAGCTGAAATCCTCAGAGGAAGTGACCCTTTATCTCTGCCACCGACATTGCTGACTCCAGTGAAACCTGCAGATAAACTCCACAATCTGTCATTTTATGATATAGAGGCCGACATGCATCATGCTCTCAACCAGCCTCTGTGCACCACAGGATGCATTAAGGGGGGAAAAGTACAAAAGTATTTTAGGAAAAGTAGAAAAAAGTCTGAGAAGGGCTCCACATGATTATCAAAAACGACGCATGCTGTGTTGCATTCATTCTGCTCATAGGTTTTGATTTTACAGCACAGCTTGTGCTCTGCCCGTCCTACCAAAATAGCTCTTGCTTTCATTTAAGTAAGGAGCAAAAGGGACCAAAGCACATATTCTTTTTTTTTTTTTCCCGTCTGAAAAGCAAGAGATCTGTAGAAGATGACAGTTTTGGTTAATAAAAGAGTTTCCTTCTCAGTCAAAGGGAACCGCTCTGGAGTTTAGCAGTCTTATTTGGGGCTAATGATCGAACTATTTAAGCTCCATTACCAGTCCAATACCTATACCCCCGGGGGCTTTCCGGGCCAGCCAAATTGGTCAGCAGAATCATGATCCATTGTAAAGTTAAGCTTATTTTTACCTAATAATCACTCTTATCTGAGCAACTTTGTTTCTCATTGCTGTAGTACAACATAGCCTTTTTCAAGATGTAAACCCCTTTTCCTGAAACAGAATTACCTTTTTTGAGGTAATGCTAACAATGTAAATGAACCAAACCATTCAGAAAGTAATGTCAGACATCAGGATGTCAGAAAATTAAGTAGAAGAAAGTGCGACTTTAATGGTAAAGTAATTTTGATATTGCAAAAAGATGCAAATATGGGCAAAAAGTGGTGAAAATGGGTTAATGTTACAATAAAAGTGGCAATAAAAGGTTTAAAATGTTAAATTAAGTGGCAAAATGGGCTCATAGTGACAAATAAGTGGCAGCATCTGGCAAAAAGGTGCAAATAAAGTGGAAGCAAAGGGCTTTTAGGTAGCAAAATACAGGTTACAATGCGCCAATAGTGGTAAAAATGACAAAAATGTGTTAAAAGTGGCATTATAGTTCCAAAAATGGTATGAAAATGGGAAAAGTGGCAACAGTGGATTCGAAGTGTCAGAAAGTGGTGAAAATAGGATAATAGTAGTAACTGATGAAATTGTTTGAAAGTTGAAAAAGTGATGAAAACGGGTTAGAAGTGGCAGAAAGTGGTGAATATGTGTTAAAAGGGGCAAAAATTGGTTTAAATAGGTTTTTGCTTTACCACAGAAGAAGGAACTTCCTATGGATTGGAAAGGATATAACAGAACAGTGTAAAGGTAAATGTTTATAAAACAAGGTGTAGATGGCTTTTAACCTGTCCACTGAGCTGTCTGTGAGGTTTATTTTAAAGTTAAATGAGACATTTAGAGAAGTTTTGCCCTTATTTTAGATCACTGTGGCTGCAGGGTGCAGTGCACAAAGTGTGCTAAGTATGCATTAAGGGCAATTTAAAAATCAATGATGAAATAACCGTGGGCCTTAATTGCAATGAATGCATTCATGCTGCTAGTTCAACTTATTTGTTGGGACTCGTATAATTGGTAGGAAAACCTGATCTTCTCTAATTAAGCCTGTCTTTTATTAGTCATGAAAACTTGACACCATTTCTCAGGAGAACTTGACATTTGTTAGAAACAAATCGTATTGTTAAGAAAAGTGGAAAAGATTTGCCATGAAATTTAGTGTCATTCATTATACTTATTTGGTGTTTGTTTTTTTTTTTGGAAAAGAATAACAAAAAAATAAAATAAATAACTTACAAGGGAAACTTGATTTCATTAGTTAAGATAACTTGTCCGCATTATTTAGGACAAGCTGATATCAGTATTAGCCGACCTACAGTTTATATTATTTGTAAAAAAAACTTTTAATTATTTGTTACTTTTAGAAATGTATAACTTGTTGAAAAAAGAATGTGTCATTAGGACAAGGTTAGGGTTAGGATAAGGTTAGGTCAAGTTTTGTACCATTTGTTCGAAAGCTTGTTATTGGGTAGGAATTTAAAATTGCAACTTTAAATTATTTCTTATATTAAAATGGTGTAATTTGCCAATAAACAAATGTATTATTAGTAAGGATAACTGGATATTATTTCTCAGAAATCCAGATTGGGATGATTTCTTCTTTACATAATTAACATCCAGAGTGTTGCATTTTAGGGCTTTAAAATGATGTAGCTGGTACCTACTTCTCTCCGTCAGACGGCATCTGTGCCTGGTTTCTGTTCAGTGACAAAACATTAACAAGATTTCAGAGCTTTGTCTCTGAAAACAAATGCAGAACTTTGCCCCATATTAAAAATGATACTCAATATTGAACCAAGGTTTGTAATTGGTACTTAGTCAGTATAGCGTGTTATTTAATGTAATAATTATAGGGTGTAAAACTGAACAATTGTCAGCTCCAGAGTCAGTATGGCTCTGTCACAAGAGCAGTGACATGAGTGCAAGCCATGATAAGACCCTGTCTGTGCTCATGTACACTGTCTATAATTTTCCTCTGCGTTGCACAAGCACTCCCCATTTATTGAGACGTGCATTCAGCAGTATAAGGTTCTGAAAATGGAGTGAAGCTCAATAAACTGCATGTAATTTTGCTTCTGCCTCAAGGACTGGAAAACACTGGGTCGTAGAAAGAGACGGAGAGGGACCGTCATCCAGAGGGCGGGTGAATAAACTGTAGAAACATAATAACAGTGTGTGAAAAGACAGAGGAAGAAATGGCTGCAATGCACAGGAGTCAGACTTAAGTGCCTGTGACAGTTTATTGTGTGAATCACTCATATTCTTTTGGATTTTCACACAAATGTAACGAAAGCAGGGGCTGTAAATTTAAGGGATGGGGAGGCCACCAACAGTGGAGATAAATGAGCTGTAGTCTAGCTGATCGAATTTCACAACCCATCAATCTAATGCAGAGTTTGAAAATGAGAGGACTGAACTGTTTTTGGAAGAATTTCATCAGGCTGATCTGCAGGTCGCTGTAATTCTATTTGTTTGTGTTTTTAGAGGAAAGTGTAGCCATTTGTGAACGAGAACATTCCCCAGTTTGAGCGTATCCAAATGCACTTCTCAGCAGACAATTATGCCATAGAGGACATGCTTCAAACAATTCAAAACATTTCCCATCATGTTGCCTACACTTATGAATGCATAATGCCGCTGTAGGTGATTGTAAAGTGCCACCGCCTGCTTTAGTAAACACGCTTCCCAACAACACAAATAAGCGCCCGTGTCACCCGCCTTCGGGGAAGTGAAATAGACTCTACCTCATCCAATGCTAATGCCAGCGCTGCTCCCTGGGTGGCTTGTTTATGTATGTATTTATAATTTTATTATGTGGCGTTGTGAGGTGATACACTGCTTGAATATGCCTCCTATGAGAGCAAGTCGCACAGCAGTGTGGAGAGAAAGCTGGCAGCTAATTTGATGTGGAACAGATAATTTAGATAATGACTCTACGGAGCTTTAGGAGGGAAACTGGAGAGAAAAAGAAAGTGAGAAAAAGATTAACAAGATTAGGTGCAGATACCCTCTGGGTCATTATAATGATTATATAATTAGGCTTGTAGTGCAGTGTGTATGGAGTCACAGCTTTAACAAAACTCAGATTAACTGTATCTTTATCTGACTTTTCTTACAAAGCTGAGTCACCTTTAAGGACACAGACGACATGTTCATTCTTTTACTATCATTTTATAAAGCTTCTAAGGTGTGTTTTCTTCTTCATCATAAAGCTCCTTTGAGAGTCATTAAGCTTGTCTTTGCATTGTTGCTTCCTGTGGAAAAAGTGACACATCTCATCTCTTTGTTGATTGTGTTTAAGCATTTTTATAAAAAGAGATATAGCAAAAATCTCCACCTCTTCCTAGCCATGAAATGTCTAACACCCACCCTACTGCAAGAGTTTCAGGCATTCAAAATGACAAGACAGCCAAGTAATCCAATAGAGAAAATAATTCTTAACAGCCTACCTTTCTTTCATGTTGAGCTCACAGAAGATTAATCGACATAGATCTCTGTACAGTCCTGTTGGTGTGTCAGAAGATTTTGATCATTGATGAGGATACACTTTTGTGCCCAATGTGAAAAAGTTCACTGTGTCAAAATGAGGTGAGAGAAGTTTAAGGAGCCAGCAGGACTTAAAACACTGCTGTGTAAATACCAACATGCCAGTCTGCAGGTGCACCTAGCTCTTAAGGGTAATAAGAGCCGACACTGCTTTGTAGCACTGAAGCAACAGCAACATCAGTAATCGAACCACTTTGCTCACTACACTTAGCTCTGTGCCTGAATTGCAGGCCATGAAAGCAGCAATGTTAATTGCTGTTTTCATCTGCGAATCTATCATTCTGTCTATCACCAATCATGATGTTGCACAAGCAACCACTGCATCAGCCTCTCTCTTTTCTCCTTATTTTCCCCACTACTACATACTTCATAACCTTCATTTCTTCGTTACATAAAAGTAGTTTTCAATAAAAAATGGAAATAACTATAATAGTAATTAAAGAATAAAAGCTAAGCAATAATAATGATAGCAGTAATAGTAACAATAATGAATAAAATAATAGTAGTAACAATAATAACAATAAATATATATATACAGTGCTTAACAAATTTATTAGACCACCTGTCATATTGTCTTAGAGACCATCCAGCATCATGAAGTGCTTTAATGCGGACTCTTTCATTTTCAGGGCTTCTACATATTGGTGTATTAACCATTGCAGAAACATAAAACATGATTTTGGTAATTACCAATGCTGTTAATTTAGGGCAGCTGTGGCATAAACCTTACTTTGGGTGGTGGTCTAATAAATTTGTTAAGCACTGTATATATTATTAAAAAAAATAAATAACTATAAATCGACTTCTCCTTCTCTCTCCAACCTCACCTGTCTCTTGGCCACTCTTGGCTGGGTTATTGCTATTCCACCCTACCGTTCTGTAAATTGAGCTGGGCAGGGGTAGCCCACTCTCAGTCGTCCCCTGACCCTACTTTATCACTTCAAATTTGCAAAATTACTCCCTGGGTTAGTCAAGCAACATGCTTTGACTTTCCAGGGCGTGCATACTCCAGTAATGACAATGCATATTGAAGACAATAAAATTAGTTTAAAAGCAATTAATCTGTAGTAGCATGAATCTAAATATGAGGGTGTGACAAGCTTTATGCTGTAAAGGAGGAGGCTGGGGTGGAGGAGGTTAAGCTTTGCAAGCAGCAGCAGTGTGGTGAATCAGCATTAATGCAAGCAGGGATGAGGGAGAAGTCCAGCATACTTAAATACACTGCTGTGTTGAGAGACAGAGCTGTGATTGGCTGTGTGAGCTGGGAGGTGACTTTTATGATCAGCTGGTTGTCAGCTGATCACAGCTGGGCGTATGATTACCGTGTCCTGCATGAACTAATGCTAGGCTTCGTTTACTTGATAGCCCTGATTTGATTTTAAGAATGACTGGATTATTGTGCGGCTGTTTTGTGTGGAGGAGTGTGCATGTTGTCAGTGTTTGCATGGAGACTAAGGGCCAACTCAGCTTTACCTGTTGCTTTTGATTGACCTAAAGTTGTTTGATTTCCAGTATGGTGACCACGACTGAAACGACAGGAAAAAAAAGGGTGACAATACTGAGACTGTGTCTGTGTTTATGCACATTCTGTAGTTCAAAAATACTTTTTAACCTAGTTCATGCATCTCTTATTTATTCAAGCCTTACTTTCTTATTCAAAATAAAACAGGAGTGATTTATTTAATGCAGGTTTTAACTTGGCATAGATGTGATCTTACAAGAACAAGTGTGAATGTCTCCTGAAATGATCTTGGCATTTTATATTGAAGTTATCCGTCACTTTTAGTGGCTGTTTTTATGACTTTTATCCTTTTAGCCCCATTTTGGCTCTACATAATTCTGGAAACATGAGAAAAACTGATGAAGAAAGAGATGCTCTAAACCTAATTACAGAGAAAGAATTAGTCTAGCTTCAGTCTAAATATGGGCTGTGTCAGGGTGAGAGCATATCTATGCGGCAGTTAACAAATGTGCTAAAAATACAAGCATTCTTAAATAACCACAATGTAAGATAGGGTTGAGGGCATCGGCTTTTAAACACAGCTCTGTCACGTTTTCACTTCATCTCTAAACATTATGCAGTTGTCTGGCTGTCTGCCAGCTCCAACAGATATTTTCTACAAAAACATGAGAATCTCTTTTGGAATGCCGCTGCGGCAGCCAAAGCATGTGTGAATACAACCCGAGGTTTAGGTGTCAGCAAGGCTGTTTTTATGTGTGTGCATCAGAGCCCTGCATGCTCCAACATGTGTGCGTGAGAATGAATATATGAATAAAATCCACAGGGGAATGTTATGTGAATACACTTGCTGCATGTCCTCAAGGTCAATGCGAGAGCAGAGCGAGTCTTCCATAACACCACACATATACTGGCAGATATAGAGAGAAATGGCTGGGGGGACACATTTCAGTCTCTCCTCTCATACTAACCATCTTGAAAACCTTGAGGGCCTTTCTTGTTAATGCTTCCCATTACTTTCCTTCGGCTGCGGTGGATAGAATTTCTGTCAGCATCACATTCTCCCATGTGGTGCATTTCGGGCTAAGTAGTCCAAATAACATGGCTCTAAAAGCCTTGAGAACAGCTTTTACAGCTTGCCTTTTACCTTTAGAAGCCTCTCCTCGTGCGGCCACTTTAGTCTCTATTTCCCCGCCACTTTCCGCTTTTTAACCGTGTTAGAGGGCCTCTCTCCCATCATGCATTGCAGCGTTATCAAAGCCGACCACCCGCTGTTTGTTAATCACAGCGATGGAGGTGTGAAATGGAGTGTTCACACTTGGCAAAGTGGAGTGCTAGCTCCTGCAGCCTTTTTAGTTTGGTTACGGTCAGCCATTAAAGATAGTGAGGGTGAGTGTTGCACGTCTACGGGGAACAAATAATCCTACGTGGTCTAATTAGAATCCATTAGCTTATCTGGTATCATGTCCAATTCGACGATTCTAAAACTTACTTTAACGCAAATTCATTTGTAACACTGAAGCGGGTCATTGGGCAGGACTTTCAGCTGCCACCATGATTGGAATGAATTCTTACATACACTTGGCACTAAGGTAGGAATTTTAATATTAATACTTTTTTTTTCGAACAATAAAAACCTACTTTTACACATGGGTATTTTAATGAAAAGTCAGCTGCATGCTCCATCATTTTATGATGATTGTAAAATTAAACCCAGTTTTTCTGGAAGCATTAAAACATCATATACATCATTTATGGATGACAGCTACATCTGAATAAGGGAAATCTTCCTGTGTACATCTACAGTGCTGTGAAAAAGTATTTTCCCCCTTCCTGATTTCCTTTTTTGTTTTTTTGCATATTCGTCACACGTTAATGTTCCAAATCATTAGATTTTATTAGTAGACAAAGATTACCAATGTAAATACAAATGAAATTTTTAACAGGTGATTTCATTTATTGACCTTTCAAGCCTGAAGCTATTTTAAAATCTTGTCTTGCCTAGACTTATTGTCTTAACCCTTGTATGGTGTTCTGATAAAACTGGCGCTTTAGCAGCATCCATGCTAATCTCTTCCACCATAATTGCACCAGCCTCTTGTTGCTGCTTGCTTACGTCACGACTCCACCGTGCCTAAAAGCACTGCCCCTCGTAGCTGATTGGTCCTGTCACTTTCTAACCGGGCCCAAACGGTTCAGATGGGAGCTTTGTAAGATGGATTCACCAGTGAGAAACAAGGAAACGGGCATATCCATCTGCTTTGCAAAGTTAGCAACTTGTCGTGGGAACGGCAGGGGCAGAAACACAAAATTCACACTTACACTCACACCCCCCCTTCTCACACACACACATACACACACTCACCTTCATATAGACACACCCACCTTCATACAGACACACACATTCATACAGACACACACAACTTTATACAGACACACACAACTTTATACAGACACACACACCTTCATATAGACACACACACCTTCATACAGACACACACATCCCTACACACATTCCCCCCACACACACAGTAGAACCAGAAAGGAGCTAGACAGAGAGAAGGTACACAGGACCTACAATTTCCACACTTTTTTTAGCCCTGGGTCCACTGGACCCGAACATCCTGTGTGTAATACAAATGTGTAGGGGGGGTATAAAGTGTGTGGTCATTGAAAATTTGTTCTGCTATATGTTCTTCACAGAAAAAGAGCCAAGGCCAATGAGTCTGAGTTTGAAAAAATAATTACTTATATCATTTTTCTTTTAATAAAAAAATGAAAACGGGTCCCACAGACCCGGACACCATACAAGGGTTAATGATCTTGTAAAGCATCAACACTGTGGTGCACAGTCAAGCTCTAAATGTCCCTTTTTTCAGGAAAACCTGGGCTTTAACAATGTTGGCTGCAGTAATGAAACTTGAAATAAAAAATGGTACTACAGATAGAAAAGAAAAAACTAAATAGAAATTAAAACTCAAAGATTTTTCTGTGTGACACACATTAAACAAAAATGACTCATGCTTTTTTCTTTTTACACAAACTTGATCTCACATCTCTTGGGGACAAAAAAAAAATCATCATCCTATAACAAAAAATTCTTTAAATGATTGGCATATTTACAAAAAAAAAAAAAAATCCTCATGCTTTTTTGTATTGGCGCTATTTGTGCCATTAATCATGGCAGTTCCTGTCTGCAGTGGCACAGAGGGCCACATCACAGCCTCTCTGTCGCTCTTCCTCTCCATTATAACCATGATCTACTGTAAGTGGTAAGACATGCACAGTTTGACAAGGCATGACGCTACATCAGAAAAGTCTGTGATTTGTTGCCACAGGACAAAGGGGTGAAAAAACGGCTTTGTTTCAGTTGCTATTGCAGGGTTGAATAAGCTGTAACCATATTTGCACACATTCATTCATGTATTTTTCATTTATTCATGTATTTATTCCCACATTTAAGTCTGAAACTTATGTATTTCTTGTTTTAGATGAGGTTTTAATTGATTTTATTGGATGATACTATGCTCTTTTTTTATGTCCAAACCTACCTGGCTCTATGAGAAAAAGTGATCGCCCCAATTGTTAAATCATGAATTAACTGTGATTTACCACATTTAAAAAAAGAAAAAAAAAGTTTCACTAGCCACAACCAGGCCTGATTACTACCAGACCTGTCGTATCAAGAAATCCCTTAAATAGAAGCTATCAGACAAAGTGAAGTAGGCTTAAAGATCCCAAAAAGCAACACGTCATGCTTTGATCTTGAGAAATTTAAGAACAGATGAGAAACAAAGTCACTGCCATGTATCAGTCTGGAACGGGGTACAAAGTGATATCTGAGGCTTGGGACTGCAGTGAACCACAGTGAGAGCCATTATCCACTAATGGAGAAAACCTGGAACAGTGATGAACCTTCCCAGGAGTGGCCATTTTACCAAATTTACTACAAGAGCGCATCAACAACTTATCCAGTAGGAAGAAAGAGACTGGGCAAAAATGGCATCCATGGAAGAGTTCCAAGGCCAAAACCACTGCTGACCAAAATGACCATTTGACAAAAACATCTCAATGATCCCCAAGACATTTCAGAAAATATTCAGTGGACTAATGAGACAAAAGTTGAACTTTCTGGAAGGTTCACATCCTGTTACATCCAGCGTAAAACTAGCATTAAAAGAACATCATACCAACAGTCAAACATGGTGGTGGCAGTGTGATGGTCTGGGGCTGCTTTGCTGCGTCAGGCCTGGACCACTTGCTGTGATTGATGGACCATGAATTCTGCTTGTAACCAGAAAATCCTGAGGGAGAACGTCCAGCCATCGGTTCATGCCCTCAAGCTCAAGCACACTTGGGTTATGCAGCAGGACAATGATCTTAAATACAATGATTAAAAAAATAACAAAACAAAGGTTTTGGAGTGGCCAAGTCAAAGTCCAGACTTATAAAGATGCTGTGGTTTGACCTTAAACAGGCTGGTCATGCTCAAAAGCCCTCCAGTGTGGCTGAATTACTATAATTCTTCAAAAACAAGTTGGACAAAATTCATCCACAGGGCTGTCAGGAATAATGCCTGCATTTGTTACATAACCAGTTATAAAGTTTTGGGGGCAGTAACTTCTTCACAAGGGCCAGGTAGACGTGGATGGCTTTTTCCCTGAATAAATGAAATCATCATTCAAAATCTGCATTTTTCTTTGTAAAATATTAGAATTTGTTTCATGGGCTGGAACCATTAAGTATGGCAAATATGCAAAAATAAAAAATCTGGAAAAGGAAAATACTCTTTCACAGCTTTGTATTTCCACTACTGGAGCTGTATATCTTGCATGGATCAGCTTTTTTCTTTTTCCATTCAAGCAGCACTGCATACCCTTTAGAACTGCCTGTGGGGAACAAATAATCCTACGTGGTACAATTAGAATCTATTAGCTTATCTGTTATTATGTCCAATCCACTGATTGTGGAACTAACTTTACAACAAATTCATTTGTAGCACTTTAGTGGGTCATTGGGCAGGACTTTTAGCAGCATGATTGGAATGAATTCTAAGATGTCTAACAACATGGCTTCTGGGCGATGAAGAAGAGTGAGAGTTGCATCTAATTCTAAGTGAAGACGAAGCTGGGACAGGCGCCATTGTAACACTGCTTTTGTGTGTTCCCCCATGAGCCCTGTTTTCTTTGCTTTCATTCCCCTACATTTAATCACAACTACAAGCTGCAGCTCTAAAGTTGTGCCTGTGGTGATTGGAGCGAGAGGCGTAAACATGCTGTCAATAGGACTAATTTAACACACGCCATGATGACTGAGCCTCAGAAAGCACTGCCAATTGGGCCCAGTTAGCAAAATAACAAGACGGTCGATTTGTTTTTAACCCCCAGCTGGCACTGCTGTTAATGGCCAGGAGGCCGACGGCAAGCTTTAGCTTATTGTTTAGTCAGGTCATCAGTCTAAATACTAATGAGAATTGTCTCCCCAGTGGCTCTCTGTGTGTATGTGTGCGGCTGAATAACTCCATCCTCTTGTTGCGCTCTCTGAGTGACAGAAGCTCTTAATTGTACACTTTAGGATGTTTAAATTAATCGCCCTCAACTTACAAAGCTACAAGAGTTGAAGCTGGCGGCGAGTGATAACACTTTATTTACAAGAAGGGAAGTAATAGAGGTGCCTACTGTACGGTTAAGTCTCTCTACAGAACTCAAGGGCGAATAAGAGTAGACATCTTTTAAAATCTGTGCACAATAGGCCTCATTCACTAACTATCCTCGAGTAAAAAAACAGTCTTTAAAAAACAACATTAGCATTCACCAGAGCTTCCTTATCTGTGATTTATAGCAACAAAATCTAAAAACAATCCAGAGCAGTACAGGCACATTTGAGTTCTCATAAGCCAGTAAAATCAAGTTATTGTATTTTCCACAATTTAGCACATTTATATTATTAATAACTTTAACAGACACATGATTTTAATGTGTTTAACTTCTGTTTTGTTCATGCAATGACTCATATGAACTGCAACATGCTAAAAGTATTTAGGTCTGAATTTTTTAACTTTCTCAGAACACGTTCACTTAATGTGGCGTCCTTTTCCCCATAAAGCTTGATACACATACGTAATAACAGCGCTACTGAATGAATGAGATACCATCTACTGTAGGAGTTAACATTGTGACTGAAGGTAAAGACTAAAATCTAAGGACTTTTTCATTGACTCAAACTGGACTGAAATGATTGAAGAATAACTACAACTTCAAGGCTAAACATGACTTAAATATGACTCCAACTCAACTAACAGATGATAACAATCTAGAGACTAATGTGTTCACACCAGTCGGGAATGATTGCCTATTTGCACTTATCTGAACATGCAAATACAGGCGGTTTACTCGCTATTTTTTTTTTTTTTTTTAATTCAAGCAAATAACTCACTCCACCCATCTGGCACCTCAGTCAGTCATCAACAAACATGTCAGCAAACATACAAACATGTCAAGTAGAGAATAAAAAATCAGCTTGTGTGACGGGGTTATGCTAACTCTGGCAGTGGCAGTGCTAACCATGTTGCAAAGTAGGTAAAAATGGGATATTTTTGTCTGCTACTATAGTCACTATGTTAGATTAGGTGATCACAGAGCCACACTTTTTTGCTGTGACTTGACCAACTATAATGAGAGACTACACGGAGGTACCGACCAATCTTTGCAGCTGATGTGGTAATGTTAGCAGGAAGAGGGGGTTGGCTAGATTACATCCAGAGAGGAGACTGTAAACAAACATAAATTAACTGTACTTTACTGTCTTTGTTTCTTTATCCAAGCATTATGATGAATGATACACTAGCTTGATGCTAATGCTAATGGCAGTGACCTGGTGGTTATTTCTAACCAACATTTCTCTTCTTTAGTATTTTGTGGTACTCTCTCTATGACATATAATAAAGGCAGGGATAATACTTTCCCTCTCTCTCATAGTTTAATCACGCAGCACCTGCTGTCACTCTTCTTCTGCTTTGCCATGTGGTTTGTTTACATGTGTGACTTCAGCACATGTAGAGTGCTCTGTGCTTTTATTAGTTAATGTCATTGATCACTGATACATTTAAAAAAACATTCTGGTGAATGAGGCCCTTTCTACAACCACGAGAAAAAAATGTTCAGCACTTTTATCCAGCTGCAAAAATGTAATTACCGTAGTATGTCGGCTATCTAGATCACATATCTGTAATTTCTCCCCCAAGGATTATATGTTCTTCTCATTTGAGTCCAACCTTTCTCTCACTCTGCCCTCCGAGCCTGAAGGTTATTAACTCCAGTGCAAAGTGAATTTAATTAGAAGTTACAATCACATTATCATATTATCCACTCTTTAAGGTTACTGGTCTCTTTGCCCTCGGCTGTCTGCTGCTGGCAAACAGCCATTAGGATTTAAGTAGGTGCTATGTGCCGGGTGACATGGATCAGAGGCAAACACAGCTCAGCTGACTGCTGGAACAACTCAGGATGCTGTAAGCACACTTCTATAGCTCAGTGTGTGTCTGTGGTTTGTTTATATCATCATTTTATCTGTTTAGTCAGTGAAAAATGTCACATTTTAGGATCCAGAAGCCTGTTGACTATGGAGTGTTCTGTTTACAAAAATCAGAAATACATGCACATGCAAACAGGATCCTTTGTCATAGTGAAGGGCTGCAGCAGTTTTGGGGTTCCGTGCCTTACTCACTTTGTCACTTTGACAGTGCTTTGGATGTAAGCTGGCACCTCACCAGCAACCAGACCAACGCTCGTGCTTTGGCCCATTCCAGAACATGAACTGGCAATCTTCCAGCTCCTGTCCCCAGTCCCTGCAGACTTAGCATCCACCTTTGGCTGAAGAGGCCATAAATGCACAATTTATTTAATTTATTCAAACTGTCTGACTTCTAGCTTGTTACTGACTCTATCTATACTTTCTATTTAAAAAAAAAAAAACCAAAAAAAAAAAACCAAAACTTAAATAGATTAAATACATAACTTAGCAGAACAATAGGGCGTTTGAACCACTCACTGCTAGGGTTGAAACAGAGATCTCCTGGTTGTCTGTAGGGCTTTCTAAAATAATGGATAATAATGAGGATGAATCAGTCTACCTGCTACTGCATCAGAGGGACCATATGTCCTTCAGAATCCTTCAAAAATACAGCAACATAGTCCAAATCCACTGAAACCATGTGACTAACTTTTGGGTCTGGACCCACCAGTTTAGGACCCCTACATCATACAACCTGTTTGTTTTGTTGACTTTGACTAAACCTCTCTGTTGTTTGTGAAGATTTGGGTGTGCCTGACTATGTGTTTGTAGAAAAAATAATCATATACAGAAAAACTCAAACCATTTTAGACTGAAGTGGAAATGTTTATCACTGCTACTGTCTGAAGGATAAAAGAGGGAAATTACCATAACACATTTAAATATGAAGGGAAAAATAAGAAGGGTATTTCCTATTTAATGTTTACCTTCTATAACAGGTTATTCTGCATGTTTGAGTGGGGGTGGGGTGGGGGGTTAAATATGCATTTCATCTATTAAACGGACCCCAGAGTAAACATTATGGTTGAAAGCAGTCTTTTGTTTCAGAGTTTTGAAGGTCTAAATGCTGTTTCCAGAAATCTCTTCACTCTGCCAGGAATAAAGGGCTGAAAAAGAGAAGAAAAAGAAGAAACTTTATTATTATCCTACTAATATAATATAATAATAATGAGTTATTAAAAAAAACCCCAAAACAAAGTATGGTTGCTAGATGTATTGGCCCTATTGTTTAACATAGACACCATTTTACACCTCTAAAAAGGAGTATGTCCAAATATGGATCTTCCATTTTTACAAAAAATTTCAGTAATTTCTAGAAATCCTATGCAAACCAAACTCATCATGACATCTGGCACTACTAGTCACCTTTATGATGTTAGTTGGTTAAGATGTTGGGGCGAAGAAAAGTAATACTGCATTGTTCAAGTTCTGGAAGAAACAGGAAGTTTGGGACACTCTCGACCACTGCTGATTGGTCAGATAGTGTGATGTCACTTTCCATGGTGATGACTAAGGAGGCTGTGAAGGAAGTCAACTGAAGTGACCATATATGGTAAAATGACTAGTTTTCTTTGTTCAAGATAAAAATGAAATTGTTTCAGACGAAAATACCAGGTACACATTTTAATAGTCACAGAATTAGTATAAGTCCTGCATATTGACTTATTTAAAAATTACTTTACAGTGCAAACTTGGAATGTCTATATCAAACGGTCACAGATCTGAGTTTCTTAAGATCTCTCAATGTGCCCGCCAACGTTCTTTATTTAGATTCCTTTTATTTTCTGTTTTTATTGATGACCTGGCTATAGAAATCAGAGCAAAAACACATTTTATGCTGATGACAATATCATCTACACAAGCCCCCCCACTTGAAGATATGCTGGAGCTACAGATGACTTTATATTCTTTGTAGACTGCTGTGATGAGTTTGAATTAGTTTAAAACACTCACAACTACAACAGCCAAAGTTTTTCTTATGGTTTTACAGTCCCATTGAACTGTTAACCTCAGTGTACTTATTAGTAATCTAGTTGTAAAGCTTTAAGTGAAGACTGGCTTCTGTTTTAGAGATCCGCTTTATCTTTTGTGCCAGGAAAACCCTGTGGGGGCTACATTTCTGTCTTTAATTATTTATGTTGATGTTTTGTATGCATGCATCCCCACCAACTTCACAGACTTTTGTTTCAGTGTATCATGCATCTCTCCGCTTGATTACTTATGCAGATTTTCTCACTTACTACTGTATTCTTTATGATTTGGTTGGCTGGACATCACTTAACAATTTGCTGACAATTCATTTCTTAATTTCAGCTCTGCTGATTTCCAATGACAATCCTCTCATTTGTTGCTCTACTAAATTTTTTTTTTCCCGCACCGCATGTTGGGCATAAAATAACCGTTAAGAGCTTTCATCAGATTCACTGACACTGCTAAGCAAATGTAAGAGCATCAATGAAGAATGGTGTCACAGAGTTTTCTGTTTTTGCTTGAAGGACCAATGTTCATTTGAATGAGAGTTTTTCATTTTTATGGTTCTGTTATGCAAAGTTGTTTTTTTTGTGTGTGTGATTTTGTGAATTTGTATGGTGGTTACCTTGAAAAGGCCTCTCATCAGATTTGAATCCCAATGGGACTTCCTGGTAAAATAAAGTTAAAATACAAAATAAACTACAGCTGCCCCCTGGAAGCTGCATGCTTCTGTAAGGTAGACAACTGTCAGACAATGAAAGTTCAGTAGCGGGCCAAACAGAAGGGCTAAGGGTGGTAGTTGGGTTTCTGTGGGACTGTGATTCGTAGAAATAATACAAGACAGTGATGAACATGACACCAACTAACCCTAAACTTCTTTCAAAACCTAGGGTGTTCATGCTTGGCATCTGAGTGGAAAGTTAAAAGACATTCCTAAAACTTCTTGGGACATTGTGTTCATAATCAAGAGATGGTGGTGGAACCTAAGATCTTGACCTTTAACCTCTGAAAGTTTTTAACAGTTGAGTCAGAGTGGACATTTGTACCAAAGTCCCTGAAATTAGATTAAGGGCAGGCTGAACATGAGGGCATTTGACTTTAACCTTTGACCTATGTTTTACAAAATCTAATCTCACTGGGTGAGAAGGAACTTTTGAGCAAAAATGGAAGAAAATCCCTAAAAATTCTTCTTCTTAACAGTTATAATAAACAAGGGATGAACAGGACACAGATGACCTTTGACCCTTTGAACCTGATCAGATCTTTTCCACCTTTTTAGTCCCATTTCAGATTTTTTGCCATTTTTAACATTTTCCAAAACTTTTTCCTGTATGCCACTTTTATCCAATTTTGACACTTTCTGCCTAATTTTTTCCTCCATTAACCCTTTATCTACTGAATCTAAAAATGGCGATTTGAACACATTTTGTTATTATGGCTGTAAAATAGTCAGGAAATGCCCTAAGTCTGAGAGTTTTGGTCCCTTTTCCCAGGAGTACTTGAACTTGACTTTCCAACATCTGTTAAATGATTATTGCACATTATGTGGAATTGTCAGCAGTTTAAAAGAAGAAAAACACAAAAACAGATTTGTTTTCATGGCTTTTATGAGAAGAAATGTTGTTATTGCTCATGAAGTTTTGATTTGACATTTGAAATGTGAACCTATGCATGTTTAGAACAATCACCAGTCATTTTTTCAATCTAGGACTCTGGGTGTGCAAAAGATAACTATATACATAGGCGACAATTAGTGCAAAAAAAGGTGGAAAATGCATTCTCAACATTCTCAAGTAACATATTGTTATTGCACATGACAGACGCGCACAAATGCCACTATCTAATGCTATTTTTTGAAAACAAAACACCACTCTCGCTCACTCTACTTTTACTCTCTTCCTTCACTCTCCTTTCTCACTCGTCTTCTGCCAAAGCTGCCATTTTCACAGTGCTGTTCGACATTACCGTAATACATATACCACACATCATATATTGCCGGAAAGCTCAGATTCTCAGCTCTCTGTCAGCATTGGAATTTTTTAGATTTCACAGCTGAACTCTACAATGAACCTTGGTTTTGCTGACTTACATGGCCCCCCAGTTTGACTGGGACCCAGAAAGCTCTCCCCTTTATCCCCCTTATGAGTGGCCTTGTTCATAAGCAAAGGATAATTTTGAGGCCCAGTGACCTTCGCCTTTTACCTATAACCTACAAAACCTTAGTACATCCTTTTGTCAGAGTTGACATAAAGGCTGTAGAGTCATTTATCTCTGGAGCAGAGGCTGAAACAATGCAGTGGTTCTTACGTGCTTTGTCAAGATAAAAGCTTACACATACTAATGTGATACCAAGGTAACAGAGAGCTGTTGAATAGTCGCTGATGATGGTAATTAGTTCATTCCATTGTATAGCTACCACTGCAGTTTTCTATGTTTTTCCATGTGTTGCAGCAGTAGATGGGGGTTGTTTGCATCTATCAGAGTACAGATCAATCTGTTATTGCAGATTGTATCTTGTCAGTTTCAGGCGTTTGCAGTCATGAGGAGTCGGGGTTGTCTCTCAGCTGAGTGTTGGTGTTGGCTCTGTTTGGGATTTCTCTGCACGGCCACAGAAGTGTCAACACATCGGCATGCTGCACTCCATCAAGGCTCTGCGAGGTTAGAGTGCAGCAGACAAGTTCAGAGTCATCTCAGACAAGCTTGTACACAAGTGTCTTCTGTAGTGAATGTAAATTTATGTTTCCAGCTGAAATGTATGTTAGACTCTCTCACCAAGTATAGAACATTTTTCTATTCAGATGTGGAGGAGAAAGTTCACAGCCTGGTGAGGTGTTAACATATGCTTCTGGATGTGGCAGGGAAAACTGACCAAATCACAAGCACACAGCTCAGTTGAGTTGATCTTTTTAGAGTGAAATTCTTTAGAATATATGCTTTAGCATGATTTTCTTTCTGTAAACTCTTACAGTTTTACATCAGGTCATGAATATTTAGAGAAAAATGAACCAGAATTGTTCCCAAGGCTTAAACAGTAATATTGTTTTCTTGCAGCAGATTAATCAAGCTTGTTTTGTTAAACTTCAACCTGGAACACAAATTACAAAAGTCAGCTGAACACCCAGCTCCATTTAAGAACGAATCATTCAGCTACAAAACAATTGTTCCTTCTTATAACAACATCAACAACCAAGATATAGCCCTGCAAACAGAAAAGTGAATTGTTTAGCAATTACCATAGGATTAGCTTTGTTTGTAACTCCAGCTACTACTCACACGCCATGCAATCAAATTGCATGTATGACAAAGGTGGCATAAAACTTTTTTTGGACAGAAGTAAGCATGCAAATTCTCAGGGGTACAATCTTCATCTTATGGCTAGCTTCTCCAGGATACATTATATGACACATCCCAGGCCAAACTGATGGCTGCAGAGTACCTTTTAGTTAGTTTAGGTTTATTGTTTGACATGAAAGAATGTGTGGAATGAGGACAGACTGTTTGCTATTAGGGCCACTCCAGGCCAAAGTGAGGCCCTAAGCAGACTCTGATATGAGGCTCCCCAACACTCTTGCAGACACTTGTTTCCATCAGACATGTAACTTTTTCAAGTTTTAGCTTAACATCTTAGCAACAGCTGTCAACCTTTTTCTTTGTTCATTCTTATTCTTTAAAGGTCACATACTTTACCATTTAAAGACGAACTTACATCGATCTCCCCAGAGGTCCCCAAAATATGCTTGTGAAGTTGCTGAAAAAACACTTCAGTATTTGATTCTTGCATGTCCCAAAAACACCCTCTGTTTCAGCCCTGCTCAAAATGAATCAGGAAATGGATGTGGCTTAATTGATGTAACTCCTGGATCAGGAGAAGAGGGCAGAACTTTCTACCAAGTGATGTGAGCCAAATGAACCTGGGGGTGGGGCTAACTCCCCACATGACATCATGAGGGGAAATCTGAAAGGTAGAGAAAAGGGAGGTCCTGATTCTTGGAGGGATATTGGGCAGGCCAGGGGCACATATATTTGTTGGAAAAGCCTGAAAAGTGTATTTTGCATTAAGTGATTTTTACACTTTAAAATGTGTTTAAAGGTCTGACATTTGCTTCTTCTGTTATTCACAAAATATATATTTTAGGTTTACTGTATGATAGGCCACTTTGTTATGAACCAGCTAGCCAACTATCAGCCATGAAAAAAAATCTTTAAGATTATAAAGTGAATCTTCAAAAATCATAAAAAATGAAGCAGTTGAATGAGCTAAAGCCACACCCACTCATGAGAAACATAATCCTCTCAAAAAAAAAAAAAAAAAAAAGTTTCTAATCAGAAAGCAGGTGTCTAGCTCTGTGCCAGAACAGAGAGACAGAAGTTTGGGATTACATTTACTGTTTTCTGGCACATATCTCTCTGTTAAGATACTTTAAATGATCAGTAGGCCACTGTGCCTGATAGATTTGGGAAATTTACCTCACAGTGAACCAAAACACAGCATGTATCTGGCTGTTAACTATCAATGAAGACAGTGTTGTTATCTAACAAGACTGTATTGAGATGAAATGCTCTTTGATTTAATATCGTTGTAGAGTTAGGGGGGCGGGGTAATTCCCGATAGGGACCTGGGACCTGCATGGCTGTAGACAAAAATGTATCAGAAAGTATTTATGTATTTTTAACAACAAATTTTATTGCAATGTAGACGAAAACTATAAATTGATGACATAAGTTGATTGTCTTCAGTTTGATTTTTGTCTTACAGCAGTGCTATTGCTGACAGCATCATGGCCCATGCATCAGTTGCATCCATAATCT
This sequence comes from Cheilinus undulatus, assembly GCF_018320785.1. Lineage (NCBI taxonomy): Eukaryota > Metazoa > Chordata > Actinopteri > Labriformes > Labridae > Cheilinus > Cheilinus undulatus. Next base: position 11,896,088 of record NC_054866.1, read on the forward strand.
TCTCGATCCTTAGGTCAGATTCATATGGATGCATATAGAGCTCACAATTTAAATGAAAAGTCTAATTTGAAAAGTTTCTAATTTGAAAGGTCTAAGTGGGGAAAGCAAAAGCGAAATCTTTTAGACTTTTCCTCTGGATGAGGATAAGGAATATGCGAAATGACAAGTGAATTGTAAATACAAGGGACGTGATTGCATCATCATTATTTATGAGTCACAAAATGCGTACACATTTTAAAAATGAAAAAGCATTTCTGTATTGTCTTTTCATTTGATAAACAGCCAAAACCATTTGAATAATGAGTGCAATTATGCAGCGCATTTTCAGAAAATTGAAAAGTAAATGTCTTTTTTTTCATTTGAATAGATAATGTTGAACATTGAGTAAAGTGAAGATGAAAATTAAAAATAAAAATAAATAATTTAATATTCAATTTACTTATGAGCCAAAAAATGCACACATTTTGAAAATGAAAAAGCATTTCCGCTTTTAATTTCAAAATTAGACTTTTCATTTGAATAATGAGAGCTAAATAACAGAGCATTTCAGAAAATTCAAATATCTAATGTCTTTTTCTATTTCATGTTAATGTCAAACAGTTTGCAAATGGAATATGAAAATTAAATCACAAATGGGATTATTGAAAATTCTTGGCATATTTGAGTCATAAATGCACACACATTGTGAAAACGTAAAGGCATTTCTAATAATGGATTTACTATTTGAGTTATGAGAGCTATTTAGCAGATCCTTTCCTGAAAATTATAAGGAAGCGTCCTTTTCTTTTTCGATTGAATTATGTTATAAAAATTGCATGCTTGAAAATGAAATCAAAATGAAGATGAATAAAACTGAAATTTAATTTTATGAGTCAAAAAATGCACACATATTTTGAAAATGAAAAAGCATTTCTGTTATTGCCTTTGAATTATCAAACTAGACTTTTCATTTTTATTTTGAGCACTATACACTTCCATAGATCCACACAGCATATAAAATAGATGTTAAAAATGGGGAACTGCAACTCAGTAGGTAGAGTTGATCTTCTTGCATGCAGAAGGTCATGAATTCAATCTCCAGCTGCCACAGTCACATGACAATGTGTCCTTGGTCATGACACTTAACCCCAATTTGCTACCACTGCTGCATCTGTGGCGTGTGAATGTGCATAGATGCATTTGAATGGGGTTAGCTTACACAGCAATCTTTGCCATAGGTGTGTAAATGTGGAGTGAAACCATGTGAATGGTGACCTGCGATGTAAAAAAGGCTTTGAGTAGCCAGATGACCAGAAAAGCACAATACAGGTAAAGCCGCCAGGCATACATTGTGCGAATTTCATCCAATTCAGCCATGAATTTCAAGTCTCACGACTCACTTGGAAGTCGCACCTCTTTTCAATCGGATCGGGCGTCGTTTGTCATGATGTGTCTAGGGGAATACGACAGCTGACAACAACCCGATCACTCCCCGATATTTTGGTTGTGTGACTCCACAGTGAGAGCAGAAACATGAGCAGAATAACCAACTTTAGGGTGTTTTTTCCTGCAAATTGTCAGACAACTTCCTAAATTACCACCGCAACAGTTGGAATGACTTTCTGATGCCCTCACCCCTGATATAATAAAGGAAATAAACGAGCAGGAAATATTCCTACCCACAGACCTGCAGCTGACACAGATGGTGATGCTTTACGTGTACTTGGAATGGGGGGAGGTATGACTGGAAAACTTCATCCTCAGTGTGTGAGACTTTTTAAAAAGGAACCTCCAAAGATTTTTGTCAAAGTCCATCCCGACTTCACTCGTACAGTGTGAGTCACCCGGGTCAAAAACGCCAATTTGCACATAAATTGTGCGCGATGGCTGTGCATTGTAAGCAAGTCAGTTGCACAGAATGAGCTGACATTCTGCCGTAGAATTAGCTTGAAATTGCACAGCGTATGGCTGGCTTAACAGGTCTGCTTACCGTCTACTAAACCGTAAAAAAGTCCCCTGAAAAGTTTAATACTCTAAGTTTAAACTTCAGCAGGTCATGCCTCAATTAAATGGTTGCTGCCAGCTAATTGGCTGAATAGATACTGGATTTGAGGAGTTGATAATTCTGCATTAAATGTTTAGAGGCATTTTATTTTCTTTAGCTCATCAAACATCATGATTATATATCATCATAAAGTTGTCTTGCACATAGACATCATAGTAGAATTAATATACAGTGATATTACCAGTGGAAGACATCATGTATCATATCTTGAGTTACCCTGGTTGGCACCCCTATAAATTCTCAGAGCACTTTCTAAGTCCCTCTTTGGGAAATAAGTTTAAAAACACCAGGGCTCTCCAAGAAAACATTCGACTTTGATCAAGTGATATGGTGAAACAAGGCCCCAGTCAGGGTCCTATCACAGAGGAGGAGAGAACAACATCTTGGCCCCTGATTGCACTTATCTGATATCATATAAAGCAGCTTGATAAATCAAAGCGGGAGCTTCCTCTTAGACTGAAATCAAGTTCAACCCTTTCCTGCTGTGCGTAAGAGGACATCCATCTCCTCCAAGTATGAGGGTATGGCTGGATGCCATGGATGCTAATAAAGTTACAATATATGGGAAAGGTCAAATGGTTGATCCCATTACCCTTCATAAGGAAAATGACAGTGATGGCCAGCCCCGTTGGCCTGAGGAGAATCAAAGCAGTGAGGTAGCATTGTGAACTGCAGCAGCTCTTCTTGTTAATAGGACCTTAAATCACTTTATGATCTACATTATTTAACAAGCCTTCATTTCTTGATGCAGTTACATATCAGCTGGTATTAATTTACTTCCCAACCTTCATGTTTAATGTCCTTGACATTGAACAGCTGAGAGTAGTCTGCTTCCTGCTGTAGCGTCCCATATGTAAATGACATTCTCCACTGTTGATAAGACAGTCAGTCAATATTAGTATCATTCCACCGCTGTAGCAGTGAATCCCAGCTACCTTATCAACTCCTCAGCCAGGTGTATGTAAATGTCACTGCTTTTGCTATGCCTTCTTAGCCGTGCCCTCTTGAGAACCGGCTCCCAGCAATTTCAACACTCCCAACGGATGACATCATTCCATCTGCAAGCGTTTGTAATTATCACCTCAGCTTTCCCGGGCTTTAGAAAATATGCACCCTGACATCCTGGAGGGAAGGGTGGATGACAACACTCTCCTGACGCACACGCTAATCTGGCATCTCATCGGTGAGTTGCATTATTGCTCTGACAAGGAATCCACGATTGCTTGAGCACAAGGGGATGGGAAGGTGGAAGTACATAGGGGTGAGAGTGAGGGGGAAAACAGCTGCTTTAATATGGCACCTGATAAGGAAAGTGAGAGAATATAATCTGTGTGGAACCCTCAACCTGGATCTCCCTATCTCCCTTTTTATTCTCACACTCCTCCACTCATCCATCCCTTATTCAGAATTGCAAATCAGTTTTTCTTTACAGGCGAGGTGAGAGATAAGGAGTGAGGTGTTAGACGTATCAGCAATCGGAGCATGTTGTTCATTTCGATTTATTTATTTATTCCTGGCGTTTATTTATCTCTCTGTCACTGCATGAACATATATTTTCTTGTTTATGTACATATGAATGTGAGGGGATTTTTGCTTGTAAAAGGGATAAAGATGGATGGCTTGTTTGTGTGTGATCTACCTCAGATTGCGTCGTACTCAAGCATGCATTCAAGGGATGGTTGGATACACAAAAAAAATGCTACTAGGAATGCTTGTGTTTGTTTCTGAGAGGTTCCTGCGTGACTGTGATGCACAAAAGGCTCGTAGTGGGAAGGGTTGAGACGAGCAGGTGGAACTTGTTAAAAACACTTTTGGGTTTGGCTTGAGTCAGCAGGCGATGATAGGTGAGCCCGAGAGTGCCGCGAGTGGACTCCAGGAGATCACTGAGTCATTCACCCTACACAGATAGACATGGAGACAGCTGTGGGCTGCTGAGCACAGAGATGGTGGAGAAAACAAGATAAGATGTACCAGCACACACTGAGGATGTCAGTCAGTGGAGGTGGAGTTGGAAATACACCAAACTCTATTTGATCATGAACAGAAAAGAAAAGAGCTGGTAGAGGTAAAACATCTGAAAAGTGCCCATGGGTGAGATTTGCTAGGACATGTTGTTTTTGATTGAACAATGTCCACACACAGGGAGAAAAGCTGGACATGAGATTTTCCTGATATTTCTGAAAATGATTGCTTTTGTTGGGAGGCTGACTCAAATGTGGTTTTTGGACAAAAACAAGTTTATTTTTAGCGTACCATTCATATAAAAATCAAAGTGCTTTAAAGAGTAAAAAAGAACATTTACTGCATAAAGAGCATTGCAAGAAAGCCAAAAGGCATAAAAAATTACATTGATGAAATATCCAAAGAAAAATGACTTTGCACAAAAATAAGAACTGAAAAACAAAATTTATTAAAATATCCTCAAACTGGTTCTCTGTGTTGCACCTTTACAGACTATAAAATCTATATTTCTTCTTTTTTTGTCTCCATGCTGCTCTGCATACTGCAACCAAACTCTCCAGTGTGGTTTTTATGCCAGTTCCTGGTTCTGTCGGCACTGAAGTTGCTGCTTCAAAGAAGAAGAGACAGGAGACATTGAGAAGATGGAAAGTACAAGTCAGCGGAGGTACCAGCCAAGGGAACATTTTGCTCTCATTTTGCCTCTTAGAGACCTTAGTGAGGATAGGCAGGTCGGATAGTTTTGGACATTGCCATAAATTTAACTGGATGTATCACTTAACCCTCTAAGCTATTTTTTTGACTTTTTGTCTTAATAGGTTGTAAAATATCAACCCTGCAGTGCACAGTCAAACTCTAAAGAACCTTTTCTACAGGACAACCTGGACTTTTAGAAAATATGTATTGCAGTGATGTCACTGGAATTAAATAAAGTTATGGGACCATAAAGACAAAGGTAAAAAATGGAAATTAAACTCAAAGATTTTTATGTATTGAACACAGTTAATATTAAGGACTAGAGTTTTTTTTTGCACAAGCTTGTTCTCCCATCTCTTTGGGGCCAAACAATAAAAAAAATAATCATTCTGTGACAAAAATATTTACATTTTTACCAAAAAGTCCTTATGTTTTGTGGAATTTTAGTCATTATTTAAAGCAGTTCTTGACTCTGAAGGCCACATCATAGCGTTTCTTTCTCTCTGCTATGAGTCTTTCAGACTCTCTTCTGCAGTGCTCTGTATTGCAAAGCATGACATGATGACATAACAGCCTGCCATTGGTTGTCACAGCCCAGGCACAATGCATGTTAGGATTCAAACAGACAATATAGTGGTGAGCTAATCTGCTAGCTGCAGCAACAATCAACAAATTGATTATATATGAATAAAAAGTAGGGCTGTCAAAGATAATGCCTTAATATTGTGTTAACTCAAATTTCTTTTAACGCCAAAATTTTTTTGTCCCACAATTAATGCATGCGCATTCTGTGTGACCCTCAACCCATCCCGTAGTTTGCCAGATCAGGAAGCGGCGCAGTTGTGATGCAGGTCAAGCGAGCAGAAATAGATAAAGGACAGAGACTTCAGAATGGTAGGTTCAGCTTTCAGATAAGACTGAAGTTATTTGCTCTACTGTTGACGTGAAGTAAGTTACCAGGAGTTCGTAGAGTCTTAAATAGCTTGCTCCACTCGCTGGCCAAGCACACTGCCAATGCAGAGAGCTGCCCCCCCTAGCCATGCTGGATTGTTTACAACGGAGACACTCAGACAACTCTGCAAGCAGGGATGGACTCGCTAACTGGCATACCGGGCATTTCCCTGTGGGTCAACGCACTTTTGGGCCAGAATGATTTATTCATTTATTTATGTCCGTTATTCACTGGCTCCATAGCGGTGCTTCCTCTTTATATTTACTTTTGACTCGTCCGATCACGTCTCCTGAAGGTCCATTTACCTCCTCTCCCATCCCCACTCAGCTCCTGCTTGAAGGTTAAAGTATTCAGAGAACACGAACGCTGACGCTGGTGAATATACAGCTATCATGGGGAGCAGGAGGGGACAGAGCAGCAGAGGCTGGTGTGTGACAGGTGAGCAGAGGTGCAGACAGGTGAGCCTGAGAGTGAAGCAGTGAATGAGCTTTGTAGATTATCATAATATAAGCTAAAAAGCAGTTTACAACTCAGTCTCATCAAATGATACTGACTGGCCTGTCTGCTCTCAGACCTGGTACAGTCATTTTAGATTGGAGACTGATACGACTGATGACAGACATGGAATCTTGGAAATCCATCTGCTTTGCGAGTTTAGCAATATCACAAAAATATAGAAATATGGTCCATGTCTTTGGCAACCAGTTTTTACACAGTGAGGGATCTTAAACATCCATCAAAATGTGTGTAAAAGTGTGGAAATATTTGTGGTTATGATAAATGAGTTGGGTTCTACTGACTTCCACTTTCATGAGGCACAAATTCTTTTAAAGTTGTAATATCCTACATCAAAAATTTTGCAGAAATGGCAGTTTTTTGTAAGTTCTAGTATTTTTACTCCAACTGTCTGTTTTAATCTTAACATATGACAATACATTTCTTAGTTCTCTTCTATTAGTTGCACAAACTGTTAAGCTTTAAGCACACATACACCCCCACACAGCTTAAGCCTCTTTGGCTATGCCTGCTATGCCATGTCCACTCGAGTACTTCACTGCCAGGTCTGATATAAGGCCGAGGCGTGCCAACCTACTTGCCCCTCGGTGGGTGCTTTGAATCACAGCATCCAAAGATAGCTGTGACGGGCAAGCCATCGCCATGGTAACTGCCAAATGACACCAACCCCCACCAGCCCTTGTACTGACTCTAAGCAATTGTGAAAGGTCATGTATCATGTCCTTGTTCTGTTAGTAACATTTAAAACCTGCAGGAAACTGCATTCACAGGAATTTGTGCCAGGTCAACCTGCTACCTTACATGTACAAGATCCAGAAACGGTTTGTACTTTCTTTTCTTTGCATTCACACACAGAGACAATCACACTGGGAAAGTAGGCATGTGCAGAGATAAGTGTCTGGTAAAATTAGTATCTATTGTTAGTGAAATTACATTGTCCAGAAAGAGACTAAGCCCTTTGACAGTCCCTATAATACAAACTACATTTATAGCCCAGCGGTGTCTCATTGTCTCTTGAAATGGATCCACTTGGCAGTAACCTGCTGAAAAATTCAAGGTCCATGAGTCTCTAGGTAATTAAATAGATTTTCTCCTGTATCTCTAATTACAATAATTTCTTTACTTTTAATTACACTCATACTTGACGGTCGTCTCTAGCATCTCAGCCTGTCAGTTCATGTGTAGCAGGCTTGAAGAGCATATACTTTTCTGCTGCTTTCCCTTCTTTCTCTGCTATACCTTTTCAAGAGAAACTTGTATTTATGCTCTATCTCTCAACAGTGATTGCTACAAATCCATCCATCCAATCAGGAAGCTGATCCCAGATGTCATTAGGCCAGAAGCAGGGCACACCCTGGACTTTCCAATCACAGGGCTGACACTCAGACCCAGACAAATACTCACGCTCACACATCCAGCAAATGTAGAGTCATCAGCCAATCTAACAAGCAGGTTTTTGGCTTGTGTAGAGGGAACCTCTGAGGGGTCAACATCAATTAGTGCCACAGAGTGCTTCAAATCGAGTCGGACACAGGTGCTGCCATGCAGAGCTACAGGCAATGCACTTAGTGTAGCAGCTTTTTTTCTTTAATGAACATCAGCAATGAGACAATAAATAATTAACATGAGACCTCTCATCATCACCATCAATTAAAATTGTCTGCACCAACAAATAATGACCAAAGTACAAAGGTGCTGGATCAAGAGTAGTTGGGAGACTCATTCTCACTCATGAGTTTGTGTTTCTGCACCGTCTCCTGTTTTCAAAAAGTATCATTTACAGTCACCTGAAACGCCGCTTCCGTGTAGATGAAACGCTGATCCGACATAAAACTTTTGCCTATTCTCCACTCAACAGTGGAGAATAGTCTAGCTGAATACATAGTGTTCTCTAAAGAGCTGGGTCTTTAGCTAAAGCTAATAATGCTTCACTAGCTGCATAGGCAATGTTACTATATAAGCCAATGTAGCAATGTTAGCTAAAGCTAAGAAAGCTCAAGCAAGCAAGCTTTCGTAGAATTACTTCTTAAATGGCTCTAGCTTCAGCAAATGTAGCATCTAACAAAGCTAACAAAAGCTTTGCTTGCTTTAGCTTTAGCTATGGTAGTTATGTAGCTATATTACCTATGTGGCTAATGTTGATATATTAGCTTTATTTGTAGCCAAACAAGCTCTGATATCTACGTTGCTAATGTAGCTTCACTAGCATTAACCTTAGCTATATTAGCTGTGTTAGATTGTAATCATGGAGGATGAGCTTTTTTCCTAACCTTGCATAGCAGATGGATACGCCTGTTTCCTTGTTTTTCACTAGCGAACCCGTCTTGTTAAGCTCCCATCTGAAACGTCTGGACCAGGTTAGAAAGTGACAGGACGAATCAGCATTGAGGAGCGGAGTTGTGACGTAGGCAAGCAGCAACAAGAGGCTGGTGCAGTCATGGAAGAAGATTAGCGTGGATGCTGCAATAGCGCCGGTTTTATCAGAATTTGATGACATTTCTTTGTTAAATGAAGAACAAAGAACAGCAGTGAGTTGTTTTTTTTTTCAAAAACAACGAAAGTCAAGTACTTACATGTTTATAGCCCCCATGGTTCATGTTGTTCCTCGGAAGCTGCGCATGCAGCTTGATTGCGGCTACGTCACGTGTTTTGTTGCTCTGATTGGCCCGTAGAGATGTGACTCAACGCTCATCCAATCACACGCCAAGTTTTTTCAAAGCCTCTGCCTTTTCCCAAACATCTCCTATTGAAGCTTTCCCAGATGGACATGCGAAACACATCCATCTGGCATGTCAGGTTACTTTTTCCTGTTAGCAGTCTGTTTACTCGGCTTTATTAAACGTTCTGCTATCAGGTCTTGAATCTTAACTTTCGTTATCCTTACCTTTACCCTAACCCTAACCCTAACCATAACTGAAAGTTTCATCCAATGTTTTTTGTCTTTTAAGTTTAAGTGTGTATTTCCATTTTGACAGATGTGGCGTCTGCTCTCTGCAGCCAGACTGTCTGGCATATCGCTGCTTTAATGGACTGTTGTTCCACCTCTGTATGTGCAATAATAATGACCCATAGCTACTATTTAAAACCATATTCTTTTTTAAATTTGATGATCGGACTTGTTTGAATTCCTTTTGCTCCTCTGCATGCTCTTCTATGTGGTTTAACCCTGAATGTGTATGTTTTTGTTTTAGGGAACCAAAAACCATCCCTTATTAAATGTCAGAAAGGTTTGCTGAACAGATATCAGATGTTTATAATCCTACAATGTCTTGTCTGGAGCTTTCTTTGGCTTGAACTCTGTGAAAGAACACTGAAAGAAGATCATAGAAGGTTCAGTGAGGTGACCAGGATTTAGCTCTTTCAGGAAAACAAAGTTTAGTTGCTCTAAGTTTTTAAAAAGAGGACAAAATGAGCAGCGTGTAGGAGTGCTTGAGTTGTGTTCCCGAAAAAGCTTGTTGTCTGTTCCATTAAGGCATCCATCTTCAGCCATTAGTTTTCTCCTCCTTTTTTGTCAAACTACTTGACAATTTCCCCCCACCTACCTTCTCCAAATCAATGTCTAAGTCCAATTAGTCATTGCATTAGAGTGTGAGAAAAACACCAGTGCACTGTAGCTTGACAAGTGTTTGGCTGCTGCTGTTGTTTGTTTGCCATGTGAGAGCTATTGATCAGAGGGTATGAGTGTGAGGGGGGTGCGGGGTGAAGACCTGGAGGAGATAAGTGTTATTGCAAAGTAAATGTGAAGCACTTGTCTATTTTGAGGGGTGGAGGCGAGGGAGATAAAGAGGATTGATAGGCAAGGAGAAAGTTCTGCAGGAGGCGAGGGGAAAATAGTGCAACGGGGGCCAACATCTGGCAGCAGCTGGAGGGAAGAGCAGGTGAGGGAGAGAGATAAAGAAGGTTCATGTGTTGGTGGGGGTTGGGCTCAAAAAAAGAGATTTTGTTAGGCTTTGAGTCGGTGAGATTAAGGGAAGCGGAGTGGCACAGAGTGAACGTTATTGCCTGAGGTTGAATGTGTCAAAAGCAAAAATGATGATGCCACGGAAGGCCGGGGGGCCGCCTGGCTATCTGGCAGTTTCCGCAGCCGGGGGTGCCCACTCCAAGTTGCCAGCATGAAAAAGAAAGATTGAGGGAGTGAGACGAGCGGCGGGCGCTGAGAATGATGACTGATTTTGTGTGGGGATAAACAAAGAGAATGATGAGAACAGAGAAAAGAGAGATCAAAGGGCCCGGTGGCTTCACAGTTTCACCAAAATCATCCTGGAGTCTCCCATCATGCTTTGAAGGCTCTCGAGCTGAGCCAAAACAATAAAATGTACGAGTATTACAAAACAAAAATACCCTCTGCATTTCGCTTTAGGCTATGGCTCAAACAGTATGATAGCATTTATTATTCCAAGGAAATTCAAATTCAAAGGCCAGCGTCATATCAGATTGCACATTCATAATGGTTTACATAAAGTAATGAACTAATTAAAAGCATTAACAGCTACAGCTGAGTAAGCAAACTACAATGAACTCTTTTTAGGAATGAATTCATAATTTTTCAAGGCTCCTTGAAATCAGGCATCATTGTAAGCACAATACAAGCTTACATATAAGACCTTTTAATTCATGAGCCCATAAATAAGCAGTTGTTGCTTTATTTCTTACTTCTTATGTTTGTGATGCTATAAAAAGTGAAAGATTTCATTTTAAAGGTACAACAAAAAGCCAAATCCAATAGGAATGCATTCTTTAAAGGGCTGGCAATTAAAGTGGTAATACAATTGTTGTCTTAATATCTCATGAATGAGCTGTTTACATCACACACAGTTTAGCAGGTTGTTGTATTAACCGCTATCAGGTTGACCTCTGGTGTGTTCTAATTCAAATCAACCCATACTTGTTGCAGTGATTATAATAACTTAAAAATCAGAACAAAACAAAACCATTCAAAATCCATTACCAAGATGATACACTGATAACCAACAAAAAGATCTTTAGCGACCTTAGCACTGTCCTGGTTCAACTCCTACCTCTCCAATAGATCTCAATACATCTCCATCAACAACTGCACATCCCACACCATCCCTGTTACCCATGGAGTACCCCAAGGTTCAGTGCTTTGCCCCCTTCTGCTCATTCTGTATATGCTTCCCCTTGGACACATCATTCACAAACATGGACTACACTTCCACAGCTATGCCGACGACACACAACTCTACCTCTCCACCAAATCCATCTCCCCCACAACTGTATCAGCCATCACAAACTGCCTCTCTGCAATAAAACTCTGGCTGACCACCAACTTCCTCAAACCCAACTGCAATAAATCTGAAATCATGATCATCGGACCCAAATCCCTCCTCCCTTCCACTCAGAACTTCTCTCTCACCATCGATAACCACACAGTCACCCCCTCTCAGCAGATCAGAAACCTTGGAGTGATCTTCGACCCCACTCTCTCCTTCAAACCCCACATCTGTCAGGTCACTAAGACAGCCTTCTTTCATCTACGCAACATCGCCCATCTCCGTCCCACGCTCTCCACCTCTGCTGCTGAAACACTCATTCATGCCTTCATTTCATCCAGACTCGACTACTGCAATAGCCTCCTCTATGGACTCCCTTCCTCCGACTTACAAAAACTGCAATACATTCAGCACTCCGCTGCCCGCCTCCTTACCCACACCCGCTCTAGAGACCACATCACCCCAGTCCTCCAACAGCTCCAATGGCTCCCCATAAAACAGCGCATCCATTTAAAGGTCTTGCTCATCACATACAAAGCCCTCCATAACCTGGCTCCACCATACCTCACAGCCCTTCTTCAACACCACCGCCCTTCCCGCCGTCTCCGCTCCTCTGACTCCAACCTCCTAAATCCAATCACCAAATCCAAGCACCAGACTTTGGGGATTGAGCCTTTGCCATCGCCATCCCCAACCTCTGGAACTCAATCCCCCTCCATATCAGAAACTCTGACTCTCTGCCCACCTTCAAACAATCACTCAAATCTTACCTGTTTAACAATGCATGTGACTCCTAACCATTCATATTTTTCCTCCTGTCCCATTTTTGTTGTGTTTTTGTTTTTGGTTGTTCTGTAAAGCGTCTTTGAGTTTCCTAGAAAAGCACAATATAAGTCTGATGAATTATTATTATTATTATTATTATTATTATTATTATTATTATTATTATTATTATTGATGTAACTTAAACAACCTGCTGGATGTTGTAGGCTCCTGAGGATCACTAACGATCCCAAATGTTAGCATGTGTTGTTTACAACGTGTGCAAAATGTGAACTGGATTTATGGAGATAAATGATAGTGATAGTTCCTGTTATGTGTTTGTAGAAAATTGTTGATAGAAAAGGCTGTAGGAACTTAATACAGATGTGAAAAGGCTTGTTCATTGTTGATCTGGCTGTGATTTATTTATGTTTTTCTCAATAATTAAGGTCATTATTGAATCTAAAGTGACTAGATGAATTGGTCAGCAGACTGAAATTTGTATCAAATAGAGTAAAATAAAATACTGGGGGCCCGCTCTTCCCTTAAAAATGTTCAAATGGTGTAGTCCAGCAATGCAAAATAATGCAAGAAAATTCATGTAAAGCATAGTAAAAAATGTTGCTCATAAATTGGAAAATTATGGTTCAAAAATACATTAAAATGCATAGATATTTGTAAAAATGAGGCAACATTTGTTGCTTGACTAGCAATTTTAGGATGGGCCTGTGTAATATTATTTCTGGTGGCCCAAAGTCCCTAAAATTCCAGGTTTTCCTGAAAAAATAGATGTCTATAACTTGATTGTGCTGAAGAGGGTTAAGATTCTGTGGACATTTTTGAATAAAACAATAAAGGCAGGCCAAAAACAGCAAAAACTGGCTTGGGGTTCCAAGAGTTAAATAAGAGTGGACATATGAAAGAAACCTGATTTATCACATTTGCAAGTAAGGGAAGATCATGAGGCACGTTGACCTTAACTCAAATCTAAGTGGCTCAACCTAAGTCAGAGTGGACATTACTGCAAAAGTTAGTTGCTAACCCTTCAAACAGTTCTGAGATTTTTGGTTCACAAGTGAGAGATAAACATTTGGCCTAATGACCTTGATCTTTGTCCTATAACTTCTTAAATATAATGGTTTATCCCTGAGTCAGAGTGGAAATTTGTGCAGATATTACAATAAATTCCCCCAGTGTCAGGAGGGAGGGGCAGTGGGACACAAATGCAGATAACGGGTTTCAAAAAGTTATCCAAAAAGGATAACCACTAAAATCGTGAATGATCAATAGGGAAAGGGGAGAGGAAACAAAATCTAAATGTTGATCAGTGATAACCCAAAAGCTCCCGTATGAAATATAATGAAGAAACTAAACCACTGCTGCCAAGCAGCTGACAACAAACTGAAATGACTTGTGAGACTGAGAACACTCAACAATGAAATTCAAAGGCCACTAGCTCAATTAGAAAAGGGAAACCAAAAATGGCTGAGTTAAAACTCTTAGCCCTGACACAATGGTCTTCAAGTGAATGATAAAATGAGGATTTGGTATACAAAGTTTCAGATATGTTTTATTGCAAACTCTTTCAAGAAAACACCCAAGAAAACACAGAGAGATGCTCTCAAAACCTCAGAAGATAAGATAATGAGTCAGCACAGAGTGCTGCAGCTCAGGTGTCTATATCAGCTTGCCACACCTGGCCCTCATCAGGGCCAGTCAGCTCACACACACCTGGTCTAGCACTGATTGACTCACACTGTGAGTGATCAAGATGAATTCCCTCACACCCAGAGTAATTCTTGATGTATCAAATTCACAAACAGTATCTGAACATGAGGCCCCATGGCCTTGATACCTTTGACAAGACCTTTAAATGACAATCCATCCTTGGGTCAGAGTGGGCAGGATGGTTCAGCCCGCTGACATTTACCTTTGATCCTCAAACCTTACAATCTAAACAGCTCATCCTTGAGTCAGAGTGGACATTTGTGCAAAGTTTGAAGAGAATTGCTCAAATCCTTTTTTGACGTATCAAGTTCACAAGCAAGGCATTAACAGGCACAATAACTTTGACCTTTAACCCCTGAAATGACCCCTGTGCAAAGATTTAAGAAAGTTCCTCATGCATCCTGGAGATATCACATTCACAAGCAAAGGATGAATTTGAAACCCAGTGATCTTGATCTTTGACCTCCATAATGTAATGATTTCGATCTCCAGCCAGAGTAGACAGCTGTGCAAAGTTTGAAGAAAATCCTTATAGCAGTTTTGAGATCCTGGCATGTCCATGTGGGCCCGTATGGGTTATATGCAGGCTACAATATGGGTCCCATATGGTTTGTCCATGGGTGGCCTCACCTGTCATTACCCATGTGAACTGCAAGTGTGGATTAGCCCATAAGAGACCCATATAGACTCAATCTAGAGATCTTTGCAATTGCCCATGTTTACTACAAGAAAGGATCTATCATGGATCTCTAGAGATGAACCCAAGAACAAACCCACATGAGACCTATGTGGGGCCCACAAGGACATCCTTGAGTCAGAGCGGTCTTATGTATAAAATCAGTCAGTCTGCACAACCAAGGGATGGACATGAGGCCTTTTACCTTTGACATGCAAGCTCCAAAATCTAGTTGATTCATTATTTCACCAGAGTAGACATTTGGGCAATGTAAAAACTGGATTCTGGATGAGGTACGGTCTCAGTAGGTAGTTTTCTCTTCATATTAGAGGCAACACCAGTCACTTTCCAGTGTTGATCCTTTTGTTCTGTACTTTTTGTTTCATTTTATCATCATTCTTCATCATTCTCAGCTCAACATCCTGTTGTTGCTTGAACATCTGTTCTCTGTTTCTGAATAAAGAAATGGAAATATATTTTTCTAAATCCATGTCATCGATTGATAGCAAAAATAGTTGACTGGCTCATCAATTATTCAAATAATTGTAGATGCAGCCGTAGAAAAGCAGCTGTTTTTAAATCTTTCCTTCATGCTCCTCCTTTCTCTTTTTCATGTCGTCTCATGTCTTATCCCTTATTGTTTGTGCCAGAGTTTCACAGCTCTGTGCTGCAATTTCAACATTTCAATATTTCATCTAATATTTCCAGAGCAGAAAGCAAGTGTTGCTGAATTATTTAGCACCAGCAGAAATCTGGGTGAAGAAAGCCCTACACATCATCCACACGCACACACACACCCACACACACACACCAGCTGTAATAAACACACATACACAGGCTGGAGATTTATGGCGCGGGGTGTGGATTTTTGCCAGTGAAAAGTGTAAAATGGTCATTCTTGAACTGTGACCCGGGAAGGAGAGAGGTAGATCAATCAGGAGAAGTGATCCCCCTCTCACTATAATCACCAACCACAGTCCTGTCCTGGGGCTGATGGATGACCACTCTCTAACCCACCTTCACACCTACTGTACACACAAACACCCATGTGAGCATGATTACATATAAATCAGGATAAGACAGATGGGGCCTGTGGTCATCTCCTAAGGCAGGCATTGTCATGGATATGTGGCATTTTCTTTGTATAGATTAAGGAATCCTGCAGGGATTTAATCTGTAGCTCTTTAATACACCATCAGCGGCTTGTTCTTGCTCTGTGAGCATGCTCTGAAGGAGCGTAGAGCCTTTGTGAGACCACAGGACATGCCATTTTTTGCCTTTATGCACACAAACACTTTTAGTATGAATCAGCTCTCCCCTCATACTGTATGTTTCCATCTCATCCCATGTCACCTCTGAGCCTGTGTTGCTTCTCTGACTGGACTGCTCTGCTTCCATCAGCAAGGAAAACATGGAGCAGGCTATTTTTGGGACTTTTGTATTTAAGAAGTTTTATTCATGAAGAGGAAAAATGAAAACAAGGATAGAAAAAGGATGTGTGAGAGTGAGGAGGATGTGAAAAAAAGTTGAAAAGCAGGCATTCATACATGATTTAAAAGCTGTCACATAAAAGAAACAACTGAGAAAGGAACAAAAAAAGCATCAATGTTACAGGGAAATACTGATGAAAGCTGTGCTTTTTATGTTTACAGCTGATTCAGAATGAAAAAGGTCGAGCACTGGCAGGCCCCAAAAAACGTGCTTTAATCAAATGTAAATGTTTTTGTTATCTAGTCTCTCCACAAAGAGCTAAGCATAGCATCAACAACAGTCTTTATACTAAAGAAGCAATTGTACATAACGCAATCTCAATCATACTCAATTATCGTGCTTGCATTTAAAATGCTGACAGCTAGAGAAAGGGAACAAGCAGCACTTCTTTGCTTGATTACACCCCTTTCAATCAAATTCTATTCACTGAGACTGCCAAAAGCTGCAGTTGTGGAGCTGAGGTGGAAAGAACCCGAGACCACATACCAAGAGGAGCAGGACTGGATGGTAAAAACAGTTTTGACTGCTCATGTGGGTGTTCACCATTTTCTTAATGAGCATGTGAAATGAAAGAATTGATCACTGAGTCTCTTCAAGTGCAGAAAGGTTGGGATTTAAAAGGCTAATTTATGCTTTTCATTTGAAATGCATATTGATATGGATGGAGCTTGTTCTTTGTACTATTCATTTTGTCTGTATTACTCTCAAAGCTTAGAAGTATGGATGAAAAATTGCAATACCACCAGTAGCCATGGGGGCAGTGTGGAGCAATGTAGCCAACAGTTCAGGCCTGAGCAGAATAAAACATCTTTGAAAGATGGCAGAACTTTACTCAAACTTCTTTGAAAATATTGCCATGAATTATGAATTGTTAGAAACTTAAAGATTTCAGTTCACCTGGGTACAGAGATAGACAACTACAGGAGCACAGCTGGACAGAGCAGCAACAAAGGAGTTGTGGAGGTCCTGGTGAAACAGTGACCTCTAGTGGATTAATTTTTTAGCATCCATCCCAGAGTATCAGATGTGTGAGAATGTGGGCAGTGACAGTTGTCATGTTTAACCCTAACCCTATTTTCAGGGGCATAAATGAGTAATTTTACTCCAAGAGGCTTTAAAGGCCCATCAATCCTCTTCTGCTTATCCCGTGCCAGGCTACAGGGGCCCGCACTCATGAATAAGATACTTGAACTCCTTCACCTGAGGCAGAGACTCACTCCCAAACTGAAGGGAGCAAACTGTTTTCTGGCAGAGCTTCTTGAGAGAGCATGGGAGTTTGGCTATCAAGTCTAAATGTGTTTTGTGGTCTTGCAGAAGGCTTATGATTGTGTCCCTTGGAATATGGTGTCCCCAGGTTGTTGCAGCAAGCTATCATGTCCCTGTACAACCAAAGTGAGAGTTGTGTCTGCATTCTCGGCACAGAGTTGGGCATGCTCCCAGAGCGGGTTGGACTCTGTTTCATGGATAGGATCTCAAGGAGCAGTCGAGGGAGGAGAATTTGCTGGATTGAGAACCTCCGAATTTAATCTCTGCTTTTTGCAGATGTTGTGGTTCTGCTGGCTTCCTCAGCTGGGGTCCTCCAGTAGGCACTGAAGCAGTTTGCAACTGAATAGGAAGTGATTGGGATAAGGGGTAGTACTTATAAGACTGAAGCCATGGTTAAAACAGCGGGAAAGATGCCATAGAACATTACCACAACTTTCTTTGACATACATGGCATAAAATAATGTGTTTGGTATGGGAAATATAGCAAGTAACGCTGTTCACAAATGAATTACCAGTATAATTTCTGCAATGGAACAGACTTTTTTAACACTGCCATCTCCAATTTAAATTCATGTGTTTTGTGATATGTGACAGACACCAGCTCAGTCTGAGTCCACCATAAGCATGTTTCACGCTGACACTAAAGAGCAGTCAATAAATATGTCAGTATCACTTATTTCTCTGTTTTATCATTGTGAAGCAAAACATGTTCTCTCCTGTTCAGGTTTAATGTGTGTAATAACAGCAATATGCAGCAAGTGCGCTCACTTTGCACAGCATCTCTTTTTGCGTGTCTGAGGCTTATATTTTAAACTGTTTGAAGTTGTGTTTTGTTTGTTTAAAGCCCAAAATGATTCATACAAGTGGACTGGGTTGTTACATGAGGTTGGAGAAGTAGCTGTAAGAACGGTAGCTCTGTACACTCTCGACAACTTAGCTAAAGCTACCTTAAATCAATAGTTAACATGCTATTTCTGACTAGGTTATCATAATAAAAGTCTGTTGTTATTGGGCTTTTATTGTGAATGCCACTTCAGGAAATTTGGTGTTCTCAGTAGCAGCTTGACACACCTCAGCAGGAGAGAAATGAAACTTAAATCTAGGTGCAGTTGCAAAGAAGTGAACACAGAGGAACTTATACAATCACACAAGTTGAGCATATCACTAGAAGTTTGTTCTTAAGAGAGAGATGCATTTAAATGCTTTATTTATTTGATTTTTGCAATACCACAATATGATACTGTAACTGCAAAGAGGGGAGAACAGGGGGGAAATATACATTTTAGGTCAATTTGCACAGTAATTTAAAAATGGCTCATGTAAGGTCAAAGTGCAAAGGGTTCGCTATGGGTCAGGGTATCTTTGGAAGACAATCAGCAGTAGTGCATGGACTTGAGCTTGTAAAGCACGTTTCTTTTTGTCTGGCTGCTCAAAGCACTTATGCCACAGGTCACACTTATCCATTCACACACTAACGGCAGAGGCTGCTGTTTAAAGTGGCCATCAGGAGAGTTCCTGCAGATCTTTTAAAAGTCTTAGCTTTGAGTTTAAAATTATAGGCCTTAGAAATGCTTTAGAAAGTCTTACTCTGACCTGTGGGAGGTCTTAAATGAAAAATGGTCTCTTAACATAAACATGTTTGATACTTTGACCAAACCTGCACTGAGTAGTTGGTGTTGTTAGTCCATTTTCTCTAGTGGATGTGCTTGTTCATGTACAATTCATGGCATTTATGGCAACTTATTACATGGTTTACAATCATAATCAGAGGAGAGGTGAATAAGATGCATGGCTGCACAATGGACATTTTCTAATCCCATTAATTTACATGCCAATGATGCAGTGGGAGCAATTTAAGGTTCGGTGTCTTGCCCAGGGACACAGCCACATGTAACTGTAGGAACTGAACTCCCGACCTTCAAGTTGAGAGCCACAGCTGCCCCTGTGGGAGCTTAGCAGTGCTGCAAAGGGGAATATTATTTTTTTCAGTGTCTGGAAGTCTTACAAAGAAAAAATGGAAAGCGACCAAGAGGATGTTAGGTCAAGTTGCTGTAGGGGTTTGTCTGCCAATGTTACACTTGCCTCCTCACCCAGTGAACACACCTGGCTTTGCTGCAGGTCTGTCAGGAGATTTTGGACTGGTTGGAGATTGTTCAAATCTTTGTGCAACAAACTGTGGAATGCAAGGCCATGTTACACATCAACTTACATTTGCTTTTATATATGGCTGCTTTTATAGGCTGTTGAAGGCTGCTGCATATTTAACATGTGAGTGATGTAGCAATCTTTAATTAAACATGAAAAAATGGATGGACAGCTTCCAATTAAAACAGGCTGATCAGTAACTAAACAGACAACAGAAGGAACTGAACTGAACTGAACTGTTTGTGATGTGTCGTTCATAGCTGCTGTAGGTGTTTAAAGGTCAAGAGCTGTTCAGATGTGTTAAAATATTATAAGCTGTGCTTGCTGGAAGTGTACAGACTTAAACGGTATGGCTGGTATGTACAGTGTTTGCAGTTTGAGGTCACATCTGAAGATGCACTGCTTTTAGGAAGTAGCCAGACATTTCTGTCTGGTCACAGTGTTATTCTGCTAGGTGAGGCTTTCACAGAAAAGTTCATGTTATACTCTTTAAAGATGCTGTGAAAAAAGCTTTGATAAAATCAGTACATCTTTCATGGTGACCTTGTGCCGCATCACTCACCAAATATTCCATTGCTGAACTTCCACATCCCATTAAACTTTCATCTCAGAGCTTGCTCTAAGCATTAATGAGTACTTATCTGCTTTCATAGTGGATGCATTACATTAAGGGCCTAATGATAGCCATTTATGGGACCTTTTGAATACATTTATGTTTCACATTCAACCAACTTTCACTTTGTTTCTTGTAGTTAAATAACTTTAGCAACATGATAACATTTTACAAAGCCAATTTAATATCAAGCATGTCAGAAAATCATCCAGGATGGTGAAGGCATGACCTGCCCCTCTCTTCCCTACCCTCATTGTTTGGGAGGGTAAAAACAATCAGGGGAAGCTAAAGAGGCAGCATAAGGGAGGTCATACTGAGTGGTTCTCTGGGATGTCAAGCAATGCAGATGGAGCTTGTGGCATTGCCTTCTGTTAGCTTGCTTCCCTCATCATAATTCCATAGTGATCCATTCTACCTGAGGTCAATGTGCAAACACAAAATGTTGTTTTTTTAGATGTACAAAATATATTCAAAAGCAGTCTGATACTCAAATTGATGCAGTGAAGTGCAGAGCCAGCATATACTCCCATACCTGACCGGCCTGCCTTGGTGGTTAGCTCCAATGGACAGCATGCACCTTCGCCCATTGGATTCAAGTTGATGTGCTGCTAGATTTGTTATTGGATGAGTGCAGTAGGAAGTTAAAACCATGGGCTTTTATTCAGCCATGATGTTGTGTTACCTCTTTGACCCTCTGACTTTTTTTGTGCCATAGAATGAGACGTAATTTTGATAAAGGGATGAGATTTACAGTCAGGAGCCCGTACATTGTGTGGTATTTTAAAACTGAGCAGATCTTCTGCACACTCTTCTTCCTGTTTGGATAAATCTGCTCTATGGGTATTGACACGTTTCAGCAGCAGTGAATATCGACCTGGTTCATATCTCGAGCAGAGTATGCTTCTGGCACATGCTGGAGCTGGAGAGCATGTCCAGTAAGACTGGGTGGTGATACAGTAATACCGTGTCCTGGCGTACTTAAAATAGCCAGAGTATTGCTAGTGTCTTTCACCCCCAGCAGCACCACTGCTATGTGTGGGGGTGCATTAAAACTGTCAAATGTGCGATGCTGGCTGTACTGTGATCCACCAATATATGAGTTTAAAAACACTTTTATTTTTCTTTCTGGATCTATATCAATGATGAGAAATTATGATTTTTGTTAATACCCACAGGTGCTACGTCCCTCCGAAGCTACGCCAGGCACAATTAAAACCATCAAAGCTTTTTAAGAATGTTTAAACTTATTTTTACCCATTTTATGTGAACTGTGGAGGAACTTAATCATCGTTTGTTATTCTAGGTGTTTAAGTATTCTGTAACTTTTGAGACGTTCCCTGTAAAGTGAACTTTAGGCAGGACGAGCACACCATTAAAGATCAACACTGAAATAAATAGGCAAATATTTAAGTCCAATCTTTATCTGTTTTAAAAGCACATTGGTCATTACTTCACAATTTCAAATCCTATGATAATAATTTATTTCTCTTATTACCTCTGAAAGGAGAGGAGAGAAAGAGAGCACATATGTGGGAATAACACATTACTTAGACATGTTTTATGGTAACCAGTAGTGAAGGGTTTCTTTTTGAAGTCATTAACGCTGTTACGTTTACAGAAAATTTAACCCAATCATGCACCTTTGCGGCCGACAACTTGATGATAAAGACATCTGGTACAGCAGAAAGTGTGATGCCAACATAAGCATGGCAACATCCTGGGAGAAAGAATAGCGCTGCTGCAAAGACACACAAACCAACACCTCCACAGAAACACACGTACACATAGCTGAGTACTTAAACATGAGCTCTCTGTCTTGGAAAATAAATCCGTATTTAGGTTTGTTGTATGACAGGTCACTGTGTTATGACCCCCCAGGTCAAATTTCAGTCAAATAAAACATCTCTAGGTTTATAAAATTAAACTTCAAAATCATGAAAAATGAGGCAGTAAAATCTCCTTCAACAGACACGCCCACACCATCCTAGATGGTGTGGGCGTGTCTGTTGAAGGAGCTGAAGCCAAGCCCACTTAGGAGAAATACAATCCTCTCAAATTTAAAAAATGGTAATATTTGATGGAGGAAAGCAGCCACGCTATTAGGCTGCCCCTTGACCTTATATTGACCTATGATCAGGCTCTGGTCCAGAGAAGAGACAAAGTCTATTTCAGTCTCGAATCTCATTATGATACTTTCAATGATCCATAGTCCACTGTGGCTGACAAATTTGGCAAATTTACCTCATAACAAACAAAAAAACCCAGCATTTAACTGACTGTTAATGTTCAGTAAAGGCAGTGACATCAGCTAATTGCTGGTGGCATCATCAGCCCACATACTGGCCCTGCCCAAATTAAACCCAGCCAGGAAAGAAGTGAAAAACTTTCTAACAGTCTAAATCCAAAATTCAGTCAAATGTAGATCTCAGTGTTTTCACGTTTACAGCAACCATATACCAACAAATCTACACAGTAAATTTACCTGAGTAAATTTTACTCATATTGAGTAAAATTTTACTCTGAAAAATATAACATTTGGTCCCAGTCTATATAGAGTAAAATTTACTCTGCTTGCAGAGTAAAATTTTCAGAGTAATTTTTACTCTATATAGTGTTTTTATGCAACTCTGAGGGGTGATTTTTTACTCCACAAGGAGCAAAATAAAAACAACTATACTGCCATTATGCTTTATAAAGAGTATTTTTTTTACTAATTACAGAGTATGTTTTTTACTCAATACAGTGTTGTACTTAATCCTTTAAGAGGTATTTTTCATTTCATACAGAAATGTTTTCTACTCACTACAGAAATGTTTTCTACTCACCACAGAGGGTTTCTTTTCCATAAGGAAATGTTTTCAATTCACTAAAGAATATCTTTTCTTCCATAAAAACGGTCTTCTGCTTCATTAAGAATTAAAATGTGTCCAAATAAATCTGTTTTCCACTTAATATAGGTCTACCTCTAACTTAAACAGAGTTTTGTACCCTCTCCTTTGTTGTATTTGGTGCAATAAAGAATTGTTTCATAACCCCACAAGTAGTACAAGAGCAATTATTTTCGTCAATGTTAGTATTAAACATTATTACCTACATTTCCTTTTCTGTAAACTTAATAAAAGGGCAGTAAATCAGAGATCAGTTTCAATTAAGATCATTTATTTATCAAATGTGTAAAATAAAAAGTACTTCTAACCATTAACAGGTCAGCACTCCAATATAAAACCAAATTCTGGCCTCAGTAAATTTTTTAAATACAAATAAAAAACAAAGTCACTGCTGCAATTCAGTTTATCATTTTTTAAGAGCTCACTGTTAAAAATCACAGAAAAAAGAAGGTGCAACAAACTTAAATTGTCATAGCTCTATGACATAAGCACATCTGTAAAGGCTTTGTAACAGAAAAGCTCTCTGACATCACCTAAATAAGATCTCTTAAACAACTCTGATTGCATAGAAATAGCCTTTGGAAATGAAAACATGAATTTTGGCCAATCTGACCCCTTTTAATACATGTTAGAAACAAAGCCACTGCTGGATTAAGGTAAATCTGGTTTTAAAGGAAGCCATACATATTGGGTCATATTGACCTTATTAAATTAGTATTAGTGCCTTTTAGGTTTATGTCGTAAAGACAAACAGAATTTCTACATTTTGTGAAAATTAGAAATCAAGACTCACATGACAGCTGGTATTGTTGTGATATGCGCTCTGAATAGTGTCAACAATGTTTTAAAGATAACATTTCTAAAGAAAAGATGTGACAAAGATTAATGCAACCTTTTGGCATCACCACCCAGAGCACATATCAATGGCAGCCTGCATGTGAATTTATTTTTCTAAATTTTGTCAAGTAAAAGCTAGTGGGTTTCTTTGTACAAAATATGGACACTCATGTTAATCTAACAAAGTAAACATGCCTCATTATGCAAAGTTACTTCAGAAGAGCGTGCTGTTTGAAACCAATGCTTGAAAATCAGAAGAAACAGTAAGGCACAATAAACAAATTTGAATCATTATTACTGTATGACATCTGTATATCAAACGCTTTGTAACAGAAAGCTCTTTGACATCAACTACACCAGGTTTCTCATCTGCTGCAAACACAACTTTGAATGCAGACAAATGCTCATCGAGGCACACAGTTTTAGTGGCAAAGTAGCCAATAGTAAGTGCTCATCTCTAACAGAAACATGTTGGATTTTTTGAAAAACAGGCATCTCACAAAGCACTTTGAAATTAGCTTTTGCCTGATGGCCTTAACATATGAAACAGAACATGTCTGAATTGACTCAGTACAGCATCTGAACTGTTCAGGATCTATATATTTACTCAATGCAGAAACCGAGCTCTCAGCTCTGCAACTCTGGGGTTTACCTTTGTGCTGCTAACATCTATTTCATAGATACTGGTTTGCACAAAGTTGAAGACATTTATGAGATCCTGGTCGTAAGAAGTACCAAAGACAAAATCTGCTTTGAAGAGTTCATCAAAGGAAGCAAGAGAATCTGGTGACTTACAGGGTATGACA
The DNA here is from genome assembly GCF_018320785.1 of Cheilinus undulatus. Lineage (NCBI taxonomy): Eukaryota > Metazoa > Chordata > Actinopteri > Labriformes > Labridae > Cheilinus > Cheilinus undulatus. The sequence goes on from NC_054866.1 coordinate 11,920,701, forward strand.
TGTTTGTCAATTACAATGAAGTACTTGTTAATCTCTTTCTTCTGGGGCCCAACAGCAAGCAGATAAGGTTGAAGACTCTCTGTTGTACTGTCAAGATGACCCTGGATGCTGGTCCCTGCCTGGGATAAAACATTTTTCTGGTATCAGAATTGGAACAACTGTACTTTAAATTACAATTGAACACAACCCCACAATAACTGGCCAATAATTTTACAAAAAGGGTAACAAAAATGGAGACTGCATGAATTTTAACCAAGGAGAGCCAGTCATGAGGAGGTAAGGAGGCATTTAAATAGGGAAGAGTCTGCAAAGGTATGAACATGAATTTAGAAAAAAATGAAAAATAATCCCAAATAATAAGCATTGTATAAATCACACATGTAACACTTTCTCCTTAAGACCGCTTTGAGCAGATCTCTTTCCCTTTTAGTAAACTCTCATTTTTTACTTAGAATTAAGCTCACTGACAATGAAAAAACATTTTTTTTAAAGATCAATCAGCTGAAAACTCCCTGGATATGAGCCGTACCTAAGATAGCCCAGAACTGTGGCCAGTGATCTTTTAAATGTGACTGAATAGCAACCTTACCTTGATAAACTTTTTATGGTCTTTTGCGGCCATGAGGTGATGGTGGTAGCAGGTGGATGAGGATCAAGATGGATGACATGTCACTGACCCAACCTGTAATATATATAAAAAAATGCATGTTAACTTTAGTTAATTAATTTTCATTGCATGTCAACAGCCTTTTCATGTCATTTTCCAAATGTAATTCTACATCAAATCAACATAAATCTTGTATTTTGGCACACCATTTTCTACTCCAGTTGTGGATTCAGCAATTTGAACCAGGTCTGTGAGTTCAACTGTTTGCGTGAGGCCACGGCTTTGGTTAAGGACTTTCTGTTTGTAGACAGTAGGCCACTTCTCCAAGAATTTTGCAGAGGTAGTTTCACCAAACATCAGACTGAAATCCTGCGCAACCTGCAGACAAGAAAAAACAAACCAGGACAGAAAAGTCAGATCAACAACAACAAAAAGTAATGGTTTAAAAGGCAAGGCATTTGAAAATCCACTCACCATTCCTGGTATGTCTATGAATCGCGGAAACACTGTGAAGATTTCTGAAGACTTGATTGGGTCGTGAATCATTCTCTGGCGATAGGAGAAGGTCTGGTTCATCTTCTCTTTGACAATTGCTTCATCAGCTGCATGCTTCATCAGTGCAATGGCCTCACAACACAGGCTTTCTGAGGTTAGCCGGTTAGCCAAGTTTAGACTATGTCCAAACTTGTAAAGAAAAATATGTTCAGAAACTCTGCAAGTAAGCTTTACATATTGCTGTGTCACAAGACAGAAACGGACTGATGTGACAAAAAAACACTGACAACTATTAAAGCAGGTAAAGTCAATAGAAGATTAGCTTAAACAAACAGTGGATGACAAATATTCTTCTATCATTCATCATGAATGATGTTTAAGGTCTTTAAACAAAATTTAAATAATACTAAATATATATATATATATATATATATATATATATATATATATAAAAGAAAAAAGAAAACCTTTAAGTGTTGATGAGCGACGGGTCTTCTTTAGTCCCTCTGATGCTTCCTTTTGAACAAATTTCAGTCTCCATGCAAGATACCCACTCCCATCTTCTGCGTTGTAAAAGTGCTCCTAAAGCATTGTGTTTTTAGTTCAAATACACTGCTTTAATTGTCTCCTTCAAACTAGACTTGCAAGCCTGAATATTGCGTAGTCAACAATACAGGTCTGACCCTTGAAGTGCTGATACCAACTGAGCTTTAAGACAACCAAAGTTGACTTCTGTAGCCTAAATTAAATTATCACTCTGTAGTAAAGCATCTATTCAAATATTTACACTGTGGGTTGAAACAATTCAAAGTTAAAAATTAAACAGAGGATGATACACTTACATAGCCAAGCTTGCTCCTTGGATCGGTAAGGTATGGGAACAAGGCAGTAATTCCCTTTGCATAGTCCTCTTTAACTCTCCTTGATGGAGTCGTCGTATACAGATAGACATAGTTCACTGGACTTCGCGAGTAATATCTGAACACAAGAAAAACTGATCCACTTCTGTAAAAACTTATGTGTGTCGTGCTGCACCAAGACAGGCCTTAAAATTAAGCAAGGTGTATGTGTCTTTATTGAATATGACAGCTTACCCATGTTCACTTGTCAGGTGTGCAACCAATATCTTGACCATATCCTGTCTTTGGCTGTCAGTTAGACTTTTGGTCCTAGCATATTCGTTCATGATTCTCTCTCCACCAGGGTTATTCTTCAGGGTGTCTTCAATCTTCTTAGAAGTTATGAGACAAGAAGAAACAAGAAAAGCTTTAAAGCAATCAAAACATATCACATTACAAAACTTGTAAAACGTGTAAGTTCATAACCATTAAGCCGCATCATATATCCTCAAATCTTAAGTCTGGCATTGCTTTGGATGTAAGGAAACTGATGAGCTTTCTTTGGCCACACGAGCATCTTCAGCCCTCCTTCTTGAAGTAGGACTATGTTGCAGTAAAAAAGTGTCAGAGTCTCCCTCAATGTCACCACTGAAGCTGGACAAGGAGCTGCTTGAAGAGCTAAATGTAGCTAGAAAGTACAATACAACTATGTGATTATCACTGTAAATACTATTCAAGTAAAGCATTCAATATTTATGGAAGAATTTCAATGAATAACTTGTTTAAATAAAATTTCAAAAGACATTCATTTAGGTCAACTCTGCTCCAGAAAGGTTGGAAGATGCACACAGACAAAAATTAAGAAAGTAAGTCTAGTTGTCTAAAATAATCATATTCTTGTTCACAAACATGCAAAACCAGCCAAACTGCAAATAATAATATTAGGATCTGGGCTAACAAGTAACTCACCATCATGACTGCAGGATTGGGGTAAGCAAACCTCCAGTACACCAAGATCCTGCTTCTTTAGAAGAAACTCAAATGCATCCCTGTCTACTTCTATCTTGGTATCATCAAAGACTTTTAGGTCCAAGGTCAGAAGGTCAAATTTCCTGGCAACTGTGACAACAAAATAAGATTGCATAAGCTTATGAGTGCACAAGTCCATAATGCTAAATATGAAGTATAATTTCAGAACACAGTTTATAACAACAATGCTATTGTAGTCTTAAAGTATAAAGTTTTTGTTTTAATTAATTACTATCTGGCAAAGAATATGGGCATGGATAAGCCAATGTCAATACTGCTGAGAATAAGAAACATGAAGGGAAGATGCAAATCTGTTTTTCACACGTATTAGTTATAATGCAGTGAAGCTAATATCAGCTAGGACACTACACAGAACCTACAAGGGCTGAAGTGATCATAAAATTAACTCTTTCAAAAATCAGATGATACAAACAAATATTTCTGCTGCACAAAGCACTTTTGTAAATGGCAGAAGAGGCAGGCAACAGAACACAGAAAGGGCGCTAAAGTTTATTTTAAATTTAAATAGGAAACAAATATGTTGTAATCTATGGCACCTGTATTTTTAGAAATGTATTTTACTAATCCAGCATTTGATTTTAAAATAAATTATTCAGCTGACCAAAAACACTACTAGTTTTATTATCATTATTTTTTAACTGTTTAGGTAATTATATCTACTGAAAGAAAGGAATAGGTACAACCCTTCAAGAGTCCCCTCATTATTTCTCTCTTAAATATTTATTAGTTCAACCTATTGACGATTTAACCCAATGAGAGCCTACCAAATTACTTGAAAGCTGCAGCCAAACCTTAAAAATAAAGTGGTTTCAGATCACAGGGAAATCAAAATTAACATGATGGCGCTGAAGAATCTGACTAGTGCATAGTTTATGGACTTTTATGAGTATAGTTATGTAACTGACTTACAAATACATATAAATACACAAAGTGAAGTTTCTTTTAGTTGTACAAAGCACCGATTAGGGTATACCTAACACTCTGGTCAACAGGTTTTCATGCTGAGCTGCAGACATTTGTCACTCACCACTGCTCAAAAAGGAATCAAAGGTCAGCTGTCTATAACAAATGTACTTCTGATGAGCTCTGTACTTAACTCATACAGCCTGCATCTTGATGCCAACTGAAAAATGATTTAAAAAATACAATTACTAAACTAAACATCATAATCATGTCACCTGCCAGTATGATTGCTCAAGTATGTGATCAGTAATTTCTGTCAGTTGAGCCAAGCTATGACAACAATTTCAAAGTAAACTAGACAAACAGAAAAAAAGGTAAATAAATTCTGTGATTTAATAGGTCTTGAGATAAGTTTCACCTACCCACTATGCAATTACACTGCCAATGTCATGCAAAACTAATAGATTCTAAAATTGCACCACTGTAAAACTCCTGAATCTGACATAAAGATCGTCTTTTGGTGTTTTTCTGAAGCAAGTGAACTGAAAAAAAAAAATCCAGCAGCCAATAAATATAGAATGTGCATTTACCTAACTAAATCACTTTGAAAAATCAGCCTGTTGCTCTAAACACATCAAACTAACCAAAAATGAACTTCTCAATGTAATACAAATAGGGAAAAAACACTCTGGAACATACCAGAATGAACAAACAAATGACCAGATCAAATCTGCTCTTTCATGTTGCATGTAAAACGAAGCTAAAGCAGCATTTCTCCTGCTCTTTTCAGAGTAACAGACATGTGCTCCACTTAAACTAAGCTTAACTACACTGCCCAAGACCATAAACGTCATGTGCTTCAACACTCACAAACCCAAATCTTAACGCGGTAAAAGTGACCACTCCTCTTTAAGGTGTAATATACACTTACACGCTTACTAAGAGTAAGCTAGTGAGTAAAGTGCAGTAAAAGAAAACCATGCCCTTCTCAGAGTAGGACAAAGATATAAAAACTCGCAAAACAGGAGCCAACCGTTTTCTACCGTCATATGCAGTCACAGAACGGAATATACTTTTAATGAAAATGTCTGAAGTAACCCGTCATTAATTTAGAAACTACAAACTAAGATACCAAAATGTGCACTTGGCATCCGTTAACCGCTAAAACGAGCGCAATTTTGACAATCTGAAGCTAACGCTAGCATTTGACCATAAAGTAACCTAGTGCAGTACGTGTGTTAGCTCTACCTGAGCCTATAACAAGTCGACAGTAAGCTGTAAACACGCTAAATCTATAAATACAATAAAGAAAACTGAAAAATTTTTTAACAAATTTCATAAGTGAAGAGTCACATCTGTCTGTCTCTGCAAGTTTTTACCAATGCGAGAGGGAGTAATGGCAACTGAATTGAAACTTAAGAGGCAATAAGTGGGTGTGGTTATTGGATCCCACTTTAGCAGCACCTACATATAATTACACTCAAAGAAGATTAAAAATAACTATTTTAGAGGAAAATACATGTGACTCTGGAAAAGATTTTCCTGTGTAGCGTGTTAAGACACAAATTTTGGATTTCACTTCACAGGGTCTTAAAGCATTTTGATAAAGGAATAAATGTGGCGCTGTAGATGCGTGCACACTACACTCCCTATGCTTGTGCCTGCATGCTGACAAGTGCTTGTATAATGTGTTTTTAAACATTTGGCCGTAATAAAGTTCACCTTCGTTAAATCTGTGGAGGGTATGATGGTAGTAAAAATGAATACCGCCCAATCAGACAGGAACTGCAGAGATTGGCTAGAGAGGGAGCAATTTGCTCCAGTGCACACCTCACCTGTGGATCCCTGTGCAGATCTGCGTAAGCTGCTTGTACCTGGGTGGCTAAACAAATGAAGGGTGTATACAGGCACTACTACACCACTGTCTATGAGTATCAATCCATATATATATATATATATATATATATACAGTATATACATAAAAGTGTTAGAATTCTGCATCATCAAGTAAATGAACAAGATTATGCAGGACTAAAGAGAACAACATGCTTGATTTGTTGTTCATTTTGTGATTGTTATTGTGTTGGGATACAAGTGTGGAATGGAGACGAAAGCATTAACTGAAGAAGAATCAGCTCAGTGTTTGCAGAGAGGATATAACATTACAACCAAGGCTGCTTTTTGTAGACATTAACATTTATAACTGCATATTGAGTCTTAAAAATGTATTCTTTCAAGAAAGATCAGAAACTAACTTCTCTAGGGCTTTTAGTTGTTTCTAATCGCCTATTACGCCAGTATGTTACCTTGAAACTTAATGAAAACAGTTAATAATGTTACTGAAAATGCTTTTGCTGCACGTCCCACTGTGGTAGTAAGGAGACCTTAACATATTTTAAATTTACTGATTTGTACTTGTTAGCCATTGTTAGTCATGAAAAAGCTCCCCTAATTCAGATCCACGCTTAGACCTGACTGCATTAGCACACTGGCCGATACCTCACTATTGACTGCTGCCAGTTTGGTGTGTCTGTGTGAGCGCTGAGCCTCATCCAAGGGGTCTGATCAGCTCTCTGGAGCTGAGCTGATGCATACTACGATCAATACCTGGCCTCCAACACCATCCTTCATACACTCAGCTATGTCTGAGGCAGACCCCTCTTGTTCTCTTTGTGCTTCCACCTTTATTCCGCAGCCTGTAATACAGCCTTCTTCATGAAAGAAACCAAGCATCATAATAAGCTGTATTACCAGCCAGCTCACCTGGAATCCAGTGTAGCCTCTCACTTTGCTTTTATTTCTTCTATTTTCCTCACTCTTCTGTCTTTGTGCACATTATTTTACCTCTCTCTCCCTCACCGCCTCCATTCTCCCTCTCTCCTTCTCTGTACCTACCTATTACTGATGAGTCGATTTCACGAGCCAGTGATGCAGAGAGGGTACAGTAGAATATGCGGTGTGCAAGTGTGAATAACAATAACTGTCTATGCCTCATAAGAGAAACTATAATTACATGCACTGGCACCTAGATCACATGCCTCATAAAAGAACAAATGGTTATTTGAGCTGAAAAGTCACTCTTTTGTTTAAGGTGATTTCAGGTAATAATGTTAGAATATCCCTGAAAAGGGGATCCTCTCACTTCATTTTACTATCTTAAACAATCAAGCCTTCATCTGTAGGATTTTGACTAGGCTAAATAATTTTTTAACAAGAGAAACCAATATTTCATAGGTTATTTGAAAAAAAAATCTTTGCAGATTGGGGCTGACAATATTTTGTTTCACTGTTGCAGTTTTGACGTGAACAGGCAGGGTAGTCGCATCCCAGGACATGCACAGGGTTTGCTTATTTGGAGGCCCAAGGCAAAGATCAATATGAGGCCCTCACCCATTCAGCTAAAAGGAGTCATTAAGAGTCAACAAAATGTTTAGAAGCATCTTTTTCCTGGGGATAGAACCATGAACTTCAAGACAAATCCAAAATTTGAAGTAGATACTCAACAATACTTTTCATCACCTCTTAGAGGGCATCTTAACTCACCACATTGTAATATTTGGTACGTCTCTAGGCCATGTAAGATAAAGATATATATGCTCACTTTTGGTGGTTCTTCCACAAATTCTACATTTTTTTTAGGATTGCCATTTTAACACATGTATGACTTTTACTTTTTGAGGCTTTTTGAGGGGCTTGGGGTCCTCCCAAACAGAGTTTTTGCACAATCAAACTCTATTTTGATACTTTTTAAAATTATTTTTGTTCCCTGATTTGTAATTTTTCACAGATAAGATAAGATAAGATAAGATAAGATTTATTTATCCCCTTGGAGAGAAATTTGGTTGTTGTAACAGCTTAAACAGAGAGCAAAGGTAACCGTGATCTCTGCTGCTTCACCCATGTGGAGTCACTGGGGGCGGAGCCAATTCCAGCTATCATTGATTAAAAGCTGGAGTACACCCTGGACTTGTCGCCAGTCAATCACAGTACTGAGAGTTTGTTTTCAGACTATACAAAGAAACTAAGGAAGTGGTGTGGTGCTCATTTACTGTATGTATGGGGGGCTTTAAATAAGTGTAATTTAGCTTACCATCTGATTGTTCACTGTTAAAAAGTGTCACCTGTGGTGCACATGGTTAAGCTGTTTGTTAAAGGTCGTACATTTTACCCCTTTCATAAAAGTTTATATTGGTCTCAGAGGTTCCCAAAACATGCCTGTGAAGTTTGTTGCTGAATAATCACTCCAGTATTGGATTTTTGCACGTCTGTAAACCTTTCTATTTCAGCCCTGCTCAGAATGAGCGGTTTCTGTGTCTGTGGCTTTAAATGTTAATGGTTGTCTGACTCTGCCCCTGACTCCGCCCCTCCAAGGAGATGGATGTGGCTCAATGGATGTGGCAGATCAGGAGAGGAGGGCTGAAAGTTCTTCCATGTAGGGAGGGCCAACCAAACCCAGGGGCGGGGCTAACTGCCCACATGACATCATGAGGGTAAAATCTGAGAACAGCTTGTTTCGGCACACATTTTCTGAAAGGTGGAGAGGTCGGCAGGGAATGGATTTCTCTGATTCTTCTGTGATGTAGACAGGCCAGGGGCACATTGTTTTGTTAGAAAAGCCTGAAAATATGTATTTTGCATAATATGTGATGCATGTGATGTATAATGTGTGATATGTAATGCATTTGTGGATTGTACATCTCCAATACGGTCTCTACGTGTGTGCAAGATTGGGGATTGAGGGGGATTTTAATTGCAAAAGAAAACTTACTGAAAACACGTTAATAAAAAGAAGATTGTGTGTTTGGAATCTTAGATGCACATAAAAGGTTGTTCATTTATCTGTTCTAATCAACAAAAAGAAACTGCAGTAGGTTTTTAGAAAGGAAGAAAGAAAGCAACATCAGATTCTCCAATATTGTTCAGTCTTATTGCAGACTGTAGTTCCTGTTATTCTCCTCCACTTCTGTGTGTGCAGTGTGTTTCTGTGTGTAAAGCTCCATTGTTAGCTACGATTACAAAAAAAGAGCAAATCCTCATTATTTTTGTTCTTAATTCTTCAGTATTGTCAAATCACAACATCCTTATGAAAACCCAACTGGATTTTGTTTCCTCATTTGTGCTGAATGAATCAATATTTTAGACTGTAATTGATGTGGGAGTGAAGGAAGTTCATCGTCGAGAGACTTTAACAATATATAAAGCTGCACACAAACTAAAACTACTCACTCTTATCTCAACTCACTCCACGGCTTCCTGCCAAATTGATGAGATGAGTGTAAAATTAGTTGACTTCGTTGCTATAGTAATGTAAAAAGGATGTGTTGTAAACAGCATTAGCGATCAGAAAAACTGCTGCACATTGCTCAGAACTTCATGATTTGTGACTTTTAAATCTGTATAATTAAAAACAAAGATAAAAACAGAAATGTCCTGGTGTGCAGGGGATGTTGCACAGGAGGCTGCAGAGGAAAAATAGGGGAAGCATCTTTTGATATTGCTCTAGCAGAGAGGCAATTAGGCTGTGGACTTACTTTTACATAAATACATTCAGCGGTGATGTAGGCTGCTGTACAGACTTCTATTCAACACACGCACTTCTGCTGGGAGCCTTTTTTCCCACCGTCGGCTGCAGAGCAGGCTATTACAGAACCATTGTCCAGGTAGAAAGGCTGTTAGAAGGAATCATGTAGACATTTTTACTGACATTTTTCACTGTTTTCTTTCTGGTGAATGTCTCAGCAGTGGGTCATTGAGAGAAAGGTCTGTAAGATCACAGGGCTGATTGCTTCCTCGCCCTTTGAATCTACAACTTGGCGTGGTTTCATTGCAGTCTCAGATATTGAAATGAATGCAACTGATGCATCCTTGCTCACAGATGCACCTGTAAACATTGGTTGAGGTAGAGTGAGTATTCACTTTATTGTATTTTTTCTTGATACTGTAGCCTCTCTACAGCCTCTCAATGCTGACACAATCTTTTTGCAGTCTGCTGCCCTTGTTTCATTTGCCCCTTAAGGTTAATTTGACCTGTTTTTTTTGTCTTTTCTGGCATCTTTCTGAATTTTGCCTGGAACATTCTTCTCCTTTGCTTGCTCTTTGGGACTGTGACCTTTCATTTCCTCTCTCAGGCCACAATTTCACTTCCCTCCACATCACCCTAAGATGTTCTCACTGACATTTGAAGAGGCTTATGTGTCAGGACTATAGCTTTTGGTTACAGCCTCTGCAGCTATGAAACAGCCTAAACATAGAGGCAATCACTCCCATGCTACTAAAAGCACAGTACGGAGCTTCACTGACAGAACATTGACAAGGCAGCTACCAAGTTGGCCAAACATTTTATATCGGTGGAAAAAAACAGTTCAAAACAGATGTAGTGATGGAAACATGGGGCACACAGGGAAAACAAGTGCTGCATCAAGCCAAAAGCCTTCTTTGACTGATAGAAATTCGAAAACCACACAGTCAAATCACATAAAACCGCCTCACTCCCCCATCCTTCATAAAAAAATAAGCTGTTCGCTCCAGGCCTGTAGCATGTCCGTTAACATAGTGTGGTTTGCAATGTTTTCCTTTCGCCTTGTTTTCTGACTATGTGTCTTTTTGACTTTTATAGTTCATGTTTCTGCTGCCAGTTGCCATCAAACTCCCCAAAACCTGCATGTACATATAAGGGCGTTATGTTTTGGCTTTTCTACAACATAATAATCATTTCTGATGTTAGAATTTTAAGATCGTTTTCCAGAATGTTAGTTAAATTTTTAAGTAATTTCAAGGAAATTCCTTGGAAATCTTCAAGTATTTTCATCGAAATTTAGAGGATATGAATGTGTAGTTTTGTGAGATTGTAGAATATTTTGGCAAAATTTGCTTTGTTTGGATTTTTCATTGGTATTTGGGGAATCAGACTGTGTGGGGAAATTTATTTGGAAATTTTGTGCATTGTCATGGAAATTTTTGAAAAAATTATTTGCATTTTTGCATGGAAATTGTCAAGTATTTTCATGAAATTTAGGGGTTGTTTTTGTGTATCCCTAACAGTTTTACTGAAATTTGGGTGAAATTGGCTTTTTTGGGGGGTGTTTTTATTCAAATCTGGGAAGTTTAGCAGTTTGGGGAAATTTGTTTGGAAACTCAGACATTTTCATGGAAGAAATCTATCTAATATTTGGGGAATGTGCGTGGAAATTGTCAAGTATTTTCATAGGAATTTAGGTAATATATTGTATATTTTTGAGAGTTTCAACTTAAATGTTGTTGAAATTAGTTCTTTTAGTACTTTTTCATGGGAATTTGGGAAATTTAGCTGTATGGGACATTTTTTAGGAAGATCCTGGGGGAATTTGACTGGGATTTTGGAAAAATTATGAGTAACCTTTGGGGGAATTGGATTGGGAATTTTCAAGTATTTTGATGGGGACTTAGGGGATATAGCTGTTTACTGTTGAAATCTTTGTTGAAAATTTTATTGAAATTTATTTGGGAATTTTCAGGCATTTCCAAGGAAATTTTGGAGATTTATTTGTGAGTTTTTGGGTGTTTTGATTGGAAATTTTCAAGTGTTACCATGGATTTTAAAGAGATATGTTTGTATATTTCTGAGAGTTTCACAGAATATTTGGTAAAAAATGCTTTTTAGTCAACTTTCTTATGGTGATTTGGGACATTTGTCTGTTTGAGGAAATTTGTAGATTTTGAGGCATTTTCATGAGAATTTGGAACACAAATGTATTTTGTGGGGAATTTGTATGGCGATTTTCAAGCAGTTGCATGGACATTTAGATGATATGTTTGTGTGTTTTTAAGTGTCATCAAAAACTTTGGGGGAAATTTGCTTTAAACTTTAAAGAATTTTCATGGAAATTTCAGAGATGTTTTTAATGTTTCTGTCATTTTCTTGAAATATTTTAGGATGTTTTCATACAAGATTTCGGAAATTACTATATTGAAATTTTGCATTTTTGGGGAATTTTTTTGGATTGTGTTGGCTTCTCATAAAGTTTCACTGAAACATACGGGGACAGTTTAAAAATATTTTGGGGTACTTTTTACATGATACCTGAAAACTATGTTTAGTATTTTCACAGAAATCTCAGGTAATTTGTATATATTTTGGAAAAAAAAATTTCCAAGATGAAAGTTTGCCTTGTTGATGGCTTTATGGATCATTGAGTGATGCCTGCCTATCAAACAGATGAAGTGCAGTGAAAATGGCTGGGCCCATTCTGTCATTTCATGAGTGTACAAACAATGCATTTATAACAGAACAAAGAAATATCTTTTGCTTATACACTTTCTGGCCATTTTAATAGGGCATACCTGTTCAGCTGCTCTTTATCTCAAGGGTCTAATCTGGCAATCATGCGGTAGCAATCAATGCATTTAGGCATGTAGGCATGGTTAAGAGAATTTACTAAGGTTCAACCTGAGCATCAACAGAGGGATGTGAGACAGTACTTGACCTGATCTGAAGCTTTCATTGAATTTTTCATGTTTCAATTGGTAACCTGCTGTTCTAAAAACAAAGATGCTCTTACCAATGTTGACGCTTGTAGGTGAACCAAGACTTAACCTGTTGGATCTTTATTCTTTACAGCTGCAGCGTGAGGCGAGCTCTGCTCCCCATGACTCTTTTCACCCTCTCAATTCTGAGTGTCAGCATCTTCACTCTGGGGTTCTCGAAAAGGGAGAACAAATCACAACAGGAACACTTTGGCACCAGCAGCTATGGCACTTTTCAGCAAAACTAGCACAAGATGTTGCACTTGAACTTTGGGAGGCTATTTTACATCTAAGAGTGGATGTCTGTGAAAATTCTGTGTCATGACTGTTGTTATTTTCATCTTGGGAATGCTAAAACTCCAGTTTGCATGACAAATTAACCTTTATAGCCAAATCATCAACCATGGCACATTTAAGGTCACTTGAATCACCTTTCTTTACCATTCTGATGCTTGGTTGGTCAAATCATCTTGAATATGTCTACATGTCTAAATGCACTGGTTGCTGCCATTTGATTGGCTGATTAGATATTTCCATTAATGAGCAGTTGAATGGCGTACCTAATATAGTGGCCGGTGAGTATATGTTTAATGATATTATCTGCAGCTTTCTCATCCAAACACACAAAAGCCTTCCCACTCACATTTCTGGATGAGCGCTCAGCACAATATACTTAAGTCAACATAAAAAGCTGAGTTTGACCAAGCAAGAATTCCCCCGGCCTGGGACGATAGAGCTGAATAGACGACAAGCACCAGAGAGTTGGGGACACTAAACACACATTTCCTTACACACAGAGCTAGAGTTGAAAAAACAACATAATGCAGAGCTTCAGATACGTTCCCCTAATGTAATCTAACCTTCACTGTGTTGCAGAGTCATGAGCACGCCAAACTTCCCATGGATCATCACATCAGCAGTCATTTAGGGATACGGGACAACAACCATTGTAACCTCTCACTTCCTAAAGAGCACAAATGCAGAGTGACATTCTGCCGTCAGAGTTTCCTCGCACTGTAATCTTCACTGGCTGCTGCCTTTTATTAGGCTGATGGAAGACAAATAATTGTTTGGCGGGGAGCTGAGCACGGTTATAATTCAATCGTCTCGCCACCCAAATCCCCACTCAAATAGACTAATGCACATTAATGAGATTTCATAGCTCTTAATGGGAGACAATGGTGGCGCCTGTCCAGGTTTTATTGCGTGGCATGCTTTTGCTTATGTGTTTTCATTTATCCGATGTGTGTGTGGTGTCTTTCTGGTCTGAATCTGTTTTCATTAGTAGTTGCATGAGCTCATGCGTACTACTCCATCTGCTGCAGGGGATACATGCACAGTGAGCAACACAGACACAGCGTACATACCCACTGGGTGTTATATAGGGAAAGCAAACACAAACATTAAATTGGCTCAAGGACTGACTGTCTCTCTTCCTGCTGATTAACTACCTCTGCCTTTTTCTGTCATACCTTTGTTGTTGGAGGGCTTTTTTTTTCAGACTAGAACTCTGACGTCAACTGTAAATCTGGAAACTTTAAGGCCTTAACATGAGTGGGGAAGCCAAGGTGGTTTTCAAATTAGCACAAGTGTTTTGCTTGATCATGATTGCTCTGCCCTCCTGTCTCCCCCTACTGATCTGCTTAAACATGACTTTCTTTCTTACCTGAGCACACTTTGCATGTTCACAGTTGAAGCTTACACATAGGTGGTTTGCAAATCCACCAAGAAGGCAGTGTGGATACAACAGTGGCTGAAGAGACAGAAGACCTTTAGAACTGTCTATACGTATATTCTTGTTGACAAATGCCCTAAGATCAAGCATGGTAAACTTTACATCTGCTCTCAAAGCCTTTGGGGTCAACTGTACTGTCATTTGGAGGTCTGGGACAGTACCGGTGGAGTGGCAGACTGGGGTGGTTGTTCAAGTTTTTTAAAAAGGGGGACCAGAGGATGTGCTCCAATTAGCAGGGTATCTCACTACTCAGCCTCTAGGGGAAGTCTACTCTGAGGCACTTGAAAGGAGGCTCCAGTCGACTGTTAAACCTTGGGTTCAGGGGGAACAATGTGGATTTTGTCCTGGCTGTGGGACAGTGGACCAGCTCTTTGCTCTTGCAGGACTTCCAGGGTGCATGGGAGTTTGCTTATGTTTTAATATGTTTTGTGCATTTTGAGAAGGCTAATTATCATGTCTCACAGTAAATCATGTGGGGGGGTACTACCGGTCTAGCCATCAGGTCCCTTTGTAACCAAAGTGAAGGCTGTGTTTGTATCCTTCATGGACAGGATCTCGAGGCACAGCCAGGGGGTGGAGGGTTTTTGTTGGGGTGGATCTTTTATCATGATTTTGTCATTAATATTCACCTTATGATAGATCTGAGATCATTTCAAAAGCAATTTAAGATTTTTATCTTAAAACAAGATAAAGGAGGTCTAATAATTGATGTCCTGCATGCTGTGTCGGGCTTGTTTGGTCATTAGGTTGTGTTAATTGGTAAAAGGAGAAAGCCCTTCTTTCTTTTGCAGTACAGCGTGTGCTCTGCCCCTCCCTTCTAGACAGCTCTCACTTTTATTTAAGTAAGGAGCAGAGGGAGCACATACTGCAGTTAGTGTTAAACTCAAGTGAGCTGCTGATTTTTACTTAAGTAACACACATTTTTAGAGTCTTATTCAAGGAACAAGTTCCCACATCCACACAGGTCTAGCCACTGGGTCATGGGTTTGTTCATACAGTGATTGTTTGGACACACGTCGGAGGGTACAGGTGTGATTTGGGCTTAAGGCCCTCCTAAACTTCACCTATTTGTCTGTTTCTTAAGGTTCACCCAAAGCTAGTTTTAGATGGCATTTTCAGTATGGCACAGCTCCAGATTGGCTTTAGGAGACGGCTTCAGTAACCAATGGGTGACATCACTCAGACTTCCTACAATACTTTCTACGGTCTATGATCTTTAACAGGCACCCCAAGGGCCACATTAGGCCCCCTACAGCTTCCCTAAAATATAGTTTAATTCAGACAATATCAGGAGGGAAGAACATCAAATTCACAACCTCCAACCTAACAAGCTCTTTAAACAAAAGGCACACATGATCTTAAATCTTAAGATGGAATTTGTTAAAGCAGCTCTATCCCTCCTGCAACTTTCAGTATCAGACCTATCCACTCACAATAGCACTGCAGCTCAGCCAGCTAGGCATTAGTGCCCATTGCTGCAGGAATCGTCTCACACACCTGCCACACAAAACCCCCTCAAACCACAGATTACACACCGCACCAATCACTGTTGCTCTAACTGAGCTATTAGGCAGCGCTGATAGCTAAAGCATAAACCCACTGCCTCACCGCAGAACCATTACACAGGATGTGTGAGTGCAACACAGGCAATGCTCCTCTGACTCCTTTGCTGAGTCCACAGCTTCATCATCATTAGGGTGCTGCAGTGATGAGACAAAATGATAGAGGGATGTGGGGAGAGAGAGACAGAAAGAGGGGGAAAGTGATGTGGTTTTGCTACAGAGGTATCAAGGGGATTACCTTCACAACTCCTCCACCTACCTAATAGACTCTCACCAGATCTAATGACACACGCCCCCACTGACTCACACAGACACTCCTTTTTTAGCTATAACACTTCCCAGCAGGCCCTAACTCACTGAATATTATTAGGTGAGTGCTTTGAAAGCTAAGATAGATCATCCTGAAGTGCACCACTACCTTTTGATTTGCTGTCATGAATGCCAATTGCACATATTTTTAGCTCATAGATGGAACTAATCCAAACTTTTTGCATTCATCCCCTTTTCTCCAAAACACCCCCCCCACCCCCACTCCGCCATTTCTTCCCTTTTTAATCTTCCCTGCGTTGCTCTTATCTGATCTGCCTTCATTAACGGCGCATCCTTGTTAGGGTTCCTCGAAACGTTAATCTCGTTAAGAACAATCAAAGCAGCCCGGCTCTGAGTCGACCTCCACACAATGAGAAAAGAACAATGGCAAACTTGTTTCCTTTTGAACTCTTTAATCTTCACTTCCTGTCTTTTTTTCATTTCCTTTCATTTCCTCGATACATTTGAGGCGTTTAGCTGATACTCATCCTCGCTGTATGAGCTGGCATATTGGGGATCAGTGTCCTTCTTAAACCTCTAATCTATAACAAGTCTTCTGAAAGCCTAAGCCCACTCTAAATATAGCTGCTTCTTCAAACATTTTCCATCTTGGAAACAAGGTGAAGTTAAAAAAAAGGCAGTTTGGAAAATAGAGTTTTGGCTGCGAGAGATAATTTGATACAGCTGGTGTGTTGTACCCTCATTACCATATTCATCAAGGTTGTTTTTAGCCTTGGTTCTTATCTTCCATCATTAGACGGGCTACATTTAACCAGTCCTTGGGAGCGACCTCTCTGCTTTCTCCTTTCTTTCCTCACCCTCCTCCTTCTTTTATCTTTCCAGAAACAGGCAGAGACATCATGCTGATGTTTAGCTCTTCCATCACAGAGCTGATTGGTTATGGCGCTTGACAATGATTGGATTTTAATTGATTAGTTACAACCTAATTGGCTGATAGGCAGCCACTTAATGAAAATGAGAAGACTTGAAGGCAACTTTGCCTTAGCCGTCATCTGTAGCTCTGCAGGAGAGCCGCTAACCATTTTCTGACGTTAATCTGGGAACCATGTCACAGTGGCAGAAGGCTTCAGATGATAGCACCTCTGCCCTCTCTCCAGTAAAATCACACATTTCCTGCTGTGCAGTAGAATGGCTTTCTGACACTAGATTAGATGAAGGCGTGCTGTTTCACTGTATTAAAAGCACGTCATCCCTGCATCATCTGAGTGTATCGTTTCTGTATTTCCTTTCCAAGATTCTTTGGCAAAGCTTGCAACAAGCTAACATCAGTAAACGGACTCAAACATCAATTAACATACAGTATGTCCATTATTAATACAGCAACATAGTTATCTGAGTGTCTTTTTACAACATTTAAAACCCACTTACTTATGAATACTGTGCTGTTTCACAGTTTTCATTTATATTAAGCTTGCATTACAGACTTTTGTCAAGATAGGTGTCCTTGTTGCACTGTCGCTTTAAGAAGCTCAGGAAATCAGTCATAGGTGATGAGTTCACTGCTGCTGTTCCACATGCTTGCTGCACAGAAAGTGTTTCCTTCCATCTTGGGAGGATTTCATTCATTATACATTGAGAGTGATGGTGTCTTGATTAGCAGTGGTGTTCACTGGAACACGTCTTCTGTAGCATAATGATCCAAACGGCTGTAAGGTGGAGAGTGTAGGAGCATGATAATGATGATGTCTGGATTTCTTTCATTAAAGCTGAGGTTTCCTCCCCTTTCTTCTGTTAGCATTCATGAATACCACAGTGGGCCCTGTATAGTGCTTCATGTATAGGGTCCATAAAAATAAATGATACAACGACTACTAAAAGATGATGTCAGTGTGGCTGACTTTGTCTCATTTAGTCAGACAAGGAGAAAATCACAGCTTAAAGGAAGGCCTATGGAGAGCAAGAATTACAATGTATCTTTATGTGAAAGATAACATAGCAACAGGAAAACACTCGGTACATTTACATGCAGTGAGATGAATTCAAATATTTGAATAGTCTTACAAACTGGACTTTTAAATTGCATGTTAATATGTTAGTCTGGCTGAAACTGTACTAGACTGAATATTAAATGCAGAAAAGTTAAAAGTGGCACAAGAAATTGTGGATGTGGACTTTAAATGATCAACAGTATCACAATTTTGTTTTTATGGCTGGATCTTGATCTCAGTTTAATCATAATTCTTTTTCATTCTGATTTTGAAGACTAATTTTAAGTTTCTGAACAAAAAAACCCCAAACTTATTTCTCATTGACTGTGTTTACATAGTTGTGAGTATCCCGGTTATGAGTCATATGCCGGTTTTTATCATATTTGGGATACTGTGTTTACATGAGCACAGAGAAACATGGTTATTTATATCCCTGTATACATGAGAAAAACTAGTTTCCCGGTTTCTGATCACTGAATCAAATCTGCACAGGCATTTGTAATTTTATTTTACAACACAAAACAAGGTAAGTTTGCAATTTGAGAAAAATTAGATCACTCTTGGTCCTCTGGGGTTCAACACAATTAAATATCAACATCGCGTTGCAGAAATGGTATCCATCTTGTTCCATCAACGGAAGAAAACAAAATGTATCACGTTCATATTAAGAGCATGCACTTACAGGTAATAAAGCATCTGCAGAAAAGTGACTGAGAGGATGTAAAGAGTGAAAGAGATATCTCAGATGAGTAAGCTTAATATAACTTGACATTTCAAATATTATTGCTGTTAGGCGATTAAAATTATTATCATTAATCACAACGTACGTTTGGCAGAGACGCCACGAAAGCAAAGTAACTTGCAGCTGACTTACTTCACTAAATAACTGTCCTGGAAACAACTTCAAAATTTAAGCATATTAAATAGGGGGCAGCTCAAAGTGGGCCTTGAAAAGATGACGCTTTTACTTTGAAAAGTACACTGGAAGCATAATTGTTCCTAAATGTCAGACCTGGGAGGATTTGGCAGACCATGCAGGATGCTTATAACCTGACACCTCTGATAAAGAGTGTTTGGGAAAGGGCAGAGCCTTTGTAAAAAAAAAAACCTCAGAGGGTGATTGGATAAACATTCTGTCCGTCACATCTTTACAGGCCAATCAGATCAAAAAACATGTGATGTCGTTCTAAGGTGTGCATGTGCCACTACTGAAGGAGTAAACTCCATACAGAACAGCATTATGTAAACTCTATGACTTTAGACATGTCAGTACTTGACTTTTGTTGTTTTTGAAAGAAAACAACTCACTGCTGTTCTTTGTTCTTCTTTTAACAAAGAAATGTTGTCAAGTTCTGATAAAACTGAATTTAGCAGCATCCACACTAATGTCTTCTGCCATAAATGCATCGGTCTCTCACTGCTGCTTGTTTACGTCACGACTCTGCGGCGCCAGAAAGTATTGCCCTCATCACTTATTGGTCCTGTCACTTTCTAACTGGGCCCAAACAGTTCAGACAGGAGCTTTGCAAGATGGATTCGCCAGTGAGAAACACAGAAATGGGTGAATCCATCTGCTTTGCAAGGTTAGGGTGCCATCTTTCCATCTTCAGCTCTCAGAGCTCTTATTCTCGGTAACTCTTGCCGTGAGCAGTCATTCTCCATCTCAACAGTAAACTACGCTCACGTTTCATTCATGGCTGAAAAATGAAACTGTTCAGCTTACATTTTATCAAAATATAAGTGTGTTTAGATAAAAGACTGCCGTCAATCTGCGGATTGATCTGCTGCAGAAACAGCCGCTCTAGTGTCACTCTCTCCGGGTAGAGTGGACCAGGTGTTCCTCTGCCACACAGATGCAGCACTTCAAAGTATCTGAAGTTAAATGAAGTAAAATCAAAGTCGCGCCTGTGCAGGTAGTCTACAGCAATCAGAAAACAGGATACTGCGTATACATGACACAGTATCCTGTTCTCTCTTGGAGTTCTCCAGGTAGCAGGCTTCTGTAGACGTATACATGCACAAACAGAACCTAGGACAGAAACCGGGATACTCAAGTCCATGTAAACACAGTCATTGATTTTTAATTGCACAAATACTGGAATTAAGAGTAAACTCTTTATTGCTCATTTTTTCTTGAACAACTTGTTGGTGTGTCCGATCTCTCGCTCTCATGATGCGGTCTCTTGAGATCATCCAAAAAAGTTCGCAAAATCTGTGCAGGATGTGCAAACAGCTGTTCCTTGCACTTATAAAAACACAGGCAGTTCCATTTCGACCAGTTAGTCTTTTTCAGGTCAAAATCTCAAGTTTTGCTTCATTTTCAGCCCTGAATTCCTGTTAGGCTGAAGCAGAAGAGGAGGGGGAGTTAATTTATACAACTAGAATGAGATTCTCTGATTTTTCAGCTTCAGCAGATTTTATGTATTTATTTTACATTTTATGTCTTCACGATCTAAGATCATCATATTGCTCACCCCTAATGTTCAGTGATGTCAGAATTCAGAGGAGAATAGAAAAACCTGTTTTTGTTACAGCCGATTTATTATGCACAGACACAGTGAGTCCAAAAGTTAATTTTGGACTCTTGACAGCAGTTAAGTTAAATCACTTTATCTACTGTACATTTAAACATCCTTTACGTCTTTATCTGCCTGTCATTCAGACTCTTTCTGTGTAATTGCTACACATCCCACTGCTACAGCAGCATCCATGCTTGCACCATGAACTTGTTCATCTGTGTTCTTGTAGAGGTTTAAGTTCCTCATTTGCTGACATGTCCCAGTTGGCAGAGGATCTGATCCTCGAACACTCTGTAAAGACAATCAATGCTGTTTATTCTGCAGTCTGTCTCATAAATAAAGATCTGATCTCTTGGCAGTCATTAAAGAGATCACTAAGTGTGCGCACTGTGGGACATGGAGACAGAGAAGAGCATGGGTCTTTGTGTAGCTCAGCAGGAAACCTACAGCAAAGGGCACAGATTGCTCGCAGCAGGCTCTCTAGTATGTTTATATGAAGAGAAATATGTGCATGTATTTGCAATGTTTGCCCCGCCCAAGGCCGTGCACTAACTTTTAGTTGGTGAAGAGCCAAACTCCGAGTTCCAACAGAGGGCTTCATCTAATTTAAAATTTTCCTCATGTTCTAAATCATGTGCTTGGATTTGAAAACTTTCTTTTGTTTTGCCTTCAGTGTCAAATGAGCTGGCCTTTTCCACACTTAGAAAACATGAATTTAACTAAAATTCTTGTCTAATTATGCACAAGGAAAAACAAAAACATTGTTATTCGGTGAACAACCTTTCTGGTCTGAGTCATGACAAAGTAAATTACCAAATTATGCCACAGCACATCCAAATTTCAGCACGCCAGAATCTTTCACTGTAAATTTAGAATGAAGAATGCAGAATAGATTTTATAATATGTCAGACTGGAGACTTTTAAAAGTCTGTCTCATACCTCGAATATCATTTAGTCTTACTCCGAGAATGCTCATACTTCTCCGACATTTGATTCACATCAGGTATAGTAGTTATTTGATCAAGTCAGGATGCAAAAGCCCAGGGATTACTTTACCTAATAAGGTAATGAGATGCATCATAGACCTTTGATTAAGTCTTTATCATTCATTACTATTTACAGCTGTTAACATTTTCCATACTGTGATATTTTTCATTATCATCTGTGATGGGTTACATTACTTTTTAAGTATGTTACAAGATTATGGTTGTTAAAAAAGCTATTTCAAATTTTATTGCATTACATAATGAGAAAAATAGCCTATAAAGTCTCATATGATGATGTATGATGACAGTGCAAGCATCACTGCCCACAAACACATCCAGGAAGGATGTAAAGAAATGATCGGTAGAGGTTGCTGTCACTCACAGACTTCCACTTCTCCTTTGCTACTCTGTCCATCCTCCACCCAGCTGTTCTGTTGTGCTCATTTGTCTCTGTGCCCAGGTGAGCTAACTTCACACACCTTGGGCAATGATTTTCAAATGATTCTTCTTTGTTGTGTTTTGCTGCTCAGGCTTTGGACTGTTGTCTCCATCGTATAGCACTATCGCCACAGGTACTAGTGGTAATGCTATGGTTGGTTCATATCCGTAGCCCCAAAATACCACATATTCTGTCTGTACAGCAGTCCGCATGCGTGGTGCACTGCAAAGCAAATTGCTCCCTCTCTTGTCCATCTGAGCTGGTCTTTTGCATGTCTGGACTGTCTTTAGTGCATCCATGAGGCGCCAATCCATTCAGTATAAATGCCAACTCCATGTAGAATAGAACAGCTGGAAAAACATTTACAAAATCCAGTCAACTTCAAAATTCAACACAATGCACGGATCCCTGATAGTAAATCATCACTTTATTGACCAAAAGTCTCACCCTGTGGCAAAGCTACAGGTTACTGCTCCATCAGTGGATCACAGCGCCAGTAGCCGAGAAAACATAACTTTTGAGGTGTTTACATGAAACCAAGCATCCTCTGTTGCAAACATAAACTTTTTAAATCATGAAAATTTTTGTTTTTTAGGAAAGCATCCCAAAACCCCCTCCCCCTTTGGGAACCATTGGCCTATTTGATGGCCCATTACCCTACAGCCCAATAAATTAAGCTCAGTGTTAGAACATGAATAGTAGTCATACTCACAGCCATGATTAGCTGACGGCTTGCTGATCCCAATAATCACAGCTCTTTCACTCAACACAACAGTGTATTTAAATATGATGTACTTCTTACTAATCCCTGTTTGTGTTAATGCTGATGCACCACACTGCTACTGTCAAAGCTTAACCTCCTCCACCCCAGCCCTCTCCTTCATAGCATAAAGCTTGTTGCACTCTCATGTTGAGATTCATGCTACAGATTTATTGCTTTTTAACTAATTTTATTGTATTCAATACACATTGTCGTTAATATATTCATCTATATGGGGGTTTCAAGCTATGCACTTCCTGTAAAGTCAGAGTGTGCTGCTTGACTAACCCAGGGAGCATTTTTTGACAGAACCTTCTCTGCCATGTGAAACTGTACATCCTTTTTGCAATAAAATGGCAAATTGTATGACAAGTGTGTTCATGACTGAACTGGAATTAAAGATGTGTAAAACCTTTCCAGCCTCATATTATGCTAACAATCCAATAGCAAAGGACTTAGCCGTTTCAGGGAAAGCAGAACAAGGCTCGTAAACTCACATTTCATCATATAGATGCTGTCCTCTCTGCCACCTTTCCAGCTGAGTTAGTTAGATATGCCTGTGTACTGACACAATCGTAGGTTTGCCATCTACTGACATGTAGCTACAAGAAGGAGAGAAACAGAAACTGTGCAAAAGTCTCAAGGGGTTTCTTTGTTTCTTTCCCCTCAATCTTTCGTATTTTCGTTGTACTTACAATGCAAGTTACGATTAGTAAATGGACACTCCAACAGCTGTGAATGGTGTTTTCAGAAACATTGAGAAAAGTGCCAGTATGAGAGTGATGTGTGCAGCCTTGGGTTTCCCTTTCCCTTCAGTTGTCCCATATTTCTCTCTGCCAACCTTCCAACTTTAGTGTGTGTGCCTGTATGTGTGCACAACGTAGCCAAGTGCTGAAAAAACATGGGCACAGAAAGACTTACAGCTACATCCATGCCTTCGTCCTCCCTCTGATCCCTCATCTGCTCCAGCACAGCCCCTGTGCCAGCAGTTAAATATGGTTCCACTATCCTCACCCCTCCTCTGCCTCCTCTCTTTCCAGAGTAGCTCTCTTTCTTCCCCCCAGAGGAGATTAGTGTAGCCGCTATGAAGTACAACTTGACCTTAACCCTCCCTCATTCTCTCCTACACTGCCTCTACCACTCCCCTCATCACCATTTGATGTAAATGCAAATGATTCATCATCCTGCACTGATACAGTATCAGCAGCCCCTGACTGGGGAGGAAAAAAGGGACTTTTCATGGAGCTGTTCTCCTCTCTGACAAGTCAAGTACCTCACAGGGGCTCTTTTAAACATCACAGGAAGATAATTGAATGTATATAAAGAGAGGAAAAGTTGAGAAGTGTCCATGAGTCTTGCTAGTTAGGTCCCAGGACACGAACTTAGCTGTCTCTTACAAACAATCCCAAAATAGTAATTGTTATTCTTATCCTTCCTCTCTTACCCCATCTCTCTTCTCTTCTCTTCCTCTTCCCCTCTACTCCTCCTCCTCCTTTGTGGACAGCAGGCATTCAGTCTCTTATCAGTAGAATCAGCCAAGCACAGCCACTTTTGGACGGCAGATAGGCAGAAATTGGCTGACAGTGTGGAACAGCTACTGAGAAAGAGGGAGATATTAAAGATGAGGACAGGCAAGAAGGGGAGAGTTTGGGAGCAAGAAAAATGACTAATCAACCAGAAAAAAGTCAGACTTGGATTCATCGTTTTCATCTGATGGATGATGTGCTGTTGCTGGAAACGGGCGTGAGATTCTTGGTATTTCCAGTAATACCACAGGATTGCATTAAAGGAGTTTCCAGGCAAGATTTCCTTTTCTGTCAGACGTCTGCAACATAAATGCTGGCATTTCTCTGTCTATTAAACCCAGGATGGTGCAGTTCAACACTCCAGTCTATGCCCTGTGGTAGAATAAAGATACAGAGGTGCTGAGAGTCTTAGTGGTAAAGTCTTTACACACTATGATCATTGGCTATTCTCCAGGGCTGGAAAGAGAGCAAGATGATTGTACTGAGGTGAAAGCTACTTTGATTAAAATTCACTTAGGTAAAAGTAAAGTTATTGGTCTATAAGTCTATAGGTAAAAGTAATAAGTAGTTTGTTACATGCTTATTCAGAAATGAAGTACTGAGTAGTTATTTTTGACACCTGAAGGGGTTGAAAAGCAAAACATAATTTGTCTTTTGTGTAAAAAAACAAGAGAAAAATTAATGTCCAGCCATGTTTTTGAGTTAAAGGCACATATTTGTAAAAAAAATAAAAATAAAATAAAAATACCCACAACTGAAATTTTTGGATGAATTGTGGAAAATGTGGTTTAGACCTAATTCCAACTTTTATTTCTAACCCTCACCCCTTAACTTTGAGTACCCATTTGCTGCTTGAAATACAGTTACAACTGATACTGGCAAAATCTTCCCCTATGACAGGGGTGTGGCCTGGGGGCCAAATGCAGCCCTTGGTCCATGTTTA
The DNA here is from genome assembly GCF_018320785.1 of Cheilinus undulatus. Taxonomy (NCBI): domain Eukaryota; kingdom Metazoa; phylum Chordata; class Actinopteri; order Labriformes; family Labridae; genus Cheilinus; species Cheilinus undulatus. Next base: position 11,945,825 of record NC_054866.1, read on the forward strand.
ATTGGCCCACAGCAAACTCTAAAACATAAATGAAAATGGCCCACATTAGAATATGAAACTTGTGTTTGACTGTTTATTTTATCTGTATTTTCTTATGGTTTTCTTATTTTTTCATCACCTTAGGGGCTCATCCAGGGAGGTAACATAAAACTATGCTTGTCTGTCAATAAGAAAACACAAAAAAAATATATAGGTTGTGAAGATGATGTAAATAACACACTGTGCTAATTCTGTAAACAAACATTTTGACAGAAAAATTCACTGATGTTTATCTTTTCATGACTTAAAATTGTTAGCTAAATAGACTGGATTGACTAACTTTGATATCATAAAGGAAAGGTATATGAAAGTGGCCCCACTGTCCTTCAAATTTTCTGTATGTGGCCCTCAGCGGAAAAAGTTTAGACACCCCTGCCCTATGATATGGGATGACCTTACAAGTTCCTATCAGTCATTACTTGTTTTCAACAGCTGGTGTAGGACAAAAGCCTTCTATCTCTCATTATTTTATTTTATTTTTTTTAATTAAAAGGCCACTAGGCCACTTGGGGCACACCCCATGTGTCTCACCCCATCTCCCTAATCTCTGTTTCCCATTCTATTCACCATCCTTTGCTATCAATAAAGGCATAAAAAGCCCAAAAATAAATCTTTAAAGAGAAGAGGAAATAAGATGATAAACCACAACTGAGATTGTGAAGTAATGTGCTTTCAAACAGATAAAGATTGGCTTTGTATATTTTTCCTCATTGCACAAGACAGCCAGATAAGTTTGAAACATTTTTACAACACAGTTTATGTTTTTAGTTGTACCTGACGTTGTACGAAGCACTTACCATTCGTCACTATCTGTGTTTCCATTTCCCTTAGAAATGTGCTAAATTTAAATAGTGCAATAAAAAAATAGTAATGGAAACACCTGAATTTCCTAAAACCTCTAAAGTATCGCTAAAATGTTTTTATGCTCTCATAAGGAGATTTTACAGAAGTTTCGATATAGAAATTTATCGCAAAAGTGCAATGGAAACATTTTTTTTCTACATTTACAAGTCACAGGACGCGATATATCGTGTCACATGACTAATTCAGTCTGACACAACATGGCACGGTACGTGTGGACAGAAGAGGAGACCAAGACTTTCTTTTATGTCATACCTGTACCTTCATACGTGGTTTGCCTTATATACATATAGACTTTGCCTCTGGACTATCATCTGCTGCCTTTGTCTTTTGTTGAAAGTTGTCAAGGCAACCGCTGTAGATGTAATCATAACTGTAATCACACAACTGGTTTGGAGTGTCCAGCTTCCTTGCAGCGGAGTCACATGAGATGAGATTTTGTGAGAATTGTAAGGCTCATGCCCAAAACTCCCTTGAATGGAAACACGAAAGTACAATTGTACTTAGTCAAAATTTAAGAAATATCACTTTTAATTTGCAACAAACAGTAATGGAAACCCAGCTACTGATTCACACACAGAAAAAAATAATTAAACAGTCTTTAAACTCACATTACTGTGGATCACATGACAGCCAGTGGTGCAATTTCAACAGATTGGCTTTATAGAAGACCCAGCATGGTAGCAGCGCCATTCCAGGCCATGGTTTAATATGAGCGTTTACCAAATTGGCCTGGATTCCATTTATCACTGTCTTCACACAGGCAGTAGGGGAAACATGCTCATAATCTTACATTCTTTCGCTATATATATTAATATTTGCGCTCATTAAACAGCATCATCTTCATGACAGTAATTAAAGCAATCATACGGCTATTTTGAATATGGTATTAACATATTACCAGTATTTCCTAGTTGTTAGGCATGCTAAAGTTGTCTCAAAAGCCTGAAAAAGAGGACTTAACACTTTTTGTAATCAGTCTTTTGTTTGTCTTAATTTTTTTCACATGTCCCATGGCGATGATAAGACCTCCTGTGCACTCTCGACTTGGATGGGTGAAAGTTTTGGGTCATCGGTCCATGCGGACAAGGCATATGATTGTATGACACAATAATGAAAAAAACATCAGAACTTCAAAATTATACTCTATATACATATAAAAGGAAACTCCACATACTGGAATCCCCATCCCCTGTGTACAGATGCTAGAATGTATAAAAAGAGATTGAAGACATTGTGTTATTTGTGTTCCTCATTGATAAATACCTGGAGATAAGATGGGACTTTTTCTCACCATCACAGCATCGATTGCATCTGTCATCTGTGCAACATTACATATCTCCGAAGCCATCTTCAAAAACTGGCAAGGCCAGCCTTTCTGTGACTTTCAGAAAACCTTGAGGCTGCAGCTACCTGTGTAACTTTTCTGCCTTCTAGTTAAGCACACATTTTGTTTAGTCTCCTACATATTAATTAAGTTTTAGCTCATTTGAAAGTGAGATCATTTTGCAGCTCATCAGCCAGGATGCTGATCATCCCCACCTGTCTTGCTTCATCTCTTCTAAGGTAAATACATTTTTGATGAGGTGGCTTGCTCGCGGTGTTTGCAACTAAACCAAAAGTAAACAAAGTAAGTAAAATACTTAAAAGTGCAGGGAGGGGGCTGTCAACAAAGTGGCAGTTACCAATGCAAATTTAACAGAAGATACCCATCATGGGATGTCACTAAACTCATTTGTGAGTTCAGGGATTAGGGGAGATTAGAGTTGTGAAAGTGTGAAGACACCTAATAAAAGAGTAAATCAACACTTAGTCACACAGGGTAGAAAACCACTGATGAACTACTCTCTGTGGCTTGAAATGCTCATGCTTGTTGCAGCTTAGTCAGGGTAGAGTGGTTCAATTTCACCAAATAGGTAATTGTTCTACATCATTGATCAGATCTTGCAGAGTTCCCCTGAAGTACCTTAAACTTCCCTCTTTCAATCCCAGGTCCTGTGCCTGAATTTGACTTGGTTTCATGGGCAATAATTACACAAGTGAAAACTTCAAACTTCAGCATGCGCCATTCATCCGGCCTGTGCACAAATTGTTTCCTTTTACTACCCATTAACTGGTGTGGAAGCTCCCCGGAGAATCGTATGTAATTCAATGCGGAAACTGCACACAAGTGCCTGCAGAATACAAAGTGAAGGACAATACGGGTACATGATCAGTAACAGGCTTTTATGAACTGTGAGCAATGTCTTAAAATGCAGGGGAAGAAATATATGAAGGAGGGTGTGTTGATGCTGTGGCATTTTAATGCATCTCATTAATAAGGAACAAGAGGCCTTGTAATATCGAGCATGGTGGAAGAAGAAAAGAAAGAAGAGCAGAGAAGAGAGAGAAGGATGAGAGGAAGATGTTGAAGTGTAATCAGACCATAATTAAACTACTCTCTCAACCACATTTCAGGGCGTGCATATGCACACAGATAGAGGAGCTTACATGGTTATGCATGGGCACACTGTGCAGACAAATACCGGAGCTCTGTTGAACATTACAAGCTGCAGACGTGTTCACATGCAGTGCACATGCAGAAGTCTCTCCATCAGCTCACTTTGTATAACTGGTCTGCTGTTTCATAGCTGCACAAAAGCTGAAAGAATCTAAGCTGTGTTGGCATTTTGGTGACCTTGATTCACACCTGCCTGTTTCTTTGGTGTTTCTGTGCTCTACACACCTGGCATGGCACAAGGATGAGAAGGGTGTCACAGAGAGCGTGGTGCAGCATTTCAATGAGGCTGTGTCTGTGTTGTCTATCACTAAGACCATTGCTATAGTTTTAGTTTTATTCTCCTTTGTTAAGAGTTGTTACAGCCCTGAATTAAGAATCAAATTCTTTAGATCTTTGCTTCTTTCAGCTACCTATAACTCAGACTTCAAATAACCCGAGTGAGTGGGTGCACTGACTCAAGGCAATAATTTAAAGACGGATGTTAAAAAAGAAAATAAATGTAATATTACATTATTTTCATTTGATAACCAACAAAGCATGGATTACCTAGGACTTCAAACCAGTATGCTGGGGCAATTTGGCCTCAATATTACATATTTTCCCCTTTGCAGTATTGGTAGTATATCAATGTATTACAAAAATTAATACCCCAAAAAGGCAGTGACTGTGACTCAGTACATTGTGTTGGTCATCTCGTAATCAAAAGGTGGCAGATTCGATCCTCTTCTCCTGCAGTCACATGTAGATATGTCGTTGGGCAAGACCCCTGTTTGAATGTGTATGGATGCATATGATTGCCATCAGTGTGTGAATGTGGAGTGAATGGGTGCAGTATAAAAGCGCTTTGAGTATGGACTTTTATTGTGAAGGATTTGTCAGCAGTACCATGCTTATCATTGATTTGACTTACTCTTTACAATGGTACCAGCAACTTTGCTGCTACAGAGTCTACAGATGCTACTCTGACCTCATTTAACATCACAGCCTGCCTCTTGGGATCATCATAAAAACCTTTAAAAAGTTGTTTCATTTGTAATACGAGTCACTGCTAAGCTGAGCCCAGCTCGTGTTAAGCCCCAGACAGGCCAGCCAAGACACTGCAAAGCAAAGACTCGCTTTATGTTGCTGTTATTACGGACAACATCTTTTACCCCATTACTGTACTTCACATTAATAATGCGGATACAAATGGGTCAGTGTGGCCTGCTATCTGGCTGCTCTTTGGTGTCAGGGCAAAACATACTGATGACTGAACTCAGGCAGACCTGCTGTCTGTCTCATAACACTTTGTTACACTAACAGTAACACTGGTTATGCCTTGAGTCCGCTCCACAACACAGTATAACTGTTTAAATCGGGGATGACAGTGTTGCAAAAATACATACCATACCATACCAGTTTACCCCTTGCCACTATTAACTAGCGATTATATCCTCCTACAGTCCATACAATTGCTGGACTGTGAAAGTACAGTGGTGGATGGTGGTGTGATTCATAGAAATTTTATAAGCAACAGATGAAGATGAGGTGAATGACCTTGTCGTCATAGTGGATAGTTTATGCACAGATCGTTTGGCAAGAACCTACTAAGTATGGAGCCCTATTATGTTGGGATTTTGTCCATAAAAATTAAAATGTATTTTTAATTTTTCCAAGTGGGTGCCGTGAGGCTTAGCATTTCTTAGATAGGAGTAAGGGGGGCCTAGGAAAAAAAGGTTGGGAACCACTGATCTAGAGCAATGTTTCCCAAACTTTGTTTTCTGGTGACCCACTTTTGACAAGGTTCAAGTTATCACGACCCATCAACTTTGTTCCACTCAAGGCTGGCGCTTGCTTTTATCATGTTTATTTTGGACTCAATCTGGCCCAGACCTGTTCTGTTTTACAAGCCAGGAAGAAACCACTTTAGGGTGAGTGCTACATAGGGTCAAAAATATTGTAACTTTGTGGATCAGGATCTGGTGCTCTTCAGGATAAGAGGAAAAGGGTATAATGTAAAAAGAGGAAAAAAGGGCTTGCCAGATAATTAGGTCCATTGTATTAATGGCAGTGAAAACTGGAGATCAGGGGCACTCTGATAAAGTGAGAGGAAAGTATTCTATTCTACTCTCTTCTCAATAGGTACACAGTTACAGAGTTTGTTTCAGAATTAACACTACCCAACACTGTTGATATGATATTTCAGTCCTGTTTAAGCATAAACAAAATAGTGTAGTACTGATATTGAGCTTTGTTATTCATCAAAATAGGCTCACTTGGGGTACAGATGGCCTAGTGGTTTTGGGGACTCCCCATGTGCATCCCATGTCCCATGTGTGTCTATTTATTTCCTCCCTGGGAAATAAATCCTAAAAAACAGGTCCACTCAACCTAGAAAGAAGCCATATTCCAAAGGAAAACCATATGGCCCTGCTAACCCTGAAGCACATTTACCCAGACAGGAAGTCAGAGTATGAGCACACAGACTGACTGGCAAATTTCAAAATAAAACACCAGGTACAGACTGCTGATTGTTTATCCCAGCCCTAAACCAACATTACGTTGAAACAGGAAGAAAATGAACAACAAATCATCCTCAGACAGGCAGTAACATGCTGTTTTTATGTTGTTTTCTTGTTTCCTGCATGATAAGAGCTCCTGACCCACTTACTCTGGGCTGCACTAAACTCAACTCCTCAGAAACAGACGATGTGTACCATCTGTCGGAGCAAAACCACAGTACAGACTGAACCCTGTGAAACTGTGGAAATTGGACCTTTTTGAGTGCATGAATATTGAAACACAACTCTTATAAAAGACAGACAACCCATAGCATTGCTTTAAGTTGTAAAGAGAAAGAAAATGTGTAATTCTGATTGGATTGGTCCACCTTTAAACCTTTGTCACAATTTTTGAGATGGGTTTGAAGTGATCCATGCTCATTGTTTTAATCAACTGCACTCTGTGTCACACACCAGCAATTCACTAAAACAGGGCCTTCTGTTCTGTTGTGTCCCCATTGACTGTTGGTGTCTCAAATGTTGCATTAGCATAATCTAGCAGGGAAATGTGTGAGTCAGTGGGGGGAAGATTATCATCTGAAAGGTTATTCAGATTTCCATGGACACGTAAACTCAAACACCAACTATAAAAGGAAGATAGCCAACTCTTGTAAAATATAAAGCAGACCTAGTCAGGTGGTCATCATATTATTTTGAAGAATTAATGAAGAGGAGTTATGAGGCTTTGATTGGATTAATGTTTCACCGCTAGTTTTCTCCTCTCAATGCCATCGTCTCCCTCTGATGACTGACGTCCTGCTGACATGACCTCCAAAACCTGCTCTCGGGGTGATTTTCTGAGCATGACTGACAGCAGCCTGACATTGCACATGCAATCGACTGAACCATGTTTATGCAAAATGCATGCATGCTGACATTGCGGACAGCAATTACATGCTACATGGTGCACACATGTTCCACAGCCCTCAGCATCAGATCAGTTTAACAGCCCTGGCTCTGTTTTAAGCTATCAGTGATTCTGCTTGTTATGCTTCATAGCATTACAAGTAGCCAAAAGCAGAGGTTTGAATTCAGTGGGCAGCTGACTTGATCAATTTACAACGAGCAGCGGAGCCTTGAAAAACGAGCTGCAGCAGGAATCATTTGGGGAGGGGGGTAAAAAAAAAAAAAAAAAAGAACGTCTGTCTGGCCTTCCTGGAGAAGTTTAGTAAACATGCGAGGACACCGAAAAAGAGTGAAGATTAGCTTGTGTAGAGAACGAAAAATCCTCTCCCCTTTCTCCCATCCATCTCTCTCTTTCTCTCTCTCTGGTCCGGCTGCTCCAGCAGCAGCGAGGAGCCATGAAAAATGGATGAGTGTGTTTCTCTCCCTACTTTCTTTTCCCCTCACTCATCCCTTCTTTCTCCCTCACTGCAGTCTGATCATGCGTATCTGTAATATATTTATTTTACCGTTAATGAGAATGAAGGACAGATTTTTCCCTCTCTCTCTTCCTGGAGAATAGCCTGGAAAGAATGTAAAGAAACAAATAAGTAGTCACTACTTCCCTCCAAAAAAGCCTGTTTTTATTTTTTTTATTACACCTGGAGCTTGTTCACTCAGAGAAATCCTCAAACATGCCAGACAATACAGCTGCCACCAGCACTCTTTTTTGTCTTATAACCTCCCACGCCGTCTTCCTTCAACTCTTTTGATTGGATATTTGCATTTGTGCTTGCATCATTCCCCTTATGGCCACACAATCTCTGTCCTCGTGTGTTTGAGAGAAGGATGGAGATGACTTACACAGCCTGAGTGTGCCTGTTAGAAAAACCGAGGAGACAGAAGGAAGATTGGCCTCTCAACTCAGCATGTGTTTGTGTACGTTTGATATGAGTAGACGCACCGCTACACAATCCTGATGGGCCTACACAGGTAGCCTTCGACCATGAGAACATTAGCTGATATTTATCTTGTTTCACAGGCTGGTATGTGTGAGTTGCTGACTTTGATCATCATATACACACCAACTTCAATGAACTGAACTGACAATTTAGTCAAATAAACCAGTGTTTCCCAACCATTTTTCTTTGGTGCCCCCTTCATGTACCTAATAAAAAGGAGCCCCTCCAGGACCATAGAGAGAAGAAAAAGTGAAATATGCAGTCAAAAATCAACACAGATTTTAATTGTTTCACTGATAAAATCCTAAAAAAATGCCTATACATGCTTTTCAAAAGACCTTTGTATAAACCACTTAATAACTACCTTGTCATGTTTTAATCAATATTTGCAAATTTAATTTTGGCAGCCATAGAGCTGACAACGCCTCACACCCTCCCCTAAGATCTTTGCCCCCCTAAAGACACTGCAGACCATTGACATTGATATGTGCTCATGTATCGACTTTCCTGACATTTATAATTGACTTAGTTTCAATTTAACTAAGCACTACTTTGCAAGCTTCTGCTACTGCTACATGCTCTTCCACCCTAGCGTATCTGCTGTTTGGGTCTTCCTGCTTTGGAAAAGAAAACAACAAACAATACTAATATGAGTGATTTTGACTTGAGAGACGATGGCATGCTGTTTACTGTGGATATAAGGGGATGCATTTATCAGCTGGAATACACAGAGGAATGACTTCTGCTGATGACAACTTGTGGAAAGAAAGAGAAAGGGGAGAAACTTTAGAAGACTGGTAGTCAGGATAATAAGTTACCTGCCAGTATAAGAGTAGAAACTGTGAACCCTTGTCAACAAAAGCTCAGATATGCCTGCAGCCTGCATCACCCCCCATCCAGAGTTCCCTGCCTGACTGAACGCTGGTCTTTTTCCAACCTACTTCAACTTTCTGAAGATGAATTTGACCTTAACCAGAAGAGCTGAATGGAAATTTGTCATCCAAGTATGGCTTCCCTTGTTTCTTCTAATTGCTGATAACAAGCTACAGTCCTTGTGAAAACATCAGTTTTTGAAGTGGAGAACAGGCTGATATACAGTAACTAGTTTCAGCTTAGTTACTTGTAGTCTCTGTTAAAACCAGCAGACCCAAACAGCTGATCAGATACGCTGAGGCGGATGAACATGTAGCTGGTAGCCAAGCTTGCACTGCAAAATAGTGCCAAACCTAGAAGCTTTCTGGATGAAAAATGAAATGCTTCAAAACATTTGAGCCAACATTGTTTTCTTTACCATTTTCACCTTAAAATGTACCTGCCTGCTACACTGTGTGGCCTAGCTTCTCAAAGTATGAGGAAAGGATAACGGTCACTGAAATTACTAGAAGCTACTGCCCATTGTACTTTACACAACCCAACTTCCATATAACCGAAATATTCCTGTAAGTCCTTGAACTACACTTAAATCTTAAGGATGAAAAAATAAATGAATTTTAATCCTTAAAACACACTCTTGAGTTAAATCAGTGACGATGAAAAAAAGAGGAAGTCTTGAGCTTACATAGGTCTTTTGGTCCTGCCTAAGAGTTAGGAAACTTATCCACACATACTGCTAATATATGCCTAAATGTTTGGTCAATATATAAGCTGTATATATCAGATTTGTTTTATATCTGCTCAAACTGTTGATGAACTTTCTAGGCTAATATCTGCTGATCGGATATCATTCCAACAATATCTTGCATTTCTAGTGACGAAACAGATTTTATGCATAATATGCATGTATATACTGCTTAATTTTATGGATGTAAGGGAAATTAATTTAGCGTTAGGCATGGGGATCAGGCCTTAGGCTTTTCATGACCTGGATGACTTAGGAAATCCACACTGACATCTTTCTTTGAGACAACCCAAAAGTTTGAACAAAATCAACTTAGTTTCAACTTACAGACAAAAAAAATTCATTTAAATGAAGTCCATTTCATAGCTTTCAGTTTTAGGACTTGCATGGAGGCTTGGAGGGAAAGAACACACAGTGGCATTTTATTCTATCAGTCATTAGCCAACAGCACTTTTCTCGTCCTATAACCTCCCACACTGTTGATTCCATATTTACATTTATGCTTGCAGCCCCCCCCATACCCCATGGCTGCACAATCTCTGTCTCCATGTGTCTGAGAGAGGGATGGAGATGACTTATACTTACACAGCCTGAATGTGGCTGCATGAACAGAAGGAAGATCAACCTCTGTCTAATCAACTCAGCATTTGTTTGTGTACATTTGATATGAGTAGACGCACCGCTACACAATCCTGATGAGCCTACGCTGCTAGCCTTCGACCATGAGAACATTAGCTGATATTTACCCCCTTCCACAGGCCACTATCTGTGAGTTGCTGACTTTGATCATCGTATTCACATTAACCTGAATGACCTGAAATGAGTACAGATCAGCACTGTAGCTTGAAGATGATTGATGAATACCTTAGTAGTGAATGCAAGCTCAGAAATTAGTGTGCTGACTTGAGGTAAATCTTTATCAGCTGCTAATAAAAAGTATTCCCTGTTGTTATTTACACCTGCAAGGGCTTTGGAGTGATTCACATAGCTGCAGATTAGAAGAAAAAGGATATCAGGGAAAGGTGATTATCCTTCTTCTTCTATTTTAATGACCTGTTACTAAACTAAACTGGGCTTTCCTGCACCTTACCCCCTCAACCACACCATTACACACCCCTTTTCTCCCCCCTTCTCTTCTGAAATTGCTTCACCCTGTACTCCTTTTGATGCTAAGAGGCCTTTGAACTGCAGCCAGCGTCTTTACGCCGTGCTCGATGGCGAGTCTGCCAGCAGTTCAAATATTCATAGGAACCCAGCCTCACCAAGAATATTGATGGACGCCGCTCTGCTCTGCTCTTTCTGGGCGGGAGCACATGTGTCAAGCTGGGCCAGACCCAGACCCAGGAAAGAGTACAGTATGTGAAGTATGTTATGGCACCAGCTGTAAAAGTGGTTACAGAGCTGCCAGCAGAATGGGTTATGTCATTTCATTGCACGAGGTGATGGATAATACCGCAAGGTGCAAGGACTTTCTTTTATTTCCTCGAAGGTCATCAGTGTGGGTTATCTCGCTCTCTCTTGTTATCGGAGCAGCTGTAAACATTGTTATAGGGGGTCGCGCAGAGGTTTGTGTAGTAGTTCATGGTTAGGTCACAGTGGGGCAATAAGTCTGTCATGAGATGATGCATTCTGTTTCTCCAACTTGTTGAAATGATGCAGAAGGTGGGGCGTGTGCTCTTGGATCTTTGACTGTTTCAAAGCTTTTTTCTAATCAGCATCGAAAAAGTATGAAATCATAGTTGGAATGATGATTAAGATCCACAAAATTCAGAGCGAAAAATAAATTTATCAAAAGCCCAGTTCAAAGAAACATTTATTTTGCTGTTTAAACTGTAACTCAAGACAAGCCAAGTGGGGTTGATCATATTGTGATTGACTTCTCCTTCATTTTAAAAGACATGTATTTGCTTTTGCACACAGGAATATGCTTCATTTCTGCAATTTTCAATGCTGTTACATCTGACCAAAAGTCAGATTAACAACTACAGTTCTGAAAAAGTCAGGATGCTGTGTAGAATGTCAATAAAAACAGAAAACAAGGATTTGTAGGTATTTTTCAACCTATTTTCAATTAAAAACAACACAATGAGTGGGTATTTAATGTTGATACTGAGAAAACTTTTTAACATGTAGTTCCAAAAAAGTTGCGACAGGAGCAGGCTGACTCTGTCAACGTTTTCTTTTTAAGTCTGTAAGAATCTGGGGGCTGATCAATCACTGAAAAAGGAATTCCTCCTCATTCTTGCTTGATGTACATTTTAGGGTGCTCAACAATGTGAGGCTTCCATTGTTTCCTTTATCGTGGCCCATTTGGTGTGAGAAAGGCCTGGGCTTCATGCGGGCTAGTCTACCTCCTCACTCTTTTACTGTGAGGCCATGCTGTTGCAGAATGTAGCTTGGTATTCTTATTCATATATTGCACATTGTACCAACTTTTTTGTTATTTGGGGTTTGTACATCTTGTTGGATTACTAGCCTTAAAACAACAGCCAGTTTAATGTTATAAAGAGCTGGGTGAATGATATACAGTCATGTAGTTTTTAGGCATGAGGGTGCCGAGGATTCATCAGGGGCCCGATGTGCCACAACCCATTTGTGTCAACATGTATTGAGGTCAAGCTCGATGGCATTTCTTTTGTCTGGGGCCTTTTTACCCCTGGTAATATGCCTGGAGACTGCCTCTGGTTTTCAGGCCCTTGGGACATATGCAGTGGAGAACCATAACTGGTTTAATGAGCCAATTGCAGTTTCACTGTACCGGCCGTGTGCTCTTAGACTATCATGACTTAATCTTTGAGACAAGCTGGCAGAATCAACCTGTCAGGCAGCCATGGTTAAGCTTGACAGCATTTCTTTTGTCTGGGAGACTGCCTGGAGACTGCCTCTGGTTTTTAGGCCCATGGGACATCCACAGCACAACCACAGTCTCATGGCAACCCTACTACCTGCCAGGACGGTACCCTGGTCTGTGTTTACTGGCAACATCCATCCTTTACTTTACTTACAGCCATCCTTTCCCAAAGGTGTTGCCTCTACCATGCCTCTTGTAATACACAAAGACATCCAGAGCATGCCCAGGTTGTGTTAATCCTCCCTCTATGGCAGCATGTATTGTCATCATCAACAGCCAACAGTCTATGGTTGTGGTAGACAAGTCCATGTAGGCCCTGACACCCAGAGACATCACTGTGTCACTCTAGGATTGTAGGTATTGTAGTATTTTTTTGCTGAAATTAAGAATAAACTATTTTTTTCTTAAAAAGAGGTTTTTATTGGTGATTCACCAGTTGTGAAAATCAGGGCCATCCCACCATTGCACTTTAACTACATACTTCCTATAGCACAATAACTGATTATGTATGTCTACAATGCTATTATTTTTAGTGACTCAGTTTATCTTTTGTACATATTATTATTATTATTAAATAAAATTTCATAGTGTTCTTACATGCAATGAAAATAAAACCTATTTTTTAAAGGGGACGCAAACAACTATAGAAATCTACAGTAGAACGTCTTATTTAAACTTATTTTACAGTGGAAGATACTGTAAAAAGAACTGCAGCCCCATTAGCTTGAAATAAGTCACTTCTTCCTTTTTTCAATTGAACCTCAACATATACTTTTTAGGTTCTGTAATCCTATACAATCCTATATCTCATTCATTCCCAAAGTCTGGGTTGGGACCCACAGTTGGTTGACGGGAGATTTATTGAGGAGTTGCCATATGAGTTTTCATAATGCCTTTGCTTCAGCATTTAATGTAACATTTATTTCTCCAGTACACATTATAGCTACATAGTGGACTCTACCCTATATCGCTTACCCTTTCTACCATAATAAAACACTTAACAAGGCTTTACCAGCCACTGGATGGCAAAAGAGCTCAAGCCACTGTTATTGCTGTTGGCTAATAGGAGAGAAGTGCATTGTTCCAGACCAGACAACTACTGAGGGCCTGAGGTGTCAAGTATTTGACAAAAGCTCATGTAACAGGGGTAAGGTGGTTTCTTCCTGGCTTGTAAAACAGAAAGGTCAGGTCAGGACTAGGTTGTGTCCAGAATTAATTAAAGCTAGTACCAGCCTTCAGCAGTTGAAACAAAGTTGTTTGTCACGATTGTTCAAACCATGTAAAAATAGGGCCACCAGAAAAAGAGTTTGGGAAACACTGCTATATCTCTTTTATAGATATAGCGATATAAATTTTTTTCTAAATCTTCATCTTAGTAAGAGGAATATAGTGCCCAGCCCTTCCTCATAATCTAAATATTGCTAAGATGCATGTTTTTCTCTACAAAGATTAGCCTCTCTGCCTTGTTGCAGTTCAGACTATTTCTCTTTCCATCCAGATTTGACAAGCAGTAGTCGCTGGCATGCCATTCACTTGCGCATAAAATTGACCTTGTGTGCTTTGTTTAAAGTCCTCATCAAAACAGGGGTCCTTCTACCGGCATCAGAATATGGTTCAGACTCTTTTTGTTGGTATCTTTTACCAACAGACTCTAATAAGGTAGTCTTTTGTATTAAGTTTAGTTTTTACACTGTGATCAGAGGTTTCCTCCATGCGTAAAAAAATGTTTTGGGGCTCATACTGAGGTGATCACATCAGCAGCTGATAAATCCAATGCGATGACTTCTCTTTTCAGATGTTCAACTGGAGAGAGGGGTGATAAAGTTTTCAAACTGCTGTGCAGTTAGAGTAGGGAAGAAGTTGTAGTTTGTGGCATAAGTGGCAAGATTTTGTTTTGGTTCAGAGTTTTGGCAATGTTTAAAACGCACTATTCCAACAAGTTGAGACGTCCTGCTTCAGTCCAGTCTTAATTTTGGCAGCTATTTTTTAATTGTAGTCTTTAAATGAAATGCAATTCAGTTTGAGTCACATTCTAGTCATTTCTATCCTTTTAGTTTTAGTCTACTTTTAGTTGATGAAAACTCAAAACATTTTAGCCTAGTTTTAGTCCATGAACAGTCCTCACGTTTTAGTCTTTACTTTTAGCAAATTTCCCTCAGGGGACAATAAAGTTGAAGTTGAGGTTGAAGTTGAGTTGAGTTTAGTCCAAGCACTTATTTTCTTGACTAAATCTGGTACCAAGTCATGGTAGTGTGTTCTATGCACCACAACAAACCCGGGGTCCCTGTTTTCTACAGCTGAGGTGCAGAATAGCTATAGATGACTTGTATTTTGACAGATTTACCCACAGTGGGGAAATATCGCAGATTTTGAATGTCCGACAAAAACTACATTACATTTTAGTCTAGTTTTAGTCATCAAACTAGACTTATTTTTTGTCAGTGCCAGGCATGACAGATCTATTTTTGTTTGTCTTAGTCTAGTTTTTGACATGGAAAAAAAAGGCTGTCGATGAACATTTGTAGTCATAGTTTTAGTCAACAAAATTAACACTGCTTCAGTCAATTTGGTTCCATTCCTGACTGCATCTGTACATACTGCTGGTGCAAGTTGATGATGGGAGAAGTTGAAGGGAGCCCACTATTTTCTGGTTAATTTCAAGCACATTAGAGATTCCTCACACCGCAAACTTGGTTGATCTGGACAGCCAGCCGGAGCGTGGTTGCAGCAACAACTTGTCAGACCACTGTAATGCTTATGCTTACAGTGCCACCATCAGCAGATGTTCCACTGATGCATTTTGTAAATCTGAACTTTTGTCTGGTACAGGAGTACAAATCATCATTTTGCACTCAGGTGGCTTGTGTCAAGTCCAACCTGGATATTTCTGACAAAATGCTAATAGCAAAATCAGCTATGGAGAAAATGAACTTGATTTTTTACTTCCAGTGTCATGCTGTTGACCTGTCTTGCTCCAATTCAGCTCATTCTCAAAGAGGAAAAGACTTTAGAGGAGTCTGTCTAACTGAACTATGCTGAGTTTCATTAAAGTGTTTTTCAAAAATGTTCAAAACACCCTAAATTACCTCATTAGAAGGTTCCTGTGAATTTCTGTTTCATGTTGCTCTGATAATTTTCTTCAAAATCCTCTGTGGCCGTGACACTGGCAAATGGATAGAGCCATGTGGTATCCTCACCAAACCAAAGCCTCACGCCACGCATGACAGTGCTTCATTATGCAGACTGCGGCTCTAGATTAAAGCCATTTTTCATAACCAAATATCATTTGGGCTTATTATAGCTCCATAGTTTTCTTCTTCTTCATTGTATTCAGCTCCATTCATCACACATTTGACAGCACATGCATTCTACTGTTGATTACCAGAGTGACGTGATTTTAAGTATTACATATGTTCTCAGAACCCTGCCAGCTGAGTCCTAGAGCCAGCAGAGTGATATTCAACACAAGCAGACTCAGACTCCCAGCTCTGACATTTTCCATTGATTGTGAATGATGAAGAACATGCAGAGCTGTCTGTGCTGTGCCACTAGAAAGATGCATTAGTCAGTCAATCTTTGTGTAAAGTTTGAGGCTTTCGTTTGCCCAGTTTTACCTCTTTATGTGCTGAATATTTAGTGCTGCGTTTTAGGGTTTCTTGCATTAAGTTATTTATGAGCTGTCTTTTCTTCTGCGTTTCGCCTCATGGAGTGCAGCTCTGAATAATCTCAGGATTTTATTGGCAACAAATGAATAGCGCTCGTCAAATTAAAAAACCTTTCAGCTTTTTGCACTGCAAGTAAAGAACATTTCAGTAATCATGGCTATTTAACTCAAATCACTCCTTTCTGCATTGAAAATAGCTCCCTAAAGCTGCTGGGACGTAATTGCCTTTGTTGACCTGTCATTGCAGCGGTAAACGATTAGATTCGTGTTGAGATGGGTGTAATCTACAGTGAAGCCATTCATATCAAGCCCATTTGGAGGGGCTGCAGGGGAGCTGTGATGGATTGCAACATATGTTATTTTATTCAGGCAATTATTTTGTACTTTTTATTATTATTATTTTTGTTTTAGTTTTGAATAACAATATATTTGAATCATAGAACGAGAAAACAGGAATAACAAGAGAGAAAAAAGCAAACTATAAAAGTTAAAGTGTGTGACTGAGGCTATTGCTCACTGAATTAGCACTTTGTCCTTTAACTTTTTCATGGTTGACATTTTTATGCATTCCTGTGACAATCTACTACTTTTGATCAATTTTTAAAGCACAGGATGCTTTTTTTGCAGCCCATGGGTGAAATCAGTGGAAAAAGCAAGCTCAACTGTGAAGGCCTCGCTAGCTATCCAACCAGCTAAACATTCCCCAAAGAACTCCATGAAGTTTACTTCTAACTATACTATTCTTACTTAACTGTGAAACTGAAAAAAAAATACGAAGTTTGCTCAAAAAAAAAAAAAAAAAAAAAAAAAAAATTCCTGAACAAACTTTTTAATATTTCCTGCTTGGCTTTTAAAATCTTAATAAAAGCTCTAAAATCATTGATTGTTTTTGTCTGTTTGGAAGATGATGATAGTCAGGGTAGCTTAATGATTCCCTCATAAACTCTGGTGCTCTGAGGGGTTTTAAAATCTTTTCTGCTTAAATTAGTTAAAATCTTGCATATGTCTTAAATCCACTCTTGAAAGCTACATACAGAGAAAGAAATTTTCAGGGAAAAAAAAACTGAAGCCTCTTGAGGTTAGATTCCTCCAGGCGAAGCATGATTCCATTATTGTGGTATGGAGCTGGCAGGTCCTGATACTAACATATGATAAGATAACATCATTCTTTATTGATCCCCTGAAGGGAAAATGTGGGAGCTACAACCGGACAAGGACAAAACACATACTGTGTTTTTATCAGATAATTGAACCACAAGTCAAAAAAGCCACCAAAGCCTTATGGGTAGAGAAATTCTGTGCCATATATGAATTTGTCTGTTAAAAATGAAACAAGTGTAGAATTTGTTGGTGTTGTTTTTAAACAACACTGAAGGACTCTGTCACTCTTAAAGTTTGACAACCCCCTTCATTCTGTTGGTCTAGCCCACCCACCCCGCTGTCTAGCCTCGGGTTAGGAGTGATTGGCCTCTGAGCCAGCCAACTGGTCATGGGGGATAAAGAGCCATATGGCATATGTGAGGCTATTCAGAGAGTGCAATGTAAATAGCATCTAAGCTTGTGTGCTCTCACTCACTAAGCCTACTGTATCCACAGAACAGCCTCTCACAGCTGAAAACTATGATATATACACAGTGGGAGTGCAGACTTCAGCCCTAGAACCTTCCAGATATGTATGGATTAGGTGTTTGTAATATTGAACTACTTGTACCTTTAAACTTACGCTTAAAATGTATAATTCATCTTTAAAATATATGCTTTCACTTTGCTGGCCAGTGTAGCTGACCCTTATACACCAGAGTTCAGAGCAGAAATACTCACTCTTTACCTGCTGTAAAATGGCTTAGAACCATGTTTCCCAATCTTTTGGGCCCCTGATTAAAATATTCCAACAGTCCTGCTGCATCAGAAAAAATCCAGTGAGAGATTAAATCTAGACACATTCAACCCATACAAATTAAAAACTTCACCTCACAAAATTATTACAAGTAATCTCTCTAGGGTTGCTTTGAATTATCTAACATCATGAACGTGAAGCAATATTTCACAATAACAGCTTAAACTATGTTTGGATTGTCAAAGGCAAGACTTACTGTACACCTTGTCCTCTTAACATCCAAGTGTAAGACACTGAGGCACATTGCACAGCGCTGCTTGCATGCTGTCCATAAGATCTTAAATATCAAATTCTGTGACATTAAAATCAACATACTATAATCACCAATTCAGCGAATAACTTCACTCATGGTGCAAAGCATCTAATATCAAAAACACCATCAACTCACCAGAAAAAAGAGAAGGGGAAGCCCAAAAGTGAGAACTGTACAAAAGAAAACATCAAAACACCTATAAACACATTGAAACACTCCGCTCAAGGGCAGAACGGGAAAACTCATTCCACATTTCCCCCCAGATTTGAAATTGCAGTTTAGATCAGTTGACAAATAACTCCTATTCTGAAGAACAATTCAGTCAGACTGGAGTTATGATTTCCCTTAGGAGGAAAATCAACACCTGAAATGTTTAACCCCAACATACAGTATCAACAGTCCAGTTTTTTTGCTAATATTGAGTATTATTGATCAGTGTTGATGGTCAAACTTGTTCTGATAATACCTCTCTGTTCAGGGTTTAACTGCTCTTACTGCACATGCCTGCCTCTCTCTTCAGCTACTGAAGGTCCTGCAGACCCCCACTGTCCCTGTGTTTATTGACTGCAGGAGATGTTTGTAGCAGCAGGCTCTCAGTTTGATTTGTGAGAAAAGAGTGCTTCCAGTTCGTGATTCTGAATGATTTTTGAAGTAAAAAAAAAAAAAAAAAAAAAAGGCATCCAATTCATCAGATGGGAGCAAGGAAGAGAAATCTCCATCAGACAAGAAGGAATGAGTAGGGGAGGCATGCAGTGATAAAGATGCTTGTTTACAACTCAGCAGACTTGTCAAAAGTATTCACATTCATTACTCAGGTAGAAGTATAGACACTAGGGGTTAAAAAGACTTCTGTAGAAGTTGAAGTATCAACTCAAGCTTTTTACTCAAGTAAAGGTGTAAAAGTACTCGTTTCAAAACTACTTAAAGTATAAAAGTAAGTGGAAAAGTAATGTAAGTGGAAAAAATGCCATTAAGGACAAAAGCTTAGGCAGTGCCACAAAGGTTAATAGGAGGCCTGTAGGCCTATAGCACTATCCCACCTCCCCAAAACAACATTTTTCTAAAGGCCATAATGACTTAACCTTGCATAGCAGATGAATACGCCCATTCCTTTGTTTTTCACTGGTGAATCCATCTTGTTAAGCTCCCATCTGAACATTTGGGCCCGGGTAGAAAGTGACAGGACCAATCAGCGAAAAGGGGCAGTACTTTCAGGTACCGCAGAGTCGTGACGTAAACAAGCAGCAGCAAGAGGCTGGTGCAAATATGGAGGAAGAGCTTAGTGTGGATGCTCCTGAAGCAACAGTTTTATCAAAACTTGACAACGTTTCTTTGTTAAAAGAAGAACAAAGAACAGCAGTGAGTTGTTTTCAAAAACGACAAAAGTCATGTACTGACATGTCTATAGTCACCATGTTTCATGTTATTCCTCGGTAGGTGTGCACGCGCAACTTAATAGCAGCTACATCACGTGTTTTGTTGCTCTGACTGGCCCGTAGAGATGTGACATACAGAACATTCCTCCAATCACACTCTGAGTTTTTTTTTAAATCCTCTGCCTTTTCCAAACGCTCGGTATTGAAGCGTGTCAGGTTACTAAGGACGATAATGTTATATTGAAGTTTAATGTTGAAAAATTTGGGATGCACCTGTTTCAGCCGCATTTATGTCAATTGAAAATGAACGCATTTTAGTACAATGCAAATACATTCAAAAACCATATACAGTATGTGTACTACCAACCTCCTCACTGGTGCTTGGTTGGGACTGTCGCTCCAGTTCTCTTGAGTCTCTGCCACGGACATCTTCATACTAGCCTACATACATCTCCTATTTCCTTGCTGGAATGTGACGTGATTTGTGTCGTGTGCAGGTGCGATGGATTACGTACAAACCAATAGGGTGTCAGAATGGTATTATGTTTATACTTCTCGTCCAACCACAATCAAATTCACTCTATCCAGATGGTGGGATTTATCTGGCTAGGTTTTTGGGGTTTTTTATTTGTGTTTTTTTGAACGATGGCAAGCCAGAATGAAAACAAGCTGAAATGAAATAGGAGTAATGAGGCTATTTTTAAAATGTAAGGAGTAGAAAGTACAGAAAATTGCTTAAAAATGTAAGGAGTAGAAGAAAAAAGTCAGCTGAAAAATAATTACTCCAGTAAAGTACAGATACCCCAAATTTCTACTTAAGTAAGGTAATGAAGTATTTGTACTTAGTTACTTGACACCTCTGCAACTCATGCACAAGGTTGCCCATAAGGGGGGATAAAAGGGAGAACTTTCTGGGGCCCAGTGAAAAGTGAGGTTAAAAGTGGTTAAAAAAGTGGCAAAAACTGAAACTAAATGGTAAAAAAACAGCTGTGAAACCAGTCAAAATTGGCATAAAGTATGGAAAATTGGCAAATAGTGTCAGCAGAGTGGTTTCAATGAGTTAAACGTGGCGATAAGTGGCAAAAAATGGGTAACATTGTCCATAAGGTGGTACAAGTGGCAAAAATTGGCAATAAAAAATAATATGGCCTCAAAATGGCAAAAAAAAAAAAAAAAAAAAGATAAAAGTGGCAGTACAGGGTAAAATGGTGTTATAATTTGCAACAAAGTGGTGAAAACGGGTAAAAAGTGGCAAAAATGAGTAACATCTGGCAGTGTGTGGTGAAGAAGGCAAAAAGGTGTGGACAAAATTGAAATAAAAAGTAGTGAAAAGGTGTTAAAAATGAAAAAAAAGTAGTAAAATTGGATTAAGATTTAAAAATTGGTGGACCATAGCTTAAAGTTACAAATGATATGGCACAAATTGGCCTTAAAGGGGAAAATGAGTTAAACATGGCAATAAGGTGTCACATATGACAACAAGTAGTGAAAATGGGTTCAAACTGGCAAAAAATGGCTAAAAATGAATTAAAAGTGCTAGTAGGTGTTAAAAGTGGCATAAAACAAAGACAAAATGGGTATAAATAGCAGTGAAAATGTGATGGCAAAAAAGGCAACACTGGGTTTAAAGTGTCAAGAAATGGCAGAAAATGTGCAAAAATGGTGTCAAACAAGGTTTAAAGTGGAAAAAGCAGAGGTAAACCCGGCCAACAGTAGCTTGAAAGTGGTGAAGATGAGTTAAATAAAATACGTTACAGTGAGAAAAAACCTTGGACAGGTGGCGAAGAAAGTGTTGAAAATGGGTTAAAAGTGGCAGAATAACTTGTAATAATTGGTGAAGTGGTGAAAAGATTTTAGAAATGGCAAAAAAAACCTCAAATCGGGTAAAAAGTGGCAAAAATTGACAGAAATGAGTAAAAAGTTGCAAACAAATGTGGCAAACAAGGTTTAAAGTTGCAAAGCAGCAGTAAAATCGGCCAATAGTGGCTTAAAAGTGATGAAGATGAGTTAAACGTGGCAAGAAGTTGCAAAAATAGGTTCCACTGGGAAAAAGCTTGGACCGGTGGCGTAAAAGTGTTGAAAATGGGTTAAAAGTGGCAGAATAACTTGAAATTATTGGTGAAATATGTGGCGAAAAGGTTTTAGAAATGGCAAAAAAATAAAAAAATAAAAAAATAAAAATAAAGTTGGGTAAAAAGTGGCAAAAATTGTCAGAAATGAGTAAAAAGTTTCAAAAAAAAAGTGACAAACGAGGTTTAAAGTTGCAAAGCAGTAGTAAAATTGGCCAGTAGGGGCTTAAAAGTGGCGAAGATGAGTTAGATGTGGCAAGAGGTTGCAAAAATAGGTCACAGTGGCAAAAAGGCTTGGACACGTGGCAAAAAAAGTGTTGAAAATGGGTAAAAAGTGGTAGTACGTGTTGAAAGTGGCAAAATCACATTGCAAAATGTGTGGGAAAAGGGTTGAGATGGTTCTTAAAAGTGCCATGATTAAACAATTTCTATGGCAGACACAATAAAAGCTGGACACACTTTTCAGTTCTGAAATGAAGTAACTGTTAGCAAGGATGCTAGCACCGATGCTGCTGGTCCAACACACATGCACTGACATTGTAAATAAATCACAACCAGGCAGGGACCTGTTCTCTGGGTGTTTGGGCCTCGTCATCTCTGTGGACATGCTTACTCAGACAGGGTCGGTACCTCCAGGATTTCCAAAAACAAGACTGAAACAACAATAATGGATGATTGAATACACCTGGGAAAATCAGTGCTGATTATTCTATAAGCGGAAAATACTTGGCTTATTTGGCTTGCTATGCATTATCAGTATCAGACATCATGATCAGCTGCTACTTTCCACTGTGTTGATGTGTTATTACTGAACAGACATCACTCTTATGGGCACATTTTTCTTTGTTTTTATAGAAAGGAACAGCGTCTTTGCTGTTTCAGACAGATTAGATGACTGATCTGTGCATGTCTAAGCACTTTTATGTTTGAGGCATGCATATAAACATTATGATATGATCACTTCATTTCGTGTTCATGCCAACAGTGTATTTGGAATCTCTAATCAGACTGATTTTAAACATATTGAGTAAATACTGCATGTATAAACCTAGCTAATCTAAGGGGTTTTTTTCAGGAGCAGTGCGTGTGTAAAAAGGGTTTAGGGGTGTTTCAGTGGATTAATCTCCAGTATATCAAAGTATTTATCGACTTAGTTGTAAAATTTATAAAGCTTTAATAATAGAATATGTTGCGGTGGAAACTGTGTGTCTGCATGATCTGAGTGAATGAGTTCCTTCATGTGTTTGTATTTGCACTTTTCATGTGTGGGTGTTTGTGTGTACGTCTGGCCTAATAGCTCCAGGAGAAGCTCTATTCCCCGGAGAGATGGCGTCAGACAGCAAATGAATGAACCCACCAAGGTTGTCTCTAGTTCACTGCTGTTTTCTTTCTTTGGAAAGCATCACTTCTTTCATCTTAATGGCTCAAGGTGACGCAATTGGTAGCGGTTTGAAATTGAGTTGAAACATATTCTTATCCTGATATCTGGGGTATGTGTGTGTGTGTGTGTGTGGGTGTGTGTGTGTGGGTGTGCTCGTGTGGGCTCCTGCTTGGTCTGTGTTTGTGTGTGGAAGGTGTGAGGAGGATTGTTGCTCCTCTAGCTGCTGATGAGGCTTTTTGTTTCAAGCCAAGGATGCTAGCACAGTGCAGAGGAAAACAACACCCTAAAAAGCTTCCTTCTTACAGACTGTGGCCTCTCCTCACTGCAGTCGTTCCATTTTGGGAGTTTATTTGGGGTTTTTATTCACCAAATCCACCAGTAAACACTCTCATCTAAAGGCTAAATAAGACAAACAAAATGGTGTGGCCGATAATGAGGCTGCACTCAGCTTTTGTTTCATTAGGCTTTTGCTTATTGTGTTAAATCAGGTGCCTTTTTAGTGCACTTCTAATACAATGCACCAACAGGTGACCAGTTTTATCCATTGAACTCCCATGTGTTTTTCTCCTGTCTGAATTAATTCAGCTCACAAAAACGGCAAAGTGCATCTTTTCAGCCAATTACCTGCAATAAACAGCAGTGTTTTTCCGTCCCCAGCACCCATTCTTTCTAGTATAATAGAAATAAAAAAATGCCACTTGAACTGTGGCTGTGTTAAAACGAGGTCAAGAGGATATTGTGATGCACAAAAGAAAAAACACACTTTTAAACTCTTGAAAAACTAATTGTTTTGGCTCTTGTGTAAGTGCCACAAAGCACAGGTTGTTTCCAGGGTGCAGTTGAAGAGTGAGGAGTGCTGGTCAGTGGGAGTTTGGGTATGGTTAATATTTGTCAGAGCGGTGTGGACTCAAGTGTGCACTGCTAGGAGGCGACTGTGGTTTTTAGTACTTCATGGTTGCTTCCACATTTATCTAATTTAAAACACTGTTGTGTTTTGCCAGCATGTTCTCAAACTCCTAAAAATCAGCAGCAGAGTCTGTACTCCCCAGGCTGGAAATATACTTGCTGTATAACCTAACGTGGGGCTGCGCAGCAGTGCAGGGGCTTCTTGCGGTGTAAGAAGGTTCCTGGTTCGCTCCCCAGTCAGGGCCTTTCTGTGCCGTTTCTGTGCCACAGATTCTATTTGTGATATCCATGGACAGGATCTCCTGGTGCAGCCAAGGGGAGGAGGGTTTCCGATTTGAGGATCTCAGAATTCCACCTCTGCTTTTTGCAGATGATGTGGTTCTGTTGGCTTAATCAGCTGGGGACCTCCAGCAGGCACTGGGGTGGTTTGCAGCTGAGTGTGAAGCAGTCAGGATGAGGGTCAGCACCTCCAAGGTCATGGTTCTCTGCTGGAAAATGGTGGATTGCTTCCTCCTGGTGGGGAGTGAGTCTCTGCCGTAGGTGAAGGGGTCACAGTATCTTCAGGTCTTGTTCATAAGTGAGGAGAAAAAGGGAGATTGACAGGTTGATTTGTGCAGCATCATCAATATTGCTTGCGTCGTGCCTCTCTGCTGTGGTGAAGGAGGAGATGAAAGGCAAAGCTTGTGGATGACTGCTGGGTGCCCCCATTTTGAGGTCTTCCAGGCACATCCAGCTGGGAGGAGGCGTTGGGGAAAACCCAGAATGCATTGGAGGGAGTGAGCTAAAACTGACAGTAGGTGTTAAAAGAGGCAAAACAAAGTGGTAAAATTTGGTTAAACTTGGCAGACAATGGAAAGAAATTGGCAAAAAAGGAACTGGTTTTAAAAATATCAAAAAAGTGGTCAAAATGTGTTAAAAATAGTAAAAATTGGCAGAAATGAGTCAGTTGCAAAATGTGGCAAAAGAGGTTTGAAGTGGCAAAGGAAGTGGTGAAAACTGTCCAACAGAAGTATCAGAGTGCAAGATGAGTTAAATTTGCATTATGTGGTAAAAAACATAGGTTACAGTGGGGAAAAAAAAGGTTTAAAATGCAGCAAAAGAGCGTTGAAAATAAGGTGAAAGTGGCAAAATGGGCAAAAATGACATAAAATTGGCAATAGGTGTTAAAATTGACGAAAAACCTGACGAAAATGGGTGGAAAAGTCATGAAAGGGTGTTGAATGCAGCAAAAGCGGTACATTTGTGTTAAAATTGGCAAGAATGGGAAAAAATGGGTAAAAAGTGGTCATTCAGAAACGGAACTAAGTGGAGACAAAGGAGCTGGTTGAGGTGGTTTTGGCATCTGATCAGGATGCCTGCGTGCTTCCCTTTATAGGTCTTCCAGGCATGTAGAGCTGGGAGAAGACCTTGGGGAAGACCCAGAATGCATTGGAGAGTTTATAAATCTTGTTATGGCCTTGGGATCTCCAGAAGGAGTTGGAAAGTGCCACTGGTGAGAGGGTGGTCTGGGTTGACTTGCGTTTAAGTTGCATTGCAAAACTCTAGATTCAGTTTTCTTTGTGAAAATGAATTCATAGATTTAAAATAATCTGTGCGAGATGTTAACTTTTTAATATTCTTTTCTGCTTGTATAACTGTTAAAAGCAATATCAAACTGAGATTTTGGGCTGCTGCACTCACTGCTGCAGCCTTAAGGCTGCACAATCAGGTTAGTGATGATACTCAGTACAACACCCCTCCCTTTTCATGTGATAATGCTGAAATAATCAATAGTAAAATCTGATCAGCTCAGATGCCTGATGACTGGTAAACAGTACTCACCATTAGCCCAGTCAGCATCCCATTTCAGTCATTTCCCACCAAAGAACACAAAGCAGTCTCAGTGTGCTGGTTAAATGAGTGACCCTGTCAACTGGTGACGTTTTGACCATATGCATCTACAGATCTGGTAGTTATGGATGCTGTCTAGCACCTCAAGTTACGTATTATATGAACTGTATGCATGATATAAAATAAAAGATGTTATTTTGGCAAATAATTCCTTAACAAGCCTTGAACTGGGCCATGCAACTGGATCGTTGGGCAAAACCAGGCCAAATAAGGCCTTCACTTGTCTAATGTGTAGCTTGTTCTGTAACTGACTTACACAACACTGGCATCAGGCCAAACTCTTGTATCTTCATTTTCTTTCTTTTTTTTTTTTTTTTTTTTTTTAATAAATCAGTGCTATTGATCTCTTAACATCTGTCAGTGGGTTTGAACAAATTTTAAAACAGTAAAAATGCCAAAAAATGCTGAAGTTGATAATTATGTGTTGAATAAATTGATTTTTTTTCTTTCACTAAAAAATGGTGATTTTGGAAATATGCCATTTTGGCCGTACAGCAGCAATAACCAAGGTGTAAAAGACAAAAGTAGCTGCAAGATAGCCACACATCATTATCTATCACCAGAATTGAAGTCTGATATCAGTTCAACCGTTCCCTTAACCCTGAACTTTGCTCTAAGAAGAATTTTTCAGCCTCTATATTAATCACCTGACTTTAAGGCCACTTCAAACAGCAGCTTAGCAAAAATGATGCTTGGGGGCTATCTGGAGGTTTGTATTTTGATGCTTTCTGCCACCAAGCTCCTAGCCTTATGACTACTTTAATCATGGACACAAGCAACATTCCTGTTCCTGAGTCTTCCTTTGTTTATCTCCTTGATTAGCCTTCTGGTTGGTGTTAATTCTCCTCATTCCTGCATCTCCATCAAGTTGAAAACAAGCTGTTTGATAGTCAATCCACTTAGAGGAAAATCCAGCTGTCAGGCTTAATTGGCTGCTGCGTTGAGTGTTTGCTTGTGTATTATTGGGCACATATTTCTCAGACATGGTAGAGATTAAAGCTTGTTCTAAACACCTTTTCCTTTTATGTACATGGATGCCTTCCAGGTCTTTGTGCTCCCTGGGTTCACAGTCAGGGCTTCATGGTCATGCACTGCAGCTCCTCTAATTCAACCGTGGAAAAATATACCATGCTGGACAGCTGGATCACAAGCTTTAGAAATTCAGGGCAGTATGATATAGAAGAGAAAAAGGTAAACATACAGAGCATGAGAAAAACACAGGAATGTGTAGTCATTAATGTTGTATTTCAGATAAATAAACCAGTGAATTAGTTATCTTCCTTTGACCACAGAATCTGTTTCTCTATGAGGTCCAGTCCAATAATCTTTGAATATAAAATACACAGTTCCTTATAGCAGCTAGAGCCGGACGATAAATTATACAGGCTGCTGCATACAGGAAGTTCAAAACAGTCGAGCTTCAATTTAATGAATGGAGGTCAAGAGAAAACTTAGCAAGCGCAGGTTTAACAATTCATGTCAGCTGTAGTGTAGATTTGAAGCAAATGTGTGTTTATTTGGGAATACCATCTGAATTTTTTGAAGCCACATGTGGCATCAGAAGCTCAAAATTGGATAAATAGCCTTGAGTGATGTTACATGAGCTGGCACTGATTAGAGCTGCAGATCAGAAGCCTGAAAAGTAAAATTGGGGGATATGCAGGTGTAAAGATGTTTCATAAACACACATCTAATTACTTTCCTGATCTTTCCTGCATGTAGTTCAGTTGCATTGTGAGTATTGTTGTGGTCATGCTGTGATAAAGAATTGAGGAAAGGAAGAGAACTGTGGTTCTACTGCAAGAACAAAGTCAATAATCAATAATTATCAATAAAAAAGTAGTGATTTTTTTTTTAAATGAGTATGAAATAGTGTGCATTTGCTAACGGAAGAGGTAAAGTCTCTAATGTGTACCGCAAAGAGTCTGTTTGAACAGAGTCTGTGGGAGGAGGGCTGGAGTACTGTTCACAGTGCTGACAGAAGAGTGGAAGAACCTGTTCTTGTGGCGGTAGGTTTTGATCCTGATGAACCTCGGCCTCCTGCCAGAAGGGAGGGCCTTAAAAAGTCTGTGTCTGGGGTGAGAGGGGTCAGCTGCAATTTTACCTGTACCTCTAAGTGTCCTGCAGTTGAACAGGTCATGAAGAGATTGAAGGTTTCACCCAACTGCCCTCTCTGTAGAGGTGATGATATGCTGCTGCAGGGTGCTGCAGGAAGTACATCCTCTGCTGGGCTTTTTTGATCAGCTTCCAATTAAAGATCCAGGGAGATGAGGGTTCACAGGAGGCAGGAAGAGTCCACAGTGGAAACTGGGAAGTCACAAAGGGTTATGGGTGCAGGGGCATGGGTGGCAGCATCCCTCCTGAAAACAATAATCTCCACTGTCTTCGGAGAGTTCAGCCACTGGGTGTCTTGACTGCACCAGGTCACATGGTGATCCACCTCCCAACTGTAGGCAGACTAGTCCCTAACTGAGATGAGTCTGATGAGGGTTGCGTCGTCCACAATCCTGTACGGATTCTGAAAATTCATGTCAAATACTCATAATAACAGACGGTGTGTTATGTGGTTCAATATGAGCTCGGAGAAGGGCTTAAAAGAGAGCTTTCTTTGATGGGGGATTGTGGAACAGGTGTATCGTCTCATCCAAATACGTTTCCTTGTGGGAGTGTTTCAACAAAGTCTAGTTGTTTTCCAGTGTTCTGGCTATTTCTGCTGCTTTTATTGATAATTTCACCAGCAGCGCTTAATGATAGCAGAGTCTATCCCTAACCCTTACCATAACCATTTACCCAGTACAAATGAAGGCAAAGTGGCACATCGCGATTGGTAGTGCAAATCGACAAAACACCTGTTGGCTCGGTCACTTACTCTTACGAGCTTTTAGCAAATAGAACGCATTCAGCTCAGGTGTGGCATCATTCCCAGCTCCAACATCCAACTTTAGAGGTAAATGGAATGTAGCGGAAATCCCCGAATGATGAACCAGCAAAACATTTGGGGAAATCTGAACATACTTGAGATTTCTTTTGGCACCAGTTTTGAACCAGTGCACCCAAGGAGTCTACTGACAGGTATCAAGGACAATTGAAGCTACGCTGTGGCGTGCAAGCAACACAGACACACCGCCAACTATAGCAGTAAGATTTTAAAGATCTAGTACTTTCCAGACTTTAAATACACAAAATATATTTGGTCCAGCTCCCTCCGTTATCACTTAGATGATATGTTTTACATGACATGTTGTACAAACCCTCATGTTACAGCTACCAGTGGGTCCTCAATCTCTGACATCCATTTAGCTTTATTCTTCTTATTGCTACTGCAGCCATGGCTGTCTGTCCTGCTTCCATCTTTGGTCAGCCTGCCTTCTGTTTGACTATTGCTCTGTCCCATGTGACATGCTCATGCCCGCTCAGCTGTCCTCAGCGCTCCACACAGCAGGATTTCTGATCAAATGTTTTCATTTACAATTTTACATCAGAGCTGCTCTGATCTACTTCTGAGCAGACAGGCAGGGATAAAATCTCTCTAAATGCACCACAGGATAATCTGGAAAGATAATCTTTAGAACCACAGTATAATTGAGTCTTTGCTTGGTTTGCTAGAAAGAGAGGAATTGGTCCCAAAATTGGCTCAACTCTTTACTCATCATGAGAAAACCATGTCATAACATGGCTTATTTGAACACTATGTTGGGGAAGTTGCAATAGATTGATTTTGAGATAAGAAACCATCTTGTTTTATGTTTTTCAAGAGACAATGGACAGTGACTGCGCCATAAAAGACGTCAGTGATCTTTAAACAGAGAAGAGATTTGCATATTTTCTTTCAACTTAGTGAAAACTGTTGAAAGTCTCCTCCACAGTTTGTTGTCCTTAATAAATGTCACCAATTCCAAATGTCATACCAGTAGCTCTGTGACTTTTAATGTTTCCTTTAATTCCTTCCATCATTACACTGGAACCACAAAGTCCCTCTTGTTTCCTTTGTTCTTCTATTCTCTTCTGAATTTTCTATTTGGGGAATTAAATTGGCATTTTGGGAGGAGGAGAGATTACAAATTTTAGATTGTGGGCTTCAACTTCTATCCCGTACAGGAGGGGTGTGTGTATATGTGGTGTGTTAAGTAGAGGACCAAAGAGAATCCCTCCAGGAATACTTTCTTCCTTTCATCACACACTCCTTACCCACTTGCCTTCGATTTTTTAGAGTGATATGAGAAAGATAGAGCAAGGCAAAATGGAATGGACTGCCAGGAGAAATCATGCACTCTTAGGAGCACCAGGGACTAAGTGCTGTGGGGAACAAAGCGTCTGCAGGGGCGACAAACAGAGACTGTGTCCATGCAATATGGGCATTTAAGATGAAAAGAGCGACTGACCAGATTAAAGTGATGTTTTTGATTGGATGTGTTTGAGTGATGAAAGGGCAGAGAGGAGACATTGAAAGTAAGAAAAAAAGTAAGATCAATAGAAGAAAAAAGGGTTTAAAAATGCATAAAAAGACTAAATCTATATAAGAACAGACAAGAGGACAAATTGTTCCCAAGGTCAGGCTGCTATAGGTGTTAAATAAAGCCTCCGCTTACTGACATCGCTAGCATACACGCTGGCACGCCTGCAGACACCCTCAGACATTTCTTTAACCAGATTACTGTGCATAGTGCACGTCATGTTCCATGAAACGGTGGCCTTCACTTCAAAAGCCCAGCCATTCTAAAAGGATTACACAAGAGATACTTTTATTGCACAATGTGTTTTCATCCTCCTGTTTCACAGCTGGCCTGAGGCGCTTCATAGAGTGGCCAGAATGCAATTCTGCAGGGATTGAGATGACCTGAGAACATGCTACTTATGACTGGCTACACGCTAGACGTGTTCAAATCTCAACCGATTTTAAAAGCATGGGAGAGCGTGGAAATAAGGACAGTTTCAAACAGTTTTCAATGTTATAATCCTCTGAACACACACAGTAGATGATTTGACCAGAATGCTGGATCACACACCTGCTGTTTGATTTCACAGGGGCAACTCAACAAACAACAGATCTCACAGAAACTCGCGTGATCAAACATGGGAAAATAAACATGGATGATGGATGCCGTCAGCAGGCTGTTCTGGCATGTGTTTTGCATTATAAAGAGACAGGAATAAATGTTCTCTTCTCTTTGTGTTACCTCTGTAACTGCATGGCAGCACCTGTGTCTACTTGAAGCACTTACTAATGTTGTCTCCTCTTGTCTGGATGCTGTATTTACTCTCAGATACTTCACTTAAGGAAAAAGGCACCTGCTGTAATAAACTGTAACAGTGTAACATCGTAGCATTATATAGGCATCTGGCATTATAGGGTGTTGCCTTAAGTGCTGAAGCTGGTCTTCTTTTCCAGTATTTCACTTGGCTTCAGGCCCAGTTGTGTTTATGTTCACTGCTGTGATTGTGAGCTGTAACTTCACATCATTCTATTGTTGGTGATGCTACCTGGCATGCTTGCACTCACTGGGTCTTTAACGTTTTCCATCAGAGGCAGCTGTATGTTGAACATGTTCGATGTGTGCTAGAGAAGTGGATCTTCAACATCTGATGATTTGATTCCAATTCTGGGGTCAGGACTGGAATGAGTATCAAATTTTGAGCCAAACCACCTCCTGATTTACAACACATTCCTGCAGATTAGGATTGGGTCCAGGGCTGAAGGAAAATATAATGCTTTGCACTTTGAGAATGAAGTTGAAATGATGAGGAAAATCTTGATCTTGACTTCCTTGACTAAAGGTCTTGTATCAATGAACTTGTGACAGTGTGGTTGTTTATGGAAGAGGATCAAAATTGCATTTCAACTTTATTTTGTCATCATTTCACTTTATTCATGATAGTATTTCGACTTATTTCATTTCACGTTATTCTCAAAGTAAAGCGCTTTAGTTTTTTCCTTCACTCATGGCCCTAATCCTCCTCCATACTTTTGTTTCAATGAAGTGCTTATTTCAGAATCTGCTTTTCACGAAAGAACTGTAAAATATTATTGAACCTTAAAAGCTAATATGTTGAAGGTGCATTTTTAGCCAACAATTGTTCTTTGTGTTTTTATTGGCTCCGTAGAATCTCTATAAATGCACACAGAAAGAGTGTTCATCAAAAATCTAAAGCCTTTACTGTTGTTCAAGCAGAGCAGGTGTTACAGTTTATTCTGTGACCATGTTAACTGGTGACTTTCAGCTGAATGTGTCAAGACAGTCTGGCTGCAGACAGTACATCTCTGACAGCCGCTATCACAGACATGCTAAAGCGCAAAATAAAATGGGATTAAACTTCCTTCCCTTTAGGGTTTAGGGGACGGGTAAGGTACTAGCTAGGACACCAAAAGTTAAAAGTTAAAAACCTGTAAAACCTGATAATAGAACATTTAATAAAACAGCAGTAAACAGCTCATGTAGCTCTGTTAGATGTGTAAGCTGCTTAGATAACTGAGATATGTAGCAGAATGACATTATACAGTGTATATGTGTAAGCAAGTAGTTATTAGTTCTGGCCACATTTGCTTATGCTAACTTATATAGTAACTTTTATTACATAGCAAGCAGCTATGTGAGCTTAAGCTAAAGATAAAGCAGCTAAAGTGAGCCACCGTTCAAGTAACTACTTCTAAATCGCATCTACGTATTTTTTAATCCAAGATTAGACTTCTGACTTTTTTTTTATCAGTTTTATTTAGGAAATGTTTCTGAATTTGTAATGTTTGCATTGTGGTTATTTCATGCATGTTACTACCTTATATTATTAATGAACAAACATGAGATTTTAAAAATGATCTCAACTGGAAATAAGCTGTACTGGCAGATAGCAGCACTTCTGTTCTGAAATAGACAGCACCTCAGGTGAACTGGTCTGCAGCCAGACGCTTCTCAAGTGTGTCAATGGTTGTTGTAGTTACAACTTGTTAAAAACAGAACATTTCTCTTTATGTCTATCAATATACTTGGAAAATATGTGTTTAATAAAAAACAAAAACGGCCCAAAAATGTATATGTTGTCTTAATAAAAGAAAGAAAAACTAAATGCAATTGTATACATGTGTATGGTGGTGTGTGAGTGTGCTGTTATTATTTTATGTCTACTTTCATTACTGTTATTATATTATAATAACTGTTACTTTTATTGGTACTATTATTATTAATAATAAAATCTCTTAAATTTCAGATATAATTGTCAGCCTAATTAGTTCACCCTCTTACTTATTATTTTATTTTATTTTCAGGACAACATACTCTCTTTATAGCCATCTCCTTTTCCCCTTAACTTACAAGACTGGAGTAATAAAAAAAACTGTTTTCTTTTTTTGTGTATGTGTGTATGTTTGTTTTGTTTTTTTTTTTTGTTACTGTTCTGTGTATGCATTTTCACTTTATCACCAATAATTAAAATAAAGGGGGGGGGGGGGGGGGGCTTTAAAAGATGAATTTTTTATATGATATGGTACACAGTTGAACTTGCCAGTGAAAGATGCAACCCATTTAACCCACATACATCGCATCATCTTCATTTGTTAAACCATAACACTGGTCTTTGACATGATACCAGCAGTAGATCCTTTTGTATTTTGTCTGTGTCAGTCAGCAGTTGTTGGCTGTTGTTCTGTTTATCGCAATTTCAGCTGGATATGAATGGTGTGAAGCCGGATCCATTACTTTTGTTCAGCACTCTGAGTATACACATCACCTCAGAAATCCTTGTACCAGAGGATTGGAGAGTCCACAGTGAGTCTTGACACTTTTCTCTAGTGAAAATGGGACGGGCTGAGTCACTCAAGATGCTGCCATGTGACAATGAATGGTGCATGGCTAAAACACCAGCAGCAGGCTCAATGAGCTCAAACTCTGCTGAAACGACTCAGGATCATAGAAATTAATACTTGTGATTCTGACGTGATTCGATTTTTGCCAGCACCTCTCATAAATACCCTTCATGATCAGGGAGGCTCAGATTTAGTGGTGGTGACAACACACGCTTCAAGATTATATAGACAAATAATTGGTTGGGACAGGCCTCGAGGGTTCTCACATCTATAGCTCTGTGTCTGGTTTTCATCCACTTTTATAGATCTTGACATCTATCAGTCTCTCCTGCTTGGTCCTGTCTGGGATATGTTACTCACTAGATTGAAAATGTTGTCACAAAATCAGTATTATATGCTTTCAGATCATTTTGGGAAGCCTAAAACAGCATGTCCCATGGTATTGTCTCATAATGAAAACAAGAGATTCACATGATCAGCTATTTAGGCATTGAGGCTACTGTAGGCTCAGACTGTATGGAGAAATGCCACTTTTAGTACAGTTTTTTTTAAGTTTCTCTATCTGTGAGTGCCCTCAAGATGACTCTGCCTACTTCATAAAGACACTGACATTTGTGCTAATTCTATTATGGTACTTTCTGTTACTTTCATGGCTCTTTAATACATCTTAAATGTAATTATCTGCAAAAAAGTAGCCTTAAGTTAACACCATCTACTGTAGTGGGTGACATAACCATAATTGTGTCTTTAATAGGTCTGTTTGTGTCGGTTTATGGACTGACTGTGAGAAAGAATATCATTGATGAAGTTCTGGATATCCCACATCTCTAAGTGTTGGATGACCAATGACTGTGAACTAACAGCTGAAGGACAGGTGGGTTTTATGACCTCAGAGAGTGTCTAAGCCATCATTACAGGTGACTAATGTACTTAATGTTTGTAACTGTCCTGATGAGTGATTAGAAACAGCTCAAAATAGTTTTAAGTATTAGGATTTCTGGATCAATACACCCATGCAGTTGTCATAGTGTGATGTATCCTCAATAGCTTTTCAACAATCACGCTCCAGGCGTTTGATGTTCAGTACATTTCCACCATTTAGGATCCATGTGTCAGGACTTTGCTGTGTAGGTGTACCTCTTTACGTGCTCCGGGTGCGTGGGGGGAAAAAAAAGCTGGAGGCTGTAAATGCCATGCCTCAAATTGCACATACAATAATGGACCAGGATAATGGCTCTCAAATGACTCACAGAGGGAACATTTGTGACTGTGAAGCCATTTGATAAAGAGGGGTCATGAAAGCTGGGGGTAATGGCACCAAAAGCGCATTTTCAGCTTCTATACATCCACTCTTGGTCATTTGGGTGGTTGTTTTCTTTTTTTTTTTTTTTTGTGCTCTGTACCTTCATGCATAACACTCCTACATCCCTCGCTTACTTTGCTTTCCCCCAGGGGCGACTGTGGCAGTGGTGGTATGCGTGCATGATGGGGTAGCAGAGTGACTCTTTCTCCTATCTCTGTGGGTTAAGTCTCTATGTCTAAAAGCCGCACGTGCTATACAGAAAGAATACACCACAGTCACTTACACAGCAGTTAGAAGAAGTCAAACTATTGTGTCAGTCCAACTAAAACTGGACTTTTACTATGCATCTAAACATGGTACTCTTCTTGAAAATGGACTAACAGCCAGATAATGCAGTTAAAGATTGATTTTTTTCTTGCATCTTTGCCTCAACGGGACCATACTCGACCACAGAGTCCATGCTGGGCTCTGACCCAGATGTAGAACGGCATAAATGTTAAGTGCAGCAGGAGTAGTGTTGTCATCTGCCTTTGGTTATCACCTGCTAGAGCATGGGTTCTCAACTTTTAGCACATGGCACCTAAAATAACAGTGCAAGAGACCAAGGACCTTCACTGCCCTTTAGGTGGTGTAAGCATACGATACTGCAGACAGCTATGCAAACGTGCCATCAGGACTTTCCTGGTATAAGACCAACAGAAGAGAATACAACTTCATAAAAAAGGACAAACTATTTTATAGTGTCGGAATAACCTTACAAAGCTGATGGGTTGGCCAGATTCCATGGCTGCCATCCAGCTTCCAAAGCGTCTGTTTTCCAAAGCTTCAAGCTGAAGTGCTTTATCCCACCTGGAGAATGACTGGACCAATCAGTGTCATTTAAGGAGAAAGAGGCACTGAGGAGATTAGCGTGGATGAAAATGTAGTGGCAGTTTTATCAGAATTGGACGTTTCTTCATTAAAAGAATAGGAAAAAAAAACTGCACTGAAAGATTTTCTTGATGGACGCCACGTTTTTGCTCTTCGTCCGACTGACTTTAGTTAGAGTTTAATTTACCACCTGACTCCACTGATAGTGATGACATGACAACAGCTGCTTGTTAGTTGTTAAGTAATCATTTCTGAAAGGTTCAGCCATTCCTAAACACAGTCTATGGGGTGTTGTTCAGATGGATGTGAAAGATATCCTATGCCATGGATAAGTGAAAAAGTCAATCTGTTGTGTCAAGCTACTGTAAGAAAGCAAGAAACAGAATAGAAGTCATCTCCATGTATTGCTTATATAGCACTGAGTGGACATACTAAAAGTGTTAACGCTCTTGTGAAGTCCCAGTGTCTGTGTGTGTTTTAAGACCAGCAAAGCTTTAAATCAGGGATCATCTATATATTTGTACAAGGGCCATCTTTCTTCTTGACGGGCACTATGGGGGCCAGACTTTCAAGTAAACTAAACTAAATATATTTTGGTTTTATAAATATATATTGAAAAATGGTTATTTTCTTTTAGAATATATTTGCATTTAATAATAATAATAATAACTAGAAAAGCACTAGAAAAGAGTGCAGACCTCCACCATTAGCCCTATCTCCCAATAGTGAAGAATCCTGTTATAAATTCCTGAATCCGTCCCCATGTGCCCCCCACCACGGCATTTGCCGATTACTCCCACCCTGGTGGGGTGGAGACACAGTGAGGCAAAGCTTTGGCTTCTCTACGGGTGGACTGTTATGGTGGAAACATTGCCTGCTTGGTGCCAACAGATGCACTGACAATCTCACCCATGGTCTCACTGGACGACTAAAAGTCATGGCAGAGGGTGAATATTCCTCTATTCCTCCCAGCATTGTGAGTACTCTCGCTACAATTCGCTGTCTTTCTCTCTGTTATGCTCCGACTCTTATCCTCGACCGGACGTGCATCTTTCAAAATCTATAAACTCCAAAACTTTGAATGGAAACAGCCAAAATGCTGGGGGGAATGAAGTTACTCGTGTCCGCCATCTCCTGGTGTAAAATGGTAACAGTGCAGAGCTCCGCCATTAGCCCCATCTCCCAATAGTACAGAATCCTTCAGAAAATTCCTGGATCCAGATGGTGATTCGGATCACTCCCAAAATATAATCAGTTCTTCCTTATGCCATTTCTGACATTTCCTGAAAATTTAATCAAATCTGTCCACAACTTTTTGAGTTATGTTGCTAACAAACTAACTAACAAACTAACTGACAAACTGACAAACCCACCCAATCACATAACCTCCTTGGCGGAGGAAATAAGTTTATTTGTATAGTACCTTTCAAGAACAGCAAGGTCACAAAGTGCTTTACAAAGAGATAAAAGAAACACAAGCAGTTAATGCAAAGGTACAAAATGAGAATAGACAGTACACAAAACAGATTAAGTAAAGGCCAGACCAAATAAGTAGGTCTTAAATTGCTTTTTGGAAGAGCGGTCCAGGTTGGAATTGGAGCGATGACCTTAAATGCACAGTCTCCTTTAGTTTTTAGTCTGGAGTGTGGAGCAACCAGAAGACCCTGATCAGAGGACCGAAGAGGCCTGCTGGGATTGTAAGGTTTTAAGAGCTCCGTAATGTAGGCTGGTGCCTGACCATGCAGGGCTTTAAACGTAAACATAAGAATCTTAAAATGGATTCTGAAATGTATGGGAAGCCAGTAGAGAGAATACAGATAGGTGTGATGTGTGATCTTTTTGAAGACTTGGTGAGTAGTCTGGCTGCAGCCTTTCATTTAAAAAAACGTACCTCTGTGGCCACTAGGGGGCGACTGAGATAGTTTGGGGACATATTTCTGGGTCTGTTGTCCATTACCGAGTCAACATTTGTTAAATGGTGAGTCTGGCTGGGAAAACTTTATTGTTGTGGCCGGCTCAGACTACACATATTCAGACTGATTTTGGCCCGAATGCAAAGTCACAGCTCATCGTCAAACGTTAGGCCCAATTATGTGCATCAAGAATCACAAACAATAGTAATAATGCATCCATGACGCCCAGAGACCACAAGACTAGCATATCAGATTTTTCTTTGACCCAATGTCATCCACATGACACATACCAAGGGACAGCATTTACTCCTTAACTTTATATCATCATTTAGTGACATTAAACGATCCCCCACTTTTTCTACTTCCAGGGATTTATTTGAACATACAGCTATTTTCCTGTTTTTTTTTTGTTTTTGTTTTTTAATCACAGTCATACTTCAGTTACCTAACCCTATTTCTAGGAAGGAATCTCATAATGTCTCATGACCCATCTTTTGGAAACCACTGAGTTGGAGGTGTAGTGTTACCCTCACTCTTATCAAAAAATCAAGCTTAAAGTGCTAGTTCAGATAGGCCACAGAGTCAAGCGCTACCATACTTAAAATCAGCTAAGCTCACTCAAGCCTTAATCAGCTGCTGGCCAGCCAATTCATCCTGAGCACGCTGTTGGCTAATCCCAATCATGCTGCCATATTTAAACTGCTCTAGCCTGGCTAAGATTTGCTGCTCCCTCTACAGTCTGCTTTTTGTGACCCTCCTCCACCCCAGCTCCTCCTTTATTCTAGTTCTGACTTAATCAGTGTCATTCTGTTGTCATTGGTACTTTCTCTGCTTTGGGTTTTTTGCTGCCTCTCTCTCTGCCTCAGGCTTTCCTTGTAGGCACAGGAAAGGCAAGAATGTGATCTGTTCCTGCTTGATGCTTTCCACGTAGGCTCGTGGAAGGGCAGGGGGATCCCAGGAGAACCACACGGCCAAATGTAAATAACAGCAATCAGGGCAAAATTAAGAACTGCTAATAAAGAGGAAAATCTACAGTTGCAAATCATAATGGTTTCTCCTGACTGAAATAAATTATTGACTGTGCATTTGACATACAACCACTTACTGTAGCTGCCTGGTGACTTGTTAACAAGGTCAACCAGAACTATGTGTAATCTAAGCTGAAAGGGGAAATGTTACCTCATGGACCTGGGCATACTTCAGTCAGTTAACTACTTCTCCTCCAGTGCTTAGACAA
Organism: Cheilinus undulatus; assembly: GCF_018320785.1. NCBI lineage: Eukaryota > Metazoa > Chordata > Actinopteri > Labriformes > Labridae > Cheilinus > Cheilinus undulatus. The sequence continues at coordinate 11,984,632 of NC_054866.1, forward strand.
GGACAGAAGTCCAGTGTGATTCCCTAATCCAGCTACAACTGAGTTTGACTTAACTGTACAGTAAATACACTAACTTTACAACACAACTCAATCTGTATTTTTCTCTACTTTTTCCTCTATTCCTCCAGCTCTTATTTGCTCATGCACTATGACTCAGGAGGGGTTGTTTGCCCTTGGTCCAAGGTGGCTTGAAAACAAGCTCATGATAAAAGCCTGACCTTTGTCTGGGCTCTATCATTTTGCTGCAGGGATAATGTGGAGAGGTAGAAAGGAGAGAAATGTCAAAACAAAAATGCCATTGTTCACTGAGGTGCAAAGAAAATCCGACTTTGATATGTGTGGCAGGACATTCCTCCCCTCGATGTTTCCATTTTTTCATCTGAGCGGTGCACAACTACAAACACACCATTATGATCTGTTCTGTTTGTCTACAAACCTTTGAGCCTAAAGGTTTGTGTGTGTTGTTTGCTGTGGTCTGAGAGCTTGCTGGGTGGTTTCGCAGGGCAGCGCCTGCAAACGCTGCTTTGGATTTGTTGGGCTCAGAGGCTGTGGGGTCCTGCTGCAACACTGCTCCTCTATCCTACCACTGAACACCCCCCTTCCCAGCCTCTGAGTGCTACCAAACACACAAACAGTGACACACGCATCAGCGGGCTCCAGGCAATGGAGTCAAGGCCAGAATGTGTGACCTGCCGTGAGCCACAAAAGCAGCACGACATGTAAACACTCATGCACAGGCTTACATACTCCATTTTACACATTCACTCAAACACCTGCGGTCACACAGGGCGGCCTCTGAATTGTAAGGTTATTCCACTCTCAGCACACCTCAAAAAAAGCACAGTGTGATCCGGCTTTATCTCACCCCGCCCAGGGCTACAAAGAGCTCATAATCTCAAGAAACTAAATCCATAACATAGCAGCCACAAAAGGCCAAACAGGAGGCAACAGGTGAATTATTTTCAGGCCAAGTCATGATTTTCAATTACATCCTAGAGGACATGAGGTGATTTTAAGTCGACAGGGAAGTGCAGGGTTTAGTTTTCACTGCATGTCCTCTGGACGCTGCTCCGAGATGAGAAGAAGGTAGAAGGAGCTCCGTAGCGAGCGCGGTAGAGGGCAGGAGGTCACTGTCCGAGAGCGGCTGTAGACGGGACCCAAGAGTTCTAGCAGTAGCCCTGTTTCACTTGCTCTGAGCCCTGACTGAGTAATGAACTACTTGTATTTTACACAAGCACACAAAGTTTTCATTGAAGTGAGTTCTTCAGCCCTCCTGTTGCATGTTCTTTGCTTTGATTGCATAAAAACCTGAACATATTCCTTTACTTCTCACCTCTTTACAATACACATGCTTTTTCAAGTTCTGTTTTGTTCCTTTTCTTCATTACTTAACAGAGATGAGGATTTCAGTTCGATACTCACTTGAGTTGCACTTAAAACCATGTCCTGGCAGCATGTGACCTTAAGACATTGCATCACACCATGCTGCATCCCACACTCACTGTCCATAAATCTGTTTCACTGTTTCATAAATCACACTAGGCCTTGTTGTACAATGATTTCGACACCCAAATCTACGTTGGTTTCTCTGTAAGTTTGAGAAATGAGTGCCAATGTGAGGGACAAGTGTGAAAAAGCAGGTCAGAAAAGTTTTGGATGGAGATTAACTGGAAATTTTCTGGAAAACTTCAGAACCAGATTTGTTAAAAGGGAAGATATTGGATAAGTTTTGCAGTCTGAGTCTTTAATAAGATGTATTGTTGACTTTTTATTAGTCTCTCTACATTTAAAGTCTTAACATCTCCTGTCAGCTATCTTAATCCCAGTTCACAGTGCTTTTTAAGCAGTGATATTAACACCCATGTAAAGTGTTGCCTTCACTGTGAATGTCGCAGAGGCTTAATTTGGGAATGAAGTGATTCTACCTCTGTGCTTCCTGTGGAGCTTGCAACAGATGTGTTACTGAGGTGAAAATGGGATTGGTGGAGCCAGCAGGGGAGCACAGTTCTGTATGTGTTTGTACCTGTCTTAATTATGTATTTGGAGCTCCCGTTCACACTCCTATAATGCTGAAATGCTCTCTTAATGAACAGGCTGTTATGGTATCATGAATGTGTTGTGGTGTAACATCAATAAAGCATCATAATGAAATTTACTGTGAATTCACCCTCAGAATTCCACTCTTTTGGAAGAAAATGATTCAAAATCAGTTCATTTTAGAGCTGAAGAAATGGCATGAGGCACAGACCAGTTACCTTTGATAACCTGGTGTTTTCCAGACCCTTCTCTCTGTTGTAGTACGCCTCTTTCTATTGGGTCACAGGTCTAACCGAAAACAACATGGCAAACCGTTGAACTAGATGCTTAAAATAACTTTGGAGTAACCAGTTGGTATATATCCTCCCAAGACCCTGTGGCCACATATAAGGACATAACATTTTAACTTAGTTACAACATACTTAAAATCTCTGCTTTAGATTTTTTGAGGTATTTGTCCAGAATGTCCACCAAAGTTGAAGGAATTTGCTTAAAATTTTGGACAATATGCTATTTGGATATTTCAGGGAATTTGCTTGGAAATTTTCAAGTATTCTCATGGAAATTCAGTGTAAATATTTTTACATTTTGTAGAGTTGGATTGAAAGTTTGGGGGGAAATTTGCTTTGAATTTTTCTTTAGGCAACATGGGAATATATTAACATTGTGGGGATGTTAGGAAAAATTTGTTTGGAAACTTTCAGGTCTTTTTATGGAGATAGAGGAAAATTGATTTTGAATTTTTGGGGGAATTTGATTGGGAATTTGGAGGTGGGGGTTGTTCCTTAGAATGCTGAAGAATTCTCATGGAAATTTTGTTTTGTTTGAATGTTTGGATGTTTCGTCTTTGTCGTGAAAAATTTAGAGAATGTTTTTGTGGATTTTTAGGAATTTCCTATGGAATTTTTGGGGTATTTGCTATCAAATATGGGGAATTTTTAGGGATTCACAGGGATGTTTTTTTTTTTTTTTTTTCAAACATTTTTACTGTTAAAAAAAGTTTTATGATAAAGCTTCACTGATTCATTTGGCCACTCCTAGAGAAACTTTAGGGTACTTTTTATGGAATACTTTATAAATATGTTTAAGAAATTTGAGATAATTTCCTTGAAATTATTGGGAATGTGCGTGGAAGATTTCCAAGAAATTCCTGTTCAAAGGCCAGGCTGATGTTTTAAACTATCAGATCCTACTTATACCAAACAAATGGGAGAAACTAAAAATGCTTCCAGAACTAAAGCTTAGGTCTCAGGAGCCTATAGTGCTGGTACTCTAGGAATTGACAGATTTTGTAGTTTGATACTTTTATAAATGATTACTGACGTCTGAGGTTAAACCTTTTGTTCATGCTCAAACTCTGTTAAAGAACATATGAAGACATCAGCACTCACCTTTAATATCCATGTGACTGAATAGATAAAAGCTCTCCATATTAGCTGAGCTACTTTGGATATTAAAAGTTAAAATAAGACTGCTTAATGGCAGCTCTTTTAGCGTGCAGACTTCACGTTTTACCCTTTAGTCTAACAGAGCTCAGGTCAAAATCAATGTGAGAAACTTGAGGACTGTATCCAGATGAGAAATCTCCTTAGAAGCTTTTATATTTAATAAAGTCCTCTCCAGGCAGATGATTCCTGTCAGCTTGCTCTGTGAAGCACGAAGCCAGAGCACTCAGTGCAAAGAAGATTAAAGTTTGCAAAGATCTCCGAGGTTCAAAGAAGGCACGGATCACTGCAACCATGGGGAGAAAAAAACATAAGAGAGCTCAGACACATCCTTCCATGTGGGCAGGCTGGGGATGTTTCCGGATAATTCACAGCAAGCCGCTGATGGACATCTCTGGGCGTGTGAGAGCTGGCATGTGCTCCCGGTTTACTGTGTTGCTGTAATTGCCTGTTGGTCGCAGTAATGGCTAACTGTCTCTACTGCGTTTACTTTTCATTATGCTGATGTATTCATCATGGCCTTTTTTGTTGACCTTATCAATCAGGGTTTAATTTCCTACAGAGATCATTTTAATTACAACTGTGTCCCCCCCCCCACCGGGGCCTGCTCAGATTGCAGCACCTACCCATTATGAGGTGGCACCCGCCAGCCTGGTAGCTGTGGCACACTGTTTCCTGGTCAGAGATTAATCAGCTGTTACAGCGCCTCCGCCATCCTTAGAGCCTCAAGTCAAACCTGCGACGTTCGACTTAATTGGCAGTGAAATGGCAGAGGAAGATAGTCCTGCTGACCGGCAGCCAGCAGTAAAGGGCAGCCGAGCTCCGGCGTTCACCTTTCAGCCGTCACACAACCTGATTATATTAGCCTGTACAGGTCTGATAGCGGCATCCCTCCACCCCTGTAATTAATTTAATATGAGGAACAAAAATGATTCAGTGGCCTTTAACTCAGCTCATTTGTGAAAATGCAAAAATACAAGCAAGTGGCTATCACAGAAACATATGAGTTATACATTCTATTAATTTAGTTGCAGCACATCTATTGCACCCAAAGCAGAGGTTAAAGGAAAGCTTCAGGGACTGCAGCACTTTTTATTTAAAGTAATAAAGACAATACAGCACCGGCACCTGAATAGGAGGGATACTGAGACTTTTTGTCCTCCACTTTCACTTGTTAGTGTCATAAATTACAACTTAAATAGGCTTTAAGTCTAGTCAAGTCTGGTTTTATGACTCCAAATGAGGCTGAGGAGGCACTGCAGAGCGCACCACAGCGCCAACATGCATTGCCCACGATATCAGGTTGGGTTGTGAAGACAGAGTGCAGTCATCGTTTCAGTGGAATCAGCTTGAATCAGGCCGTCTGATGGTGTTTCTTGTGATTCAGTTTGTCATATTGTAAACAGCTGGCTTTTCAATGCTGCAAGCAGACAAATGGAAAATGAAAATATCTTTTTAATAGGCTATAAACAGCCACTAATATTCATTCAGAGCTACTAAATCATGAGATAAAATTGTGTTGTGAATTTGGGAAATGATTGCCTCTGTATCTCTGATAAACTCTCCAGTCCCCCCCATGAGCTGTGCACATAAGCAGGACATACGGTGATAGATACCTGCAGATACATGACAAATTCATGACTTTAGTAGCCAAATTTGTCCATGGGTTCTCAGAGAGGATCTTAACTATAACAAGACTGGGTTAGCAAAGCATTTTTGTGCTTTAATGTTCTGTCAAATTCCACTCCCATGCTACGAGGACAAAAGCATTAGTAATGACCAGGAATCATACAGCCTGATCAAGAAACAACAGTTAATGTGCCATATTAACCCTTAAAGACCTAGACTAGTTTTGGGCACGCTTGACTCATCTGCATTCATAATGTCTTCTTTTAATCTTCTGGCCGTCAACATCAAGTGGCAAACATCATTTTAATCAGGACAACTTGCAACTTCCAACTTGTTATAGGTCTGAGAATGGATGAATTATCAGAAATGCTGGTTGAAATTTTGTGTTTTGTTACTTTTAACTGGGGCATAACCCAAGAAAGTTTACTTTTTTAAATTTAGAAATTTGTAATTTGATGTTTTGGGCTACCATATAAATTTTTTTGCTGTTATCTGATGTTTTTCTGGCAAATTGCAACCATTTTTAAAAAAAAAAATCACATTATCCTTTTTTTTTTCCACTGAAAAGTAGGTGTTCTTCTATATTTCATTTGCTGACCATAGAGATATTTATCATGCAATGAACAGCACAGTATAGAATTAATAACCTGCAAATGAAATGGTTGCAACTGTTGTCAGTGTTTCTTGTTGTTGTTTTTTTTTTTTTCAAATGTCAAAATAAAGCTGTTTTTATGGTGGAAAACTGACAAACTACAGGCCAGGGCTCAAAGATTTTAACCAAACATGAAACAGGGGTGGAACAAAGCATCTAGAAACACTGCCTGTTGGGTGAGAGGCTGAAACAACATGGATCCTTGTAACCAATCAGAGTAGCAGAACACGATTGGGCTCTGATGCTTGTGTACATAATGAGATCTTTGTGGTCATCTCAGCTTTCACACAGGTTTCAAGCATTTTGATTGGATAAACCATTAAAAGCTATTAAATAATTTGGTTTGATAGCCATTTTTAGCCGCCCACAGCTCCATAGATCTCTCAGAGTTAAAACTGAAGTGACTTTAAATTGAGAGACCATCAGAGCATTCTATGAAAACTGCATCATCTACTCCAGTTGCAGCCTGGGTTTCAACTGCTTGTTGCACTAGCTATGGCTTTAGTTATGGTGTAAAGTCAACTCTAAACCCTACACTGAAACTAGTTAAAGTGAGAAAAAAAATCTGTATTTAGTTTTGTTGTATGACAGGCTACCGTGTTGTGAACCACCAGTTCAAATTTCAGTCAGGAGAAACATTTACAAGTTTATAGAGAGAAGCCTTAAATCATGAAAAATGAGGCAGTAAAATCTGTTGGTTAATGAGCTAAAGCCACACCCACTCACAAGAAATACGACCCCCTGGAATTAAAAAAAAATGCTTCAACCTGAATGGAGGAATTATCTATCTGCTCTTCTATGTTACAATTCTCTTTTTCTAAGCCACCAGAGAAACGATCACATTTATGTCATAACAAATATAGATACATTTTAGAGCTAAGGTATAACCTTTGTTTTCTCATCCTGTATTTAACACTACAGGTATTCTTTATCCCGTATATCATTTGCTGCTCAAAACACTCTATTTCCTGATGTTGCTTTTCAAAATAAGTCCTCAATGTTGATTAACATTAAAGGATTTTATTGTGACAGACTTCAGAGGACTAGCATATTTATATTCTTCTAAACTTTAGCATCTCTGTGCTAACAGGCAGGATGGATCGAACTTTGGCTGCTTGTAGAGAGAGAAACAGTCTCAGCCTGCTTCTTTTAATCATCCACGACTGAAGACTAGTGAAAAATGGATTAAAACACACCTTCAGCAGGTATTTGTTCCTGCTGTGTCTGCTTCAAGTGAAAAATTGATAAGCACTCCAGCATTTAGCCTGCTCCCTGACCTTACAGTGAACTATGGCCAGAGCACAGCAGCCTGGCTCTGTGCCAGAGAAGAGAGATGGAAGTCTCACAATGAACAAAGACACAGCAACTGGCTGTTAAATTTCAATAAAGACAGTGAAATCAGCTAACAACAGACTATACTGAGATTCTTGTTTTATTGTTTATTGGGATCCCCATTAGCACTGGCACAGAGCCACAGCTATTCTTCCTAGGGTCCAGAACATGAAATAGTTTACATACAAATAGTACATACAATATTAAATGAAGTAAAACATACATACAGTTTTATCCCTACCTCACCACTCCTACTCAAGACACAGCAAACACATAAGTTTATGGATAATCGTAGATGATACCAAGTATGCCTTAAACATTTAAAATATAATAATAATAATAAAAAAAAATCAACAGCAAAGTAGCTTGTTAAGAGCAAAAAAAAAAGCAAACAAACAGTTACAAAATTGAAAAGTACCAAAAAATGTCATGAATTTTGACACATTTTTTAAATCCAACCTTCATCTGTTTACCCAATTATTATCATAACTTAAACACTTTGCATTATTCACATTTTCATTTATATTAGGATTAGATTAAACATATTACATGTCTTTATGTACATGCAAATTTTTACATCTATAAAAAATGTCATACATTTATCAACCAGCTACTTTTAAGTCATTTTTAAATACACCCAGCGTACTAGATATTCTGATATTATCAGGTAGTTTATTCCAGTCAGTGACTGCCCTGTACATGACAGATTTCTGTAGCAGACACGTTTTAGCTCAAGGCAAAGCAAAAAGTCCTTTTGCAACCTGTCTCGTATCACGACCATGAATTTCATCAACATTTACCAACTTAGAATGTAGACAGCTCAATTTCTTTAATAAACAAATTTTTTTTCAAAAAAAGGAGATAAAATTATAATTAAGCCTGTCTTCGACTTTAAGCCATTGAAGCCTGTGATGCATATCATCTAAATTCTCTGCTGATTCTTAAGTGTCTGTAATAATGTCATGTTCATTTTCATTAACTGGGTGTTTGAGTGGAAAGTATTGCCTGGGAGATATTCTTGCAAAGGAAAAGGTTATATGTATCAAATTGTACTTCACTGTTTCCTCTACTTACCTCATAGGGAATCTACCGTAGTTGGTGTTTGGGGAAGTGTTGATAGGGATTTTGCCTTTGGGTGAATAGGATTGTATGAGGACTAAAATGTCTCATTTATTTTGAATATGTTATGTAATGTTGGCTGATGATGGACCCCAGAAAGACTAGCTGCTACCTTAACTAATGGGGATCCTTTTAAACAAATAAACAAACGAATAAATCTACATTAGCTCTAAAAGGGTAACAGAGGACCATGCATGCAGCTCTATTTTGCACAAGTTGTAGCTTTCGAATGTCTTTTTTTTATGCATATGACCAGACTGCAGAGCAGTAATCTAAATGTGATAATGCTAGTGCTTGAGTTGCAATTTTAACAGAATGATTATTTAGGAAGTAAGCGTGTCTTTTACTTGCACTTCTTTTACTGTCCATGACAGTTTATTATCAAGGGTAACACCTAGAAGCTTCACATTAGAAACTTGTTCTATTGCTATTTAATTCATTGACAATGAAAGTTGTACATCTTTTCTCAATGCATGGTGAGACCCGAAGACTATACATTTAGTTTTGGATATATTTGATATAAGTCAGTTATTATCAACGCATTTAGACATGTAGACACAAGATGTAGTTCTTTCTGCAAAATAGAGTTTATCATTACTATTTTTTGTAGCAGAGTGTAAAGTAGAATCATCTGCGTACATGGTCACATTGGTCTGATTCAAAGCCAAGGGCAGGTCATTTGTGAAAATTGAAAATAATAGCAGGCCAAGGAGACCCCACATTCTAAATTATTAAACATGGAAAAATACCCATTAAACACATCGTTTTCTATGAGACAGGCAACTATTTAACCAACCAATAGCATTTTCACAGAAGCCATAAGCAATTAATTTGTTTGGTAGAAGTTCATGGTCCACAATATTGAAAGCTGCACTAAAATCAAGTAATACACTGCCAACTATATTTTTCTTGTCAGTCTGATTTTTCCATTAATCAGTCATTTGATTCGGTCCTGTACATGTAGAGTGACCTTCTTTGTAAGCGTGTTGATTCAGAGAAAAATATTCAAGTGTTTGACTGAGCACAGTCTTTTCCAACAGTTTGCTGAGTACAGGGAGAATGCTGATAGGTCTGCAGTTGTCACTAGTGAAGGTGAACTGATGAACTGTGATTTTACACTGTTGTAACATCAGGGGGGCAGGGTTATTCCCCATAGGGACCGGTGATGTGGTGGGTCCCTATTTTAGCCCTGCTCAAATGGAAAGAGGTGAAAAACTTTCTAACGGTCTAAATCTTAATTGAGTCAACATAGATCTCAGTGTTTTCACATGTTTAAAGCAACCTTATTCCAACATCTCTCTCTATATATACATATATATATATGTGTTGCATTTTGTCCTGTTTTGTTAAAGTTTATAATTATTTGCTTTTTGAAACGGACTTGGGACGGACGTATTGAAGGGGGGGCCGTCAGTTTCCCACCCTTGCCCTAAAGCTATACCCAGTATTAATGAACAACACTGACACTGAGTGGTGAAAATGTCAATAACATAAGTTAATATAACAATTAATATATCTCTGATCACAGAAAACGACAGTGTAACTGATGACGGAAAAAAAATCTCAGTGACACCAAACAGCCAGTAAATCCTCTGCCCCCATCATCCTCCTAGTTATCAAGCCATTTACAATGCATATTTCACACCTAATAGGTGTTAGGTGTGATATTTAAGTTATAAAGCAGTCCTATGTTGCCTGAGGTTTTGTTGTAAGTAATCAACTTAAGTTCAAACTAGGCTATGTTTGAACTTGAGCATTGCTGGAGCAATCCGTACGCTTTCAGAATGTCACCTGTTGCGAGTAGTTTCACCCCGTCTCATAGCAAATCCTTGGTTTGAAGTGGGCTTTACACCTGGTGAAGCACTGAGGAAAAAAACAGCGTCAGCACTGGCTAAACTGTTAGTTTAAATATTCACATTGGCCAGGTGTAGGTGCATGAGGTCAAGCACTATCCTATTAAATTCTAATACTAGGTATGAATGGAATCAGTGTCATAAAGTCGGAGGTTCCCCCTCTACAACATTCATTCCTGTGCTGATGCAACAAAGTTCAAGGTTTGAGGCTTTCTTACGGAGAGTGTAAAAATCATAGAATTTAGTCTGGTCTGCCTTGGAGCCAGTTAACACGCTCTCCCTGCTCCTTTTTCCTCGTGTGACACAGCAGCTAAAGGTCATGGTATTTGAATTTCAGCACAGGTCTTTAAAAGGCAAACACAACAATCTTGTTCAAGCAGTTCCTTCTGTTTGTTAACACATGAAACTGAACACGGTGTGTTTGATTCTTGTTGGCATGGCCTCCAAATATCAAAAAGCTCTTGCATCTTTTCGTGTCATGCTGAGCCAAAGTTTGACTGGCTTTTTATAAGACACCTGCATTCTGACCTCGCTCCTTTTACAAAGAGGGGTCGTCGAATGCCATTTACTGAGTGCTTTAAGTAGCCAACAAAGGTGTTTGCTTTTAAAATTGAGGTCACCTGGAGAGCTGCTCAGGTGGTTTCTTTTTGTTTAGTTTAAAAGGTGTATGTGTGAGCTTGCAGATTTCTCTAGACCTCCGATTGATAACCCCCTGAAGCCTGGATGCTGAGACCCAGACTAGCACTTCACAGATCAATCAGCGAGTTAAAGTACTTCTTATTGGTGTGATGTAAGCTGACAAATGCTTGAAGACTCTCAGGAAAGAGAACGTCTACTCCAACTTCAGAGTGCTCTGCAGACAAATTTGTCAGAGCAGGGTGTCATGTTCCCTTCGTATTGATTAGAGGATTAACCGTGTTTAGTTTTGATTCAAGTTTCCATGAGGAGTATGTAGCTAATCACTTAGTGTCAAAGCATTAGCGCTCACAGCCTTGGGTTTCGATCGCGTTAAGCGGATGCAATGACTCCCCAGGGAATCTCTGCAACTGATGGTCTGGCTCGATCACTGCTCCACCTCTTACCCTCCCCATCGCCACCCCAACTGCCCTTCTGCAACCTCGTGCATTATTTGAAGCGTATCCATCCACTCTGTGATAATGACTCATGGGCATGTCTCAATCTGTCAATACATGGAGCCCATTTCATTAAGTCAGCAGCAGCGATGTATTTCTTTATCAGTGATTGGATGCGCTGCAGACATGCGTTGGAGGCGGGGTTGACATGTGGGTGGCACCCCATCAAGACAGTGCAGCGATTACTAGAGGTGGACGCTCCTTTAATGCCCTCATCACTCCTGCTGAAAAAGCGCTCCATCCAACACATACACGAGGAGCTGAATGGGTTCAGGACATCATTAACCTGCAATGGTGTGCCAGGCTGACTGATGGAAGGATGCACTCCATCTTGTGTAGCGGTGAAATCACAAAGGTCATCATTGAACTAAATTGTGATGTTCTGCTGCCTGCCACTTCGCTTCTATGTGTTGTACATCTCCTGGTAGGAGAGAACCTCCATTTTCACTGCTGTATTACAATGCTGACGCTGGATCACCAGGTCCAACACAGGAGAGGATGTAATGATCATTACAGAACAGGCAGTGCCCAGTAGTCTCAATTTAAGCTAATAAGAAGGAGTTATCTCAAATCAACCACTCATGAGGGCCTGTGCTGCCAACATGAGGACAGGCTGCCCATAGAAATTACTTGGCCCTTCATAGACTCAATTCAATGGCCCATTGTAGGCCTCATATAAATCAATACAACCAACATGAGCTGTAGAAACAAACTAGTTAGTGTAGTTTTAGGCAGGACTAACAGATCAGCTAAAGTCTTTCTCTTTATTCGTACTCATTCCTTAAATTTAAAATAGTCTGTTTTAAGGTCTAACGTTTTCGGTATCAATATCAGTATTGGATAAATATGATTTGTACGTATCAGCATATCAGTGTGGCACAGAGGTTAAAGCTGGTGCCTCACATAAAGAAGGTTCCTGATTTGCTTCCCTTTCAGGGCCTCTCTGAGTTTGCATGTTCCCCCCATGCATGCATGGGTTCTCTCTAGGAACTCCAGCTTTTTCCCACCACCAAAGACATGCTCATTAGCTTACTTGATGGCTCTAAATTGGTGTAGGTGGTTGTTTGTCTCTATATGCAAGACCTGCGATTGACTACCGACCACTCCTGGGTGCACCACGCCTCTTACCCAATGACAGGTAACATAGGCTCCAGCCCCCCACAACCCCAAATGTGAATGGGATAATTGGTGTAGAAAACTGATGAATGGATGGATATCAGCAAATTAGAAATTCCATATCGTGCATCTCAAAAAATGCATGAATTAGTGACATCACTGTTAGTCTTCTGGCTTGAAATTGCCTAATAATGTTTGCTAAAAGGGGGTCAAATGCACCTTTTCCAGCATCCCAACTTGTATTCAGGTCCTGGCATGGCTGTACACAGTCTGTTTTAAGAAGGGGGGTTACATTTAGAAACAGTATATTTTTTGAAGGGATAAAGAAAAATAAAGAACAGGTTTATTAAGTAATTCAAAGTATTTTTTCTGTAACATTGTTGGTTGTTATTTAGGATGAACAATGTTTTGTAAAAGGTTGTTGTTCTTTTGTTTGAAAACTTTTTCCCATTTGCATGAAGACCTTGATATTTGAACAGGAAACTTGGTCATTTGCCTGGAAAACGATATCACACATCAGGGAAACTTGATATTTTTAAATCTAAAACTTGGTATCATTTATTGAGGAATACTTTGCATTTCATTCAGTGAAAACTTGGCGTTATTTGTTAGAAAGTGTTGATGATATTTGTTCAGAAAACTTGCTATGCATATCAGTGCCTTCTTAGGTAAACTTGGTAGAGTTTAAAGATATTTTTTTTTAGGAAAAACTCTGTTTTTATTGTTGGGAATTCCAGATATCATTTCTAAATGAGATTAATTTTGATTTTTAAGAAATACATTATCATGTGTGGGTACGTTTTGGTAATGTTTGTTTAGAGAGCTAGCAAGCAAAATTTTTTATTAAGTTATTCGAAAAATATTGACATGATTAGTCAGGATTTTTCAGGAAATCTTGGTATGTTTTGTTTTTTAAGAAACAACTGTATTTTATTGTAGCACAACTTGGTATTATTTGTTAGGAACACGTGGTATTTGTTTTGAAAACTTGGCTTTATTTGATTGGAAATATTTCTGTAATTTTTAAAAATTAATCTATTTTTAGTATTTTTCTCTATATTTTGGGGAAATGGAGTATTCTGTTTCTAAAATCCAATGTCCTTTATTTGAAAAAAAAAAAAAAAAAAAAGGAAATGATCATTCTAAATTGTCGCATCATTCTATTTAAGCTGCAAGATTTCCGGTCTCTTTCTCTGCTGCAATCACTGCTGCCCTGGAAAGCACTGTGCTCTTGCTTTCAACCCACCTCCACCCCAGAATCCACCTGTTGGCTCTGACTGGGGGTTTAAGCTGTTTTCTTATCACTCCTCAAATTCTGTATGTAAAAATCTATGAGGAGTGATTAAGGAGCCTGACACAAAACATATTATGTTGCATAATAAATGCTTAAACAAACTACAGCATGAGATTATTGGCCTAAATACAATTTCTTTGTAAAACTTGATACTATTTGTTTGGAAAACCTAATACTCCATTTTCAGACTGAGATATCTTTGCACTTTTAACAGTGTGTGGGTTGCCAATCTAGGCTATGACAGTTTTGCCCTTGGGAGTAATGGTCACCATTTTCTGTGAAGCCAGTGGCTGGCCAGTTGAGCACATACTCTGAAAGCTTCCTTTTCCACACATTGCCTCTTTTCTAAAGTCTGGTGAACAAACTGAGTAGTGAGAATGAAATTTAATTAAAGAAACAACATCTAAGAACAGAGATTGAGCTGAACATCCATGCAGATGTCTTTATATTGACAATTATTGAAGTTAAACTTCAAGTCATTCGTATAAGGGTTTGAGTTCTGAGACAAATTTATGAGCTGCCAGTGCTTTGCTCATGGTGGATTAATGCTTGGTGTCTGTGAATAATATATAAAAGAATACAACCAAGACTTGTGCTTCAGTGAATATAGGATGGCTTTTGTTATGAATTCATTCTAGTTTATAAAGAGCGACAGATCGAGTGATTGTTTTATTCAGTTATGGTGGAAAGTGTTTCATCTCTTAAGCTCTTAGACTATTTTTCTTTGCACAGCTAATGCATGCTGAAGTCGGCAGCAAGAATACAAGCACAAAGACAATCAAAATCAGTTGTAAAATCCAGTCTTGTTATCTTCAGATTCTGTATTTTTATGCAGAACCTGTAAATAGAGATTACTGGCAGCCAAAGGCATCAAGGATTTAAAGGTCAAAAGGGCTCCAAACATCTGAGACAACTGAATATGAAGTTGAGGACTGGCCTCTTGAATCCTCACGACTCCTCATTAACAGTCGCTCACCCTGGTCAAACAATGTAGCATGCTGCATAACAAATCTATTGGTAATACGCCGGTCACACACTGGGTCAGATAACAAGGATTTTTACGTCATCTCATTCGTACTTTCTTCTTATGGTCAAACATTTGCAGTGACAGTGTTCTTATTATTCTTTAATACTCAACATAAATTCCAACCACATTATTCTCCCTTAGCCATTACATCGGCAGCAACAAGGGTGACATAACCCTGCATCCTTTTAAAATTCCCGTACAACAGTCTCAGCAAGATATTCCTTTGCGAGACAACATGATTTGGCATTTAAAGTTGAAATTCAGTATCATTTTACCCCTCACTGTTGAAGCAAACTCATACATATGTATCACATCGTGATAGACTAATGTGCTCCCATCTCTCCAGCCCTGTAAATGATCTCCTCTGACTGTATCAGAGCTGTTAGCCATGCTGGCTGGGCTGCCACTCATGAATATGCATCCCTGCAGTGTTAACATGTATTCCCCAGGACCCGCCAGCTCTTTTTGGTTAACCACAGTCCTCATTACACAACTCGTGGTTAATTCCTTTATCGTCAGCATATAAGTACAACGGTAAAGGTCATAAAGTGACTCAGATGCTGTTATCAACTTTTTCTTCTGAAGTTACACCTTCATCAGATGAAATTCAATGAGTCTCTCCTGTCTTCAGAAGTATAAATGGCTCCAGTCTCTGAACCTTTTATCCAATTTTCACTTAATATATTTAAAAAATGATTTTAGGTTTTGAATTCAATCATTTATTCAGAGTCTAGATTACTTGAAAAAGAGATCGGCATGGACTTAGCTGGCTAAATGATTAAACATCTTATCTCGTAGCAGTCAGCACCAGAATTACTGGTCGGTTACACCAATTCTTAATATTTTCAATTAGTTTAGGCCAGCAATCCCAGTTAGACACTCTGTCTGAACTGTAATGCAGGTGTCTGCCACTACTAGCCACTGTAGCTCTAGTTAATGTTTGCTGCAATGTCGTCAAATGCTCTAAAAAACAAATGTAAACAAAACTGAACCATTAACACCAATAGCATCTTATAGAAACAACGGTTTAGCAGTTTTGATCTACAAAATAGTGATAAAGTTGTACCTAGGCTGTGTCAGATTACACTCAAATATACCCAAAGAAATTACATTCTGATCAGGAATGTGGATCTTACTCTGCAGTGAGGACAGAAGGCGTGGAATGCTAGCTCTGCTAACATTAGCCACATTCTGCAAACCGACTTTACTGGCACCGTGACCTCAGTTTAACTGGTTATCCTTCACCTTTGGATAACTTAGAGGCCATTATGGCTCAGCTGGTAGTTTACATGCACTTAGAGAAAGTTGTCTTATTGCGATTGTCCAACTAAAATGTGACTATCACAATAAGACCAGGCATAGAGGCAATCTGTAGTTCAAATATCTTACAGCTAAGGATGAAATTATCAGCCCTCCAATGAAAATTTCCTTTTATATAAAAATATTTCCCAAGTGCTGCTAAAACAGAGCAAGGATTTGTTAACATGGCTGCATCCTAACAGTGAAACACGTTGATGGGAGTATTATCCTGTGGGGATGTGCCAGTGTGTCTAGAGCTGGAAATGTTGTAAAGCTGGAAAGAATCATGAAGAAAGAAGGACGTGAAGATTTTGGGCCCTGGCTCCACCCCGTGAACACTATTGTTACTGCCATTTGCTGCTGTAACCCATCGGTGCAATATATCACTATTATTTTGGTTTCCAGTGTTTATGATTTACAGTTTTGTCTCAATTTAGTCTCCAAAGACAGATAAATTCTTGTAGTCAAAATGTTTGTTTACAGAATTGGCAAGATAGCGCCTTTTGCTGAAACTACAAAGTACAACACAGTCAAGCACAGGCTTCATGTTTCAGTATGGGCCATATTTCATCTTATTTCTATGTAGGCAAATTAAAATTGGATCACAGGCCATTTTTGGTCCCTGGGCCATAGTTTGGACACCTCTGCTGTAGGGTAAACGACAAAGTCATGATGTGCCATTCATAAATGAGCCTGTCCTACCAAACAGTTCTTTTATGTGAACCACTGGAGCTGGCACCTTTTGAGAACAGCTTTCTTTTCTTTAATTTTTGCTTTATTTAACTATGTAAAAAAACAAATTAGTACCAAATGAATGTGATGTATGGGAGCCAAGGACCTGCTCTTATTACTGAGCTCACCCAAATGATACAGATCTCTTAAAAGAGATCGATTTCCCATCACAAAGAGGGAGGTGGTAGATGTGGAAACACAAGCAAGACCAAGGTTTACCATCCCAAACCCTGACAAAACTGAACCCACTTAGACTTTTATATAGCAATATTCAGTAGAATTAATGTGTCTGTGTTTCTGTTTCCAGCAACATATCTCTTTGATGAAATCTGCTTTTACCTCCTGGGGTTTAGGTACTGTTTAGGGAATCATTGCCATGAGGAGCTGTTTGAATAAACTGAAGTGAAATGAGAAATCCATATGTGGTAAACAGGTGATGAAAATATAATTAAATGCTCTTCTACAACAGCAGCAAAGTCTTATTTTAGTACCCAAACCATTGATTATGATTTCTGACAACATTTTTCTGTCTGCGTTGTTGATGCACATTTTAGCAATCCCCAGAGGCTTTTACTGATATTCAGTAAAAAACTGAAGTGGTGTGCGATGATTGCTCGATTGGCACTTAGAGTCCACTTTCTTTGTCACTGAATAGAGAGTAATTATCGCTTATGCTCTTCATTCCCCATTAAATTGCACACTATGCTTTTTTTTTGAAGGGATGTGTCTCAGGGGACCTCAAATTACAGCCTTGCTTTGTGTCATTTTCAATGCACCTACTTCAAGTTGACAAAATGTTAATTGTGGCTTTTTCTTGCACAGCTGAAAGCACTTAGGATGAATAAAGTATTTCATTTGTTTTCGTCCACCTTTCTTTCTTCTCCCTGTCACTGTAAGATGGTAAACAAACGGCGAGTAGGTAGGCACGCTGCTTCTCATAGCCCAGGAGGCTGTTACTCAATTATGGCTCCTAATGAGGCCCTCTGCTCATGAACTTTGTTTTGATTCGGCCTTGGATTCAGTTTTCCGCTGGCAGCTCTGTGGTGGTCATTGATCAAGCATGGCACTGTGCTTTGAAACCTGAGGGGAATGTTTGACGGAAGAAAAGAACAAAAGAAAGAAAGGGGGCGGCCAGGGAGATTAGCAACATGAGGATGTTTTAGAGAAACCGAGGCTGGAGGAGGTTGCCAAGAGCTGGACAAAATGAATGTATGCTGGTGTGTGCATGTTGATGTGAGAAGGTTTACCTCAGGACAGCTTTTCAGGTGGAAAAGGAAAACTGAAGCTGTGCATCCTTTACATGTGAACAGCTCTATGGTGGTACATGACTGAAAACCCTCCCTTTTCTCTCTGTCTCTAGTGAACAAACACAAGCCATGGATTGAGACATCTTACCATGGGGTGATCACTGAGAACACTGACATCGTACTGCTGGATCCGCCCCTGGTGGCCCTGGACAAAGACGCTCCAATCCCCTATGCAGGTAGGGTGCTTTTAACACTAGAGAGACCATGGCAGACATTCTGACTATTTTTTTAACTTTGCTGAATTAAACATCATAATGCTGCTGGTCCCTGACTTTCCCTAAAACTGTGGGTGTTCTATTTTAGATTACACAAATGGCAAAGAAAACATGATTACTTCTACCTAGAACGACTGCAGTGAGTCATTCTGACTGTACTTTAATTTATACGTCTTATGTCTGCAGTGGCAGCTGCATCTTGGTTGCTTGGAAGCATTAATTATTGTAGTTTCATTATGGTGCTGATCAAGGGGTGGTTTGAATAACAATCTAAGGGGAGATGGTTCTCAATCCAGTTAGAAACTATGTATGTGACGCCAATGTCACCGGGCTTGATTTTTAGTTCAGTTTCCATGAGCGATGCATCTCATGTGCCCTATCAGCAGATCTCACGTACAGAGAATCTAGAGAATAGAGGGCTAGCCTATTTTTTTCTGTGAGCCATGTGAGGTTCTTGGCCAGAATTCATAGGAAAATAAAAATATAGAGCCATATTTACCTAATTTTGGCAGATATGTCCACATCAGTAGAATACATTTGCAGTCTGCTGTTGACCTTGATGAAGGCCACAAGCGGAGATGTGCTTGTTTAATAAAGTTGCTCTCCAAACTTTAACTATTAGCAAAGCTTTTGATTTAATAAGGTAAGACTAGTGAATGAAAGACATGGTTCTGACAGCAAGGAGATGCAGCCAACACGCAGCAACTACACACCTGGACTGAATGAAAGCTGTGCAGGCACACAGAGAAAAACACACTGCCAGACAGAAAAGCTGATATGAAAAGAGACATGTCAGAAAACACTTTTTTGGCTGTCATCAAAACATTTCATCCTCAACAACACGAAGGCCTGAACCGCTTGCCTCCGCGAAGTCCATTAATCCCTGATAATAGGACACCTCGAAGGGCATTAACCCGCTTACCATGGTCACTTGCCAACAAAAATAGTTAATAGAACCACTAACTTATAATTTCATACGTTTTGTGATCAGAATGTTTTACTAAAATAACAATTTCTTTCCCCTAGCAACACTTGAGGGCTTGACTAACAACTGGAATAGCCATTTCAATCCCATAATGTTCTTAAGGAATGTAAACGTTATTCAATTCTTCAGTAAATAGGACGGGTCATAGATACGAAGTTGCAATGAAACAAACAAAAAAAAAAACAGTCCACTCAGTTCTGAATGGATTCATCAATGAAAAGACATGAAGACGAGTGAGACTGAGAGTCATCTGTGATCAGACGATAAACCTGTACGTTAAAAAAAAACAAATGTGTCTCATTAGCTAGTGTTTTTATGTGCTCTCACTGGGGGGGGGGGTTTCTACCACAATCATTTGGAATATATTCAGGAAAAACCTCACTGCGGATTGATTGGCGCGTCCCATTTGATTGACAGATAGCTTGACAGGCAGAAGCCACGTTTCTGTCAACCAGAATGCTAGCTAGCTAGCTGACAGGAAGTCATGCTTAGATTGATCCGAAGTTCGGTTGAGACAACGATTTCAACATGGAAGCTGCTGCGGATTGGCTTCAAGAGCAGTTCGAGTCTGCCTATCGTACGCAGATGGCTGACATCACACAGGCTTTGTCCAGTTCTTTCTACAGTCTATGAATTAAACATAAATGCTTTAGGGTGCTGCAGAACTTGCAAAAATTGACATAAATGCCAAGAGTGCAAAACATCCCTAGTGAAATTTTGATGCAGTAAAACTTAATATTTCCACATTAGTATGAACATCTTATTCACAAATAACTTGTCAAATGGCTCTGTGCAGTTAGAGTGAAGACTGGTAAAACTGATGACAGTAGGTGGTAACAGCACTGCAGTATTTAGTGAAAAAGTCACACAAACTCTCCGTTAATTAAGTCAACAATTACACCCTCAAAATCTAGAAAAATAGAAAAACTTCCATAAGTAGTTCATTTATTATACTTGTATTTTATCATTTAAATATAAAGGGGATCAAAACAGAATGTTTTATTATCAAATCAGATACAGCCAGCTGATATTTTCTTGTTCTTAGAGTCTTAGGGTGCATAAATAGATGAATCATCTGTTGCAAAAACACTTAAATGGAATGATTATCCTTTGCTGTATGTGATGACACATGAGAGTAATAATGTCTTGATGAATCAGTTAAAATGTATATTGTGGTGTTATTTCCTTTCATCAAGACATCCCATCATGATTAATGGACTTCTGTTTGCATTGGGTATCTATCATTAGAGATAGAAGAGTTTGCAGATTAACAGTCACAACGTACCTCATGGTCTTTCTAGTAGGTCTGGAGTTCTGGCCTTTCTAGTGTTGAGTAAATGGCTGTTAAAGAAATGCTCCAATTGGAGGCAGTCAGCAATGACTTAGGTGTTAATCCGCACTGGGAAGCATAGCTGCAGGATATACTTACACTAAGGACATAAACCATATAAGGCTGTCATGTGTTATCACTGTGAAGGGGCTTAAATTGGCTTCATGCACTGTAACTGCTGCATCACTACTTTTTTTTTCCTTAGCCTTGACTTTGCTTTGCACACCACAACCATTTAATCCAATAATTCCCAGTGAGCACATATGGCATGCATGGTTCATATTTCATTTGTATTTGAAGAAGAAAAGTGGCCCAAATAAGCCCCATGGTGGCAAAGATGCAGCAAAAAAAAAAAAGGGGGAGTCAAACCGGATTAGATTCTTTCCCACTTTGTGACCATTCCAGCTTGGGTAAAGGGTGCCAGCTCTTGTGGGAGGACGTTAGCTTGAGGCAGTTGGCAAGCCCAGCCACCGTATCATCCGCCAGGGTGCTAATGTAGCCAAGGCCGTAGCATGGGGCTGCTGCACGGGGGCTGGAGCCCCCTCACCGAGGCCCTCAAGCTGGGCTGGATGGATGGCGGGAGAGGAAGTGTGCATGTGTGCGGGCCTCCATGTTTGTATGGTTAGTGAAACATTTGTCATTGTTTGCTTCTCTGTGTTGGTGTGGGTTTGTGAGCTGAGGCATGGCCTAAGGGGGCTCACTGTAATGGCCACCCTACAGGGAGAAAGAGAGAAAATGATGAGACAGTAGGGAGGGCAGCTGGCTGACCAGCATATGTCCTCTGGCTCTCGATAGACTGACAACCACACAACAGAAAGGTCCAAACACATGCACAGACACCCACTCACACAGCGGGAAAAGCATGTGGGTGTGCCAGGATTTCATAAGTGAGGGTACTGAGAGTGATTTCTCACCAAATTATTAATAAGCAAGAGCATTAACATCACAATTCCATCTAATAGCAGCCTCCTTCTCCTTTTCCTGCTATCACTTCTCATTTCTCACTTTCCTCTCTTCACCACTTCCCACATATTTCTCTTGTATTTCACCAGCCTCCCTCAGGACCTTTGAGCAACCCCAACAAACCCACATGTAAACACACAAAAATGCAGCACTCACTCTTTAGGTAGAAATGAAGCAGTGCTGTCCAGCCCTGCAGATACAGTTCAGGGAGTAGGGAGACAGTTATCGGCTAACCCTGCCTTCTTACAGCAAATTGCCTGGGCGGAGTGACAGGGCAGTGGCAGCACAGGTAGCCGTTAAGCCTCATTAATCAGGGCAACTAGGTTTTAATTATGGTGTATTTAAGACGTGGACTTGATAACTCTTAAGGGCGGCTGTCATGCTTCCTCACTGAAAAATACCTCTGGTTATAAGCTTTTCATACTACTGCAAAGCTGTAGGCCCTACAAAAACACTGTTTTCACTGCTAATACATGTTTAATGAGCATTGTCTTGTTTAAAGACTTTCCTTTGTACCAGTCAGAAAGCTCCCTCTCATAGTAACCATTGCTGGTCTACTTCCACAAAGTTTAACCCAGGCCAAGTCTTTTCAGTGAGTCACAGGGAAATGTTGACCTTGATCTGATTACATCAGCATGGTTAGAAGGTGTCCTTGGGTCGTCTGCAAGAGCAGCTCAATCCACATGGTAGTATTTTCATCCTGTTTCCTTCACAGAAGGTTAAAAATTAAAACTGCCTTCTGTGGATTAAACTCTCTGGATGACCACACTGGCAATTCAACAAATCAACAGTTACAAAGAATTATTCTGTTTCTGGTCATATTAAATTGCTTGATCTGTAACTAACCAAAGTTATCTTACTCACAATGAAGGATGAATAAAATCAGTCTAACTAATTACACACTTTGTGATTACCTGATTGGGTTTAGTGGCATTTATCAATGATATGAGTAGGACTGCATCACAGGTAGATAACAGTGTTTGATCACACTATACTAGTCCACTGTCACGCCTCTTATCCCTCCAAAAGGGTAATGGTTCGTTAGTAGTGTTGGTACTCTTTGCACAAGGATGCCTGCCTAAATCCACTTTCCTCCCACGTTCTTTTCCTCATTTTAAGCTGGCTTACATAAATAACCATAAATAATTAACCCACAATGATTATCTTTTCTTTAAGACAGATAGCTATTTAAAATATCATCTTTATTATTGCAACAAAGAACATGATCATTAAAAGCAATAATCATTTTTTTTTTTACTTTTTCTCAGATAAAGTTAGTTTTGCTGAAAGACACAGGTCACTGGTAGTTTTTGGTATGTTATCCTCGATGATTATTTAATAACAACTAAGATCTGCATCTTTTATATGCAACTAACTCAGGCTGAAGGGGGTGGGGGGGGGCAGTGTTGGGGGGGCTCATTTCAGAGTCTGCTTAGGGCCTCACTTTGGCCAGGGGTGGCCCTGATTGTATGTGATCCAAGTTTGTTTGAGATCTTGTGTGGGTAGAATTATCATCTAGTGCAGTGGTTCTGGACTTGGTGGTTCAAACCTAAAAGCAGATTGTTAAGACAGTGGGTCATGAGTGTATGCCTAAAAGAATGGCTTAAATGTTGGAAGCCCTAAGTACACATCTGTTGATACAATTTATTATAACTCTGTTTTGCCATGATAGAGAGTAAATTTAACTTATTTTCATATATGTCAATAACATTTGATAAAAGGTTGATTGTCCTATTCTACTGTCTTAATTTCTCAAAATCTCTCAAATAACCCACATTGTC
Source organism: Cheilinus undulatus (assembly GCF_018320785.1). Classification (NCBI taxonomy): domain Eukaryota; kingdom Metazoa; phylum Chordata; class Actinopteri; order Labriformes; family Labridae; genus Cheilinus; species Cheilinus undulatus. The sequence goes on from NC_054866.1 coordinate 12,007,881, forward strand.
ACAGGAGACAGTAAGATAAAAAGCTTTATGCTTTCCAACCATGCATAATCCCACTAGACATTTACGTCCCACTTCCTCTTAAAAGGAGGTTTTGGCGGTGCCCGATGCGAGACCAGTTGAGAATCCTTGATCGAATCCCTGTCCTCAAGTCCATTATTGCCCCAGTTTGAATGTCAGTTAGATTTGAAATTGTCAAATGTATGTCCAGCCTAACCTTGTGCCAATAACTAAGGAGGACAGGGCTGGATAAATGAGCAATTCTCGTAGCTGTCAAGGTTCCATGATCATGCTGGTGTGATTTCATCATGTGCTACTTTTGTCACATGGCAGTATGAAAACAAAGCCACTTTTTGCATTGCAATCAATAATGTGGAAAGCATGATCTTTAAGCTTTCTTTCAGTTTTTGTTTGATGTCAATAGGCCAAGTAAAACAGGAAACACGATCATTTTAATTTGAAATACAAATTAACACATAGGGGAAAGTGGACCATGCTTTTTAAAATGGGGTGTTGTGTTTCTTGGAGGCCCTATATCGAATACAGTAAATTAAACTTGAAAAAATATAGTTTTCATTTTATGAAGCTGTGGTAGTGCCGAAAAAGATTAGCCCAAAATTAAGCATGGTATACATTTTCTGGGTGGTTTGTTTTGTCAAAAGAAAATTAACAAAATGGCGAAATAGCCATTGGATCTCCAAGGGTTAACACAATAGGAAAACATTCAACAATGAAAAGGAGGCATGGTATCTCAGTGGTGGTATTTTGTATCCATCCAAACGTGTCCAGTAATCCTTCTCAGATGGCTGAGCAGGGTGCAACAGTCACCACACCCACTGGTCTGGAACAACAAGTAAAGTGCTAACTTTCTGCCTGAAAGCTGGCGAAGAGTGACATCGGCCATCTGTACGGCGCCGTGGCGTCCCACGAGCTTCAGAACCACACAGATGACGTGTCAGGAAGAACGAAAAGCACTGGTTTAGATGGATGCATTGTTTCATGCATGGCTATGTTTGAGAATGTGATTCAAAAAGCCATATGCTGCAGATAGCAAAGTCAAGAAGACACTTTCATGTTCATCTCAAGCTCGGTGCTCTGAGCATACTTCGTATCCATGAAGCTGCTCTCTTACCTGTCACAGCATAATTCTATTAGTAGACAGTGCCCACACACTGAGTCACTTGTCAAGTAGTTTGACAAGTGGTACGTGGAGTGAAAAGTGAAACATGTCACAGCGAGGTAAAACAGGGCCTTATGTAGCTGAGAAAGGAAACCCGGCTGGCATACAAAGTGTAAAACCCATGCAAAGCAATAGATATAATTGCCAGTTTCGTAATAGAATAATACTATACTGATTCTTTGTACAATGATGTTTTTAGAAAGGTGTTGCTATTTACCTTTATTCAACCAGGAGTGTTTCCATTCAGATCGAAGAATGGTCAAGACAGCAGCTTGAGAAGGATAGACATGCATTCACTTGGCAAATGAGCCTTTATTCTGTCAGTGTTCGTTTTTGGAGCGCTGTATGATTTAGTCTTCTTTAGTTTTTGAGTGCTTTCACATTAGGCGTGATTGTTTCTACCACACCCTGGTGCAATGCTCCTGCTCCCCTCTCCCCCTGCCGGTCTGCTTTCACATTAATAACATATTTCTGTGCCTGAGAACAGTCTCATACATTAGGCAGTGGAAGGATTGTAGTTGGTCTGCAAGAAGAAGGAGGAAGAAAAAAACCATTACAACCATTTACACCATCAACTGAGTGACAATAGAGCAGGGTTCCTTAGTTAGTTTTTCCTGGGGGCCAATGTTTTTCAAGGACAGAAAGCCTAGGACCAGACATGATTTCTTGGATGTTCATATATATATATATTTGTTTTATTATTATGACGGTAATTTTTACTATTTTTTGACAAGACCTGGAGTTAAATACGTGTAGGATTTATAAACTGTGTCCCGTTTAAACGTTAATGATCAAGACCATAATTGCACGTCTTGTTGACATAAAATTAAATTGTATGGAAATAGATGTATTTGATATTAGTTTGGCATTACAGATTCTTTATAATGAGGGACTAAATCAGGCTGACATTGAACTGAATCACCAAAGCGAGATACGATGTCTGCATTTTGAGCTGACGGACAATTATGCAGGGAAAGCGTTTGCTGTCCTGAGAGCAGCTGTTTTAATCCCCCACAGGGAGAGAAGTTTGGTTTACAAGGCAAAAACCTCTGACATTCATAAGGCCTGAGATACAGAAAACCTATCAGAGGTGTGGGAAGGGTTGGACTCAATTAGAGTCTGTGCAGCTGCACACGGTGATTAAATTCTTCATCTTCAACAAAATAATCAATATTAGATTAGACAATAAATACTTCTTCAGTCTTAAAAGTCATGCAGTCTGTATCAGCCTCTTTTTGGGCAGCATGTTTGCAGAGTTGAGGTGATGAAGCAGTCTGCCGTTTGTCCCTTTAGGATGCGCCTCCTTGCTCTAAAGAGAGTTCAACGTACCATATCTAACTCATTTATTGCATAGTATTACAACCTTTCCTTGCTATAATTATAGAAAGATCATGATAAATGGGTGAAAATTTGTATTTTAAACACCTAAGAGAGTAAAATTAAAAATTAATATATTTTTAAAAATTTTCATCTTTATTCCCGAATGTCTCGTGGGCCAGATGACACCTGCTGGTGGGCAGGAAGTGGCCCGCCGGCTGCCATTTGAGGATCACTGTAATAGAGGGTATGCATGTGACGTCACAGGCAGTTTGAGCCTTTGCAATCTCAGCTACTGTGTGCCCAGAAATTCATACTGGTGACAGAAATCAGTACATAAGCATCCATTCATAAGGATAACCCATCCATCCGTCCGCCCGTCCGTCCATCCCTCCATCCATCCATCCATCCCTCCATCCATCTTCCTCTGCTTACCCGAGGCCGGGTAGTGGTGGTAATAGGTTGAGCAAGTCAACCCAGACACTTTCTAACTCCTGCTGGGGGATCTCGAGGCGTTCCCAGACCAGACAGGATATATAATCCTGAATGTGCTATTCTGGGTCTTCTGCGAGGTCTCTTCTCAGCTGAGTGCACCCAGAATACCCCCAAAGGGGCGCGTCCAGGAGGCATCCTAATCAGATGCCTGAACCACCTCAACTGGCTTCTTTGGATGCGAAGGAGCAGTGGCTCTACTCTTGGCCTCTTCTCATGATCATAAGCCTTCTCCAAATCATACATTTTATTTCAGCTGGAAAGTCTTCTCTTTCCTTAGCTTGTATTATCTATCCTCAGCTGATGAGATATGTTTATAGAAATGTTTTGAGCCTTAACATTACATTAATAATGCCACAAGATGTAGCTTTGCTATTTAGATTTTGAATTTCAGGATATCAACTATAGGGTAAAATCATATCTAACCTGCAATTTCCACATGCAACAGCTGCTCCTTGCCCAAGGACACATCAGCATGTGACTGCAGGAGCATGGGATCGAACCCAAAACTTTCTGAATGAGAGACGACTGACTCTACCTACTCAGCAACAGTCGACCTATCAATTGTTAATGCTGTTAAGACAGGCATTGGAATGCATCCAACTGCCATGGATGTTTATATTTCTTTAATTGTATTGCCATCTGTATAATTGAGATGCCAATTATGGTTATGTTCCTTCTTCCACATCTTATATGTAGCTCAGAGAAGGATATGGACCCATGCTTGAAAGTGCAACTTTTCATCATTTTCTTTTATTTAAGATTTGTTTTTAGCTAGTCATAATCTCTTCTTCCCCGAGGACAAAGGGTTGCTGATGGACCATTTTTCTCATATTTTTAAAGATTATTTTTGGGGTCTTTTGACTCCTTTTTGAAGGGACAGCTGAAGAGAGACAGGCGATGAGAATGATAGACATGTGCACCTGTTGTACCATCTGAACTACTCCAGTGCCCATTTGTCTTTTTTGTTGTTGTCTACAAATTATCGCAATTCTGGTCTTAAAATCTTTCAAACTAATAAGACACTCCAGTTTCAGGTGACCATGTAGCTCAGAGTAAGATGAAGGACTGAACATAAAGAGCTCTTTTACTATGAAAAGAGTGAGTTTGAGGATTTTTAGGAGACGACTCTATGAGACAAAAGGTCACAGCTACTAGTCAGAAGAGGACATAAATAAGAAGGGAGGCCTTATAGTACGGCTCTGTTAAAAGAAAGAAATCCTGATTCTAAAAGGAAGACGTGGCATGACCCAGCAAGAGACTAGACTAGGGTCCTACATCTCTTGTATTCAGTTACATAAATGCTGCTTGAATAAGTCTCTTCCATGCAACAAAAGAATAAAAAACATGTTTTCATGGTAGATGCATAAATGAACATACTCTTCAGGAGGTCATCATGTCTGTATTATTAATCCTTTTTTCACTGGTCCTCTGTAACACTCTAATAGTTTGAGATACTGACATCTATGTGTAAATCCAAAGTGCCTTCTGAAATATTCACATAGCTGCTTTATCAAGTGGCTCCTGAACTCTGTAGTGGTGTTTCAAAGTGAGTCTAGCCCAGAAGTCCATTATGTTATTAAGCTGAAGTGGTTATTTTAGGAGAATGCTACCGCTGTTCTGAGCATGCTCCTGGAGAGCCGGGGTAGCAGGGTTAATGGACAGGAGCTGGGATGAGTGCAGTAGTTTGACACAGGTTAACTGGTTGTCAGTCACTGCTGGTTTTCTTCTGCCAGTATACAGACATGGACACTCTCCCATTGTCTTTTAGTTGTGTCTTTCTATTCACACGTCAATCCTTCCTCTCACTTGAGCACAGGCATGCAGCTTTTGCTTCAACCCTGAGCTGATATCTCTGCACATACCCGAGTACACACACACAGTGCAATGCTCAGTGAACAGCACTGGCAGGTTGGACACTTCAGTTTTCTGATCCAACATGCACAGTTTCTACTGGCCTGTTCAGCCTCTTAAGTCATAAATATTGATGCTAATCAAGTGATCCTAGCAAAGAAAATATGATGCTCTGGACACATTGTAGGTGTTTTAGCCTTCATATTTGTTAAAGTCAAATCTGAAGACATTGCGATCACATTTTTTTGAAAGTCTGTAGTTTCCAGATTTGTTCTTATAAATTTATGATTTACTGTATGTCTTACAAAAGAATGTATTCAGCATTCAGACTTTTTGTGCAGAAGTCACAGCCTAGTCAATCCTCTTTTCAGAAGTGTTAAAAGCGGTTAACTTATCAAGATGTTTCCTGATCAGTCTGGGGTCGCCCCACAGATTTTAGCAGGATTCCTGTCTGGACTGTGGCTGGGCCATCCCAAACATTTATCTTCTGAAAAAGTTTTTAGATTTGAATTTATGCTTTGGGTCAGCATCATGCTGACTGCTCAATATTATCTTAGAAAAAACAAAAAAACAAAACAAAACAAAGCAAGATACTGCTCCCATCAGGCTTCTTTTTTTCTTGCATTCTTAATACTTTAGGTTAGTTGGCAAGTAAGAGTCCTTTTGAGTAGAACTTATATTTAAGTGGGCTCTATTTGCTTGCAATTTTATAGTAGTAGGAGTAGCAATCTAGTAATTTCTCAAGAATAAGGTGTATTTAATTAGTAATTAGTGGGCATTTTACCAAGTGATACCTTGGTAATGCTAATGTTGTATTTACCGAATGATAATGTATAAATTATCAAGTAATTCCTTGTGATATTGTGGCAGTTCTGTTGAAATCAGCTGGTAGTTTACCCTTACTTTTTAACTCTTACCCTAACCAATATATCTCTCATAATATTGTGGCAGTTCTGTGGCAATTAGGTGGTAGTTTACTCTAACCCCTTATTAGGTGGTTATTCATCCTGACCCCCTTAAGGCTTGGTTATGCTTTCCGCACGGACAAAATCTGATGCGGACTCATGATGCGGAAACGTCTGGTGCATTTATACCTAGCGCCGGCTTCCTCTTTGCCGCCAACTGATATTCTCCCAAAAGCTAGGGGGCAGTGTCTTCAAGAATCACGTCTGTAGCGTGTAAAATGCAAGTCATAGAGGAAGATTTGTTATTTAGGAGGTGCTGTGTTTACTGTTGTTACAGTATAAAAGAGAGAGGAGATGGTCCATACGGCCAGACAATCAAGAGAGGAAGGACAAGGGGGAGTACAGTATTCTTGTACGGCCAATGTGAGAGGTAGATGATGAAGTACATGGCAGTCTCTGTGATCTCTCAAAGAAGAATCATACAGGTGTTTATATTTTCTGACTTCTGTCACCAAAAGCTCCTCAAAATCTGCCATTTTGACGTCTGCCGAGTCTGCATCTGTTAAAATTTCAGGGATGTGCATGGCCAGATGAAAATTGGTCGCATGGGCCCCCTGTGCAGGGGCGTGTCTTCATATTTGACGTCACGTTAGATGAGCGAAAACTCGCGACCTCGCAGCTGCATCAAGCATAAAACAGGCTTAACCCTCACCAATCACCCTCATAATATAGTGGCAGTTCTTTCATTATTAATAATAGGTTATTAGGTGGTAGTTCACTGTAATCCTCTTACCCTAACCCTCACAAATCACCCTCATACTATTGTGGCAGTTCTGGGGCAATTGTGTGGTAGTTTACACTAGCCCTCTAACCCACACCAGTAACCCTTGTAACACTGTGGCAATTCTCTGGCAGTAAGCTGCTAATTTAATCTAACCCTCTAACCTCAACCCTAATTACCAGAGAACTACCAGGATATTACAGGAAATTACATGATAATTTGTATGTTATCACCAGGTAAATACTTCCTTCATTTTACCCTACTCCCTTGTTATTACTTTGTTATATGCCAACTTATTACAAGATAATTACCACCTTATTCTTGATAAACTTCTATGTGATTACCACATATTACCATGAAATGACAAGATAATTTTGGCCCACTAAAATAAAGTGTTACATCCCGTTTGTATTAAGAATAATATCTTAAATTTTGCAGAAATGTTCATGATGTCTCCTAAAAGCATGTGGGGAAATGTGTTTTATTCTGATGAGAGATGAAGTTTAACTTTTTGATCATCATTCCATAAAATGTGTTTTACAGAGAAACAACACTGCATTGCCAAAAGACCACCGTACTCATGCTGAAGCATGGTGGGGGCAGCGTTGTGCTGTAGGGCTGTTTTTGTTCAGCTGGAACTGGGCCTTTAGTTTACGTACAGAAAGTCCTGAACAGCTTTATACCAGTCAGTTTTGGCACTAAACTTTCCAACTGAAAGCTGAAGATACACAGAAATGTTATCTTTCAGCATGAGGATAACCCAGAGCATACATCCAAATCTACAAAGGAAGGGCTCCATCACAAGATGATACTGTAAATGTTTTCAGATGGCCCAGTCAGAGCTCAGACTTGAATCTTTGAGGCAAATAGCATTTTGTAAATGCCCTCACTAACTCATGTTTTAATGCTTTTGAGAGGAAGAGTGGAAAAAGTTTGCCAAGTCAGGATATGGCATGCTGATGGACCCCTACCCAAAAAGACTGAATGTTGTAATAAAGTCAAAAGTTGCATAAAACAATGTAATAGTCTAGGGTTTTTTGTATTGTTTCAGTTGAGTATGTTTTATATATACATATATATATATATTTATATATATATATATATATATATATATATATATATATATATATATATATATGACACATATAGGCTGAATTCTCTAGGGTGAAAACAGAAATAATAACTGATTAAACTTTTTTTAGTGATCCCTGATTGACATTGGCATTCTGACATTCTTTGAATAAATCAGTGTGAGACCTGTAAACAGAAAAACTGCAGTGAAGTTGAGCACACTGTTATATGGTGGATGTTTTTGCATTTCAAGAGGACAGCATGGTGTTTCCCTTTTTTCCTTTTATTTGTGACACCCCTGCTGAAGCCATCAAACAACATGTGTGGTCAAACTGTCCTTTCAACCATAAGCACCTTGATTTCTGTCAGAACTGTTATTTTCTTTGACTACCTTCCAGCTGTCATCATGATTCACTGCTGGATACCTGTGACCTGCTGCCTCATTTTTATGTATTATTGTTCATAACGTGCTTTGCAATGACCATGTGATTGAATGTGCACATGCAGAGGGAATGTTGTTGTTCACATTATTAAGAGGACGATGCATACAGGTGTGCCAACGCTCCTCTGAATGATAAAGCACACCATTTGTGAGACGGGGGCGCACATACACTTAGTCTTTTCAATGCATGGTTGTTTACAGTAGACACCATGCATGTTTACCCCACCCCTACTACCCCTAATAGATTAAGACAGGCCTATTCAGTTTACAATGCCATTTAGATTCTTTTAACCAGAGTGACTTAAATCAGGGACAGGGACTGGCATTGAGACCTACACATGCTCTGACTGGGATTTAAACCCCCAATCTCCCATAGAAGAGTAAGCAATGTAAACCACTGAGCTATCATGCCAGCAAGCAATAAGCAGCCTGAGGGCTAAATGCAGCCCAGAACCAACCCCCGAGTGGCCCAGACTGTGGTCATGCCAGAGACACAAGTTTTCATAAATTCCCATGGTATCTCAGACCATGAATACAACACTCCGTGTAACCAAGCAACAGTCTACCTACAATGCACTGCTGTGTTTTGAAGCATGGCTAGCGATGCTGACAGAAGTAGCCCCAACATACCAAGTATAAAACATGTCCTTTTCAAATGTAGCTACAACTGTGCAAATGTAGTTTTATGTACTTTAAGATATGCTTGGGTGAGATGTGACCAAAATTATTATTTACAGAATTTCTTTTTTTTTTTTTTAATTCTTTTTATTTTACTTTTATTCAAGTGAAAAAGAAACATTTCTACTACCTAAGGTTATGTTCAAAGACAGCTCTGTTGTTCTGTTTTTATGCACTTTTTGATGTGCTTTTGTCATGTTACCAAATTCAAAAGGGAGAATATGAATAAAAAGTACCTTTTTTTTCTTCAATTTGATCCGTATTGGTATGAAATTTGACATTACCAGCCACTTATTTGACTTCGAACATCTCTGGCCCAGCTACATTTCTTGATTTTGAGATTTTGTCCGGTTGAATTTGTAGTAAAACAGCCCTAGATTAAAATTTTATTATTATTATTATTATTAAAACAATGTCATGTTTTTTCACTCTGCATGTATTTTTTCATCCGTTTCACACCATATGAAACATCAAAGTTAGAGAGGACTAACAGTCAGTCATCTTTCAATTTCATCTAATGCTCTGAAATAATTAAACCTAAATCACCATCCGGACAAACAGCAGGACTGACTCATCCCATGTCTGAACAAACAATCATTCTTCCCTGCATTATTACAAACTGTCCCTCCCGTGACACTAATACAAATAAATTATCTCTGACCTTAGCTTTCTCCTGAGAAATCAACAGCTTAGTTTTACACATGAAAAGTGCAGACGATAAAACATCATCAGTGACTGCAGTAAAAGAAGGTAAATAGTTGTGAGTAAACACACTGGCCGGCTAATGTGCTGTGATTAATTAGTCTCTCACTGTCTGTCTGATTGGGAAACAGATCTCAGGCTAATTATGAAAAGTATCTCATTAGCAGAGTCGCAGTGAGTTCAGTGCAACGAGTGGGCTGAGACAACCACTGCAATGTGTTTATAATCAGGAGACAAGAAGAAATGTTTGATTCATATTTGAAGAGTTTGGTGCTGCTGGCTGCTGACGATGTCATTCTGCAGTCTCAGTTTTGGATTGAAGCGAATCACTTAATCATTAACAGGCTTTTCCACACCAAGAATTACCCACATATACTCTATGTGATGTTGAGTGATACACTGCAGTTATAAAGGGGATGTATGAAAAGGAACAATTACATTAAAAAACAGTGGTGACATTGCAGCAGTAAACCAAGGGGATTTACTGAAGTGCATTAGATTACATTTGTATAATTTTCAAAACAAAATCTGGTCTTATTGGTGATATATAGTACACTCAAATCAGTGCATATTCTGGTCTTATTGGTAGTATATATTTAATTAATTGCTACATTCTTTTATATTTTTCAGGCTCCAGTCTAACAGCATTTTTTTTCTATCATAAACATATCATACATGACAGTATACCAGTCCTAAACCTTGGATGTCTTAGTCTTTTGCTTGTTTCATGTTTTGGCTATTTGGTTTGAAATACATGCATAATGCTTAACATTTTTTCTTGTTTATAGGCTTTTCTGTCTTACGTATATTTACCCAACTAAATCACCTCAAATAAAAGTGGCTCAAAAGTTTAATGGCATACTCTTTGCTCCATGCCTTACCAGTCAGTAACCTTTTACTTGGCCCCCTCTCCAATGCCATGAGCAAGTCACATTTTTTTGCATATACACAATGCAGTAAAAAGCATTTAAAAATGTCATTTTCCTTTCATTTCCATTTTACTGAAATTTATACAAATTTAAATTAGGAAAATGGTCAAGCAATGTGCTAACCTGACACGCTAGATGGACTGTTTCATTTATACATTACATGAATATATTTCACTTTCATCTGGGAAAGCTCCCATAGATGTTTGTGAAGGGCGGGACTTTTCAAAAAAATCTTGGAAGATAATAGGAGGAATGTTCTGTCTGTCACATTCATGACGGGACAATCAGAGCAACAAGACAAAATGACATACACATGCATTACTCCTGAGCTGACAGGCTACTGCTGCTAAAGATTGTTAATGGCGGAGCTGCTCTGTGAATAAACTTGATGACAAGGCCGGTCCGTAGACGTGCAGAAACATCTTCTCTGCCAAGACAACTTTTCCATGTGACTCTTTGTTCTTGTTTTAAAAAGAAATGTGGTCCAGTTCCTATTAAACTGCTGCTTTCCTACAGCTACATCCGAGCTAATAGCTACAGCAGCAACAGCCACTGGATGCACCGGCAAACCCCACCCATAATGACTGCACACTCCTGCCAGAGCAGACTGGAAGAAGAGCGAAAACATCAGTGTTGCTCTCTGCCCTTGTTTTAATAAAGAATTGTTGAATGATTGATTAATTAAATGCAACACTGATACAGGAAATCCTGTGAGGCTAGAGCAGTGTTTGTCTATTGGCAAGGCAAGCATTGGTGTGTTGTGGGAATCTGTACTAGCATACAATATCACAACAAGTATACAAAAATGCAAGTGACTGTAATGTGTAAAAGAGGTTATATGGATTTGGGGGGACTTGAGATTTTGGCATGATCCCAGGCTGGCCACACAGTAGACTTTCGAATCTTAAATGATTTGAAAAACTTGGGAAACAACAGAAATGAAGATTTTGTACACACGAGATTTTACAGAATCTCACCTGGTTAAGAGGACATAGATATGTATAGGTGACAATTGATATCCTCAGCTTGTAGGCCTTCAAATTCCTTGGAGGCCAAGACATGATCTGAAGTAGTATATAATGGTGCTGACACCACCCTTTTGGAGATTATCAAGACAAATAATCATTTGCAACAAGCCTTAACTGGGATACACCCCCAGGATTGTCAGGGAAGGCAAGGCATTGTGTTTGGCATCACCTTGCAGCAAACTCAGCTACGTAGTGTTACTGTGAGATAACTCATTTAAAGCCAACTTCAGCCTGGTTACATCAGTGTAGCTCATGTTTTCAACTTAGGGGTCTTTGACAATCAGCCGTTGGTTTGAACTGTGATTAAAGGATGCAGATAAAGCCTACCCAGCTGTAAACCATGTGAGGTCAGCAATAGGTCAGTAGCTTAGGGCAAGCCTAGGAAGATATGAAAATAGGAAGTATGATTCTCTGCAATTTGTGCAACACATTGTATCTTAATAACTGTGTACTGTACAGTTATTTTTCATATCTAGTTCCTCTGCCACGGGGTCTGTGTCATCAAAGGTGTTTACATTATGCTGCATAGTTTTAGGACAGCAAAATACCACTTTTAGATTGTGAAATTGATGTTTCAAAATTGATCTAATAGTACAATAACTTTCAGCACTATTCCATTTCCAAGGAAGTGTTGCCTGCTTCCAACACTGTGTAACTTCAGCAGTGGGCTCTGATTTCTCATACAAATATAACTTAATGGTACTAGTTTTTGATGTAATGGCTGAGACTTAAAGATGAATGTAGCTAAGATGAGAAAAATAGGGAGTGACTGAGCAAGCTGTATGTAGAGTAAAGCTTTTTATACAGTAAATTTACATAGGTGTAAAGTTTAACACCTTATGCATATATATTACACATGCAAATAGTATGCAAACCAGGCTGTAAATGCAAGCACAGTTGTATTTTCACAAAATCCAAGCTTGTCAGTCTCAGCATGGTCTTTGGCTTCTTACGTTGTTTTTTTTTCATCTGTGACAAGACATTATAAGACATTCTGCTTGCCATCGAATGCACACTGTCTGTCTGAGGAAGCATTGTAGATTTACAACAGTGCAGCTGCAGTTAAAAATCTTCCATGGCCACCAAAGTGCACCAAACTTAATTTCAACTTACACAGAGTTTTCTAGGACTGAAGGCTCTTTTCTACAAAGGTAAAAGATAACCAAAGAGATAAAATGCACTGCAATCACACTTTAAATGACAGTTTCTTTCAGTAGCATTAAATAAAAGGAGAATCCTTGGATACCTTTGCACCTTCTGAACCCAATTCCTTGCTTTATTTAAGCCTCACTGTATTTAAGCATGATAGCCAACAGTTGAATCATTCTCATGAGGAAAATGTCACCCACTAAGCCAAAAGCTTCGTACCGATCTCTAAATGTGGGGACTGAAATGAACTCAGCACCTGTCAAACTATATAAATGGAAACCAAAAGGCACTTAAATTTAGAGCGTGTCGCTGCTGAAAAATACAGATGAAAAGTTAAAGAAGAGGCTTTTCTGATGAGAGACCCTTTATGCCTTCTAAAGCTCATTTCATGTGCTGAATGAAAATTTGGTGGAGGCCAGGGGGCTGCTTTTAATAAGGCAACATTTTTTTAATCCATTTTCAGCAGGTGCCGCTGTTAAACATTCCCTCAAAAGCCCCAACTTCAAAGTAATGGTTTAAGAACCCGATTAAAAGAAACAGATTGATTTTTTTTTTTTTTAAGGAAAGATAGTATATCTTAAAAGCAAATCTGTGCCACAACAAGGCTCTCAGATGTCTCTAAATCCATCTGTGCTTTCTCCAGAGATCATCCTCCAGCCCCTCCTTTCTCTTTTAGTCATTTTGCCTGTATTTTGACCCAGAACAAACCCTCACTCTATTTCCACCTTTTTGTACTATCACACCCCCTTTTTTAAAACCTTTTTTCCAGATAATTTCCACCTGCCAGGTTTTACCCAGCTTCGGTGCATTCAGGGGTTGGAGCGATGCCCTTTACCATCCCTTAGACTCAATGCTGTCCATGACACATGCACCACTTTCCCCAAGATGACAGCTCTGTCTTTTCAGTGCTAGCTCCTTGTAATTAGTTCTATTTCTGACTTTAGGATGAAGGACAAAAGGAAACAGGTGAACAGAGCAGAGGCAGATTTTGAAACCAAACTCAGTCAGTGGTACACTTTGATTTACAGGTGGACTCAGAGGGGGCCCCTTAATGTTTGAAAAATGCTGTGAAAGTGCCCTTTTGTATGCCCCAAAGGTATAAATTGTAACAAAATACCATCTAGGGTTCCTTTTTTGCAGGCAATAGGTGATAATGTGCCCACCAAGTTGCCTTTCCAGTGGGCAAAACTTAGTGAGTGCCCTCCAGAGTGTCCTTTCAGGGTGCAGTTTCCATATAATGCCTACTACGGTGCCAATCCATTTTGGAAAATTTTGGTGTGTGCCCTCCAGGGTGCCTTTCGAGTCGGCAATCCCTAAAGGGTACTCTTCAAATTGGCCAATGGGTGCCCTCATGGGTGACTTTTCAGTGGATGCCCTCCAAGGTGATCCCGCATAATGTGACAATTTCCTCTCTAGGATGTTCCAGTAGGGTACCATGTGATAAACTCCTTCATCATTCCTTCCCGTTGGGTAATACATGATAAAATGCCCATCAGAGTGCACTTCTAGTCAGAAAACTCTGACATCAGGTCCTTTATGCTCTTTACATGGCCAAAACTTGGTGGGTGCACTTCAGGGTGTCCTTCAGTGGACAGCACACTATACCTACAGGGTGCCAATCAAGTGGATGAAACTTGGTGAATGTCTTCCAGGGTGCCTTTCCCATCTGCAAACTGTAACAACATTCCCTAAAGGGCGTTCTTCAGATGGGCAAAACTTGGCCAAAGTGTCCTGCAGGGTTCCCTTCCAGTGGGCAATATGTGATAATGTGCCCAATTTTCTAGGGGGCAAAACTTAGCGCTCCCCAGTGTGACCCCCCCAGTTAAAAAAACACTCCAGGGTGCCCTTCCAGGCAATATATGATTATGTACCCCCAGGATGCCCTTCCAGTTTGAAAACTGTGCCAACTTGCTCAAATATTCTTCTAGCATCCCCATACAGTAAGCAATACATGATTAGGTACCTCTCCAAAGTTCCCAGCATGTGGGCAAAACTTTGTGATTGCCCTCCAGGGGGCCCTTCCAGGTTAAATGTAATAATGTGCCCTCCAGTGTGCCCTTCCAGTAGGGTTGCAGGTGATAAACTCCTCCCTGATATCATTCCAGTGGGAAAAACTTTGTGATTGCCCCTCCAAGGGTTCATGAGATATAATTCCTAAGTGCCAACATACAACACACAATGAAATGCACACCAAGGTGCTCATCAAGTAGACAAAACTTGGTGATTGCCCTCTGGGGTACCCTTTTAGTCTGCAAACTGTGACAACATGCCCTAAAGGGTGCCCTTCAACTGGACAATATGTGATATGTGCTCTCATGGTTGACTTTCCAATGGCAAAACACACTCCAGAGTGACCCTCCAGGGTGCCCTTCCAGGCAAAATCTGATAATCTACCCCTTAAGTGTGCCCGTCTGGTTGGCAAACTGTGATAATGGACACTAAATACTCTACTCCAGAGAGGAATATACGATAAAGTGGTTTCTTGAGTGCCCTCCAAGTGGGCAGTACATGATAAAGTGTCTTCCAGGGTGGCTGTCATGAGGGCAAGACTTGATGATTGCCCTCCAGGGTACCCTTCTGGTCTGCAAACTGTAAGAACATGCCCTTAAGGAGGCTCTTCAGATGGGCAGTACTTGGTTGCCCTCTAGGGTGTCATACAGTAGTTGTAAGCAAATCTTGGTGGGAACTCAGAACTTGGAAGGTGTCCCTTCCAGCAGGCAATAATTGATAAAGTATCCTAAAGGGTGCCATTCAAATGGGCAAAACTTAGTGAGCACCCTCTAGGGTGCCTAACAGTAGGCAAATGTTATAATGTGCCCTAAATGTTGTTCTTACAGTTAGCAAAACTTGGCGAGTGCCCTCCAGGGTGCTCTCCCAGCGGGCATTATGTGATAAAGTGCCCTCTAGGGTGTTTTTCCATTGGATAAAACTTGGCTGAGTGCCCTCTAGTGTGCCTTTCTTGTGGATAAAGCACTGCAATGTGCCCTCTTGTGTAGTCTTTCAGTGGACCAAACTTAAAGTTCCCACCTGGATGCTTTTCCAGGCAACATTACATGATAAGGGTTAAACCTTAAGGGTTCCCTCTCATTGGACAAAATATGTGCCCTTCCCTTCCCTGTCAAAGCTCCTTATATTGTTAATTGCATACTCCCGGTGACAGCTGCTATGGTCATTCAGTCACTCTCCAAGCTGAAGTTGATCAAGACCCAGCTCAGAGACGAACATGGGAAAGATGGCTTTGCAAAATAAATGGTTAATAATTCCTCGGCTTCAGAGAGGTGTAGTAGGTCTAATGATATAATACAAAGGTTTAATGCTAAGCAGGATTTCTATCAATTCCACTGTCAATATATGGCAACTTTCTGTATGCTGGGGCCCCCAGCATGTGCCTTTTTTATGCATTTTGCGCCTGCTCCTCAAACATCCTCTGTCCACCAGTGGTTCAATTAATGCAAACATGAGAGATTTTAAAGAGGACCAGACCCAGGTAACACAAGGACTCTTCTGCTTCAGCATTTAAAATGCCTTTGACTTTAGCTTGAAGACAATGGAGCCATCACTCTGCCATTGTTCACATACTCATTTATTAATGAAGTACTGAAATGCAATCTGCTTCCTCACTGAACCACACAGATGAGGGAAATCGTCTTTGTAATGAGATTCTTTTTTTTCAGGGCTTTTAGCTTTTTTTGTCTTTTGATGAGTTACTGGAGCTGCAGAGGAGGGCAAGCAGAGTTAGAGCTACAACTCACTCCTTTGTCGGGTTTCCTTGAATGGCGTTAAGCTAAATATTCAGCCAACTACTTAAAATGCGCTGAGCAGCAGATCTGTTTGAGCTGTATTTCAAGCTGAGGTTTTCGCCGCTATAGAAACCAGAGGATGATCTGCATGGCTTTGTCCTCCTCTTCACTTCACGTCTAGAGTGGGAACATTTGGTTCTGTTGACTCTCTCCCACTAAAGTGCTGCTGTTCAAAGAAGAAACTGTATTGCGGATTTGTTGACTCTGCAAACTCTTGGAATTTACTGATCTAAATTTGGTTCAGATAGATAAGACATGTTTTTCAGCCTTTTCTTGCTGTGAAAATAATGAAGAATGAGTTTGGGTTTTTTTTGAGGATTTTACATCAAAGAATTTTTCAGGAACTTCTCCAAAGAATGCATCAACCTTCAACAGAGACAGGTGGAGAAAAATTAGGAGGAGAATACTGAATACACAATGTCTTTGGCACTTTCCTTGATGCCTGATGAGTGAGATCCTACTTTGTACAAACTCTTCCAGCTTTTGAGAGTGCTAAAAAAAAATGAAGCCACACTGCATTCCTTGACTGACCATTTGAGACGGGCTGCAAAAGCCAAGAGATCCCATTAAGTCCTGCATTTAAAAGCCACAGTTTACAGCAGAAATAAACATGTTTACTGCATTAATCAGAAAATGGCATTGGTATCAATAGCTCCGTCATATCTGCAGCTGTGTCATAGCAATGGCTTTATGTGTAAGACAGTTATGTCTATCTGCTCAAAGTATAAATAATATTTTAAAAATTAATTCAGATTGTGGTGGGAAACATAAATACCACAGCTACTAGGAAGCTGTAGTATTCAAGTCTTGTACCAAATAGATACAGCAGAATGAATTACAAGCTTTTTATCTTCTTTAGCCAAGTTTACTGCTCATACCAATTCTGTAATACACGCTATTGTCTATTCATAAAATTATACAAAAATTTGCAATAGTGTTGTCAATAAAAGCTCAGAGTGTTTGCCGGTACTGATAGAGGTTTCAATGTAAAAGAAAAAATCTCATCTCTAATACTCTGCAAAATGTATTATACAGTATATCCTTTGGAGTTCTTTTTGGTAGAAAGCGACAGCTTTTCTCTTAATTTTGATTTAGTTTATTTATCTAGTTTTTCCATTAAAAAAGCTCAGCAGATCTTGAAGCCTAAGCTGTAAAAACTACACTACAGACAATGTGGAAAAGGGGCATTTTCAAGTTCCCAAAATGAAAGGGGAAAGAGTACACACATGGACTAAATTGTTGGTACCTTTCTGTTAGAGAAAGGAAAACCCACAGTGGTCAGTGAAAAACTTGAAACTGACAAAAGTAAAAATAAATAAAAAATTACTGAAAATTAAATAATGAAGATCAGACATTTTTGAATTGTGAATGAAACAAGAAATGATGGCACCCCTAGAACAAAATGAATATAATGTGACCATAGGAACATGTTAAACTAAGGTGTCTCCTGTAATTAGCATCACAGGCGTCTTCAAACTTGTAATCAGTCAGTATGCTTATTTAAAGAGTGGAAAGTAGTCACTGTGCTGTTTGTTATCATGGTGTGTGCCGCACTGAATATGGACCACAGAAAGCTAAGGAGACAGTTGCCCCAGGACATTAGAAAGAAAATCATCAACAACCATGTGAAAGGTAAAGGCCATAAGACTATATCAAAGCAGCATGATGTTCCCGTTACAGTTGAACATATTATTCAGAAATTAAAAGTCCACTGGACTGTAGCCACCCTCCCTGGATGTGACCACAAGAGGAACATTGATGACAAATTGAAAAGAGACAGTTAATATGAATGGTAACCAAAGAGCCTAGAACAACTTTCAAAGAGACTAGAGGTGAACTCCAAGGTCAAGCTACATCAGTGTCAGAATGTACCATCTGTGTTTGAGCCAAAGTGGACTTCATGGAAGACAACCAAGGAGACTCCAGGCAAATCATAAAAAAAGCGAGGGCTGAAATTTGCCAAAATGCATATTTACAATCCAAAAAGCTTTTGGGTCCTTTGAACAGATGAGACGAAACTGGAGCTTTCTGGCAAGCCACATCAGCTATATGTTCACTGGTGCAAAAATGAAGCATACAAAGGAAAGAACACTGTACCTATAGTGAAGCATGGAGGAGGCTCAGTCATATTCTGGGGCTGCTTTGCTGCATCTGGCGCAGGGTGTCTTAAATCTGTGAAGGGTACAATGAAATCTCCAGACTATCAAGGCATTCTGGAGTGAAATGTGCTGCCCAGTGTCAGAAAGCTTGGTTACAGTCACAGATGATGGGTCCTCCAAAAGGATAAAGACCCAAAACAGCCAAGAATAGCTAAGAACAAACACTGGACTATTCTGAAGTGGCCTTCTATTAGCCCTGATCTAAATCCAGAAAAATAAGGCACAATGGATCGGCAGTATTAGGAGAGTAAAGTTGGGCAGATACTGACTGAGGCAATAAGGCTACGAGGCTAACCAGTTCCAGTATGGTGACCACTAACATTGGGCTTCACAAAGTCTCCTGAAAGCCATATGATGTCAAAACTTAGACCATATTAAAATTTTGTGCAGTCTTGAGTGCCATGCATTGACTTTAACTAGCATGTTTTGATACACTTTGAAAGATTCAAAAGTGTTGATTTGATTGAGGCGTCACAGCGCTCTAAGATTCAAATTAAATTTCTTTGATATTTGACTCTCCTTGTAGATGCAAAACCTTCTTCACTGAAGCTCACATTTTATGAAGAGTATTATGTATCCCAAGTTCTTAAATCCAGCTACACCCAGAGTAAATGTAGAAGTCTGTATAGACATAAACTTCGGTTTGTCATAATATTAGATACATTGATCCTGTCTAAAGCTCTGTTTGTCTCCGTCGGTTCCTAGGCTAAAGTTACGTTAGGTTACATAAGCCAAATCGGATAAAAAGCAAGGTTAAACAAAGTCCAGTCACTGCAGGAGATCAAGAGAACGGCAGACAAACAGGTAGGAGTTCATTTTACAGTCAGGATTCCTGCTGAGATGTTCACAGCTCAAAGTGTTTTCCAGGCCTGAGGTGGACATGTCTGTAGTGGATAGAGTCAAAAAAAAAGAAAGTTATTCCCAATAGCAGTTGGGTCTTATTAACTTTTAAGGATAAAATAAATCCACAAATCTGCCAAGACTAAAAAATGTTTAAGATGTTATGGAGGCTTAGTGATTCATTTTAGTTTATCTAAAAGCAGTGATGACACATGTCATCATCGTGGTAGTTTTGTAGATTTATACTTTCTTCCTTTCCACTATAAAAGGCAGTGAGAGTGGAGCTAAAGCAAGCAAATCAGTGAATTAATCTCTCTCCTCTTTAAAGCTCCTGTTTGGAAAAACAAAAAAAAGCTGGTTTGTGTTTATTTTGGCACCACTTGTGGACAAAGCTGAACGTTTATCTTTTTTTTTAATTTTTTATGTCCATGTGTGAGTGGTGGGATGTTTGTTGGGCCGTGAACTGACAAGAAAAGGTGAAAAATACAGTAGCATACCACCCTTGATTATGGCCTGAAGTGACTTACTCAGAGGATAATTTCACTATTTCATCCAAACATATCTGAGCACTCTGCCCAAGGGCAGGATGGGTAATCTCTACCCACATATCCCCCAGATTCGATAGTGAGCAGGGCTCAGATCAGTTTACTCTCACCAGAGTTGGCTTGATTAACACTGTCCAATACCTCCATCACTGAAGACCAATCAAATCAGAGGGTATTCAGACATCCTTCCTTTTTTCAGTGATGTTCTGTTGCAGCCTGATGATACTGAAATTAAATGGTAAGGATATATTTCCACGGCTCATATCCACCCCACAGTGTTTAAAGTTAGGTTTTGGTGCGAGAGAAGGAGAGAGAAATGGAGGGGGCTGAGCAAGAGAGGAAAGTAGCAGGCGCTGTTTTGAATCATCAGTCATCACACTGCTTCCTCAGATTAGAAGTACTGAAGCCTTGCACACTGCTTCGAGAATATTTTAGCGTAATCTGTATTGTTTGGGTCAGTGGAGTCATACCTTCAAACTCATACTATCAGCATGCTTGCTTTGTTGACTGAATCAGCAGCTACTGATTACACTCTCGCGTGTGCAGTGCTGTGTTCTTGTCTAGTATGGAAAAATCGTCTACTCTTCCAGTCTCTCACAGGCACCAGGATGTGTGTAGGTACTGAGATTTGGTACCGTGAGATTCTATGTGAATCATATACCGACTTTTTATTTCAGAATTATGACTTTTTATTGCATAAGAATGACTTTTAATCTTATAATTGACTTTTTATAACATAGTTATGCCTTTTTATCACATAATTTTGACTTTTTATCTCATATTATCGACTGGCAGTGCTTAACAAATGTATTAGACCACCCTAACCCTAACCAAAGTAAGGTTTATGCCACAGCTGCCCTAAATTAACAGCATTGGTAATTACCAAAATCTTTTTTTATGTTTCTTCAATGGTTAATACACCAATATGTAGAAGCTCTTTAACCCAAATGATATTTTTAATGCTAAAATATAATTATTATTGTTATCCATGAATTTTCAAATTTACTGATTTACAAAAATGAAAAAATAGTAAAGCACATTATTATTTCTTGATTAATGTCAAATTATAGTTATTTACTTGCATTCCTGAACAGAAAATGAGTTTTAGAGCTTGAATGTTATGCTTGATTCATTTCTGACTTCTCAGAGAAGCCCAGTGAGCTGGCTCAAATTTTGGTGAATTCAGTTTGAAATCCCTCATTCCTGTTCAAAATGGTAAAACATGGAGAGCTCAGTGAAGAGTCCGCATTAAAGCACTCCATGTTGCTGGATGGTCTCTGAGACAAATATGACAGGTGGTCTAATACATTTGTGAAGCACTGTATACCTCATAATTTTAACTTTTTATGTTATAGTTATTACTTTTTATCTTGTAATTTTAACTTATGTTATAATTATTACTTTTTATCTTGTAATTTTAACTTTTTATGTTATAATTATTACTTTTGATCTTGTAATTTGACTTTTTATCTCATGATTTTAACTTTTGATGTTATAATTATTACTTTTTATATTGTAATTTGACTTTTTATCTCATGATTATAACTTTTTATCTTATGATTATGACTTTTCTCACATATATGTGACTTTTTAATCACATAATTGTGCCTTTTTGTCTTATAATTAAAACTTTCTCTCTCATATTTCGACTTTTTATATTGTAATTATGATTTTTTATCTCATACCTTTGATTTTTTTATCTTATAATTATGACTTTTTATCTTGAAATATGACTTTTGTCTCATAATTATGACTTCTTATCACAAAATTATGACTTTTTATCACATTATCATGACTTATCTCATAATTATTACTTTTATCTCATAAATTCCACTCTATCTTGCATTTATGACTTTTTTTCTCACATTTCTGACTCTTTATCTCATACTTATGAATTTAATCTCATAATTTTGAATTTCTTTCTTATAATTGACTTTTTATCTCATAATTTCTCATTTTTATCTCATAGTTATATTTTTTATCATAATTTTGATTTTCAACTTATAATTCTGACTTTTTATCTTTGATTTGACGGTAATCTCATAATCATGACTTTTCAGCTCATAATTTTGACTTTTCATCTTAGAATTATGACTTTTTATCTTCTAATATGACTTTTATCTCATAATTATGACTTTTCAGTAGATAATTTAACTTTTTATTTCATAATTATGACTTTTTCTCACATTATTGACTTTTTGGCTCATTTTATGACTTTTTATCTGATAATTATGGATTTTATCTCATAATTTTGACTTTTCATCTCATAATTATGACCTTTTATCTCTTTATAATGACTTTATGTTTAATAATAATGTTTTTTTTTTTTAATCTGTGTATCTACTTTTTTTTATAGATGCCTTACTCTCACATTTTTCTTTTGTATGTGGTGGAAACTTGCTTCCATACAAATCTGACTGGACGAATGCTGTAATAAAGAGCTGCACTGGAAGGAACACGACTGAGAGGCTTTAACTCTGAAATATTAAACTAATGGCTACAGTTCTACATAATGTTTTGAAATATGAAATATACATGTGCTAAACTGACACTTTCATGATAAGAAGTCAAGACTTAGAAATGATAGCCTTCTCCACCACCCTGTAAGCGAATGCAAATTACCATCTCCATGGTAATTAATGCATTTTAAAGAGGCTACAAGTCCTTTATCTGTCATTATTACCATAGCAGAGGTGTGAAGCTACCTGTAGCTCATTGTTAACCACATGACACTGCATGCCTATGAATATCAGGTTCAAGACTCATCAGGAAGTATGAGACGTGCCATATGCATACAACACATAAGAGGACACAGGTGACATGTTATCCAGAGTTGTATTGTATTTAGAAGCGTGTGTTTGTTGATGATTAGCATTCAAGCCTCAAGGCCTCCAATTAAAGTGTCAGCAAACTGACACGGACGCTCCTCCTGGGATGCAAACATACAAGCTGGAGAAGTGAAAGTCTGCTCTGAGTCGTCACAGTCTGATAGAGAGAGAAGGATGTTGTTTGAAACATTTCCCCCTCAAGTTGAACTCTCTAAGCAGCACTCTGTGAGATCAATCCTTGCTTTAGCAGTAAGCAGTCAATATCACATTCATCACATGCCAGTACATCTCTGCCGCGCTTCAAAGAGTTTGATGCCGCTTTTGATATACAACTTAAATTTCGAGGTTCATCCCGTCTATCCTTGAATACTTGTGTTTTATGGTTACAAAAACCCCCATCTGGCTCTCGTTCTTATCTGTGAATCATTCCGTCTTACTTTTATGTCCTCTTTCTGTCTGTTTTCTGAAGAGGGCCTCCCTTTTTCTTTGAAAACTTGACAGCTTCCTCTCTGATTTTAATCCCCCTTCCTTCCATCTTTTTCCTGCTGTCATTATTTTATTACCTAGTTTTTTCTTCCTTCCTCTTTTCAACTGTAGAGATATCTGGCATACACACTCCGAAAAAGTTTGTGTCTGAGAGGGGTCAGACTGAAACAGCATTATGAACTAAGGCTGAACATTAGAAAAAGTGGTACTGCACTATTTTCCCCTATGGGAAACATATCACAGTTTAAAGAAAAGAAGTTGTATCAGATAGATGCAGAGCTGTTTTATGTACATGAGTCAAACTATCAATCAAACAGTTGAACTTTTATAAACCCTCTGAGGAAAACTCTAAAATGCACAATAAGCAGTAGAGACAATATCCTGAGATGGCTAGCATCTTACAGTGTACATCATGAACCATTTCAGTGATGTTAAAAGTTGCTCTTCATCATCAGCCCTGTCATTGTACCCTCTGATCAGGCCCGGCCCAAGTCACTGTGCCTCTCTAGGGGAGAGGTAATTATGCCGCCCCTCTATTGTATACAAGAAAAAACACATCAAAAACAGCATGCCAGAAGAAAGATGCAAACAGGATTTGCAATGCAAATATGCTTAAAATGTCAACAATATCTGCATGAATCAACATGCAAGACTTTTGGAAATGCATATACAAATAACACATGGTAAAGAAACAGGTAAAGGGCATTCAGGAAGTATTCAGACTTATGTTGCAGCTACAGTCAATTAAATTCATTTTTATTCTCATTAATCTACATTCAGTTCCCTCTCATGATAAAGTGAAAGCAAAATTTTAGAAAATTAAACAAATAAATTAAAAATACAAACGTAAACATCACATGGACATTCAGACCCTTTGCAAAACACTTGAAATTTAGCTCAGGTGCTTCAAATTTCTCCCGATCTTTATTGAGATGATTCTACACCTTAATTGGAGTGTGGCTGTAGTAAATTAAATTGATTTTGCATGATTTGGAAAGGCTCACACCTCTCTATAGAAGGCCTTGAAGCTGACAATGCCTATCAGACCTATGAGGTCAAAGAAACTGCACAGATCTGAGGAAAGCTACAAAAAAAGAAGAAGTTTGGCACAACCATGACTCAAAAGAGCTGATCCCCTTACCAAACTGAGCAAGTGGAGGAGAAGGGCCTTAGTAAGAGGGGTGACCAAGAACCTGATGGTCACTCTGACTGAGCTCCCTTGTGGAGCTCTGAAACTCTGGTACCTCAAAAGTGAACTTTACCTCATCAATCATGCTGTTGTAGCTCTGTCATCCATTGCCCTCCCCGTGACCTTTGTGCTGCAGGGTGGGATGTTGATAGGGTGATGATTTGTTGTTCATTTTGACACAGTTTCTTGTTTTTTTCTAGTTCTATCATGGGTGATTACATTTGGAATCTAAAATGTTTTCTATAAAGGATGTGCAGTGTTAGGTAAAACTCTGTGGTGTATGCTGTAGCTGGATTAACACCTTTGGCAGCGTACCCTTGAAAGCAACTGTATGGTTTGAACGCCGCGTGTGTATCTTTTAGCAACGCTGAAAGGCCTTCATAGAAACTATTTGCAGACTGGTGGGTCAAACAGTTACGGGGGATAACGCACAGGGCAGAACGGAGATAGAAACACGCGGCAGGTAGAAAAAGGTATGTCTTGCATCGAAAAAAAAAAAAGGTCCTGGAGCTTTCTTAGTGCCTGCACCAAGGTTTTGGTGTGTTTTTGGCTTATTTAGAGCGTGACTGATGTGAACCAATCAGGAAATAATGTCTTACCTTACATTTTTTTATGTGACTTCTAACTATCTATTTATGTATTTATATATTTATTCATTTATTATTATTATTACTTCTACTCTTATTTTTATTTTTTCCCATTGTTTCACTTTATTTTTCCTGCATTCTTTCCCTTCATTTTCAAATTAATGTCTTATTCATTGTATTGTTATTATTTTTACCACTATTATTACATTTACAATTATTATTGTTATTATTATTATTATATTAATAAAAATATTATCATTATATTTTATTATTATAATTTTTTTTATTACTTGTCTCTGTTGTTGTAAGATTTTATACTTGGTTTTTTTCCAAGTCTTTCAGCGTAATGTCTCTTCACTTTTAGTGCTTTTTAGTACTGTTCTGCCCTGTATCACGCAATAAAAAAATAAATGAATAAAGGAAATAATTTCCTCTCTCTGTTTTAGCAATAGAACAGCACTTGCTTTTATTTGATCGCCCCATGCTGCACACCCCCTCTCTTTTCCCACCGGTGGCATTTTTCGGCCTAAATACTAGTTTATACAGAGCATGTGTTTTCTTTGAAACCTAGGTAGAACTGACTCTATCGAACATGCAAGGTAACTGATATTGTATTGTTTAAAGCAAAAATGTTGATATTAATTCCAGGTTTAACACTTTTTACTTGCAGCTTAGGGAGTAGATGCTCTAAGAGTTTATATGTTGCATTTACCTGTGGTGTAACCAGGGCTTGACATTTACACCAGCCAACTAGCCAAATGCAGGTGGATTTCAGCTGTGGCAGGTACCAGATTGACTTCAACTAGCCACTTTGGCCAGTGGAATTTATCAGTGTCATAACCTCAGCATTCTCTGATGGATATTTGTCTGAGAATTAGATGAAACCAGCTGCATTTCAGATGTTTTGAATAAAGTTTATTAAAAGTCAATGTTTGAATATTAGTATAAACTTAGTATCCATTAAAGAAGGAAATGGGGCATGTGTTTTATCTCATACCAGACATACCCAATCTGGTATGTAACACGTAATTTCCCATCAACACAGTTGTGCTAGTGTAAATGCTCAGTGGCTAGTAACTTTCCAAAAACAAGTAGCCACGGTGGCCAGTGAGCAAAAAAGTTAAAGTCAAGCCCTGGGTGTAACGCTCACTGATTTCCTAACAACTCTCCACAAAGATAGTAATGATGTGAGATGGCTCACTCCTCATTAATCTCTGCCACAGACAACAATGCAATGTGCATGTAAAGCATGAAAACCAATATATAACCAGCGAATCAGTGACTTTTGTTGACAACTTAATTCCATCCTTTTCTGTTGTTTATTTAATAGCAACAGAAAAGGAGTGTCATGGAAAAAGCTCTTTCAAAGACACCCCATTGTTCACAGAAAAGAGCTGACTCTTTGAACCAGCTTGTTTATGACACATCATGATCTGTCATCACTGTATATTTATCATGTAGACACCCACATGCAGGCTTTTATTTCAGTAAAAGACTGTTGAGCATTCAAAGCATTTAACATGGCAAAACAAGCTGAATTCCTCCCTTATTTTTGTTGGTACCAACTAAATCTTCCTCTTTTTGACTTTAGATATTCATTAAATAGGCACGTTCTCCAAACAATGGTGAGACATCATCCTTCACACTTAAAAACCGCATACGACCACACAATAAACTGCTGATATGAACTATCACTCCGGAGAGCATGAATCCGAGCGCATTTATATCAAAAGTCTTTTGACTGAAGTGAATCAGACAGTCAGAGCTTTGAATGCAACAGTAATCCTCCACACAGACATGTAGATAATTCCTGGATGACCTCGTCACCCCGGCTCTGTACATCAGAGCACTGAGTTTATTAGAGCATCTCTACACCAGACACCACAATCATCTGACTGTGAGATCATAACCAGAATCATCTGCTCCCTTTTTTTCTCATCAAACAGGCTGCATTTTTTTTTTTTAATTCAAATCAAGAATCCAGGGATTTGTGCTCTCTCATCTATCAGAGTAAGATGTTAAACTTTTTAACAGGGATGAATCAGTTGCAGTGATAGAAATGGGTTTAAAGTTCCCAAAAATGGAATTTTAAAAGCAGCTGAAATAGAAGTTCCCAAAAAAGGACAAAAGTGGCAAAAACAAGTGAAAAAAGGGAAAACAAAAGTGATAGAAATGGGTTTAAAGTTGCAAAAATAGGTGGAAAATTTAGTGAAATGGGATTTGAAAGTGGGGTAAAGTGCTTTTAACTGACAAATTGGCTCAAGTGAGGCAGAAAAATAGGCAGACATTGGCAGATATGGGTTAAACTGGCAAAAATAGGCATACAAAGTGGTAAAGTGGTATTAATGGGTCAACAGAGGCAACAATAGGTGTAAAGAGGCAAAAATTGGCCTAGAAGTGCCAAAAACAGGCAGGAAAAAGAGTTGTAAAGGGTTTGAAATTAACAAAAATGTAGCAAAGTGGGGAAAAGAGGCAAAATGGGTCCAAATTGTACAAAAACAGATGAAAATTGGAAAATTAGAGTGGCAAAACTGGGTGTAGAAAGTGGTTAAAAAGTTGCAAAAATAAATACTTTCACCATTAGAGCCTTATAACAGTTGGACACACTTTTCACTTCCAAAATGAAGTAACTGTTATTCAGACGCTAGCACCGATGCTGCTGATAAAACACCCATGCACTGATATCATCAATAAATCACAGCTGGTTAGAGTTGTGCAGGCCTATATGTAAACGTTATCTTTACAGCTTTTTTGAACATTACTTTGATTTCAGCATAAATCTCCCCAAATGACCGTGTTTTTATTCTACATTGAACTAATTTAATGCATATATTTTACATATAAAAACTGTAAAATATAACATTTAAGATCATTTTAAAAATATCCTTCATTTTTTAAGGCATCTGGCAACCCCCTCTCAGTGTCTCAGTCCCCACGTTGAGAACCAGCTCTCTAACCTCTTCACTGAAATAAAAAGATGGATGAACACCAGTTTCATCTCACAAAATTGCAAAAAATCTGACATCACAATCAATAGCTCCATATCACTCACCAAACCTGTTCAGAACTTCAGCCTCAAAAGTGACAACCCCACATCTCGACATTATTTTCCAGCAGCCACCTTTCCTTTAATCAACGAGTCATCTGGCTAAAAGAACTGTTATTAACTAAAACGCATTGCCCTCATCTGCTGATTCTGCTTCTTCTCTGCTGCTGAAACCTTAATTCATGCTTTCATTGCATTCAGACTACAGCAATAACACACCATCCAAAATCCATTAAAATCTTCAATAAATTCTCCCTCATCCCTCACCCACACCTGCTCCATCCATGCCTTTAAACACTCCACTTGCTCCCTGTCCCGTCACGACCGCCTCCCCCACTAACCTCCTACACTGTCACGCTCCTTCCTGTGGCCTCTGTTCTCCAACGCCAACCTCCTTTTCTCAGTACTAAGCACCCAACCTGAGAGGAAGTAGCCTTCTCAATAGCTGCCCCCTCCCCACTGGAACTCACTCCAAACTCAAGCCTGCACTGACTCATCCTCATTTCCATCCCTGCACAGGACTCACCTTTTAAAACATGCTTTGATGTGTGACTGTGACTTTATATTCTGTTTTGACCCATGCTAAATGTTTCTGTTTATTGCTTTGGTCTTCTAAACTGTTTTAGGAATGGAAGCTTATATCATAATATTATAATAATAAAGTAGGGAATTTAAGAAACAGCCACAGTAGTGCTTTCATTACCATCATGGAGACGATGAAATGAATGCTCTGAAAGTGTGTCCTTTTCCACCAGCAGCACCACTGCCTGTGTGTGAAGACAGACTATTTAGACATGCTCATATAGACACTACTCACATGTCATGGGAT
The DNA here is from genome assembly GCF_018320785.1 of Cheilinus undulatus. Taxonomy (NCBI): domain Eukaryota; kingdom Metazoa; phylum Chordata; class Actinopteri; order Labriformes; family Labridae; genus Cheilinus; species Cheilinus undulatus. The sequence goes on from NC_054866.1 coordinate 12,036,715, forward strand.
GGCGCCATGCTATGACATTGCGCTGTAGTCACCTCCAAAGTCAAACTGCAAACCCTGGTGCTGGTCATGTTTGCTATAGAGATTTGAGTCTGCAAATACTTTAATTGTTCTATCTGGGGCTAAATCAGTGATGAGAAATGATCTAAGATAAGATTAACTTTATTGCCCACAAAATAAGAACTTTATCTTGGGGACTTTTGACACAAGAAAAAGAAGTATCAAAGAATAACCCCTACCATATTGCAAAAAAAAAAAGAAAAAGAAAAAAAAAAAAGGAATGAAAATACTGTTAGCATACCAGTGCAAAATAAAAGAGAAATCACAGTCAAGTCTATTGCCATTCTTTCTAGCCTTATTTCATTTACTTTTAAAGTTTCTTGCATGCTGCAGCAGCAACATCAGCACCACAAATCACTTTTAAAAATATTTAAACATGTTAACCCTTTTATGGAATAAGTAGATGATGTTTAATGGTGCTTGTTAGTTATTTTGGGAGCTTGAATAGTCTACAATTTTTAAGCTTCTCATACACTGTGGCTGGATGAAGCAAAAATAAATAATAATTATGACTGATCTTTTTCTGCTTAAAAGCACAGGGAGCATTACTTCACACTCTCAGATCCTGTCTGAAAATCATTTTTGGATTATTTTTCTTATAAGGGAGGAAACGAGAGTGTAATATGTGCCGTTACGCAAAGACAGAGTGACCTTCAATTTACACGTACTCCTCCTGCACCACAGGTGAAGCCCTTTGCTCTGACTGAAGGCCAGCGACCTCACATACTTGAAGCATGTCTGGAGGGCTGCACAGCACCTTGCTGCCCTTAGTAGCTCTAGACTCAAGATCACATGAAAACTACGGGTTCACTCGTGAATAGTATGCAAACAGCTTATTATTTTGTCATTTTGGGGTTGATTTGCCATTCATTGTGACATGATTCCATGAATTAATCTTCTGTCATAGGTGAGCACATTCGTAGTTAAAAGGTTTATGTTTTCTACAAAAGATGTATGAAACTCTAATTTTCCACCTCAAAATTTCATCTTTCCTTATCAATGGTGCCAGTAGCTCTGTGACTGATTGACCCATGACCTGTAGCTTGTGCCACAGCATAAAATGTAATGTTGATATAGTGATGATTTACAACCGGTAGTCCCAGTGTTGTGTTGTTCTGAAATTGACCAGATAGTTTGCAAATTTTACCTGCTGTTTGGATCAATCTGCTTTACATGGATTAATGCGGTTTAGCAGGTGCTGAAAAAACACCTAGTGTGTGTCTCTGGTGAAGCGGACCGCAGTGGTACTTCTGGGATGTGCTGGAGATGGACAAGAGCGCGAGCGGTGGAATTGCAAAGACTGACTAAAAGGGATTTGCTCTGCAGTGCGTTACAAGAGCGGATTGCAGCACAGACGGAGTTTGTGGAATGTATTTTAGACTCAAAGCATTTTGTATAAAGACTGAATGAAGCTCGGGTAGAGGCCTGCTTAGCTTGCTGTGCGTGCACGCCACCAAGTGCTTGGTCTGACCTTCTTCTTGTATAATGTGGTTTTCAAACAGCTGGCAGCAATACCATATGCAGTGAAAAATTTGTTGAGGTACAAATGGAGTAGTGCCCAATCCTTGAGAGTTTTAAAATGTGCTACATAAATAAGGTTTATATTCCCATTGTCACATCCACATCCATTCTGTCCCTGCACTCCCTCTGGTAATGTGCATATACATCTGCGTTGCACTCATTTTTGAGGACTTGCATAGCCAGTGCACCTGACTATTGCAGTAGACGTGAGGCATTCAGACACAAAGCCGACAGCAAGTCTAATGCCAGCCTAACAGACAGAGATGAATTGATCTGTTTTCAGTCTTGCACTGTTTTAAAACACAGGCTGTTGGTTTGTACAACTGAGCAGCAACTTTAAATTAAAGAACTGAATTAGAGTTTAAGAAATAGAGAATAGCTGTCGACTGTTTTGAAATCACCACTTTACATTGACAAAGAAAGTGTCTTTTACTTTTTACTGCAAACAAAGGCATGGCACCCGCTCAAATCACTCCCTCACATGGGGGAGTCACAGTGATCCTTACTGTCAGAAGCCCACTTTAGCCTCATCAGACACAGCTGACTATCACCACACTGGTGTTTTATCTTCCTTTCTTTGCATGTCTCTGTGGCTAATATAATTTGCGCATGGCTGCTTGGATGGAAACCAAGACTCAATTTAACAGGGGACTCAGATTCATGGGTGGAAGTGAAAGTGGATGCGGTACACCAGGAAAAAAAATGGAGATTTCTGTTTCTAAAGACAGGAAACATGGAAGAAATTGGGACAAACTGGGATATCATCATAAAAATCCGACCCAGTTGACACCTGGGGATAGCACTTGGGAAATTTTTAATGCAAACAAGGACATGACATCTAACAGGCATGCTTTGTAATTGAGTGCAGCTTCCTGCAAACATGACAAAATAGCTGCTTTAAATAAACAAAGATTATACAAGAAGGCAGACAGGGAAGCATTGGGATAATTAATACTCTTGGATCAGTGGAGATGACAGACAATCTCCAGGAGGCTGTGCGTCAAGGTTATTTACCTGAAAGGAGAATACATTAAATGCATTAGGTTTATATTGCATGAGCTGGTTTTGCTTTCTGTCTCTGATCTCACAAACACAAAGACGCTGCTGGCTGTACACCTCTACAGCTCAACAAGGTTCTGCTCTTCCCTCTGGGAGAACACAAACACTACAACTTGGAATATTTATGTATAATGAGTATTATCAGCGACCTCTTGAATAACAATATTTGGTCAGCTTCAGACACCAATGCCCTGTCTTAAAGAAAAGAGCCATTAGAAAGCAGAAACACGGTCCAATGATTGTGGTGGAGTTTCAAGTGTAGAACAAAATATTGTTATCTGACAGAATGGGAACAACATGCGCCTCCTAGGTGGTTGCAATTGTAGCAAACCTCATAGTCATCGAGGCTTTAAAAGGTACAAACAAGATGAGTCGCCTGAATACTGAAGGGTCTCCTTTTGATGGTAGTAATTGGGTACAGAAGGAGAAAGAGAGCATGAGAGGGGATGAAAATGCAAAGACAAGGAGTCTTCTTATTCTATTTTGTTTTTTTAATAACTCCTGGTATAGATAGTCTTGTAAGTAGGATGTCGCAGCACAGGACCTTGTGCCGAGACGCTTGCAAAATTACTGAAAATTAAGTGTACAAGATTGGCCACCAAAATCCAATCTGCTCCCAGCCTCAGTCATTTTGTAAAGTTGACGATGCCTGGGAACTTGTGACAGTCCAATTAAGGAGATTTGCATATCGTGAAGCTTAAATTATTGTCATCCGCTGGAGCATAAAATGGGGGTGCGACTCAGGAGGAGATAGTGGTGATTCGCACTCAGACACAATGGAGGAGGTATGCTATAGTGTGTACGGAGGCGTGCAGAAAGAGGAAAAAAAGACACAGGGCTGCGTTCATTACTCTACATGCAGCACGATTGTACATATTCTTTATATTCATTCCCTTACTTGCCTATATTGTCTGCCCCTATCTTCTTCTTTTGCATTAATCCTGGCCTCATGCTTTCTCTACAAGTTGTCTTTCTTCCCTCTTTAGCCCCTCTATCTCTCCTTTATTGTAGTTGTTTTGCTCTTGCTTTAACTTTCTGAAACTGGGTGCACTATCTTACATCTTTAAATTTTATCTGCTGACTAAATAGACCGTACTGATGTGGATTCTGGTTGTAAAATGCTCCATTAGCAAGAATAAAAGTGCTTTTATTTCAGCCACGGAGTGCGTTTGCAGTATGAAATTCCTCTTTTCCTTCTTCGCCTGGGGCTTGTGTATAGTGTTGGCCTGATGTCACGGAGGCTGAACCAACAGGGGGTGCTGCAAAAGTAAAGGTATATGTCAGGTGAGAGACAGAAGCCAGGCCTTACAAGGAATGACTGCAGGCTGTGCGTACAGGCCACAAAAGACTTTTGTCTGTCTTTTTTATTCTTGTTTCTTTTCCCTTTTGTCTTTGCATCAGCACCAGGCTGCCCTGACTTCCACCTTTATATCTGTGTAGCAGAGTCAAGCCGCGGGCGTGTAAATCCCATTTCAACTACTCTACCTGCATGTCATCCGACTAGAGTTCTATCCAGAGTGCCAGTAAATAACATGTAGAGCTATCTCTAGAATTCAAAATATTGTATTTTGAATATGTTGTGGACCCCCAAAGAGAAAAGCATCTAAAGCTGAAGATATAACAGTGTAATAGGGATGGTTTCACACCATATGCCTGGGCTGGGGGGGTTGCTGACATTGAATTTGTACAACTCATATGTGTTCAATTTATCCTTGAGACAGAGCAAGAAATGGGTACAAGAAAAAAACCCTCAAAACTTCTTGAGACATCATGTTCAGCGAATAAGCATGAGACCTGATGACCTTGACATTTGCCATCCAAAATCTCATCAGTTCAGCATCATCTTGAAGGGGATATATGAGGAAACTCAAGGACAACAGTGAAACTCAAACAGTACTTCTGGTCCTGGCTATCTCCAGCATGGAGTCATAAAAATACAACCACAATTTGTCTCCCAAAGAAACCACTGCAGTTTCTATGCATGGGATTTAGTAGGCTTTTAATTACTTTCCATGTTTAACAAACTTGCGACCTTGGCATTAGCAGGCGTAGATATTCTTACTCCAGACAATGAAAGGCATTGAGAGACTTTTAGCACAGCTGCTAATTTTACCTGTGCAGCCTTAGTCATAAAAGCATGTCTTAAACACTGATTACATAAACAGAGCCTTATATTCAAATGGTATGTCTTTTTAAATTTTTTTTTTACAAGTTTGCAGTGAGAAATCTGTCAAAGAAAACCAGATTCTGTTACCCTGCTGACAGATAGCATACAGAAGCTGTGGTTGGTGAAGTCTATAATATAATGCTCACACTATACAGTCACTCTTTACTGCACAACTGCAGAGTCAGCTCAAGTGTCCGTCCAGTACAACAACATATCTGTGTGGCGAGCAGCCAGCTCTGTGGTCAGCATAGAGACACATGACATCATTAACCTGGTCGTCACTCCTGCCTGTCAGCACAGAGCTACATCATCAGCTAATGTTATCACAGACAGGTCAGGTCCTCTGTCATGACACACTGTGGTATGTTGGTAATTTAACTCCGAGGCTCGCAGTAAAAGCCTGACCTGACAGTAGGATGATGTAGACCTATGTTAGTCTTATTAAGGCCTCTTTCTGAGTCAGTGCCAGCAACATGTATCAGCGCAGGAGAGATACTCTAATTAAACAAAGAGGGGATGGAGGCAGAGGTTAAACTGAGGCAAATGCCTGGTATGCATTTTCTAATGTCTCATTTATTCCATGAACTTTATAAGATATAACAACCATCGAAATAAATAAGACAAGGCTTCAAATACTGAGGCCCTGTTGTAAGCTTGTAGTGCCAACATAAAGATAGTAATTTGAGGTGTAAAACCCATTTTTTCCCTATAAATAGTTTTTCTTCAGTTTTTTTTCTTCAGTTGTTTTGCAGGCTCTCTGCACATGGCACTGCCTTCTTCTGTCTGCATCTTCTCTTATGTAGCTGGTGCACTAAAAGCCCGGTTCATGAATTAGTCATATTATAAAGGTCTGCGTTGTTATTGTGTAAGGTCATATAATCTTGATATCATTGTCAGATGGTCAGATAAAGCCTTAAGTGCAGCCTGATTCAGCTCTGCAGGACTTATACCATGTCCCAACTGCAAAAGTCAGAGCATAAATTTCAAACACAGATATGGATATCATTAATGCACATCTATCCCCGCTTTGTAAAACGAGCTAACAAGCTATTTTGAGTGGAAAAGTGTAAGAAATTCAAGGACATTTTCCAGGCTGACACTCCTGATGATTTGACATCTACTTCCTTCTTTGTTCCTCGACCATATCAACGTGAGATGAGTGGCGCTGCATCTTGCCGTCTTGTTTGCAGGTTATCAGGGCTGCTATTCATCCTCCTTCATGACATGGCAGTGCTCTAAGTGGAAAAAAATAAATGCCAGTATTCTCTTCTCACTCAATCCCAGAACTAAATTGGGTGGTATGGAGCAATAATCATTTCTTGGTAGTAATTTAGCTGAATGACAATAAATGATTTATATTTGAATATTTTTAACCTACAAAGAAATAACAAACACAGTCACCTCTAGTTCAATTCCACATGGATCAAATGTCCCACTGTCACTTTTATGAACAGGAAGCTGATCACTGTCAACATGGAAATGGAAAATTACATAAAAAATAAACTACATATTTGTGGGGAAGACACTATTAAACAATAAAGCTCCTTAAATAAAATAAAAAAAATGAAATGCTATTTCCCCACTACACTCAGCATTTGAAATAGATTACTTTGTGTCCATTAAGCAAATTACTGTTGGCGATTCATAGTCCCAGTATTCCTGACTTTCTCTTCATGATTCCCTACACCATCCACTAACCTGTCCTCTCCAAAAAAAGCCAACAAGCCCCAAAATAAATCTTTTAAAAAAACATATGAAATAACAACATAAAGAAAATAAAACAAAATTTTATACTATACATTAAATTAAAAAGGCTCTTTAATGAAACATAAATATAAAATGCAGTGAGTTTAATAGTTTTTCTTTGTCACCAAATGTAGAGATGAATCAGCCCATCCACTCACTGACACCCTGAGTCTCTGCTCCATCTGTGAGCTGACTTTGCCACCATATATCCAGGCTTTTTGTCTTTGCCAGTGAGTCAGCTGTTCTTTAAGCAAAACTACAGCCCTCGATCCTGTCACCAACAGTCTGTTCGGTCATTTTGAATACTGTTATTCAATATTGTTAGTGTTGATGTCTGGTTCAGCGGCAGTAAGAACAGGTGTCAGTGGAGCATCAAGCTCCTTGGTTGGTGCTTGTGTCTACTGTCCAGTAGAGGTGAACGATTGAATCTCTGGTTTCCCTCCAACAGTGGCAGGTGAGTTCACCTGGATTCATGTACAGATAAAAACGTCACAGTACACAGTGGGAGGAGCACCACAGAATCTATTTCGATTCTGTCATAAATCATCCATTAAAGCTGTCAGCTGTGGAGAGGATACAAGAGCGTATCTGCAACTGATGAGAAGTGCCGGTACGCTGGAAGAAGTCCCGGTATGCCAAGGGGCAAAATTAGAAGTGCCGGTACTGCGTACTGCTGCATACTGGCCAACTTATAGCACTGCATGTTTGTCTTATGTTCTCTTCTTTTAAGGGATATTTTGTTTTTGCTTGAAGCTCAAAGTTTTCAGAGCATTGCAGGGCACAGTTGTAGCTTTGTGAACCAAGCTGCTGCACCTTGCGTTTCTTGGGATAAAAGTCCTTTGCACATTGAGTCTGTTCTTTTTTTGGATGCATGTCATTCAAGGTAAAAACACTCAGAACTCTTTTTTTGTGCTCCATTTTATTATCAAAATAATTTCATTTCGGAACACCCTGGTCATACAACTAATCATTTTATTGCAAAATGGATGTACAGCTTTACCTCACAGCAAAGGTTTTACTCTAATGATGCACACTGGGTTAATCAATTAGCATGCTTTGACTTTCCATGGAGTCCATAGAAAGACAATGACAATGCATACTGAGTACAGTTGAATTAGTTTAAAAGCAATTAATCCATTGTATCCATGAGGATGCAACAAGCTTTATGCTATAAAGGAGGAGGCTGGGGTGGAGGAGGAGGAGGTTAAGCTTTGCTGGCAGCAGTGTGGTGCATCAGCATTGATGCAAGAAGAGATTAGTGAGAAGTAGGTCATATTTGAATGGAATTTGATTGGCTGTGGGGGCTGCAGATGATAATTGGGATCAGATGGCTGTCAGCTGGTCTTGGCTGGGCATACAACTTCTTAAAGTGCAGCTTCATTAAAATAAAATCTGCTCACATTTCGGAAACATCTAGAGTCCTATATGGTTCAACTATACAGTCCTATAGTTACTCAGGTCTAAGTTTCTTCAAAGTTATTGCACTACAAAGTCTGAAAATGGTCAAAATGACCGCCTAGGTCATTCCAGTGCTAATAAAGTTAAACAGCTGGTTATCACCTCAACCAATGATTTCGTACATAAGAGTGCAGTGATGAGACTTTGAACAGTGAGTAACAGTTACCCAGAAACCCTCTCTCTGTGCCAGCATGCAAACCCACATTGCATCCTTAATCAGACTCATTTATAGCGGTGGTCAGCTCTTGATAAGTAATCTTCAAGTGTCGGAGGATTTTATCTGGTGCACTTAATCACGGGCTCAGGCTTTACAGCCCGGGTCCTCCTCTACCTCACAGCTCAGGCCAAATAAAGAGGACGGCTCAGTTTCAAGGAGTGCCTTGTGGCTTATCAGAGGTGATATCCTGTCTTCACTTCCCCTCAGGCCTGTAAACTGAATGCATTAGTAATGAATCACTCTGCAACCATGCCCAAGTGGTCAACAATTTGTGTCCATACCTATCTGCAAACTCTCCAGCAGCCTTATGTGAGACCTCGGGGAGCCCTGGGAGAGACCATTTCACGGCTACAAATGGGGGGACCCGCTCATATATTATTGTCATTGAAGATGAGAGCCATCTCTATAGCATATGTGTGTCAGACATGCTACATAACCCTGCCTATCAGCATTATTGTAGTTTATTAGGGTAACACCTTGGCTGACAGCTGAACAATTGTGTTTTACTTCTGCGCTTGCCTGATAGTGTCATTTTTATGCTCCTAGCCCTTCCCTGTCATTTTCCCCTTCCCTGATCCCTTTTGAGATACTGACGGTTACACAGACAGAGGAATATGGAAAAGACTCACTGCAGCGCACTCCTTCATTGGAGCTGTCATACTTCATTGAAATGAAAAGCCAGTGGGAAGAGGAAGAAGCAGAAGTAAAAAGAGGAAGGAGGTAAAAATGTACAAGTGCAGGAAACCAAGGGTTTCAGGCGTTTATCATCATCCACTTGACACAGAGGAGAGGTGACAAGCAGTGATAAAAGAGACATGGAAAGTGATAAATGTGGCGGGAGTGTAAACTTTAATGGGCCAACCTTGGGTGAGAGCAATTTGCCAATATTTAATTAACTGTAATGTGATCAATCAGAGTGTTAAAGGATGGAGCTGTTCCGCTGGGGCACTCTGCCAGCCGCGATCATCCTATAGCTCATTTAGCCTTGAGAAAGCTCTGAGGAAATGCAGCAATCAACAACGGCGGCTCTGGGCTGTGTCTGGAGGATCCAATTGTCACTACACTGACAACAGCTGTGTGTTTTTCTTATAAATCATCCTAGATTTTTTTGCTGCTGTTTCATGGTCAGGGTATTTGTGTCTGTGAAATTAATCTTGCATGGATGTGAGATAATGTATGTTTTTCTTATCATATTTTACTCCAGTTTCAAGTAAGGCACGGTATTATACAGCCTATTTCCCTGGTGAGATCATCACCTCTTTGCTTGTCCTTGTTTTGTCCTGAAAGAACTAAAAAATGGCACATAAACAAATATGTCATTACCTTCAGCTTCACATTCAGAGCTGTAAATGTATCTTTAGAATGGCAGTGGTATCATTAGACTATTTACGGCAATTACTTTTGCTTCTGGCATTACCTGAATAAGCATTTGGATGGCTCACAGCAAAATACTCCTGTTTACTCCCACCACACAGCGTGGCACTAAAATCATGCCAATGCAGAGTTTAAACAGCTGATACTATTAATTTTTGTCCCTCTGACAATGCCAGATATAGGCAGTGTTTTTATTTCTAGATATCATCATGACCTGTGATGGGCAAATAGTGACTACAACGAGATATCAAAAAGTAACTGATGCCCAGTCTGAATTTGGCATTGACTATGTATTTAAGGCATTTTGATACCACATAACATATGATACCATATAATAATAATACCACATAATAGTAGCATGTTGGCTAACACTATACACTTTTAGATACATTTCTGGGGCTTTCTATGCCTTTATTTTTTTTAGAGAGGACAGTCAGGAGGACTCAGTGAGCACCAAGAGAGGATGCCACAGGCAGAGCTGGAACCCTAAAGAGGAAAGACTGTGCACCCACTGCAGCCAACACGAGTTGGAAACAGAGTTTCACTTTCTCGCCACCTGAAACAAGTTATTTCCACTTTTTACCAGCAAGCAAATACAATTCTCCAGCATGAACAATGAACAGAAGCTTCCGTAGCTTCTGGGTGAAGTCCGTTATGTTTCTCACACCAGTGAAGCCAAATAAACTGTATTGAAACGGATAGAGATTGTAATAGTGATAGGAAAATAGGGTGAGACATGAAACCAGGCACTTGAAACTGACAAAAGTAATAATAAATAAAAAATCACTGAAAAAAACAAAATTAAAATCAGATAATACTTTTGAATTGTGGTTCAACAAATTCATTTTGATAAAAAAATTAATGAAACTGGCCTGGACAAAAGAAAAGATTGAAGATAATCTGACCAAAGGAAAATGTTAAACTGAGGTTTGTTCTGTATTTAGCATCACAGGTGTCCCGACAGCAGTCGGCCCCCTTGTGGCCCAATTGTTGAGAAACGCGCGCTAAAGTGCCCTCTTGGGAGGCAAAATGTACTCTAAAGTGACCTCTTAGGAGCCAAAACATGTGCTAAAGTGCCCTGGAGAGCCAAAATGTGTGCTAAAGTGCCCTCTTTGGAGCCAAAACACATGCTAAAGTGCCCTCTTGGGAGCCAAAACGCATGATAAAGTGCCCTCCTGGTTGGCAAAACATACTAAACTGCCCTCTTGGCTGGTTAAAACATGATAAACTGCCCTCTTGGGTGGCAAAAAGGCATGTTTAAGTACCCTCCTCATTGGCAAAACACACTAAACTGCCCTCTTGGGTGGTTAAAAACGTGTGCTTAAGTGCCATCCCAGTTGACAAAACACTACTGTTGCAATGACTTTTATGTTGGGCCCTTTTTTGATCTATATAAAGCCAGAACTATATCTTACAGAACCAGTTTGGATTATCTGGTGTTAATATGGTGTTAAAATGCACTAGAATACAGGAAATGGCATCTAGTTAATTGAAAACGTTCTGAAGGGAAGACCCCCAGACCCCCTAGGGATGCAACATTGAATCTACACAGTTCCTGTGGATGCTGATCCTTACTACAAACTAACTTGAATAGTCTGTCTAGTTAGTCTGTTTTAAGGCTATATAATGTGCCATTTGTATAACATATAAACATGTCTATAGTGCCCTCTTCAGTGGCGAGAACACACTGTATGTGCCCTTTTTTTTCTTTTCGCCCCTGCCCTTGAAAAAGTCTGTGCACGCCACTGTGCATGAGCATTAAATGTAGCAATAGCCAATCAGGACGCATGCTGACTGAAGGAGGAAGTAAAACAAAAACACAGACATGGCAACGATAGCAAACATGAAGAATAAAGTTAAATCAAAGTCAGATATGAAGTAGAAACTTGTTGTTTTAGGGCAACAAAATGAATATCTAACAGCATGGACTGTAAGAGATAGTACAGATGAACTGACAGGGGTAGGATAAAAAATTTGTGAAGATTTTATAAATGTTTTTAAGTGTATGGCAGGGTTTAGCCATGTGAGGTATTCAGCTATCTCTTGTGTTTTCAAGATGAAGGATTTCTTATCCTTCTCAACCAGGAGCATTTTGACCCAAACATATCAGAAATACTTACATCTGCCTATACTTTGTTGAATTTCATCCTGACAGCTGTGGGAAGGGAAGAATTCTCTATTTCTATGGCTATTTTGGTATATAAGCATCATAGAATTTAATTTTTCTGGTTGGGATTTTATATTTTTAGCAACTTATATTGTTTCAATGGTTCTGCATAGGATTAAAAATTGATACTTACAGTCTCAATTAACCCTTCAAGACCTCTTTTTTGTTTTGGACTTTTTGTCTTAAACATCAACCCTGTGGTGCAGAGTCAAGCATGAGACATCCTTTTATTTATTTAATGTTTGTTTGTATAGGGACAAGTATAAAGCAAGTAAACCATTGCCACGCACTACAGCATTTGTAGCCTGAGCTAATTTGCAATGCCCGTCCCAGGACAACCTGGGCTTTAAGAATATGTGTGCCCCAGTGATGTCACTTTAATAAAAAAAAGTTAATGGGCTACAAAGACAAAAGAAAAAAAAAATAAGCGGAAATTAAAACAGAAAGATTTGTAATTAACCTCAGTAAACAATTATGACTACACACTGTTTTGCACAAGCATGATTAAAAAGTGAAAAATAATCACTCTATAACTATATATATAAAGTTGGACATATTCTAGCATTTTTTTATTTTTTGCATTGGCTCATTTGTGCCATTATTCAAAGCAGTTCCTAGTTCCTGTCTGAGAGGGTTACATCACAGGCTCTCTGTCTCCCTTTCTCTCTATTTTGAGCTATTAAGGTTGTGTTCTGCAAGATTTAAGTCCATGATTCCCAGCCTGGGGTCCGGAACCCCCTTGGGGGGGTGCCAGAGATTTCAGGGGGGGCTGGGGCGCGATGGCCTGTCTGCTCTGAGGTTGTTAAAATCAGTTTCGCTCAAACTACCTAAAATAATGAAAAAACCTATACGAATAGTTCATACCAAGGTCTTTGGTAATAACACTTGTGGTCTGGGCTATTGTGTTTGACTTTAAAGGATGAAAACAATTCAGATGTCTGTGTATTTTTGACAGCAATATGTCACTTCTTTCCATGTAGGTCCTGGTGGGGGTGGTGGGGCTCTTCTTAGATATGTGAAGGTGGACTCAGTCGAAGAAAGGTCGGGAACCACTGATGTACGTGCTAAGACATGCATAGTTTGGTCCAGCATGACACAACAATGGAACAGCCAGCCATTGGGTTCACAGGCTGCCGTAAATAATTGTGGGATACAAACTTCATTAGCAGCAGAAATGATGGAAAAATTGATTACAAATGGATAACAGACATTCAATGTCAGATTTTCTGGTCTTGATTTAATCTTCAAAGACCCAGAATGGTCACCCAAGTTTCCGCCTTGCTAAACAGATGGATGGCAAAATGGCAGGCCTCCAGAGGGGAAAAAGTAGAGGGCTACAATTTAGGATTAAAAGTAATTCAACTTTTTTTGTAAAGTTTGTATCTTCTTGTCATATACAACGATGCTCTCAGAGGTTTTATATTTTCATCTCTTCAGTTGTTGTCAGGTGATGTAAAGTGCTGCAGCTCGATATAGTGGTCAAAGTTGGCTGCTGTGCTTCTATGCTCTTTTTGCCCTCCAGCCTTATGTGCCGCTCATGTGACCACAGGTCCTAAATTGTAAAGAGGAAGATGAGAGATGGTAGACTCAATAATAAAGACGAGCTGAGGCACAGTTAAAGCAAACATGCCTCCATGCCACTCCACACTGAGGCAGTTATTCATTCACAAGGAGACCCAGCCAGGTGTAGAGTTTATATATGAGCAAACTTTTCAGAAGGTCAACATTTTTACATCATACATCATTTTATTGACTGGTCTTATGTAAAATTCAAATACTTCAGACACTGGGTTGCTGCATTTTACAAGCTGTAAACCATAATCTTCAAGAATTAAAGAGAAAAAGGTTGAAATATTTGATTTAATGTGTCATAAATCTTGAATACATGAAAGATTCACTTAAGAATGAACTTTCCTCAGTTTTGTCATTTTTTAGATGCACCTGTGCTTGACAGCACACCTTGATTTCCTTTGCCTTCAAAGGCCTTATAAGCTTTAATATGCAGTGTGCTCTTACAAATCAGAGCAGCTTCCCCAGATCTGGCTCTTCACAAAAATAGATGAATAGATAAATTATTAAATAAACCCAATCCTCAAGCCCAGTTATTCTTTCTACGGACCTTGGACGACGATCCCAGCGATGCCCCCGGTGCTGTCAGTCAAAAATAAATCCCATCAATAAAATAGCACCTAAAACTGACAAGGAAGATTGACAACATACCAGCTAAGAAGAAATAAAGTGCAAATTGATGGCATATATTATCCCTGCCTCAATTTTCTACTTGACCTTTACAGCTCAGCACCAAAAACTACAGGCTCTCACGCTTCTCTTTGGCAGAGTTTTTAATCCGTCAAAGACAAGAAGGGAGAAGGTGAGGTTGGAACCCTTTGACAAAAATAATATATGAATTGGCTAATAAAAGCTTAGCTGATTAAATTAAAAAGGTAATTGGATTCCTGCATGTGCAATAAAATAAGCTGGATTGGCTATAATTAAATTGTCTTCTCAAGATTTAGTTTCTTGGCTGCTCTTTTCTCCCCTGTTAGAGCAGAAACAAGAGTGAAACAGTGACAAGCAGAATTAGATATGGGGGAACGAGATGGGCACTTGTAAAATTGGTCCAAACATGAGCATTTCTTTTTATCTCAGGGTTCTGACACTGAAAGTGTTTGATTTATGTGTTCACTTTAACTTTGACAAAGAAAATGCTAGACCTAATTCTCCTTCTCTTTGAATGATCAAACACAAACAGGATCATTTTTTAGCTATTTTGAACTGTTTTACAGGGCCTCTTTGTTCACATGTTCCTAAATGATCACAACTAATCAAAATTGGATTCAAACGGAAGGAAAAGCCAGAGAAATTCCAAGCTACATGCTAATTTCAGTATTCTAGTGGCCCACGTTAAATGCTTGATATTTACAGTCTGGTTTTCCTTCAATCTTTTTTCATTGTATTAGCAAAAGCTGTGAGCATTGACATGTAATTAGCTATGAGATCAAGGTCCAAAATGAAGTTGTTACTTTTTAAAAATCCCATTCATCACATGCCATTTAATCCTTTTAGGTGCAACTGTAGTTAAGCCATCATAACGAGGCAGTAGCTGGATAAATTTCTTTAAACATTGTCTTTTATTTCCAGTCTGTAGCAAGCCTTTTTCACAATTAACCCAATGCTCACATTTTTCATCTACTGGAAGTGGAAGCAGATTTTATGAATCTTTAGTTTAAGGAGTAGGAATAACAAAGTAAAAGCGTGAAAGAAAGGTTTTTAAGAACATCCCGTTGCTTAAAGACCCTCTAAAATCTGTTTTTTAGGTTTGTTGTATGGCAGGTTAGTGTGTTAGGAACCACCAGGCCAAATTTCAGTCTTAAAAAAACATCTCTAAGTTTTTCAAATTAAGCTTCAAAGTCATGAAAATGAGGCAGTAAAATCTGCTCCAGGATGGTGTGGGCGTGTCGGTTGAATGAGCGTAAGCCACGCCCACCCAAATATAAAAAAACATGCTACAACCTGACAGGTGGAATCATCTGCTCCAGTGGACCTGTAGGCTCTCAGTGTCAGCTTCCAGAGAAACAATCACATTTATGCCACAACAGACGGAAAGTTTAGAGCTAAAAAGTCTCGGTTTCATTTTCTCATCTGGTAATTAACCCTTCAAGTATTCCTGACATCTAATTTTCTGAGTAATGAGAATGTGTCTCTCCCGTTTATGAGACGTCTTTTTTGTTAATTTGCTGCTGAAAGCACTCCATTTCCTGATGTTCCTCTTCAAAATAAAAGTCTTCATAATGATGCAGGCTTTTAGTGTGACTTTTTTGGCTGGAATAGACTGTGTCTGTCAGTGGATACTGAACTAAGCGTAAGCATCGCGACTCTGACAGGAGGGCTTGAACTGTTTCTGCTGGTAGAGAGACCGCCACAGTCTGCTTCTTTTAATCATCCAGGACTGAAGACAAGTGAAATATGGATTAAAACACACCTTCTGCAGGGAAGATGTTTGTTCCTGCTGCATCTGGTTTGAGCACTCCAGCATTCTTGACCATATGTTGACCTTTTGATCAGAATGTAGCTGCCTGGCTCTGTGCCAGAGCAGAGACAAAGTCCGTTTCCTGGCTCAAATCTCTGTTATGATGCTTTACATGATCCATAGACCACTGGGGCTGATAGCTTTGGGAAATTTATCTCAGAATGCACATGTAACTGACTGTTAACTCTGAATGAAGGCAGTGACATCAGCTATTAACAGACTGCACTGAGATGAACTGCTTGGGGTTTTTATATCACTGTAACATTAGAGGGGTGGGGTGATTCCACGCTGTGGGCTGTTGATATCACCTGCCCACATATTTGCCCCACCCAAACTAAACCCAGCCAGGAAAGAGGTGAAAAACTTTCCAACGGTCTAAATCCAAAATTCAGTCACATGTAGATCTCAGTGTTTCCACATGTTTACTGCAAACTTATTCCAACATATCTAGTGTGTAAAGACACAAAGTTTGGATTTTGTGTGGTTTTAATACAGAACTGTTTAACAGCCCCTGTTTTCTCATTCTGAATGCTCAGCTTCGGCCTTGGCTTTTGCTAACTCAGGGGCATAAAAGTAGTTTATCTGCTGCTGCTCTGCTAGATAAGTGATGTTTGAGCAGGTATAGAAGATAAAAACAGTAAACAGAGTCATCTATAAGGTAAAGTATTTTATGTAAGAGTAGCAGCGGCCTTGAGTTTTCTTCCAGACCTGGCTTAAAGGCTTTGATTCATTGTCGATTTCTGAGCAGCTATGATCAACCTAGCGTGTAATCAGTGCTGCCTTTTGTGCCGCAGTACCATGACAGCTGGTCAAAAGAGACATTTTTCAGGCGGTCATTCACGCTGCTGGGGCTATGACTGTTGAAGGATTTCAGTGCCACACTCCTGGATGATTTTCACTTTATTTCCTGCCTTTGTTTCTATATTTATGTCCTGCAGAGTTTTTGCTCTTTATGGTTACTCTTTCTTCAAATGTCAGTCTGCAGTAGACGCCTCAGGTCACGGCATCACAGAGCAGCAGTAGTTTAATACTGGTGACCCCGGCCCTTTTAGTTCAGTTCACCCCAAGGCCTAACTATCACTCATTCAGCCTTAATGATCCAATAACTAACACCCACCCACACACACACACAGAAATACACACACCACAACCACCAAGACAATAAGTGATTTATCAGCTCTGATTTATTCCCTGTGGGTAAAGTTTTAATTACAGAGGGCTAATCAATAGCTTCCAGTAAACGACAGCTCAAAGGCATGCATGTGTGAGTTTGTGCTTGCTCCTGTGTGCACGTGTGTGCTGGTGAGTAACGTCCCCTGAGGATAAGTACAGTGTTTGCACCTGCATGATGGATGGTGCGGGTGTTTTAGCCATCAGCAGTGTTTTACAGGTTGTGAGTGGTGGTCTCTCTGAGCGACCCTGTGACAGGCAGCCTGGAGCTGAGCCAGCAGCTGGCGGCTCTGACACATCTGGACCAACGGCGGGGAGAGCGCTGGTCAGGAGAGTTCCTGCAGCGCTAATGATGAAACTACCTACCTGCTGGGCTCTGTAAATTATAAAAGACATGAGTGTCATAGGTTGAAGGACTAAAGTGGAAAGATTTGGGGGTCTTTTGGTGTTAAAAGAGGACGAGTCTCCTGAATTTAAACCTGTAAAGTTCATACAGTAACACTCTGATCAAATAACTTCTATATTTTGTTCAATTGAAAGGAAATTCCAGATCGTGCTTTCAATGTCCTATTGTCATGAGCTTCTTTCATCTGTATGTGCAGCTTACATTGCTACAAAAAAAAAAAAAAAACATGAAGTTTTGAAGCGTAGTACTTTATGTCTTCACAAGTCAGTCAAAAATAATGGCCCTGAAAACCCCTTCTGACCCATACATCTTGCACAAAGCATCCCAAATGTGACCAAACCCTATAAGGGAACTGTGACAGGAATCTCAAAACCCATTACTGCAATTAATCCACTACTTGGGTTGCAAATCGAAACCATTCTATGAAAGTATAAACATCCATCCATCCTTCTTCTTCTGCTTATCTGGGGTCACGCTGCTATGGCAGCAGAGAAAGTAAGTCAATCCAGTGACTCTTCCCAGCAACATTTTCCAGTTCCTCCTGAGGAATTCCACAAAGTTCCCCAGCCAGATGGGATATTTAATCCCTATAGGGAGGTCTGCCCTGGGGTCTCCTCCCAGTTGGATGTGCTAGGAGGACCTCCAAAGAGAGGACCAGGAAGCATCCTAATTTTCAGGCTCTTTTTTTTCTGTCCTACCCAGCTCATCTTGATTTCAGCCAGTTAAAATACCAAAAGAATGCACCATGCCTGCAGAACTTTGTCTATATGCCGATCAATGTTAAGGCCACTGTTCCCTCTAAGGGGGTTTACTGCGCCATTGCGCACTGCTCTCCAAATCTTTGCACAGAGGAGAAAAAAATTCTACAACAAATCCAACAAGTTTTCTCATTTATGTGAAAGATGTAAACTGTGGGAACTGGCTACCACATAATGCAACAGCCGACACACTGATGGCAAGGCCTGAAATTGACAGCCGCCGAATGCGGATGGATTTCAGCCACATAGGGTTCCTAAGTAAGGCACACTGGTGAGTTGAATTTAGCACCTTCACAAACTCCACCTCCCTCTAAGTGTGCACAGCTCTTAGTGCCAGTGTGTGTGAAATGGATGCTTGTTTCAATGACTGATTTACACATAAAGGGAGATTTTTTTCCCGAAGTAACTGCCAAGTGGCGATGCGTCTGATTAAACATCAGTATTTGAGCTCATTGTCAAACATTTGAGAAGTGCCATGTTACAGGAAATATTATAGATTTACAGTATATTGATAATAGGAGTTAAAACGACTTCAGCTGAAGAGAGTAAAGCTGTAAATTATAGTTATCTATAGTTATCTGTCATTTTTTGTAACATTAAATGGATGTCTCTTTTTATGTACACAAGGTGCTTCAAAGAATGGTGCTGACCAAAATGATCTACCATGAGACCAGGAAAGAGTTGATCTCCTATAAGGGACTGATAACAAAATGATTCAAGCCCTAATGTTTCTAACAGTGTGACACATTTCTCTCTAATGTGCTGTTTAAATTGTGCAGCAGTCCTTTAGGAGACCTGACACTGATGAGGTTGGTGGAGCATTAGAAGAGAACTTGTGTTTTGTTTCATCCTATATGTTCAAGCTTTCTGTTTTTTTTATTATTATTATTATGAAAATGCAAACTTTGTTCATGTCTGTTTTCACCTGAGGACAAATGCTTGTAAGTTAGAATCACAGTTTTCTTGATTATATTGAGCAGGATTTCCAGACATCAGAATTGTGGCTAGCTAAAATTGAGATTGGCTTGTGAATTAAATGAATGAATGAATGGTGAAATTCATGACTTGAACAGTGATTATTAATCATTATAGTCATAGTCACCTGTAATGTTATTTGGGGTTGGAGAGGTGATGGCATGGCGCTGCCATGTGGATGTAGCGTACGGGTCAGATGTCGCCCACAGTTGATGAAGTAAGGGCTCAGGGGAGTCGAATGTCTGCTCAGTAGGTTTAAAAATTAGAGGGAACATTGGTCAAGGCTGTTGCTATTTAACCAAGAGAAAAGTATCACTAGGCTCTGCATGTGCAAAGCTCACTACTGATTTGTCACCACGTGTGTCAGTCAATCTCAGAGTGTTCATCATACTGACAGGACCTGCTAAGTAATGTCATGTAGGCTAGCTGCCATGCTAAGGAAGCTAGTGTTTTCCTTAGAGCACAGGAGAGTTACAATTTTCCTCAAAAAGTACAAGGCAACAAATAAACCAAGTCTAGCACATTTTAAGCGTCCATTTATAGTTACCCACAATACAAAGCCATACTGAAAGTAGCAAACACAAGCAGTGGGTACAAGCTGAAAGTAGCACTGTCACCACCTACTTCAGTGAGGTAAACACCAGTGACAACCAACTTAGATGCCTAATAACAGACATAGGATCTGGCCAAGTTATCTGCTTTTAAATGTTATCAGCCTTTGCTGTCAGTGTGTGAATGTGGGGGAAGTTGGTGTGAATGGGTAAATGTAACCTGTGTAGTAAAAATATATCCCCTGTAATAGATATATAGGGTAGGAGGTTGTAATGCATGATGCCCATAAGTATTAGCTAACCCAAATCATTCACATTAACACACACTGACACAGCAAAGTGGGGATAAGTGTCTTGTCAAGGCCATGTCAACATCAAGCCCATGGCCTGGGGGTTCAGAAGGTCCAAAAGAACTCCTCCTCAAGGCCTACGGTCCAGAATTTTAGTCAGGATTTGGATAGTAAAAGCAATGTAATCCTCTTGATAGTGACAATATTTAACAAATCAGAGCTAATCCATCCTAATAAAAGAAATTGCAACCAAACAAAAGCCCTTTGTACATCTCACCTGTGATACCAGGGGCAGAGTGTTTTTATCGCAGCACTTCTGTGCACATTTAAGCTGCACCAGTTTAGCGCAACGCCCTGAACAAAATAAACCCTATGAAGCTGGTGGCTCATGGGAGCAGAGGACTGTGCTTGTCTGGTCGCCATGGGAGGACTCTGCCATTGGGGTCCAGACCTCCAAGCTCAGCGACAAACCAGTAAGCATAGCAGCATTTTTCATATCCTTTGGCTAGTGTCCAGCTCCTTGTTATTTGTCTCTTTTGGTTTGGTTCTGGTTTTGAATTCAGAGTTTATCAAACTTGCATCTTAACACCAGATTCCATGTCTGTCATCAGGCAGATCCATATTGCAAAGCTCCAATCTGAAATGACTGTGCCAAGACTGGAAATGGACCTGATCAATCAGCGTCATATGAGAATGATGTGGTAGCTACATACAGGGTTTAGTTTTACTGGAAACCAATAGCAATGGCTAATGTTAGTGTAGCAATTAGCTCAGATGTAGACATTTTATCAGAACTTGGCTAAATCATGTCTTTATTAAAACAAGAGCAAAGAGTGACAATGAAGCTTTTCTTGGCAGAGTTTTTTTCTCCCCACCACCCTTGGCATGAGTTTTATCCATCAACAAGCTCCACTGATTGCAAACAACAGCAGCTCCTGCTTGTGCTTTCTTGTGCTGCCTACTACCTCATTTCATCTTGTCCCTCTGATTGGCCTGTAATGAATGTGACAGACAGAATGTTTGTCCAGTCACCTCTTCAGAATAAAGATAGAGTAAATATATGCTATGAAATAGATATATGAAAGTTGTCAGGTTGTCCATTAATTATTGTGTTAAGACCTTTTGCATTCAGCACCATGTAAGGTGAAGCTGCATGCCATTTGAAGCTCAAAATAGCTATCAAACATGAGGGGAGAAAATGCACAAATATCTACATTTTGGAAGTCCACTAGGCTGGCTACAGGCCTGCAGGAGCTAGGTTATGAACCCCTGACCTTCTAGTTGAGAGACTCTACCACTGAGCAGATCTGTTTTCAATGGATGCATGAGAGGAATGTTCTTTCTAATTTCCTTTATCCAAGAAGTTCATATCTACTCTGAAGGCAGCAAATCAAACACAATCTGCACAGAAACTGTTATAACAATGCAGCACAGTTGACCCTGTAGGCCATCATATGAATAGCAAAGAAAAAGTACTTTAATTCATTAAAAGATGCAGAACAAACTTTTGCAATTTATGTTTATTCTATTTTTTTTTTTTTTTTTTTTTGCCTCCATGTTGGGAACATTAGCTCATTTCAAATTAGTTATCAGACCCCCATGGCTACAAAGATGAGACAAGACATTAGTCCAACCGGAATAATCAAAACACGATTTATTGTTCTGAATAAAGGGACTGTCTTCTCTTGTGCAGAAAATTGAGAGGCATCCAAATAACTTACTGTTTTATTTCTCAGATCTACTTTACTCTTTCATTACTCCATGTGATCAGAGCTAAAACATCCATTCCTCTAAAGTAGGAGTATTTCTTTGTGAGTTAACTTGTATTTCAGATTGAAATAGACATGCTTAAAGAGTGTGTCTTATTAAATGACTGGGAAACCTCCAAGTAGCGTAGCCGTCGTAGATGGAGGAGCATGTGTATGTGCCAAGGGAGAGAATAAAAAAATAATAATAGAAGGAGGAATTAAGGGCTGCCTGGGGAGTGTTAAAGCTCCGGTGACGCTTTAAGAAATTTTGGTAATTTTCTGGATGAAAAGCATCATTTAGCTGCTGACAAATTTGCGTAAGACTCCACAGTAATTAGAATCTGCTGATATGATTATACAAGGGCGTGAGCAATGACAGGCTTTGAATCCAGAGAGTCAAGAAGGGAGAGACTGCCACTACAAGAAACGTAAAATGAATGTAAACACATTAGCGCTGTGTTTTAATAAGATCCCATGCTTATTTGGGAATTGTAATTATGATTCAAAGCATTGGATCCACAGTAATTAATGAATTTTCAGTCAACATGTAATTATTTGCAAATGTAGGATTCATCAAGCGTCTAAGCGGGGGGTTCACATCCAAGAAGATAGAGGAAAGGCTTGATATGAGAGAGGGAATGGGAGGTTTTCATCTAAAAGCATTGTTACAGTTTCAAAGAAGAGGTATCGTGACCTCCCATGTGTTGAATTTGTTCCTTCACTAAAAACAATTGAAGTCTGTGAGATACAGCAGACCTTGGCAAGAGAAAAAAAGCTGTCTAGCAGGGAATCCTGACCAGGATTTGAAGCAGAAAGATGCTCAGAGTTTTAACCTCTCGAGGGAGAACGAACATGCGTGGGTGAGTTAGTCCTGTATACAAGTACAGATCTTGGTATAACAGTGGAGAGCTTTTAGGAGGACTTTTGCTTTATTTTCACAGCAGCCTGTCAGTAGGTGACTAAAGTCTTAGTGGACTGTCAATCACATAATCCCAATCTCAGAAAGCAGGCATTTAGTGAGTCGATTTGTCAGCCTCCTGTCTAAGGGTCATATAGCACTCTCTGTGCCTCGTAAAAGAAATCAAATACAGCCTTAGAGTGGGAGGGTTTTATTGTATTTTCATTATGTGACAGCTAACAACATCTCTGTGTTTGGTTCTGAGCGTGACTTCTGCAAAGCAGATTACATGTCATGGAAAAGTTCCCATTAAATCTGTGACAACAAAGGGATTATGTGATCTGTTGTGTGTGGTGTAACATGGATTGGCAATGCTATAATACATTTAGTCATACTAAAAGCTTAGGACATTTTTATTTGCCTCACTGAAGAAGAGGAATGTTAACTTTCAGTCCCAGTTTAGTGGCTGCATCCGGATAAATCTGCATTTTAACTGCAATATATCACTTTGTGGTGGTTAAAGACACTTTCAGAAGACTCATGCCAGCCAGACTTGAAAGGTATGCTTGTGTTAGCTGTATTCTAGAGAACAAATGTCCCTAAAGTAACAAATATCTGACATCAATATAATGTGTCTTAGATAAAGACATTCTGATAGAGAAGAATCCATACAATGTTGTCAAAATCTAACTTTTGATTACCATTTGTTACCATTTGTTTTAAACTGTAATCTTGAGGTTTTCTTCCCAGGTGATGATGCAAAGAGGGATGTTTTAATACACCTGCAGATGCACAAGCACTTGTGTTTGTTTCAGTAGTTTTTAGAAGCATGTCCAGTGTTTTGAGAGGGACCTGGAAATAGCCGAGGACTTCCACTTCATACTAGAAGTTTAGTGAACTGAAAGTCTTCTTCGTTGTTTTCTCCTGTGTCGCCGCCATATTAATAGAGGCAAGTCCGTCACATAAGGAAATACAAGTAGACAAAAAAATATGTGACTTTTCAGACTAACAAGCGTTTCACTAAAAATTTAAGTGATCATGATCATTCAAGTGCAGAAAATAGATCTGCAGCACATCCCCAGCAATGCGCAATGGATGAGAGCATTAGGGATGTGCCTGTGCCGGACTGGAGCTTGGGCAGGTACTGTATGAGGAAACTGCAGGTAACAATCCATGGATGTATATCAATACATCGATAGGTTGATCAGTTGTGTATAACTGATCTAATTAATAATCACTATATCCTATAGCAATTAAAAAAAAAAAATCATATCCTGGCTAATTTTGTGATATCTGAAAATATGTTATCCCTGTCCAAAGAAGTGTCATGTGGTAATGTGATGAAACAATAAAGAAACTAGAAAAGCACTCAGAGAGCGCAGACCTCCACCATTAGCCCTATCTCCCAATAGTGAAGAATCATATTAAAAATTGCTGGATCCAGACAGTGATCTGGATCACTCCCAAAATCTAATCAGTTCTTCCTTATGCCATTTCTGACATTTCCTGAAAATTTCATCAAAATCTGTCCCCAACTTTTTGAGTTATGTTGCTAACAAACTAACAAACTAACTAACAAACTAACAAACCTCCTTGGCGGAGGTAATAAAAGTTCCACCGGTAACAACAAAACCCCTCCCGCCCTCCTCCTTGGCCCACCACCATACTTTTACTTTCTTACAAATGTATCGTCTGCATAGCAGAGGTGTATAACCTTTCATCTAGTTGATATTGCTGATGGAAGCTTTTATTACACATGCACTTGTGAAAAATGTAAGAAAATGTCAGAAAAGCCTGGCCTTAAAAGCTTCCTCAGTTACTTATTCACACGTAACTCACAGCCTAAAGTTTTCCCTTTCAGACAAAAGAGATGAGTGTGGAAGAGTCACAGGAGACCAGACATTGCATAAGAAAGATTATTCGGAAAGGAACGATGACACAATTGGACACTTTAACAGCAGAATTTTGCCTTTTTATTGGTGTGAGGTGTTAATAGATGTATTCATGATGATTTTAAACAGGTGGAAGAGAATTAACCGGTAAACAGGAGACAGTGTGAGGTACGTATCTTCATAGCATACATGAAGATCACAAACACTACAGAGGCCTGTACGACGAAGCTGGATTAACAAGGCCGGGATATCTCTCTGTTAGCTGGATTGACTTATCAAGACATTTGCAATCCAGATCAGCTGTACGACGAAGCTGGTTATCAACTTGATAATTGCAGCTTGGGTTTTCCAATCTGGATCAGTGCGTGCTCACATAAAAGGGGTGATGTTTGCAGCGTCTGACCAATCGCAAACATAGAGAAATCCTGCAGAGCAGTGTATTTCTCAATGGAGGAACAGACAATCATTCTTAAAAAATATGAGTAATTTAAAGCAATCATCCAGGCCAGAAGCAACACTGTCGCTGCAGCAAAGGAATGCTGGCAGAAAATTGCCGACTCTGTTAATGCGTAAGTTTGTCAGATTATACAATATTAATTCATCGGACAATATAAACGGACAGCACTCTGATCACTCAGTTTCACTTTATTATGGCACAGATGTTTGGGGCAGAGCTTCCTCAGCCAATTTTGTGTTGTAATATTAATTCCCCACCTTGACTGGAACCACAAAATACAGTTTATGAACATGATTCAAATATTAAATGAACAGTTGTCATACCCTGCTCAAGTTTCTGTGACAGAGCAGACTCCCTGAAGATCCAGGAGTCATGAACAGACCCTGGCCACATAGCCACAAGGCTGGTGACCATCATTTATGGTCACATGTCATCTGCAGAAGCATTTGGGTTCACATTAGTCAATGTGCACTTGAAAAGACTTGGATAAAGTTGAACTGTGACAACAGTGTTGTGTGGGCCTCTTTGTATATGTGGACTGTTTATGATTTAAAAGGATCATGATATAAATTATGGAATACTGATAATGAACTAACTGAATGTGAAATGTTTGTACATTGCAATTTTTTCTGTATTATGTGAACTACCTAAATGTTGAGGCTGTGAAAGTTTTTTCTACAAAAATTAGTACAAAAAATACGTTTGCAAGAGCCACAATCTAAGTGGTAAAAAGTGGAAATTAAAATAAGTTAAAGGTGGCAAAAATGGTCAAAAAATGGCAAACACTGGGAGAAAAATGTCAAAAATAGGGGAATAAGTGGCATTTAATGCAGCTTAAATGAGTGAAAAGTGGGTGAAAAAAAGGCAAAAACTGGTGAAAAAGGGCAAAAACTGATTTAAAGTGGAAAAAATGGGCAGAAAGTGGAAACAATAGCTGAGAAGTGACAAAGACATGAGATAAATGTGACCAAAATGATCAGAAAGAGGCAAAAAGATGGGGAAAATGAGTAAAAAGTGAGAAAAACCGTGACAAAATTGGGTGAAAAGGGCCAAAAAATGAGACAAAGTTGACAAAAATGGCAAAATGCAGCTTAAATAGGTGAAAAGTGGGTGGAAAAAAACACCAAAAAGAGCAAACATTTGCAAAAAGCAGGATGAAATAGGCAAAAACTAGTGAAAAATTGGCAACAACAGGATAAAAGTGGCAAAAAGAAGTGTCCAAAGTGGGCTTAAAGCAGTAAAAATAAATTACAAGTGGCAAAAAGGGGGACATTTGGTTGACAGATAAGGCAAACTGTATAACTGTGGGAAACAAACAGATTAATGTGACCTGCAATGGAAAATTTCTGAGGTCAAAATTTCTCTTTTTTATGTTTTTTGGGGAGAATAATAGCTTATTTGAAATTAAGACATAAGAGAGCCACAGATCATCCTAAAAGAGCCTCATGTGGCTCCAGAGCCACAGGTTGAGTATCACTAGCCTATACCTTTCATATAGGATGTTATCGAGTAAATCGAAAGGATTGCATCTATCTCAAAATATTCTTTCTTTTCTAAGTGCCCTTCCGTGCAGCAATGTCTAAAGGATCTTCAAAGAATGGGCAGGCCATTTTCCAAGAGAACTGACTGGTCAGGAGGCGGTACTTTTTTACTCGCTGATCTCGTATCCAGAACGTAACCTGCTCCAGAGCAGCATAAGTTACTGAAGTGATAAGTTACTGCAGTGATTTATCCCGGTAAGAAATGAACCAGCATCGTTGTACAGAAAATCCAGGGTTAATCTCGAAGTTATCTCGATAAGAGAAAATCCAGCTTCATTGTACAGGCCTCAGATGTGTGATAAAAAAGCCAAACTCACAGGGTTGCAGTAGTTATTTTGAATATATATATATATAAGATCATACATCCAGTTCTGACTAGTCCCTACTTCACTCAGTTATTTTAGATGGGGCTGGCAGGGACAGTTGGAGTGAAATATTCAGCTGCTCAAGCCCAAAATTTAGGGACATTTTCATTTTTGTGCATGATTGGAAAAGAACATTAAAGTCTACCACAGATTCTCATCTCTCTTCTCTCCTTTATTATTAGTTAATACAGTTTTTTATGTCATACCTGTCACCTCAGATGCTATTCTGGCTCCCAGTTTCCCTCTTTGACGATGTAATAAGCTTCAAAAAGGCACAAAAAGTAGCAGAGCCACTTTTCAGAGAGCAGACTTTTCAAAACTTACTTCCAAAGAGAAGCTCCTTTCTCTTTCCTTTGTTTTTCTAATTAGCTTAATGCCTGTTTATGTTGTTTCTCTGCCATGATTATGAGCAGAGTACTGCTCATTACTCATACATTTTATATGACTGTTGTTTGCAGCAAGTGCACATAAGCCAGCTCAGCCTCATAAGAAAGAACACTTTTCCATCAAGGTCCTGTTTTCTTCTCTCTGCTTCCTGCTTTTCATTTACGACGACTGCCTGAACAATACCAGCAAAATGAAATGCCTTGAGTGAGTAATGGCCATGTCTTAACAAAAGCACGGCTATGTAACTTTTAACGCACAGCTGAGGCATAGAAAAATCTTGGTTCATCCACTTCCAGGAAAACCTGGAATACAATTATCCAGACATGGAAAACACATGGAAAATGAGCGAAACGGGGAAAAGTCCTGGGAAATATCCTTGTGCTGTTTTACTGATTCCATATCAGTGACCAGAAATAAACAACATTGTCATTTAAAGGATCTTATCAAATAGTGACTGTGTTTTATAGAAAATAGTACAACCCAAGTTCCAAAAAGTTGGGGTGCTTTTTAAAATGTTAATAAAGACAGAATGCATTGATTTGCAAATCTCAAACCCATATTTTATTCACAGTAGGACATAAAAAACATGCAAAATGATAGAACTGAGAATCCAGAGACTCTGTTGTCAGGGGCATTTGCCCCTGTTACCCAGTCAGCATATATTTGTGGGTCCCACATGGGTTATATGCAGGCTACATCATGGGTCCCACCTGTGATTGCCCATGTGAACTGCAAGTGTAGATCAGCCCATAGGAGACCCATATAGGCCCCATCTCGTGATCCTTGCAATTGCTTATGCTTACTTCAAGTAGTATCTATCTTGGATCTCTAGAGATGGGGCCCACCTGTGATTGCCCATGCGAGCAGCAAGTATAGATCAGCCCCTATGAATCCCATACACGTAAGCCCCATCTCTAGAGATCTAAGATAGAAACTACTTGAAGTAAGCATTAGCAATTGCAAGGATCCCGAGATGGGGCCTATATGGGTCTTTGGTGGGCTGATCTACACTTACAATTCACATGGGCCATCACAGGTGGGGGCCACCATGGAACACATGGACTGTAGCCCGCATATAACCCATATGGACATGCTGGGGGAGGGGCCAGACAAAGAGTGAGTAATTCAAGAAAGTCCTCATGATTCGGAGTCCACAGTCTGGTGTCACCTCACATGGCAAAGGGAATCTGGGACGTCCCAGAGCCAGACCTGGGTTGGTAGCGTGACAACGAGCGTGTGGTTGCCGGGCTCCAAGAGGCCACACACAAAAGGCAACATGGAGCTGCCACCCTTTGGGCCCACCACCTGCAGGGATAGGCATGAGGGTCAAGTGCAGTGGAGACCAATCAGCAGGCAAGGGTGGAGGCCTAGGCGTAGACCCCTGGCAGCGTGGACTAGTATGAGGAAATGTTACAGGGTCATTCTTGGGTCAGGATGGGCAAAGTTTGTGGAAAATCCGTCAATGAGTTCTTGAGATATCACATTCACAAAAACAGCTCAGAATGAAGGACAACCTGAAACCCTAACTGCCTCTGGCCCTGACTATCAGTAGTGCAGAGGCATTTCAATTAAGTCTCAGCTACTCAAGTTATTATTGTAATGTACTTTTAAAGGATAATGCTACATACCTATATTAATAAAATTCAGAGCTTGAAAAACTGCAGATGTACTACAAACATTCTATAATCAACTTTTCACCATTTATAAGAGTTAAGAAGTCATGTTTACAGCTGCAGAGCACACATGTCTTGAATGGGCCTTTTATAGAAAGGAACATAACAGTGTATGGGCACTATACCTGTGATACCAGCTAAATTGTCGCTGAAATGTCCTGGAAATGTTTTCGAAACTGAGTTCCAGAAATGTGTGTGAACCTTGAATAAATCACGTCTACATTGGTGTCTCCATCCTGTGCGCTGGGGAATACATTTCCTGATTGCAGCTTTTTGTCCTCCATTTTACATATTACAATGTATTTTTAATATGATTTCCTTGCCTTTACTTGCACAGAAACTCAAAATACTTGCAGCATTGCAATTTTGTAAGAATGAAAGCAGCTTTAATTGAACAGCGCCCACCCTGAAGTTGGCATTTAGGAATGAAATGACCGTGGAATCTGCTGCTGCACACAATTACATTACATTGTCCCCTGGGAGAAAAAAGAGCAGGAATTTGCATGTCAGGACATGCTCGTGCATGCGTGTTCACACGTGTAGAATATGTGTGACTGGTCTATGTGAGTGTGAAAAGGAGATAAAGAGAGAAAAGAGGAGGTGTTACAGATGGAGACAGGCACGGAGATAGCGGTGAAAATCCAACAGCTCTCTCATCTTTCTTAATGATACATTTGTGATGATAGATTTGCGATGATGACATCTCGCATTGAAATTTGAAGTGTCTCCGCCTCTATTGGAGCCGTACAATACAGGATGTGAAATTGGGGGTCGCAGAAAGGGATGTTTTATTAGCTGCTGGATATTGCCAAGGTGGTTTAGATGGGCTATTTGGTTTGCACTGCTCCTTTCATTTACTCTGTTTGATTTGCGATAAGTGACTTTTCCTGGGGAAGAAATCAGCAGCGATTTCACAGTTTGTGCACCCTTTCTCTTTGTGCCCCTCTCTCTCTCTCTCTCTGAAATATGACAAGCCTTATTGACTCCTCTCTCACACTCTTCAGGAACTCCCATGTGCAGCCTTGAGGCATGATTGTGGGGAACGATGCAAATGAATTGATTCCAATACAAATGAACTCATGATAGTAATCCCATGCTAAGTGGCTGCTGCTTAATTTCATATTGATGAATGAACTGCCTCAGCCAATGCTCAGAACAATGGTTTCTAATTAGAGCGACACTAATTGCAGACACATTGATTGGCTGGCGGGGGGAATGAGTGAGGATTCTATTGGATCAGGTGCAGAGTGCTTTCCTGGAGATACCTCTGGGCTCCTGTCTGTGTAGGTTTGAAGGATTAATAACCTAGATTAGAGGCTCTCACAATGCAAATATCTCCTTTAAGCTGCATTTCCACCAAACAGTTCAATTCAGTTTGGTTTGGGTTTGACATGGAGCTCAATTACTCATGTTTCCACTGCCAAACCTGAAGAAAGATGCATAAATAAGTGATCTGTGCATTTAACTTTTTTGGTACCCATCTTTTTGGGTGCCAAACATACCGATCCAAGCCCAAACAGTGAAGCTAGACTCTATGCAGTCCCTTGATTGGTCAAAAGGCTGTCACTGATTATGTGGCAGTGGTAATAATAGACCAACACACAATGGTTCATGTTTTGTACCAGAAAAAGATGATTGCAGGATGATAACATGAACCCTCTGAGACGGCCGTTGTAGTATATGAGAAAGACAGACACGTGTTATTCAAAGTTGAATAACTTCTTTGGTTTTTTTTTTTAAAGATTTATTTTTGGCCTTTATTGGATAGGACAGAGGATAGAGTCAGAAAAAGGGAAGAGAGACATGCAGGAAATAGTGTCACGGGCCGGATTCGAACGCATGTCGCCTGCGTATATGGCGCGCGTCTTAACCACTTGACTACTGGTGTGCCAAGTTGAATAACTTCTGAAGCATACATTTTAGCCACTTGTTTGTTTTTCCTCTGAAAAACCTTCAATGTGCCATTCTAATGATGCTATCCATGCCACCGTAGCTCTTCCAGAACGTTTTCTAGCAAGCTTGGAACTTAGATGACTTTCCTGGGTCTTTCACATCAACAACTCTGATCTTTAAAGTTTATTTATCTATTTTATAATCTATTTTTCGATTCTCCCTGCTGCCAGTGGCTAATATTGTCACCATACTGTTTGTTTGTTTCCCACAATGCATTGTGGCTAGGCTGTGACAACAAATGGAAGACTGTTCTGTCATCACATCATGCTTTGCTAAACTGTACATGTGTGAACACGAAACTGGAGGAGAGAACCTGAATGACATATAATAGAGAGAAATAGTCGGCCCAGATTGGTCACTTGATATTTGGGGAAGGTTCCATATTTGTTTCTTGTTTGGTTTTACCTCTTGTCAGAGTAAAAGACCGCTAGCATCACATAGAACACATTTATGATTTAGTCTCTTTTTTGACCCCGTCCTCCCCGACACCCTCTCCGAGACAATGGCAATGTCAGCATATGATGAGCGGTCAGGGTCATGCTTGTAGTGTGGCCAGGCTGTCAGCCAAGATGGGTGAAGATGTAGGATATAAACATACACTATATTGCCAAAAGTATTCACTCACCTGCCTTGACTCGCATATGAACTTAAGTAGCATTCCATTCTTAATCCATAGGGTTTAATATGACGTTGGTCCACCCTTTGCAGCTATAACAGCTTCAACTCTTCTGGGAAGGCTTTCCAGAGGGTTTGGGATTGCGCTTATGGGAATTTTTGACCATTCTTCCAGAGGCGCTTTTGTGAGGTCACACATTGAAGTTGGACAAGGAGGCCTGGCTCTCAGTCTCCGCTGTAATGCATCCCAAAAGTGTTCTATGGGATTGAGGTCAGGACTCTGTGCAGGCCAGTCAAGTTCATCCACACCAAACTCTCTCATCCATGTCTTTATGGACCTTGCTTTGTGCACTGGTGCACAGTCATGTTGGAACAGGAAGGGGCCATCCCCAAACTGTTCCCACAAAGTTGGGAGCATGGAATTGTCCAAAATCTCTTGGTATGCTGAAGCAGTCAGAGTTTCTTTTGCTAGCTGGGTTTCCGTTACACTTGGAAAAGCGCAAAATTGAAATAGTGCTATAAAAAACTAGTAATGAAAACACCTGAATTTTGAAAAAAAAAAAACTAAAATATCGCTAAAGTTTTTATGCTTTCATGAGGAGGTTTTTCAAGCGTTTTGTTATAGTGTAATGGAAACACTTTTTCCACATTTACAAGTCACGAGACGTGACTTATGGTATCACATGACCAGTCACTCCGAGACAACATGGCGCAGTACGTGTGGGTAGAAGAAGAGACAAGACTTTTCTTAACATCATACTTATACCCTTATAAGTGGTTTTTGCCATACATACAGACTTTACCTCTGAACAATCATCCGTTGCCTTCGTCTTTTGTTCAAAATTATCAAGGCAACCACCGTAGATGTAACCAAGACCGTACCGACACGCAACAGGTTTTGAGTGTCAAGCTTCCCTGCAGCAGATTCACACAAGATGAGATTTTACGAGAATTGCAAGGTCTATGCCCAAAACTCCCTTCAATGGAAACACATTCAAAGTGCAATTGTACTTAATCGAAATTTAAGAAATATCACTTTTATTTTGTGAAAAACTGTAATGGAAACTCAGCTACTGGAACTAAGGGGCCAAGCCCAGCTCCTGACAAACAACCCCACACCATAATCCCCCCTCCACCAAACTTTACACTTGGCACATTGCAGTCAGACAAGTACCATTCTCCTGGCAACTGCCAAACCCAGACTCGTCCATCAGATTGCCAGATGGAGAAGCGCAATTCGTCACTCCAGAGAAAGCATCTCCACTGCTCTAGAGTCCAGTGGCTGCGTGCTTTACACCTCTGCATCCAACGCTTTGCATTGCACTTGGTGATGTATGGCTTGGATGTAGCTGCTCGGCCATGGAAACCCATTTCATGAAGCTCTCTACAAACTGTTCTTGAGCTAATCTGAAGGCCACATGAAGTTTGGAGGTCTGTAGTGATTGACTCTGCAGAAAGTTGGTGACCTCTGCGCACTATGCGCTTCAGCATCCGCTGACCCCGCTCCATCATTTTATGTGGCCTACCACTTTGTGGCTGAGTTGCTGTTGTTCCCAATCACTTCCACTTTGTTATAATACCACTGACAGTTGACTGTGGAATATTTCGGAGCGAGGAAATTTCATGACTGGACTTGTTGCACAGGTGGCATCCTATCACAGCACCACGCTGGAATTCACTGAGCTCCTGAGAGCGACCCATTCTTTCACAAATGTTTGTAGAAACAGTCTGCATGCTGAGGTGTTTGATTTTATACACCTGTGGCCATGGAAGTGATTGGAACACCTGATCTCCAATATTTGGATGGGTAAGTGAATACTTTTGGCAATATAGTATATGTTCCTGTGTCATGGTGCCTTCACTGATGTGCAAGTGACCCATGCTACTAGCACTTATACACCCTCACACTACCAGATGCCAGCTTTTGAACTTGGCATGTTGAATTAAATATCTTGTCTTTGTGCTTTGTATTCATTTGAGTATACAGAAATGGATCTGCAAATTGCTCTTTGCTGTTTTCATTCTCATTTTACACAATTTCTCAACTTTTTTAAGTTAGTGTTTGTAGTTATATTTCACTTATTCAAAACCATAAATAATACATGTCCAATTTTTTTTTTCTACTAAAAGTCTGGATTAAAATCAATAATAGACAGGATTCCCTCGTGCTAATACAGATTATTAACAAAGGCAAACAACTTCAAACTCAAATGTTAAAGTGCTTTAGCTGACAGAGAAGGCAGGAACTGTAGACAAACTTTTATAAGCATCAACAGAAAGGCCAAATTTAAGCAGCACTGCTACTGAGACTGACAATTGTGAAACCATGATTATTTCTAGGACTATAATGGCTGCATCAAACTCTGTTCTTGTCCAATCCCTATTTTTTATTGAGCTAGGAAGATGTCAGCACCTCTTTACCAGCTTTTCTCCCTCATTCTGTCAACAAAATGCTTTTGAAGAAAACAGTGATATACTTTGTATAAATAAACATTGCAGAAGCTGGTTGGATTGAAATGACTACCAAAATCAAGATGAGCAAGTAAAATGATTTTCTCTCAATGAAGAAGTTGCTTCCAAGAGTCGTTTCTTTCATATGATCGACAGGTCCTGCCTCCCATTTGAGTTCTAGCTTTGTCCTCTTCGTCTCCTTTTTTCCTTCATTTTTGCTGCTGTTTAATAGTTATGAAAAAGGCCAAAAAAACAAAACTAAGAGCCACTTGAGAGTCAAAACACCAGTTGTTAATACTGAGGTTGATAGCAGGAATTCCCATCACTGCAAGAAAGCTGGATGGAGACTGGCTGTTGAAACAGGGTTTTAAGTGCCAGACTACACCAAACAGTATTAAACCAAACTGGACCACTTGGAGGAAACACACCATTAGTCTTCAAAATGCAAATTATATCAGGCAACAGCAGGGAGGTTTTAAAAATGTGATGCAGGGGGATGTATCTGCAATAAAAGGTGACAGGCTGTGATACAAAAACAACACAAAAAGGATAAAACAGAGAGTGTGGCTGTTTGAATATGAATTAGTTTTATATGCATGCATTAAACCTGCAAAACACCCCTCTCTGACAGCAGTGAAGTAGCAAAACAGCTGCCCCTGACCTTTCCCTGTGCTCTCTAAATAATGGAAATGCAGGTAAACAGATTAATTAAATAGATAAAGTTGGAAAATGAAGGTCGAACTGTGGAAGCATGCAAGACAGTTAAAGGGGAAGCACCATTTACAGTTTTTCTACTGAAATAAACTAGTGAGGGGATGAAGTATCAAATATTAAATGATAAAAGTGGAGGTGATTCAAAGTCATGTAAATTAATAAAAGGGGTGATAAATTATTAAGTGATTGGATTAATTTGTGGGCAGCTTGATCATCATTGTTGTGATCTGATAAAATGGCACCAAATTAAATCATTCTGATAGTCTTTCAGTCACCATTTATCATTCACAGCACAAACATTTATCGTTTAAGGAAAGAGGCATCAGGAGTGAAGTCATAAAAAAGGGATGATAAAATAGAGATCATGAAAACGCACATGATTTGAATCACTGAGGGAGATTTTTACGCCTAACCCCTGATATCTTCTTATTATGGGTTATTTGCAGAAACTTGCAGCTATTTCATGGCATTGGTGGCCCTGGGTGTTGTGGTCCCTTGTGCTCTCTGTCCTTTTTTGAGCTTTCAGAGTTCCTAAACTCCCAAAACAGCAGAGCACTTTTCTTACTGAAAATTTATTTCATAAATTGGAAATACCAAAAACCACAACCATCAGTTTGCTCACACAAAAGACACCCAGAAGTGAGATAAACAGCAATTAAAGTCTTCATAAAAAAACACTTCATTTTTTCCTTCCTACTCTGGCAGTAAAGGGCTGAGGTCAAGTGTTTTAATGAAAGGGCATATTCAAAGATTTAAAGGCAAAAGAAATCAAAACTGATATCAAGTAATAAATCTACTAAATGATAACAGGTAGCATGTATTTCATCAAATGACTGGGTCATCACTTTTATTTTCACAATTCACACACATTTGAATACTTGTGTCAAAGAAGTGATAGCATTTTTATCACCACTTTTTTAAGTCTGGTGGCTGTATGTATAAATGTTCTCTACTAAATATGATTATTGTTATTTTTTTTCCACAGCACAGTCGAGCAAACTCTGGTCTGTTTCAGTCAAGATACATGCTAAGTCTATTTTCAGCAGAGCCCACTGCCCATACACACCATTGTAAACAGGAAGTCAGACATGGGAACCAACAGAGCATCTCGTCAATTTCAAAATAAAACAGCAAATACAGACTGCAGATTGTTTATCCCATCACTAAATCAACACTATGTCAAAACTGGAAGCAAATGAACAGCATATCAACCTTTGCACTGGTGTAGTAACATGCTGTTTGTTTGTAGCTTGTTCTCTTTATTTCTGTGTGAACTTGTGATCTCATGATCCAGCTGCCCTGGGCTTTTTCACAGCAGCTTCAGAATTGTTTCCAGTGAGAAAATGTGGAAAGATTGCTGTGCAAACTGGCTATGTGGAAATTGTGGGTAACAACCTCTAATGCTGGCACAGAGGGATCACCTCGCCCCCTTATTACACCGCCGTGGCATTCATTTTGGAGGTGAAACGCCAAATATCAGGTCGTGAAATAGCAGTATGAATATATCAAAAGAAGTCAAGCAAAAGTCATGCACTAAGCAGTATTTTGCACCAATAATGAAGAGTGAAATATGTCATGTTTTGCAAATAATTGTTTATAAATAAATAAAGCCATGAGTAAGGCTGAATGGGACATTGCTATGAAAATATTAAAAGTTTACTCAAAATAAGTTGTTTTGGATTTTTCCTTGCTTGATATATAAAGCCTGTTTTGGCCGTGTTCTGATAGAGAACACATATATGTCTGAATATAAGATAGAATTATGAGTTTTAAGGACATGTCTTTAAAGTAAACGCCACAGTTAATACTTTCTCACATCTTGTTTTGTCTCTGCCACCCATCCTACACGCACATTTGGTCGTCATGTTACATTAAGTCTGAGCTGAATGATGACAGTCTTGCAACAGTGGCTTGTGCAGTACAGTGTGTTTTTGTCTCTGAGGGCAGCAGAGCTCAGATCAAATCATACGGTCTGATCCAGTGGAATGAAATGGAGTTAGAGAAGGTCACTGTGTTTCTCACTCTGCTCTAATGTAATAAGAGCATACTGAGAGAGGCATGGATTAGACTGTAATCCACCTGCATCTCTGTCTCTGTCTCCCTCTCCCTCTCCCTCACTGATTTGTTTGCACCATCTCTCTCCCTCTCTCTCTCTCTCTCTCTCAAACTCAATCAATCAAGCTCGCCATCTCCCTCTCAGCCTCACCCTCGAGTTATTGGGATTCAGCTACTCTGTTTCTCCTCTGCGCTGCCTTTTGCTCATTTACCCTCAACTTTTATTAACATTGTCAGTCCGTCTGTGGTTGGGAGTGTGCTGGGAGGTTTTAATGTTTTGATCACTTTCAACTCCACTTCTTTGGAGAATTAAAGCTAAATTAATCTGACTGGGATTCCCTGGATGAAAGCTGCTCTTTAAGGTGCATTTTACCAATATTGTTTTATTTTTCCAAGGGTAGAGAAGCAACGGTATCCTATTAGAAACAGCTGCTTTGCTCCTCAGATAGAATTGACTGTTTGAATACAGAATAAACTGGACTGACCACATTTTGTGTATTCCCAGTTAAGTCAATAGCCTACCCTGCTTCATAAGACAAGCTCCTTTAGCTGCTGTGTTTTTCTCTCTGTTCCCAGTAATTTTTCTGTCAATGAATATTAAGATGCTGCCCCGCAGAGAAGCAATGCAAACCCTTTGACTTTTCAAGTGTTTCATTTTATAGACTTTTTCACTTTTTGTGAAACCAAACTTAGATCATTCTGCATACTGCTCTTCAGTGGATCTGAATGAAAGTTGGACTTTTACACTACCCAGAGCAGTAAACTACCTGAACATGCCGGGGTCATTGGTGGTCTGGCAGCTATCATCTTCTTTGTATCTGATTTTGACCGTACCATTCAATGGCAGGATGACAGGAGTAGCTCATCTGCTTCAAGTATGTGTTTTATTCAGACATGTTCCTCTGCATTTCAAGGTTGGAACAAGAGTTCCTTCCATCAGCTCAAGACAGTCTGGTCAGTGTGCTCTGACCCCTGCATCACTAATGTTTTTTTTTTTTTTTTTAACTCAGAGGACATCCGCTTAATGGATATGTTCTCTTCTTCAGACCGTTCTCTGTAATCCACGGAGATGGCTGTGTGTGAAAATCCCAGGAGATCAGCAGTTTGTGAAATATTCAAAGCTGGCCACCCCACAACAGTAATCCCAGTGCATTCAAAGTCCCGTAAATCACCTTTCTTCCCCAGTCTGATGCTCAGTTTAAACTTCAGCTCATCATCTTGACATTTCTTAATGCATGGGTTGCAGTCATGTGATTGGCTGATAATATATTTGCGTTAATGGGCAGTTGAACAGGTGTACCTAAATATAAGAATATTAAGTAAAGGTTCACACTTTTTTGTAATTTCACTGATTACTTACCCATGAAGTTAAACATATGAAGCTTTTTAATATTGTGATGATAACAGCTTATTAAATCAGATGTCAAGTATCTCAAACAGAACATTACATAAACGAGTATAAAATACAGAAATGTTGACTTTGTTCATTTATGCACTCAATACTTGATCCAGGCTCTTAGAGACTCGACTGTGGACATCTTCTGGCCCGATCCCTCTGGATTTTCATCATCCAATATCTTTGTTGCATTTTAAAGGGGACATATTTTACCCTTTTACAACAACTTTTTATTGGTCTCAGAGGTCCCCAAAACATGCCTGTGAAGTTTGTTGCTGGAAAAGAAACCCTCTGTTTTAGCTCTGCTCAGAATGAGCTGTGTCTGTGTCTTTAAATGTTAATGATCTGTCCAACTCCATGTGGCACTCCTGGTGTTACAATGACATTTAGTCCACTGTACACGGACTGACTGGGATTAAAACCATCAACCTCCCTCCCAGATGAAAGTCAGTAGAGTAACCCCCTGAGCTATCCAGCATCTCAGCTGGCTGCAGAGAGGAAGATCAGGAGAGGAGGGCGGAACTTTCTTCCAAGCGAGGAGGGCCAACAGAACCTGGGGGCGGTGCTACATGACATCA
The DNA here is from genome assembly GCF_018320785.1 of Cheilinus undulatus. Lineage (NCBI taxonomy): Eukaryota > Metazoa > Chordata > Actinopteri > Labriformes > Labridae > Cheilinus > Cheilinus undulatus. The sequence goes on from NC_054866.1 coordinate 12,075,384, forward strand.
TGTGGGGAAAATCTGAGAATGGCTTGTTTCAGCACACATTTTCTGAAAGGTTGAGAAAGACGGGGGCTGGGAATGTATTTTTCTAGTACTTGAGGGGATTGTGGACAGGCCAGGGGCACATATTTTTGTTATAAAAACCTGAAAAAGTGATTTTTTTTCTTAAACATGTCCCCTTTAATTCGCAGGTTTAAACTGAAACCGCTGTTAGAACCTTAATGTTTATATTACAAACATTTCTGAAATATAACCCCACAAAATGATAACATTTGAGCATGATCACAGGAACATGGTCCCTGTCATACCTGCTAGGGGGTTAGGTTCAGCTTTGGTCTTCAAGTTTGGTACCAATATTTTTTTAGCGGAGACATAGATTTCTTTGAGAGGGGGTTCTGGGGGTCCTACCCCACAAAGTTTGGAGTTTTAACACTTTATTTTATTTTATCAGGTGTATCTTATGCACTTCTTTGTCATGATATTGTTTTTATTTTTGGGAGGAGAAGAAAAAAAAATCAGGCCCATTTTATTTAAATACCAAAATGTTGAGTTGGCCGTTTCTTCAGCCATATCATTAAAGACGACACTTGATATCCTCACCTGTAACTTTATTCTTAAATCATCATAATCACCGGTACATCTTCACTTCAGTGGCAGTGGGTAACAGCAATGGCTGGTTTGAAATAAATAAAATAAAACTGAGCATACATCTCTCACAATGCATACCAAAATAAATGTTAAAAAAATAATATATGCTTGAGGACACAAAATTCAACACAAAATGCCTGTTTTTTCTCTCCCACATGAATGTAATCATTCACAGTCTAAAAAATGCATACTCTACTTTAGATTTTTTAACATAATGGGGGGGATCAACTTTAAGATATGTTTTCCCTGAAATTCAACATTTGAGTACATTCATGTTATATTTTTTGCAATGGAAATGTTTGGCGTTTTAATCTGTTATTTACACTCTATCTATGTAAAACTGTACATATGAGCAGAAACTAGTTTTATAAACTACCGTTTTCATCGTCTCATCGGTGACACTATGGAAAATCCTGACAGTGCGAACTTTACTTTCTTTGGTATGTCGTCGTTTTAAATCACATGCTAAGAAGCTGTAACAGAGTATTATCATAATGCAGAGAGGGAAAAAAGAAGAGCGGACTAAAATGGTAACAGAGCACTGTCTTGTCCTGTCATTTTCGTCGACCTTGCTCCTTGATGCAGCTCTCATCTCCTCTGTCCGCTCTAGCAGAGTTCAGCTCGCTCCTTCAATCAGACTGTGGGTTTCCTGGTCACAGGGACAGAGGGGTTGAGATTTTATGTTGATGTGTGTATGTCATAAATAATCTGACAACTTTGGTGTTCTCAAAGAAACATATGAAACATCTGACTCTGTGTCAGGGACGTGCAGAGACATTTTGGGGAGCAGGGGCTCAAGTGAGACAAAGGGCACTTCTCTTAATCTATTGATGAAAAATACTTATCAGTAAATTTATTTTAATAACCTCACATTCACAGTTGTTGTATACTGAACTTATTTCTACAAAATAAATCAATCACACAAAAACAATGTCTTCTTTAGTTTTCACTGGGTTTATCCCAAGAGCAAGCAAAAACAAAATAAGCTATGACACCATGGTCATGGTTTCTATGCTGCTAGTCTCTACTAAATATTTAGAATAACTGACTGTCGCTACTAGGGACAGTGGCGTGGTGGAGTAAGAGTTTTCAAGAGAAGAAAAAAATGCACTATATTTGTTTATTTTTTGCACAAGATAATAAATTCTTTGAAATATTTTGGTGTAAATGAAATAAAAAGTACTTCAAAATAAACATTATCTTCACAGTGAACTGAAAAAGACTGTTTTCTACATAAATAAGCAGACCAAACTACCTTCGAAACTGCTATTAGACCAATGATGAGTTGCAAAAATAAGGCTTATTGCTGCACTCCTCTACTGCTTACTTTTTTAACTTTACTGGAGAAAACAGCAGAAACACTGAAAATCACTGCAAAAAAGTAATATTGACAAAATGGAAATGACATTGTGCTGCAGACATGATTAAAATGTAAATGATTTGAGTTTCTATAGCCAAGCAACAGAAAACAGAATATCCTTATATTAATAATCAATAATAATAATAATAATAATAATAATAATAATAATAATATTACTGTTATGATTATTTCTATCATTATTATTGTTGTTATCATTATTATTATTATTATTTCTATCATTATTGTTTGTATTATTTCTCCAAACATGCACACACTAACTGATGGTGACATGATCTTAGTTTTAGTGCATCTTTCACCTCTGGAGGAGGTCTGTCTGTCTGGTGTCAAATATCTAGTAGAGTGAATAGTTGTTAGCTGAGGATCCTACAGTCAGAATGAAGCAGTAGCTGTGTCAGACAGGACTCTACAGGTTAAAACATTGTGTTTCCATGTTCTGGTCAGTTTAGAGATTTTGGTCTATTTTGCATCCATGTCTTCTTTCACTCTTAAAGAAAGAAAACTTTCAAAAATGCACATAGATGGTGTTTATTTTGACTTTCCTCTGTCTGTTTACATCTGTAGATTTCCACTGAATTCTCCAAACAAGCTCCTCTACATATTTAAACATTTCAGGGGAAAAACTGTAATTTAGTGGGGAAGTTTGATGGTGATCTGTTTTAGTTCCCTGTTATGTCCTATTCACCTCCAACGCCTGGGCAAATGTGTGAAAAAAGCGCATTTTAACTAAAAAGTGCATAATTAGCATATCAATGCGGCGATTTTGATGATGGGTTTTTAGATACGCGTACCTCTAGTCACCTGTAGTCTCACCTGTAGTACAGTATGTTAGCCTGTCTGACCATGATGAAGGGCCTTAGCTAAACCGTCAGCTACATCAGCTAGTGGCTCATATGTGTACGTTAGCAACACACGTTAACAATGTTTGGTCATGTCATTTATGAACTTAAGACCTTCCGTAATCACCACTCACCTCAAAGAGTAGAAACACCAAAACAAAAGCCAAACTGTGCTGAGGGTTGGGGTCTGCTGCTGCCTGTCTCTGTGCTCACACCCGTGCTGCAGGAGAAGGGAGGGGGAGCGACAGAGCGCACCGGAGCTCATCATCTCCCGACCAGCTGTTTGGAGTTTTCTTTTTTGAAGAGTCATATTTATTTGACAGGGAGGTCATGCGCAAGCAGGAGTGTATATGTATATAAAGAGAGGCAGAAATTTGCTTTTTTAGTTAAAAAAAAACAAAAACAAAAACAAAAATAAATTACACTTTGACAAAAGGGCACTTTGGGCATCAACGGGCAAAGGGGCAGGTGCTCCAGCCCCCTCTGCCCCCCCTTCTGCACGTGCCTGCTCTTTGTTTCTTGGGAGAAATAATTCCTAAAAGATGGCCCAAAAATACGTGAGAAACATGGGATTAATGGGAGTGTTGGCAGGTGTGGCCCTGGCAATCACTTCACCTGGTGTTTATTATGAACGCTGAGGAGGGCATTGAACTGGTGCACACAGATAACCTGTGTTCAAATGAAGAAAGGCAAGCAAGCATTGTAAACAAATGCAAAGCTAAAGAGTTAGCATGATGCTAATTAATGCTAACTAACTATCTGATACCTTTGTAATGATACCCATAACTCCCTTCTTGGAGACATCTCAAAAAAGTCGCCCATTCAAAGTCAACGTGGACCAAGATTCAACATTCAAACTAAGGGGACAAAACTTGGCAAGCTTAGAAGTTAGTCTCTGCGCTTGTGCACGTAGCCTGTTGTGTGATTATTTTGCAGTGGAGACATTAGTTGTACTGAAAAGAAAAGGAAATGATGATATGCCAGCTAAATACATCCTCAAAACAAATCATCATGAATCACAGAAAGCACACTGAACTTATTAAAGAGGCCAAATTTACTCTGGTCAGAAGTGGACATTTTTCTTTTTCAGTATCTCATTTATTGACTGATGAACCTCAATGAACCACCTCTATTTCCTTGATCACAGTGTGTTAGTGTCTATTCTTGAATCAAACTGTCCTTTCAGTCTCTTTTTCTACTCTTTAACCCTCTCGCTTCTATGTCTCCTCTAAACCAGCTATCATTAATTGATATCAAGGCTAAACACAGACAGCTGAAAGCAGATGTCTTGATTTAAAAAGCCTCTTGAGAAGGTCAGGCAGGGATATTATGATGGCTACAGCAGGGAATAAAATCATTATAATGAGGGCTTAGTTAATGATATGTCTTTTGTTGATTCGTTAACTTCTGGAGCTTCTCTAAAGAAAACCAATGTGTTGGTCTTCTCCCCTTAAGCTGAATCTAATGACCTTGACCAGTGCAATATGGTCTGATCCTGTTTGGATGGATGAAACAGGCCTACTTGGCGTTGATGCTGAGCCTGGATAGAAAATACAAATCTGGGATGTCACTCAAAATACACAAAGGAATTTCAGCAAATCCAGAAAGGCTTTAGTGCTAAAGCCGTCTGTACAGGACCAGGGATTTCTCTGAATATTAAAACTATCTAAACACAGCACTAGAATTACACAAGGAGAACTGGGGATGCTCTTTAACTGGAGTAAAACATTGATAATGAATAAGTGATCAATTCAATCAGTATTTATTGTATTATTTTTGCCAATTCATGATCAAAATTAGCTCAAGAAATTTTACAAAAATACACGGTCTGAGCTGTCAGCTACAAACTCATAAAAGAAGTTTAAACTTAAAAAAGAGAAAAGAAATCATGCAACTATTTCACTGGTTATTTTAAGTTCAGACTTGCCATTTTTGACAGTGTCGTGTAAAAGGAGTGCTGTCTAGCAGTACAGGAAAAACCTCCAGTTAAAAGAATGAAGCTCCTCTCTCTATCTCTGAAAGAGAGAGAAAATAATGAGTCAACATACCTTTCCAAACAAACAAGCATCAGACTCTACCATTGTGATATTTAGCTCTTGTCAATCAAAACTGTAAGGACACACATCTATTCCCAGAATGCCTTGCAGTACTGACAAACAAACTCCTTTCCCCCCTGTGTATATATTTGAGTGAAAGATAGAGTGATGGGAGAGAAAACTCGTTAACATGCTAACATGTGGAACTTCTTCTTAAATACACAAGCATACACACATCTGTCACACCCACTCAGAACAAATGTGCAACCTGTGAAATTAAATTCTGCTTCTTCTGGCAGCTACTGCTGATATTTCCCTCATTTTATGTGTATAACCTGGTGTTACATTCATGAAAGAGCGTCTCTCCTGGTGATTCTCACTCTGCTCTTTCTTGTACCGGCCTGTCTCTGTGTGTCTGATTTCCTATTCACTATATGAGTGGGGATTATCCTTGTCGGCCTTGTCATGTGTGTGCTTGGTCGAGGCAGACGGCCTCCATGCGCCAAGCTTGGATGTTCTGTGTCACTCCTCCCTGACATGCTGACATTTCCTGCACCGCCGCCGTCTTTGTGCCGCTTCCATCACTGTGACAGCGGACTTACGGATCGCCCAAAAAAAATCCCACAGCAGAATCAATTTGCTCAGCCAGCTCACGGTGAACCTAGGGGATAAGAAGCACTACAAACACATGCACGTGCAGACTTTCTGAGACGTGCAGCCAAGTGGAAACGGCAGAATGAAAATGCACACATAAACAGCATGCTGGAGAGGGTAAGAGATGCAGACCCCGAAATTGGTTGGTGTGATAAAACCGTCAGATTGAAAATGACTGAGAGTGACTTCTGTGCAGACTGGCCCATGATTTACATCTCTGCGATTATATTATCCCGTCCAAAAGAAAGATTGATTTCAAGCCTGTAAATATTACAACATGGCAGCTGAGAAGATGCATTGACATGCACCAAGCATTTCTCATTATCTTCTTCAATATTGATCAGGCATCAAAGCGGCATCCAACAAGCGTTCGGCTGAGACTTCATCCACTGTCTATCATGTGCTGAAGGCAGGGCATAATGCATTATTAATCTCCTCTTGACACATGGGCTGTTGTTGTCATAAATAGTTTAGAGGGACTTATGCCTGACTCCTAATGAATCAATGTTCAGACTTCACTTATTAATATTAATTGGATGTAGCATATTCTCATGGAAGTAAACATGCTCAATAAATATTAGCTTCCAATGCTTTTAAAAGCAAGCATAGCATCTCTTTAGACTTTATTGTCTTTAAAGAGCTTTAGGGCCACGCATAAAACATTTAGCATTGCAGCACAAGTATCTCTCCTAACCACAGGTGTGAACTTCTGGAAACCAAGAATGATCGGGCATAAAGCTGGTTGGTTCCTTTCTTAAAGATGCAGAAAACTAACCTTGCAAGGCCAATGGATCAACCAAATTCCACCTCTGTCCCTTGGCAGATCCATCCTTCAAAGTCTGAAAGTCTTCAGTCTGAAACAACTGTGCCTGGTCTGAGAATGGACCGACCAATCAGCGATAGGAGAACGAGGCAGTAGCTGTGGGTGGGGTTTAGTGGTACTGCAAGCTGGTTACCAATAGTGACCATTGAAGCAGTTAGCTTGACTTAACAGAAGTGGACAATATCATTCCTCTGAGCCCTGTTATTTTTTTAAACAATTTTTCCTCTGGACTTTTTCTCTTAAAAACTTTGTAAACATCAATCCTGTGGTGCACATGCAAGCTCTACACATTCTGTTTTTTTTTTCAGGACAACCTGGGTTTTAACAATTTGTGTGCTGCATCGATGTCAATTGAATCTTTAAATAAACTTAAAAAAGTTATGGGACTATAAAGACCTTTTCCAAAAACCTAACATAAATTAATACTTGAAGATTTTTTACATGTGGCACAGTAAACAATTACCACTAAAACTTTTTTTTTGTAAAAACTTCTTCCTCCCATCTCTTGTGGACCAAAAAGAGAAAAAAATGAATCATTCTGTGACAATAAGTCTTCAAAATATTCATATACCTGCAAAAATGTACCCTACCCTTTTTGTGTTAGCCGTATTTATGCCATTATAATAAGCAGTTCTTGTCTGCAGTGACACACAGGGCCCCATAACAGGCTCTCTGTCTCTTTTTCTCCCCATTATGAGCTACTCATGCCATCTCCTCAGCATGTACATGCACAGATTGACAAAGGATGACACAACAACAGAACAGCCTGCCATTGGTGGTCACAGTCTATCCATCCATCACACATCCATCCATCCATCCATCCATCCATCCATCCATCCATCCATCCATCCATCACACATCCATCCATCCATCTATCCATCCATCACATATCCATCCATCCATCCATCCATCCATCCATCCATCCATCCATCCATCTATCCATCCATCCATCCATCCATCCATCACACATCCATCCATCCATCTATCCATCCATCACATATCCATCCATCCATCCATCCATCCATCACACATCCATCCATCCATCTATCCATCCATCCATCCATCCATCCATCCATCACACATCCATCCATCCATCTATCCATCCATCCATCCATCCATCCATCACACATCCATCCATCCATCTATCCATCCATCACATATCCATCCATCCATCCATCCATCCATCATCACACATCCATCCATCCATCCATCCATCCATCCATCCATCCATCCATCTATCCATCCATCCATCCATCACACATCCATCCATCCATCCATCATCCATCCATCCATCCGTCCATCTATGCATCCATAATAATAATAATAATAATAATAATAATAACTTTATTTGTATAGCACTTTTAAAAACATTGGTTTACAAAGTGCTCTGACAAGTGCAGAAGCAAGTACAAAAAAAAAGCAACAACCCAGACAAAAGACAAGAAACAGAACGTGACATGTAGACAAATAATAATTTATCTACATTGATAAAGAGCAACAATATAGAACCAAACCTAGATGACCTGTGATGCCATGCAAACTAAGACATCACAGACATCAATCAGAGTGCAGACATTAACTGCACAGCTAAGACATCACGAACATCAGGATGCAGGCAAGACACAGACATCAGTGCCATAAAGTGATAGGAACCCAGGCAAAGCAGGAACCCAGCTACACAGGCTGAGACTGAGAGGACCAAAATTAAAGACATAAGAAATTAAAAGAAAAACAGTAAAATGTAAATAAGAGGGCAAAAACAGATATTAAAACAGGGTGAAACATGCTCTAAAACTGTAAAAGCAGTAAAATTGATAAGTATTATAACAGAGGTAAACATAAGGGGAAGCAGTGAAGATGTAAGATCAATATAGTGAGGAAGACAGTAACAATTAAAAAACAGCCAGGGGGCAAGGAAATAAAATTAGGTTGACAGGGAGTAAAGGAGAGATTAAGAGGAAATTAAACTAAAATATGTAAGAATCTGTGAGAAGATAAAAATTATAAAAATTAAATAAGAAGAAGATGAAGACGACATCACATAAAAGTCTATAAAAATGAGTTTTAAGAAGTGATTTAAAAGATGTCAATGATTCTGCATGCCTTATCTCCTCGGGCAGGTCGTTCCAAAGTCGAGGGGCTCTGATAGAGAGGGCCCTGTCACCCTTAGATTTGAGTCTCGACTTTGGAACGACCAGGAGGTTCCCACCCGAGGATCTGAGGCTGCAGGCTGGGACATAGGGGAATAAAAGTTCTGTAATATATTCTGGAGCCAGACCCTACAGTGCTTTAAAAGTAATAAGTAAAATCTTAAAATCAATTCTAAAAGTAATGGGAAGCCAGTGTAAAGATGCTAAAATTGGGTTGATGTGATGTCGTCTGTTAAAACCAGTTAGAAGCCTAGCTGCTGCATTTTGAACCAGTTGAAGGCGAGAGAGGGATTTTTGGCAGAGACCTGACAGGAGAGAGTTGCAATAGTCCAGACGGGACTATTGGATCCATCCATCCATCCATCCATCCATCCATCCATCCATCCATCCATCTTCTTCCGCTTATCTGGGCTCAGGTTGTGGTGGCAGCAGGCTAAGCAAGTCAACCCAAACATCTCTCTCCCCAGCAACATTTTCCAGCTCCTCCTTAGGGATTCTGAGGTGTCCCAAGCCAGATAAGAGAGATAATCCTCCAGTGGGTCTACCGTGGGGTCCAGCTGTACGCGTCCAGAAAGCCTCCACAGGCAGACAACCAGGAGGCATCCTAATCAGATGCCTGAACCCCCTCGACTGGCTCCTTTTGACAGGAAAGTGCAGCGGCTCTACTTCGGGATGCCTTCGGATGTCCAAGCTTTTCTCTAAGGCTGAGCCTAGACAGCTTCCAAAGAAATCTTATTTCAATCGCTAGAACCAACGATCTTATTCTTTCGGTCATTACCCAGAGTTCATGATCACACGTGAGGGTTTTCACAGCCCATTTGACAAAACAATATGGCTGATATAGCATTAGCCACTAGCACCAGGAAAAATCAAACAGTGCAGTAAAAATGGATAAGAAATGTTCAATGTCAGAGTTACTGGCATTGCTTTAATCTCTAAATGCCCTGTAAAGTCACACAAATTCCAGGCACGCTAAAAAAGCCTCTGTAAGGGTTAAGGAGCATTACTGAATGAGAAATAAAGAGCTTCCAAAGAAAAGAAAAGAAGGTGGCTATTATTTACTGTTCAAAAGTTGATTAACTTTTTGTAACCTGTGTCTCTTCATGTCATTTACAAAGTCTGCTTCAGTGGGTTAAACAAAGAGAAACGTTCTCTTGTGCTTTTCCTGACCAGCTTCAGTATTTGATGTTGAGCTCACAAAAGAATAATCAACATAAATCCTGTCTGATCCTGTTTGTATTTCAGCAAATATTAATAATTAGTGTAGATAAACATTTGTCCCTTATGCAGAAGTTTTTAATTTCATACTTTTTTTATTTTCTCTAATGATGTTGGAATTCTGCAGAGAAATAATGCTTTACATACTACATCAGCATATTTTACACAGTTTTTGTTAAAACTATTTAATAAACGTTCCATTTATTTATGAAACAATTTATTTATTTTCAGCAGCAGGAGCTCTGTTATGCAGTCTTGGTCTGAATATGTCTGTATGTATACATTTGTACACTCTAGGGTACATACACTACTCCACTTGGGCGCTGTGTTTCGATTTCTTGCAGCCACTTCTCTCATATCCCACTGATTGATGATAAGTAGCTGTAATGGAAAAAAAAGCAAAGTAACAGTGAGGAGGACTGTTCATCTAAATAGGAAGAGGCCAAGAGAAAATCTCTGTTTTTCTTAGGATACTAGGAACTAGGAAAAATTGCTTGTCTCATTTTAAAGAGTTGCTTACATTCCCCAGTCATGTTATCTCTAAGCTCTCTGATTAAAATGCAGATTCAGTTTATACCAGTACATTTCACAAATTAAACAACAAATGATGCAACTGATGATGAATAACACAAGCTGCTCTGCCTGAAGGAAAAAGTGTAAATGAATCCAAAATATTTTTTTCTACTTCAAAAAACCTGAAATGATGATCAGTGCCAAAATAAAAAGGGTCCAAAACACATCCACTTATTCTACTACAGACAGTGAAACATTCCTTTTTGAAAATGCGCAGTCTCAGAAATGACCCCTTTTTAAGTCCTGCCCTCAACAGGATTTCATATGTCAAGCCTTGTTCTCCGTAGTTATGTTTCAAAGGTTAGACAAGCCTGTGTATGGGAAAAACTACTACTATTTTGCTACTTCCTCTTACTTTTATAGCTTTCAAATACATCTATAATTTTATTATTGAATAAAAAGTATGGAAGCCTCAACGCTGGTCGCAGTCTCCATCCCAAACATACTCTAGAAATATGTAGTGTTAGTATATCAGGATCTAAACTCTTAAAGGTCACATATTATGCAAAATACACCTTTTCAGGCTTTTCTAGGAAGAATATTGTATGTGCCCCTGGTCTGTCCACAGTCCCCCAAAAAATCAGAAAAATCCACCCCCCCCCCCCCCCCTTTCTCCACCTTTCAGAAAATGTGTGCTAAAACAAGCTGTTCTCAGATTTTTTCCCTCATGATGTCATGTGGGGAGTTAGCGCCGCCCCCAGGTTCCATTGGCCCTCCCCACTTGGAAAAAGTTCCGCCCTCCTCTCCTAATCAGCTGGCAGCTGAGAGGAGGATCAGGAGGGCCACATCCATTTCCTGAGAGGGGCGGAGTCAAGGGCAGGGTCAGACGGCTCAGTAACATTTAAAGCCACAGACACAGAAATGGCTCATTCTTAGCAGGGCTGAAACCTCTGAGACCGATATTTAAAGTATAAAATATGTGATCTTTAATGTTACAGGCTAAACCTCTGCATGAGGCATATTAAACAGCTGTTTTGCACAATATTCACAAAGATGGAAATTGTTTTGGTGAGAGATATATAAATGGAACAAAACATTCTCTTTTGAAAGGCTACTTCTTTCAAGTTCATGTTAATTTTATCTGATTAATTTATTTTTCATTACACACTTAAATTGTAATGTACGGTACATTACAGTGATAGTGGTCTGAAATTGGTAGTAACTACCAACCTCTAACTGAATAATGCTTGATTAGGTATTACTGTCTGTATTAACTAAGTCGCTCAGGCTCTGTGGCCCAGCTGCAGCTATGGCTGCTCCCAGAACAGCTGACAGCATCTATTCTGCAGTTAATGCGGCGTACTGAGGAGCTGCAGTAAAGATAATGTAAGGGTTGTAAAAGTGCTAAAGCTAATTAGCTTGTTGGCAGAGGTACTCCAGGTGTAGGCGCAGGTAGAGATGGAGGACAGACAGGCAGAACGATGGTGGAGATGTCGAGATATCGAGTAGAGTAATGAGCTGCAGGCAGGATGAAAAACCTCTGAGGGTTAAGAGGCCTATGTAGACTGGTGCCAAGTATCAGAAGGAACATGTGCATCTTCTGCACAATTATTGATTGGCCTCTGATACACTCTGTCAAGGAGAAAGATCAAGCCCTGCTGGACTATTAATCCTTATTGTGCTCCATCACACTTTGCAACTAAGCTCATCTCTCTGGTAAGGCCTGGGGTTGCTTGGAAATGTTGTGATGGGGGTATGGGTGGTATCTGAAGCTTAACATAAACATCTGCTAGCCCTCTGTCAACTTATATTGACCTAACTGTGTGTGAAAGCATAAATATGATTAAAAGGAAAAAGTTAATCTGGCAATCGCCTCATTGTTTTTCTCCTCCCATCAATTAACTTTTACTTGTTAAGGTAAAGAATGTGTATGTGACTTTCTTTAAAAAATATCTGTTGGCAGTACCTACAGTAGGGAGATGTGAGGGAAACACTGGGGTTTTTAATGTGTTTTATGGTCAATGGTTGCCGTCTGCCCTTAAGGGCTTCAAGGCAGCATGATTTTGCTTTCAGCTGAATAAGTTCCATTTTGCCTTTCCTGCCACATTGAAAATGACAGATTTGTTGTCAGAACATAGAGACATGCTGCAGTTAAATACACAAATATTTCTCTGATGACTATACCACTGGGTATCAGCATTCAAGACTGTGTCTGCAAAGGCATAGCCATCCATGGGCATGGAGCATGCCCATTCTTGCAGATGGTGGGCCCACAGGTGGTATGGAGGAAAGCCCAGCCACCACTGTTGAGCTCCCCCCAGATCAGGATCCATGGGGACAACTTGGTGTCCCACTTGTGGGTGAGGTTTTTCTATTGTCTTTCTGCAGCTTCCATGGAGGTTTTAGATCTGCTCACAGACTGGACCCTCCCCTGGGACCAATTTGCCCAACAATACAGCTCCCAAGTTCACAAGGACACGCAAACCCCTTCACCACAATAAGCTGGTGATTTCCCAGGGTCTCATCCAGGAGTGAGGATAAAATTCAGCATAAGACAGATGGATTGGTGCAGCTTCTGCAGGGTCTGCAGGTGTTGAAAAAGAGTTGAGCCAAAAGGCAGGGCTTTTGATTTACCAGTCGATCATACATTACAGTCCAGATCCTGCTTATGGCAGTTGGGTGGTAGGGTAGGGTAGTGTGGAGAGGATGCAGAGAACGCTATGCTGATTGCTGCACTGATAGAGTAACATCTTTTGGTGGAGGTAGTGTGATGGTGTGGGTCAACACCTCTCTCATTGGAAAAGTTAGGCTTGTCATCATTGGAGGCAATCTCAATGCAGAGATGTTGAGATGAGATTCTGCAACCAGTGGCAATCCCATATTTCCACACTTAACTCTATATTCCAAGATGATGCTCAAGGAGCGGAGTTTATCAGAGACTACCTCCAGAATTTGGGAGTGGATGGAATGGCCTGCCAGAGGTCCTGACCTCAACCCCATTGAACACTTGTGGGATCAGCTTGGGCGTGTGGTTCATGCCAGAGTGACCAACACAACCACGTTGGCTGACTTGCGACAAATTCTGTTGAAGAATGGGATGCCATCCCATAGCAGTGTGTGACCAGGCTGGTGACCAGCATGAGGAGGAGGAGCCAGGCTGTTGAGGCTGTGTATGGTTCTACCACGCGCTACTGAGGCTCCTGTTTTTTAAATGAATAAATTGGTAATATGTTATATTCCTTTAGACTTCAATCATCCAGTCCACTAAACACCAAACAAGAGCCAATGGTAGCATAATCTTTTGGCAGTGGAGAAGAATTAGCAGTTTTTTCATGGGTGCAACCCACATACTCAGCTCTGCTGCTCATTCCACTAATGCATGATCCTTACAAATGTGGCACCATTTAAAAGGGTGATATACAGGCTTTCCAACAGTATAGTGTTATTGCCAAGAAGCAAAAAAAAGAAATAATCTGCCAAACAGAAATTTCCATAGTATATTAGCCAAGTTTTTATTAAGGTAAAACAGGGGTGTCCAAACTATGGCCCAGGAGGTCAAATGTGGCCTGCGGTCCACTTAGATTGGCCCCCAGCAAATTTTAAATATAAAATGAAATATGTCCCACATGAGAACATGAAGCTTTTGCCTGACTGTATTCTACTTCTTAGTTTCAGCACAGGGCAGTGCTACCATGCTGACTGTGTAAACAAACATTTTGACAAGAAAAAAAATTTGATATTTTTATTAATTTGTGACTATACAAAGAAAACACTGTAAATGGTAAACATCCATCCATCCATTTTCTATACCACTTATCTCGTTGGGGGACGTGGAGGGGCTGGAGCCTATCCCAGCTGTCATTGGGTGAAAGGCAGGGTACACCCTGGACTGGTCGCCAGTCACTCACAGGGCTGACATATAGAGACAGAACACCAGGCAAGATCACACTCACACCTGTGGCCAATATAGAGTCTCCATTTAACCTAATGAGCATGTTTTTGGTGGTGGGAGGAAGCAGGAGAACCCAGAGAGGACCCACGCATACACAGGGACAACATACAAACTCCGTGCAGAAAGGCCCTGACTGGGAAGCGAACCAGGGACCTTCTTCCTGTTAAGTAAATTTCCCGTATTCCTTATGCTTCTTATGCTTCATTAGATGTTCTATTAAGCTAATTCAAGGTCCCAGGTCACACTGTATGGTCAGAAATTAACACTTCCTGTCAGGCAACAGGAATGTTATCTTGATTTACAATGCCCTAATTAATTACCCCACTAAATAGCAGCACCAGTAGTGTTCCAGGTGTGTAGCCAGCAGTAGCCAAGGTCAACCAGGTCCCTGAAATCTGACTGGCCTCCCCAAATCCTTGAATTGACTGGCTATTTGCCTTGTCAACCAGCCATGTTAGCACACTCCATCACAAAGAATTACTTAATCTACATTAGACTGGTTTATAACTTTAATATCCTCATATCCTGTAGGATATGAAAGTGGCCCCACCATTCTTTTTTCAATATGTGGCCCTCAGTGGAAAACGTTTGGATACCACTGATGTAAACAATATTGTCCAACCCTATTACTCCTTTGAAAATATATTGCTATGCATGAAACAATCAACCCAACTTCAGTGCTCATCCCATCTGAGCTGATTGTTGTTCGCCCATGTGGCACTATAATCAAATAACGTAAAAGTAATTGGGTTAGGGAATAATTGTGGATATATTTCAGTATTCAACATGGCCTCAGGCTTGAAACAGTGTAGAACACTGGGCTGAGCTTCTGCATAATGACATCAATACTATAAGAGGCCAACCAGATCGCTACAGTTTGTGTCTCTACTATTTCCTGCTTTGTTAGTATCAGGGAGTCTTTGAATAACACACTAGCAGTAATTCAGCTATTTTCAAAGAACATTTTGAATCCTTCACTGTAGGCATTACCTTGCGAGGGTTAAATAGCATGATTTTGCCCATCAATAGGGCCTATTCGACTCCCATGAGCCTCTCTGTACAAAGACTGGGTGGTCCAGTAAAGGCTGAAAGCTTGAATGCTGCCCCTTTAATAGGTGATTATTACATGAAATAGCTAAATCAAAGTACAAGTATCATGCTATGATCTTATTGCCAATGTCAATGAATAAATATAATAGTTGTATTTAGAATCTGCTTTGAGTGGAGTCTATAGCATTTCATAGGGTATATTATTCATGAACTACAGTCGCTAGAAAAAGTATGTGAACCCTTTGAGATTTCTTGGATTTCTGCATAAATTGGTCATCAGATGTGTTTTGATCTTCATCTAATTCACAACAATAGACAAACACAGTCTGCTTAAATTAATACTGCACAAAAAATTATATGTTTTCATGTTTTTATTGAAAAAAAAATGTAAACATTCACAGTGCAGGGTGGAAAAAAGTATGTGAACCCCTAGGCTAATGACTGGTTGTCCCTCCTTTGGCAGCAATAACCTCAACCAAACGTTTCCTGTAGTTGCAGATCAGACCTGCACAACGGTCAGGAGGAATTTTGGACCATTCCTCTTTACAGAACTGTTTCAGTTCAGCAATATTATTGGGATGTCTGGTGTGCATCGCTCTCTTGAGGTCATACCACAGCATCTCAATTGAGTTGAGGTCAGGACTCTGACTGGGCCGCTCCAGAAGGCTTATTTTCTTCTGCTGAAGCCATTCTGTTGTTGATTTACTTCTATGCTTTGGGTCGTTGTTCTGTTGCATCACCCATCCTCTGTTGAGCTTCAGTTGGCAGACAGATGGTCTTAAGTTTTCCTGTAAAATGTCTCGATAAAATTGGGAATTCATTGTTCCATCAATGACAGCAATCCGTCCAGGCCCTGAGGCAGCAAAGCAGCCCAAAACCATGATGGCCCCTCCACCATATTTCACAGTTGGGATGAGGTTTTGATGTTGGTGTGCTGTGCCTTTTTTTCTCCACACATAGCGTTGTGTGTTCCTTCCAAACAACTCAATTTTGGTTTCATCTATGGACAGAATATTTTGCCAGTAGTGCTGTGGAACATCCAGGTGCTCTTTTGTAAACTTCAAACGTGCAGCAATGTTTTTTTTTTGGACAGCAGTGGCTTCCTTCGTGGTGTCCTCCCATGATCTCCATTCTTTTCTTAATGTTTTACTTATTGTAGATTTGTCAACACAAATGTTAGCATGTGCCAGAGATTTCTGTAATTCTTTAGCTGACACTCTAGGAGTCTTCTTCACCTCATTGAGCATTCTGTGCTGTGCTCTTGCAGTCATCTTTACAGGACGACCACGCCTAGGGAGAGTAGCAACAGTGCCGAACCTTCTCCATTTGTAGACAGTCTGTCTTACTGTGGACACATGAACATCAAGGCTTTTAGAGATCCTTTTATAACCCTTTCCAGCTTCATGCAAGTCAACAATTCTTGATCGTAGGTCTTCTGAGCGCTCTTTTGTGTGAGGCATGGTTCACATCAGGCAATGCTTCTTGAGAAGAGCAAACTCAAAACTGGTGTGTGTTTTTTATAGGGTAGGGCAGCTTTAACCAACATGTCCAATCTCATCACATTGATTGGACTCCAGGTTGGCTGACTCCTGGCTCCAATTAGCTCTTGGAGAAGTCATTAGCCTAGGGGTTCACATACTTTTTCCACCCGGCACTGTGAATGTTTACATGTTTTGTTCAGTAAAAACATGAAAATATATCATTTTTCTGTGCAGTATTAGTTTAAGCAGACTGTGTTTGTCTATTGTTGTGAATGAGATGAAGATCAGAACACATTTGATGACCAATTTATGCAGAAATCCAAGAAATCTCAAAGGGTTCACATACTTTTTCTAGCGACTGTATATACGACTGCTGGAAAATCAGCAAATATACGAGCAGCTGGAGAGAAAGTGCCTACCAAACTAACTCTAGCCCAAATACACTTGGTTTATTAGTGATTCTGTCAGTGCTATATTTGTCAACATTATGGTGTGTAGGGACTAACCTCAAAATCTAAATTATTCATTTTAACAAATCATATCCATGCTGTTGGAAGAGTTATTAAGCATGCAAGCCTAGCACTTTTCCAGACCTAAATTTTCCTTGTCTAAAATGGCTATCAACCTTCCTGTAAAGCGGAACAGCAACATGGGAAGTGGCACTGCGGAAAATGTGACCCCTGATTCAACAGGAGAAAGCTTTCTAATCACAAATCACTTAAGAGCAGAGAGGTAAAAGGCCCTCTTTGTGTTGCCAGGTTTAATCACTTTTCACTCACAGCGGCTGTGCTTGAATAGCAGGAATGTACAGTCTGACTTCCACGTCCCACTGGCCTTCACTGAATGACCCAACAGAGGTCTGCTGCCAGGGAACAGAGGAGAGGAAGCAGGCAGGAGAGGGAGCGATAAATGAGTCGTCTAGATTAGAAGTGGAAACAACCAGGAGAGCACGGTGAGCTCTGACTCGCATCAGTGTGCCGGAGGTCTTCAAGTTCAACAGTAGCCTTAAGTGGTCATCATTTCTATTCTATGGTGCATTTAAAAAGGCTTTGAACAGATGTGAAAAGATCTGGACATTTCTACCATACTTCAGCAAAGGCTGCCACTGAAATCCTCCTTATTTGTCTGTTTTGGTGATGGAAAAATGGGGGTGGTGATTACAGGGCATCACCTTGACCTTGCAGTACACATTGTCCAATGCTACAATGACAGTTTGTGTCTTTATATCAGCACTACATGGTGAATGTTCTTGCTCTTTTCTTGCCATCTGACCAATCAAAATGCTTTTTACACCCCAGGGCGCACTTTCTCATTCACATCCATTCACTCCACATTTACTCTCCGATGGTAAATGTCACTTTGCAGAGCAGCAATCCCATTCGTTCATTCCATGCACATTCAAAACCACAAAGGGCAAAGGACATATCAATATGTAGCTACGGGAGCAGGGGATCATACCCTCTAGCTCCAAGATGACCAACTGTACCGACTGAGTCACAGTCCATGAAATCAGGGTATTAGTTGTCAACTGTTGGGGCAGGATTCAAAAGAGGGTCCTGAATATGTACCTGGAAAAGAAAATTGCTGCAAAAGTCTTCAAGCCCTCAGCGGACATATAGTACATGCATTTGTTTTATATCATCCCATTTTGCAATTGTAACAAGTCCATCCATCCATTTTCTTCCTCTGGGGTCAGTCCATGGTGGCAGCAGACTAAGCAAGTCAACCCAGGCATCTCTCTCACCAGAAACATTTTCCAGTTCCTCCAGGGGGATTCCGTGGTGTTCCCAGGTCAGATGAGATATACAATCCTTCTAGGTCTACCCTGGGATCTCCTTCCAGTTGGATGTACCTAGAAAACCTAAGGGGGGCAACCATCCTGATCAGATGCCTGAACTACCTCAACTGGCTCTTTTTGATGTGAAGGAGCAGCAGCTCGTCTTCGAGATCCTTCCCCTATCTCTAAGGCTGAGCCCAGAAACCCTACTGAGAGATAATATTTCGATCGCTTGAACCCCTGATCTTATTCTTTTGGTCAGTACCCAGAGTTCATGACCATAGGTGAGAGCTGGGACCAAGATCGACCAGTAAATTGAGAGTTTTGCCTTCTGGCACAGCTCCCTTACCACAATGGTGCAGTATAAAAAGTGACTTTTGTTTTTTTGAGATCACAAAACTGGTTTCTAATGCTATTTTTTAATTTCTCATGGTCTTACATGAAAAAGTTACATGTTAACATCTGGAGTTTACAAACCCACCTCAGCCCTGCCTCTGTTTTGAGATTGACCACTATTTTCAACATGGCTACCACCATCACTGACCTTCAAAACACCAAAGGTGACATCACTGAGACTACATGCAAGGTTTTTACACTAAGTGATTGGAAAAAATGACTCATAAAGTCTAAATATATACTTTTGAAGAAGAAGAAAATAAAGCAATAAAATGAATGCTTACTCGAGCATAGGTGCGATTGTGAATGCTGTTCTTTGAACAAATATATTGTACTCATTTTGAGAGTCTGGCCTCCCAGAATTATTGTGTCATTTTTTAAAATATCTCTTTGAATGAGAAAAACATGGCAGCATCTCTCCAGCAAGGTCATCCAAAAGCAAGACAAGAGAATGCTGTGAAGGGCGAGTGAGAGAATGGTGAAATGCAGCGGCATGAACAAATGGCATAGATGACAGACACTTAATAAGAGGCTGAATTTGAGAAATGGTGGCGGGCAAACGACAGGAATAAATGAGAGAGTGAATGAAAGGAATAAATAATGGGAGGGACAGAGCTTCTCTCTGCTGTTGGCCAGCCAATCAGTGAGTCTTTTCAGTCTGTGCGGGTTTTCAGGGGTGTAGGCTGCGACGATGACACATGGGAAAATAGAGACTGCAGGCACACATACACACAGGAGCACACACGCTTAGATTCTTCCTTAGGAGAAAGAGACAGGTGTAGGAACAGCAAGATGCCAAATCAGCCGAGCTGTTATCAATGTTTCCAAACTAGATCCCCCCTCTCCCTCCTCCCCCTCCCTGTCTACAGCACACATACATAGCTATAGTAAGGCAGGTGTAGAGGGAAAAGGGGCCTGTCTTATGATGTGTATTGTTGCTCTCATAATTTGTTACCTTTTGTTCTCACTTGCTACACACTGTGTCAGTTTTTGGCAGAGGCTGCCCTACCTACACACTCCTGGGTCTCTGGCCCAATTTGAACAGTATCAGTGAGCAATAGAGGCCAACTGGTGCCAGAAGACCTGGGTGCAGAAAGTTGCATCTTTTACAAAACTTTTGCAGACACTAACTTCTCCCCAATGAAAGTTTAGTTGAAATGCTTCTTGGCTTTTTTTTTATTTATTTTTTTTTAGGTTATCTCATATGAAAATAAAAGATGGTCTGAGTGTTCTCTAAGCTCCAAAATGGGATTGTTTACAGATAAACAAAAGGGAATATAGTATTCAATTCTGACACTATAACTTTTAAAGTAGAACCACTGTTGTGCACTTATATGCCAACACAAGGTAAACAAATACAGGACAATAAAAGTATAATTCTGTGGTAGTGTTGTATTTTATTTCTTTATTTGTGTAGGCTCATATTGTGTTTTCAAGTTGTATCAATTCTTCCATCTATCTGTCTATATAATAGGGCCCTTCTTGTAAACGCAATATCTCAAGAGAGTTATAAGAGGTTTCTTTCAAACATTGCATGAATGTCCTTTCTAAATTAAAAATTAGCTGCCACTACCACTAAACAGTCACAGAGTCACTCTGATGAACTCAACAGTCCACTTGGTGCTTTTGTAGTTGTGATGTCCACTCTGACTCAAGGACATATGGATAATACAGCCATGTGCATACGTTTTGGGAATATAGGGCACTAAGGATTCATCACAGAGTCTGGTGTGCCACAACCCTAGGCTAAAGAGAGAGGCGGGAGCAGCCAAAGTCAAGCTTGACACATGCCAAGGTCAAGCTCAATGGCATCTCTTTTACCCGGGTCTTTTCACACCTGGTAGTACACCCAGAAACGGCTGGCAGTTTCCAAGCCTTTGGTACATCCACAGCACTACCAGGGGCTTGTGGCAACGCTACTTCCTGTCTAAACAGTATCTTAGGCCATGCTAACTAGCCACATCCACCCCTTATCTCCCCTAAAGGTGTAGTCTGTTGTTTTTTCAACAACTAATTTTACCATGCCCCTGGTCACATGTAAGGACATCCAGAGCATGACAGGGGTTGTGTCAGTCTTTCTTTCCACATGATGGTGCCCTCAGGTGGCTTACACGCCACATCTACACCTTATATCTGCCTCAGCCCAAACATGCCTAAAAGTTCTGCATAGTACTCTATTTTTGAGGTACGATCTCAAGGTAAAAACATACCAGCCCCTTTTTGACCCACCACTGTACTTTCGCTATGCAGAAATTGTTGGTAGTTTAGTTTAGCATTGAGCAATTTATACCTAGGGTACCTTTCTTGTAAATTCATGTATTTTCTTTAATTCATAACTCCGTATACATTATTTGTGATACAGAATATTGCACACATTACTTCATTTCTGATGAATCAGGCTGTTTTTGAAGGTGTGCTATATTTCTATAAAGAGCAATTTGCTTGTCCTGTTTCTCAAGAAAGACAAAAGTTTGATCAAGTCCTTTCAATTTGATAAAGCGGTGATTTTTGCACATCTTGCCTATCTTGTTACACAACAGAGATGTTAAAGATGTTTTCTTTAAACGTGTCCTACGTACATGCAATACAGGAACCTCAGGGTGTCTCACATCCATCATCCATCTGTCTTGCTGTTTCATCCAACTGCCATGATTGTTCGTCTTCTATGTTCCTAGTTCTCCCAGGAGTAAGTGCTGAATAATGTTCAGCTAGTCCTTTCCAGCGACGTCCCACAGGAAGATGATTTTCTCTGAGGCTATTCTCAGACATTCTCTACATGCCTGGCGTCACTGCACTCGCTCTGCCATCTTTCTTCTCCCCCATTTTCCATTTTCCTGTCTTGTCTTCCAGCCTTAAGGTAAACACTGCCAGCAGTGGTAGTGCAAGTGTTACCTGAGGTCATTGTCTTCCTCTGTCTGCAACCATCATCCATCCTGCTCTCTCACTGCGCTATCAGCCTAATGCTGTCATTAGGACAGGCTTTACTGTAAAGGAGAGGTCCCCGCCTCATGGACTCTGCGGCTGCAAGAGCTTTTAAAAGAGGGGTGATGTAACGGATAGCAATTTACATATAAAATACACCAGGGATATGGGGGCTGTGTTGAGGCAGCATCAACATTTTGATCTTGTTTCCCTTGCAAATTCTTCTAATAGAGCGTAAACAAGATTAGCATACGTTTTGTGTGTTGGCCAGTGGGGACAGGATGCCTCTACAGTTCTGTGATGACTCCATGAAAAGTATTGTAGAGTGTTTTCTGCTCACCCTATTTTCTGCAGCATTCATAAGAAGAAAACGTGGCTCAGCATTCATCT
This sequence comes from Cheilinus undulatus, assembly GCF_018320785.1. Lineage (NCBI taxonomy): Eukaryota > Metazoa > Chordata > Actinopteri > Labriformes > Labridae > Cheilinus > Cheilinus undulatus. The sequence goes on from NC_054866.1 coordinate 12,097,605, forward strand.
TTGCCTCAGCTTGGCACATGGATAATTTAGTTCCGAATTCAATAGACAAAGCCTTACATCTTGATGTTGGCCTCAGTCCAGGACCTGTAGCCATTGTGAGCTGGGAGCCGAGCCCGAAACACTCAGTGGTGATGATGGTGAACAGCTGGACCCATTGGCCGGAGTCGCAGCCAGAGGCATGCGATGACATGATCGATAGCTTAATGACAAAATTCGAGCTTGTGTTTTGGCAGGACAGCACTACATAATGTTGATAATTACTCCATCACAGAGATGTGGACCTGGGACTATTCCAGGAGAATGTGGGGTGAAGGGCAATAAATGGATGGAGAGAATATTAGGTAGAGCTCTTAGGGTAGGAATCTTTATGTGTTATTATTTATCTGAGGGCTCACTATCCTTGGGTTTGTATCAGAGATGCTCCAATGCAGAGATGCTTGCAATTTTGTTTTTAAGGCAAAAAAATAACTTAAAATTTAAAATGGTGCACCTAAAAGGTCAAAATATGAGAAAAAAAGTGAAAACTATAAACTGACAAAGTCAAAAAATTAGATAAAATGTCAAAATTATGAATTGACAAAGTCAAAATATGAGACAAAAGTCAAAATAATAAGTTGAAAATGGTCAAAATAAAAGAGAAAAAGTCCAAATCATAAATGTAAGAGGTCAGAATATGAAATTAAAATCCAAATAATAGATTGAAGTAATAATTGTGCAATGTAGAATTGAAAATATGAAAAGAAAACACAAATTAATTTATTTTCTTACATTTCTTTTTCTCTAATTAGTTTTATTCCTTATTTTTTCACATATTTATGACTCAAGGACATTTGATATCATCAAGGTTAAGTTTACATTTTTATACTGGAGGAAATCTGCAGACCCTATATTTTAGGGCCAATTATAATAAGAATAGGATATGATCTTGTGGGCCAGGTGTAACCGTACCATCGGCCAGATTTGGCACCCGGGCCTTGAGTTTGACATCCTTGGTCTGGGGTTAAAGCCCTGACTGTGTTGTATTTTTATGGCGTAACATTTGATGGGCATCAAGTGTAAATGTGCAGAATAACTTCAGTCCTGTGTAACTGACTAGTTCCTTTGATGCAAACAAGTGACAGAGATAATATGTAACCATTCAGTTGTTAATTAAAAAAACATGATTATGGAGTCCTCGAAATATGGGTTTAGTCCACTTTAAGAGCAAACGCATATCATCACTGTTCGGCACAAACCTCTTGTCCAAAATACATTTATAAATACATTTTCAGGAAGTAAAAAGGGAAATGAGCACACTCTTAAAAATTTAAAATCAGACACTTCGTTGTCTTAATACTAAACTATTATCATTAAGGCACACTATGCCCATGTCACAAATTAATAATATTTTTGCCAAAAAGCAGCTAAAATGGTGGACCCACTAAAATGGACATAGGAGTTCTGGTTTTGTTGAAGTACCTTCAAGCCAAAAGAGTTGTGGGGTTGCTCCATTGCTGAACACTTTTACAAGCCACTGACAGATGCAGAAGATGACCAACAGCACTGTTAATAGCAATAGCACATTTAAGATCATGAAATAAAGAGAGACAAGATTTCTACCACACAGTGACAATATGACATCTTGACCTTGACAGCTTAACAGACCAACATGCCTGTCTCTGCCCAGGACACTGTCACTGTAAATTCTGCTTACATACGTTCTGAGCATCACTGAAGACAATATAAAAATGATTGATTATATTGAAGTTGGGCATGGTGTGTTAAATGATTTTTTTTAACTGGATTTTGAGAAGAGATCTGCCATGCCTAAATCAGGCCAATCTAAAAAGAATGAAGAGAATCTGCCAATTTACAAGAAAATTAACCAATCAACTTTTTACAGTTTAAAGAGTCATTAAGTTATGTGTACCAAAACTTGAAAATTTTGAGATTATAAAGTTGAAAATGGCCTATTGTGTGAAAAATCCCACCAAATAAAGCAGTGAGCCTTGCACAAGTAATGGAATTGAGAGCTTATTAAATTATAGTTTTAGTGGGACTGTGATAAAAGGAAATACTGTGCTTGTTCTTGAATTGTCCCTCTAAGGAAAAATCTTTTTGAATTGAACTGAACTGGGATGTCAGCCCAGAATCATCACATTATTATTAGTATCTTAAAAGAAACATTGCTGAAAATTGGGGCTATTTAGAAAAAAATATAACATGCTGAGCATCCTTGGATCGAGCAAACTTTTCAAACTTTTTAATCTTGTAAAAATATGACTTGCAATGTTCAAGTTGATCAAGTGACAAACTATTTCTTTTGAACATGAAAATTTTTAGTTATTCCTTATAAAATAACAGATCCCTTAGAGTTGTTTTTTGGTGGCTCTGATATGCCCTTGCCTTGTTTTATGACCATTGTTGTGCGTTTTCCGCTCATACTATATAGGTTACATTCTGTGTTTGAAACTTGCGCCTGCTCATCCTTTGCCATAACATTAGAGCAGCTTAAGACCAGCTGGTACAAAGGGGTTAATTTGAAGTCAGTTGTACCTTCTAACTCTTCAGACATAACCTTTAAATCAGCTGGTGTGCTCGGATCTGTCCTGTTAGTCCTACTGTGATCTGGATACCCAGTGATAGTAGCCTGCTCATGGATGTTGCTAACTCTTCATCTGATGGCTGGTGCGTAGGCTGTTGTTTCAGTGTCATGACCGCTTCTGATGACTTCTGGGTCAAAGCTGTTTTTGTCTTTTGCCTTCAAAATTGTTCGTTTGTCCATTTTGTTAGCTGAAATGAACTCTCACTGCTAATGTTGACTTTGAAAATAGCGCTTGATTGTCTGATTGGTGGAGTGTTTACCAATATGATGATTTTGCACACAAGTCAGGATGTGATAGGCTACCTGGAAAAGACTACACGCTCTCCACACTCTCCACACCAGAAAACTAACACACCAAGTTTACGTTTAAACACACTCACAGGCAGATGTGTAGGTTAGCCTTATGCACCCGCTGCTCCTGAATAGTAGACAGTGTGTAGATATTCAGAAAAGTAAAGTTTGTTCATACTTTCACCATCTGACTGACAGTTTGTCCTGTAAGGCAACAGTCCAGTTGTTTAGCCTAGTTGAGCTATAACTGTAGCTCAACTTTACTATACATGTAAACACTGACTTTGTGGTATTAAAATGGATCTTAAGAAAAGCTGCTTCAAATCACCATCCAAACAGGTCAAGAAAAGACTAAACTTTGGCTTTAAGTAACATATTTCAATTCAGAGCAGGTCTTTCATTAAAGGAGGAAACTTGGACAGGGTAATATTTTCAAAGGACAGAGCGAGGCTTTGAATCAAATCCACTCATGCTCTGTGTATTCTAATTTATGACTGCTCATAGATTTGTTCTGCCTTGTTGACCTTAGATCTAATAAACCCTACCTCTGGTCAAAGGCAGTGTCAGGGAGGTGATGGTGTCAGTTTGGTGGTGCAGCCGAGCTGTGCAGAGAACATCCTCAGGGGCATTAATGGGGGTCATAAACTCTGATACGGATATTTGAACACATTGAACTCAAACTGGCCTTGCTCAGACAAGGACACATGCTCTCCCCTGAGGCCATTTCCATGAACTGAATTGGAAAATAGAAACTATTGATCCCACTCGGTGTTTAATGTGATTGCCTTGGCTGTGTTTTGTTAATGTTTAACAGGATTTCTTTCTCCTCAGCCTGGTTTCTTCTTTAGCTGTACTTATTTAAAAGCAAGACGTATAAATGGCCAATTTCTCACTTTACTTTTGTGAGACAAAGCAGGAGGAGTTGCTACTTTGGGGCTGTATTTTGCAGGACAAAGGCAGGAAGTTATCAGGATCAGACTGGAAGTATAATTGTACATAATCTAAATGTAATCCACCAACAATATGCAAAATAATGAGGGGGAAAGATGTGTAATCCAGGCTTAGACTTGCTATAAATGGCTTAAATCCGGTCATTGTGTGCAGTGGACTTCTCTGTGGTGACAGGCAACAATAATGTGGCCTTATAGTATTATAAACTACACAGAAATATCTTACAGAGTGCTGTTAAGACTGCAGTGAAGGATTTTAACAGTTTGCAGAGCTCTGACAAGAACATTTAAATCCTACATTTTCTTATATTTCATTATGGAGTGATCTCACAATGAACTCTCTGTGGAGAAAGTACATTACACTGGTACAAAAACATCCACTTTCCAGTCTATTTCCATGTCAGTGCTGTGAAACTTGATTATTTCTCTTCGTCGCTGTCTGAAAAGCCTGAGCAGATTGTTTCTGAGCACACCTAACCATCAAGTAGCCAACTGATTAAATTGAGGTGTTTGTGTCTGGCGCTGCTTTCGATGCCAGTTTTGTTATTGATAGCTTGACGCTTGCACAGCAAGTGCTTTGGCCCGGCTCCAAGTCCAGGCTGAAGTAATTGACACGTCGCCCGCTGGGGTTTGTGATTAACTTTATTGACATATAGGGAGAGGTGGGTGTATGGTATCTCAGACAGTTGGCAGAGCTAACAGGCCTTTCAAGCTGTGGAGACAAAATAGCATTGATGTTTTCAGTTCTCAAAGTACTGCTGTCCAGTAAAATGCCTGGAGAGGGGAGATTTAGAAGTACAAGCTGCAGCTGCTGGTGTTTCTCTGTACCAGACCAGACTTGTCCAATATAACCCACTATGAGCGTACTGTAGGGGTGCAACAGTTCACAGAGGTGTTGGTTCAGTTCATTTCATGGTGAGTTGAGATCTGATTCAACAGGAAAAACAATTAAAATAAAATACAAAGCATTAGAACATTATCTAAATGTGCCTTATTGAAGCAATTTATGATTTATAATATGTGGTCACGTGAAATTCTGTAAAGAATGATCCATCCATCATTAGACAGTGTCCCAACACTTGAGCACTTTTAAAGTAGTTGGGGTCCTCTACTGCATACACAGTCTTTGAAACATACAACTACTGCTCCACTGAGAGTATCCTTACACATGGCATCCTGGTGTGGTAGAGTAGCAGCTCTGCAGCAGACAAGAAGTCCCTGCAGAAAATCATTGCACACTGCACAAAACATCACACACAAACAGCTACCTGCCCTGGACACCATCTTCACTTCCTGTTGCCAACAGAAAACAACAAACATTCTGAAGGACCAATCTCACCCAGCCCATCACCTGTTTGAACTGCTGCCCTCCAGAAAACGCTACAGGTCCATCAGAACACGAACAACAAGATTTTTTAGGGGAAATTTTTACCACAAAACCATTTCCATACTGAACTCTGACCTCAGCACTAGGCAGCACTAATGTGCAATAACATGACAATAGTTTAAATATGCAATAACTTGTTCACCAGTAGCACTTTATGGATCAATATGAACCTTATCCTACATGTATTTTATTGGAATTGCATATGTGGAGAGTGTGTGTGTGTGTGTGTGTGTGTGTTCTGGTATGAAAGCTGAGTGTTCGTGGAATGACAGTATGATTGTATGGATGCTCTTATTTTATTTTAGCATTTAAGTCCTTATATTTATTGATAGACTTTTTATATTAGGCGTTATTTCAAGCCTAGTACTTGAGAGCACTTTCATTTCATTGTATGTCTTGTACAATGACAATAATGAAATCTTTAAAAAGTTGGGACACTAAAAAATGGAAGATACAACAGAATGCTGGTTTGCAAATCTCATAAACCCATATTTATTCTCAGTAGAACATCAACGGTATATCAGATGTTGAAACTGAGACATTTTACCATTTAACAAAAGCTTGTAGCTCATTTTGAATTTGATGGCAGCATCACATCTCAAAAAAATCTGGACAGGGCCATGTTTGCCATTGTGTAGCACACCCCTCTTCTTTTCACAAGAGTCTGTACATATCCTGGAACTGAGGAGACCAGCTGCTGCAGCTTTGGGAAAGGAATCTTCCCTGCTGTTGTGATGGATTTGGTATTTTGTTTAGAATTGTTTTGCTGTAATATGAAAGGCCTTCCCTGAAAAAGACGTTGTCTGGATGGGAGCATATATTGCTCTGAAACCCCTTTTCAGCATTGATAGTTTCTTTCCAGATGTGTAAGCTGCTCATGCCATAGGCACTAATGCAACCCCATACCATCAGAGATGCAGACTTTTGAACAGTGCATTGATAGCAAGGTGGATGATCCCTCTCCTCTTTGGTCTGCAAGACGGTGTCAGTGGTTTCCTAAAAGAATTTCAAAATTGGATTTATCTGACCACAGAACAGTTTTCCATTTTGCCTCAGTCCATTTGAAATGAGCTTTGGCCCACAGAAGATGGTGATCCCATATGTCTTCTTCATTGTATGATACAGCTTTAACTTGCATCTGTGGCTTATTGAACTTTGATGACAGACAGACAATGATTTCTGAAAGTGTTCCTGAGTCCATGCAGTGATTTCCAGTACAGAATCATGCCTGTTTTTAATGCAGTGCCGCCCGAGGCCCTAAAGATCTTGAGCATCCAGTACTTACCTTTGGCATTGTCCCCTGGGCACAGAGAGTCCTCCAAATTCTTTGAATCTTTTAATGATATTATGTACTATAAAAGCTGGGATATTCAAAGTCATAGCAATTTTGGGCCCTGGCGTAGCTCAACTGGTAGAGCAGGTGCCCATAAGCAGAGGCTGTAGTCTTTGATACACTGATTGCGGGATCAGTTCCTGATCTGGGCTCACTCTTTCTCCCCATATTGCTTCGTCTCTCCTCAGCTATCATATCAATTATATGTAAATACCCAAAAATAACCTTCAGAAAAAAGTGTTCTTTTTGGCATTTAGTGCCCAAAAGAAGAGTTGGAAACAGGGATGAGAGAGAGGAGGAGAGATATGCAAGAAAGTAGCTACAGGCTTGTCTTGAACCAGGGCCACCCTAAACCACAAGGCCCATCTGTGCCCCGTTGCACAACTTTTTCATGCCGTTTTTCATAGATTAGTGAACCTTAAACCATCTTTACTTCTGAGAACCTCAGCCACTCTGAAATGTTCAGAAATTTTCTTTTTTACTTAGTCATGTTAGTGACCTCTTGCCAATTAACCCAATTAGTTGCAAAATGCTCCTCCAGCTCCTACGCTTACTTTTCAAGCATTTTGTTGCCCCGTCCATACTTTTTGATATGTGTTACTGCCATCAAATCCAAAATTAGCTGGCATTTTTTTAATATCTGATACACATTATATGTACATGGCCTGATATATGTTCTATTGAGAATAAAAATGTAGGTTTATGAGATTTGCACATCATTGCATTCTGTTTTTATATTCTACACAGCACCCCAACTTTTTTGGAATTTGTGTCATATTTTTCTGTTTATCTTTTGAAGTAACACATTTTTGCACAAATAGAAACCCTCAGAGTAATCTTTGTTAGAGTGGTGGGGTGAGGTAAAGGTGCTGCCATCTCTGAACACTTCAAAGTAATAACATGTGATGTGTTGTTCTCCTTCATCCACCTACTGATTCTTGATGTAAGCGTTTGACTGACAGGTTCGATAGTCCATCTCTTCACTTTGGTGTAACTCATACACTCAGAGGGGGGGTGCTGGGTCTGTTAAAAGACAGTGGGATGTCATTACCTCAGTGAGAGGAGCCTTTAATGTAATTAACATTGAAGAGATGGGGGCTGGCAACCACGCGGTCAAGTAAATCATCTCACACCCCCACTGCAACATTCATACCCACAAACACAATCCCTCCCCCGCTGTAAACCCCTGTAGAGAAAGTGTGTCTTTAATTAAAACTCCCCCCACTCTGACTCACACACTCTCCGCTGCAGGTTTCATGTGCTCCATCAGAACTCGCAGGCTTGATTAGTATTAATCCTTATCTCCGGAATGGACAGCTCCTCAATTGTGTTTTTTCCTCGGCTGGCTAATTTCATGAAGAGCATAATTACAGCGTTTTCAATTTCATCCCTCTCCAGAGTTATGAGAATGACGGTCTATCTCTGCACCGCAGCTGAGAGAGTTGTGCCGTGTGTGACGGCGGATCCGTTTATTTCAGAGAGTTGTGAGGTTGTTTTTGTTTGAGGAGGAGAGGTAGCAGGTTACACAGGTGAGAAAAACAAGGGATCATTTTCTGATGCGTCCAAATTGAAAAAGGTGTTCACATCATTACATCTGTGTAAACTTCAGACAGGGCCTGAATTCAGTCTATTTTGTGGGCATAATTTATCTACGTGTGTGCAACCCATCCCCTGAGCCAGGCCTGAACTGTATTCATTGCCAAGCCTGATTCAAACCCTGCATTGGTTATCATCAAGTGTGAAACTACAATTTCCGGATATTTGATAGACAGAAATCTCTTCAGATAACATTTTAATGAGAGCACCCTGCTACTCTAACCACTAACCCTCTGATGAAAATGAATATCAATGGACCACAAACGGGGTGAGCAGGCATGCCCACACATTGATGATGATGAAGATTTTCACCCGTTTTTGTTGCTTAACACAAATTTTGTCACATTTTGACCCATTTTCATCCCGTTTTTCCCTCGATTTTAACCACTTTTGACACATTTCTGACACCTTCCAATCTCATTTCACCTTTATTTCTGCCTGTTTTTGCAATTTATAAACCAATTTATGCCACTTTCCCACCTCTGTCAACTCATTTTTGCCACTGTTAACACTTTTACAACTTTTTATATCTTTTTTTGCTACTTATAACCTATTTTTGCCATTTTCCAATTTTTCCTTTGCCTCATTTGTCCCATTTTTACCACTTTTAACAAATTCTTGCCACTTTTGACCCCTTTCTGTGACTTTTAAAATCCTATTTCACCATTTAATTTGCCCATTTTTGCCATTTTAACCAATTTATTTTACTTTGCACCAATAGTCCCACATCAGAACCCCTTTACATCACTTTTCCGCTCTTTTTCTTTTTTTTACCAATTTGAACCCATTCTTGACACTTTTTATACACATTTCACCACCTTTTCTACCTATTTCTGCCACTTTTAAACCCTTTCCACCTCTTTTCTCTTTTAGATTAGCTAATACTGACAAACATTTCTTCATGTGAATTGTTATGACCAGTGGTGCCACTAGAGAAGTAGGAAAAAAGTCTACATGCACATCCAAACCTAGGTGGGGAGGCACTGAGCCGAGAAAGAGACCGACAAAGAACAGAAAGACGTCTCGCACACTACAGGGCTCCAAAAATACAATTATTTATTGCACTAACACGCACTAAAGAAGTGCCACACAAACTCAAATCCATTCATCATTTTACATAAACGCAATTCAAGTTAGTTCAAGTGAGAATTACTTCACTCAACTGGTTGGAAATTTGTTAAGTAATCAAAATAATTAAACTGGCAAAAGTGGCCTGATTATTTTTTTGAGTGGTCAGAATAACTTTGATGAATCAGCCAAATATCATGCTATGCATGCATCTACCATATTTCCATAACTTTATTATCATAGTAGCACTAGGGTGTGAAAGTACACCTTTATTGACTTGTTTTAACACAGAAATGTGTGAAAAGTAAAGAAAGCAGTAGGTATTTCTTTGTTTCTCTTAAATAAATCGATATAATATATAGATGGCACGGATATTTATAATCAGCTGATCCTAATTATCACCTCCCAGCTCCCACAGCCAATCAAAGCTCTTTCTCTCAACACAGCTGTGTATCTAAATATGTATGTAATATGTACTAGGACATACTAATCCCTGCTTGCATGAATGCAGATGCACCACATTGCTACTGATGGCAACCTCCTCCACCCCAGCCTCCTCCTTTATAGTATAAAGCTTGTTGTACCCTCATTTTTAGGTTCATGCTACTATAGAGTAATTGATTTTGAACTAATCTTACGGTATTCGGTGTGCATTTTTATAATGTATCCATCCATATGGAGGTAGCTATGCACTCCCAGTCAAAGCATGCTAATTGACTAACCCAGGGAGAATCTTTTGAGCAGAGTCTTCTTCATCAAGTAAAACTATACATCCATTTCGCACTCAAATTGTTAAATGAATGATGAGTTTTCCTGACTGAAATGAGTATTGAAGACCTGTTTTTATGACAAAAAGTCCAGGTTTCAAACTGGAGACTTCAAAAATGATCAAGGTTTGTGTACACTTTGCTATAGGATTTCTAATAACTGCCTGGAAAAATGCATTTTTACAGCAAAAAAGAGTAGACAGAATCAGTCCATGGATCTTTATGGAGGTACTCATATTTTTGACTAAAAATTTGACTGGATTTAGATTTTGAGGACTCTCTCTGATGCAAGAGGACTGTTAATGATTGAATATTAAGATCAGGAGAGTATAGGCGAGCTTCTATCGGTGAGCTGTGTCTTATTTGTTATTGTTTGTTTGTTTGTAGCCTGATAAATGCATTAATTGTGGCTGCTGTGGTGGTTTATCCTGAAATTGATAAAATCAGAGTTTTCTGGTGGTGTATGACATGTGGTTTACTTCTGAACAGTCATTTTGGAAATAACACTTTGGTCTGGAACACTCATCGTACATTTAACCATTTTTTTAAAGATTTATTTTTGGGCTTTTTATGCCTTTATTCCATAGAAAGAGGACAGTGGATACAGTCAGAAATGGGAGAGAGTGGGGAGAAACATGCGGTAAAGAGCCACAGACCGGATTCGAGCCTGGGCAGCCCACGTACATGGGTACACCTTAGACCGCTTGACTATCTGTGCGCCCCTCATTTAACCATTTTATTGCAAAATGGATATAAAGTTTAGCTTGACGGAGAAGGCTCTGTTCAACAGATGCTCCCTGGGATAGCCAAGCAGCATGCTTGGACCTTCCAGGGACCACATAGCAAGAAACCTCCATATGTATAGATACATTTATAACAATACATACTGAATACAATAAAATTAGTGCAAAAGCAATTCATCCATAGTAGCATGAATCTAAATATGAGGGTGTAACAAGCTTTATGCTATAAAGGAGGAGGCTGGGGTGGAGGAGGTTAAGCTTTGCCAGCAGCAGCAGCGTGGTGCATCAGCATTAATGCAAGCAGGGATTAGTACGTCATATTTAAACGCATCGCTATGATGATAGAAAGAGCTGTGATTTCCTGTTGGATCTGGGAGGCAATAATTGGAATCAGCTGGTCTTCAGCTGATCACTGCTGGGTGTATGACTATCACATTCTCAGATTTTTAAAGGGTTGAAGGGTCAGGAGCCCCACTTTGAGAGTCACTGCTTTAAGGTTTAAAATTTCCCATTTCAAGTGTAAAAATCCCCCCAGAATTATAACAGGAAAACCCCCTACCTGCCATTTCTAATAAAAAGAAATATTGGCCTGAACTTAAGGATAGGACTTTAGAAAACAAGCAATATTCTTTGTGCTGTGAGAAAATATTTAAATAATGTGGGTGTGACAGTTTCAGTGCCAGTAAACTGCTGCCTAGACCACAACATGCTCAGTAACAGTGATATCCAGTAATCTGATTTACTTGCTGTCTATGCAGAGGGTGTTCCAACAGTAGGAGGATGAAAGGCATGTCAGCTCTGATTAAAGCTGCAGAACTGGCACACGTTGAGTAAATGTAAGCGTGTGTTTTCATGCCTTTGCTTTGGTCACTCTCCAGCAGAGAGATCAGAACTGCCCTAAGGCGGTGGCCATGTTCCCTTCCTTCTCAGCTCCTCCTTTCATCTCCCTTCATATCTCTCTCTTCCTCCTCTTCCTCTGAGCGCTGCGACTGTTTCCCTTCTGAAATCTGCTCTCTTACTTCTCACTCAAATGCTCAGTAAACAGCTGCCGCTCATATCTATGCACTTCTATGTGAGAGGAGAGGCCCTTCTCTGCTATATCTGCTTGTGTGTATAGACGGATGTGCAGGCGGCTCATCAGCGCTGCTCTGTCAGCTTTGATAATAAGTTGGGGCCCTGAGGCGCTGGGGCCCCAGATACTTTGTCACACTCCTCCAGCTCTGCAAACACAATCCAGCATTGCCAGTAAAGAGCCTCTGCCTTGGCTGATAATGAGCTCTGTGTCCTCAAAGATAGTCTACTGTGGACGGACGCCAGATTCCCTGGAGGGGTTGAGTGCTGCACGACTTCTGACACCAACAGGACAGCAGCGGAGGTCCTGAGCACACATTCCCACTAATAGACAGTCATTAATTTAGACTTGATTAAATGAAAATGTAATCATGCCCAAGGGGAGAGTTAGTAATTATAGTGGCAAAGGATAAGGCAGAGAGAGGAATGACACAAACAGAGAAGGTCTGAAAAGTCAAGTGAGTTGGTCCAATCATTTTTGAGTTAGTAAAGCATAAAATGATTTTAAAATGTTCAGGAAATCCTCTGTGGAGTGCCAAATATCATAAAAGAATGATTCATTATGCCAAATTATCAAACAGTAGTGATAACTGAGCAAACAGACCAATAAAGAAACAGCACTGCAGCATCCGTATCCATTAGTTTACATCCATTAGTTTTAAACGGCCCCCCTTCAAGAAGACAGAGTTCCATGTGACCATAAATCTAACTCTTAAAAGCCTAATGTGACGTGGAGACACATATTTAGCTAACAGTTTAGCACAGTAATTAGCGCGTGTGAGCTCTCAGCCTCTGCCAAGCACCAGCCGCCCAACATCTGTTCCTCCGCTGCCGCCGGGGCCAGCACTTCTATCCAGATCTCTCCCCTCCCTCCGCAATTTTTGCCTCTCAGCAGTTGACAGAGCACTTATCAGGTCTGGAGTGAAGTGATATGTGGAGGTTTGAAAGAAAGAAAGACAGCGACAGGTTTGTCGCCTCCTCGCAGCGGTTTGAGCGTTCATTTGGGTCTTAAAAGAGGGAGGTCGTCCTCCTGCAGTCACCTTGACCAGTCTCGCAGCTCCCCCACAAGCTACAATTAAATCATGTTGTGCCACCCAGCCTCAGCTGTGGCTGTGTGGCATCAGCATATCTTCAGCATATTCACCCTGATGGGGAAGCTTCTGTGCTCTCCTGTGTATATTGGATTTATTTCTCGCTCCAGCAGTGATGGATTTTCCATTCGCCTGTCTGGTATGATGGCGTACACTAAAAAAAGCAGCACATCAAGACTGTTGCATCTTCTGTCACTCCCTGCTGCACACCGTTTGCTCAATGCCATTTTTATGATTTTGCACTCCACAGCAAGCCATGCCTCTCAATATTAACTCTGATAAGCGTACAGGTCCATTTAGAACTGCAAAGTACCTACTGTCCTCCATTCCCATTCATTACTAATGGCTGTCCTCCTCTTCCTGACCACCACAAGACATTTGAACCTTTAAAACAATAAAAGATTTTTCCAATACCAGTCGATAATTTAGCACCGATAATTATCCCTATGCATCAGTCAATATGAAGTGCTGTTAGATCATCTTGGCACATTGAATAAAAATGGGTTTGTTAACGTACAGACAAACATTTAAAGAGCTTTACCAGATAGCTTAGCTCATTCAGCTGTTCATTTGTCTCCTTAATAAAATATTTTGTCAGGCAGGCCAACTTTCACTTAGTTTCTTGACATGGATCTTAGCCAAATGGTCCGGATCTCTGAAGAGAGCAGGAATACTCTTCACTATGAGGAAGGGTGGGTTGAGGTGAGGCGGAGGGGATTATGACAGAAACAGGATGAAAGGGGAGAGAAAGGTGGAAGGTGGTAGGAAATAAAGTTGCTCTTATCAGAAGTTGCCAGGAGCAATGTACACACAAAGCTGTTTGGAAATCCAATTTTGTCTCCGCTGTTCGTTTAAGTGATATCAGAGCAATTAGCTGTCACGGGTCAGAGTGTGAGCCGTGCGCGGTAAGTGATTTCCTGAAATCCCGCTGGTAGAAGCACGAGGTCGAGTCAAGTCTAGACGTAAAAAAAAAAGAAAAATCTCTCTTTCTCCACTCTACAAATGGAGCTCTTCTTCATAGCGCCCTCTAATAAATGTCAGCCGCCTCTTGGCTCTTTTGTTTTGCTCTTGTCAGCTCACTCACTCTGGATTTAAATGGATTTTCCTCCACTATATTTCTCCACAAGGGTGACTTTGAGGCCTCGTATATTTATTTGAGCCTCATGTAACTCAATTGTGCTGTATGTTGTTTTCTGTTCAGCTGCAGAGCATGTCTGCACATTTGCAGTTGTGAAGGAGGAGGGGGGCAAACAGCAGGAATACCCTTGGTGTTTTATTTCCACAAGAACAATTAAACAGGTGCATAGCTGAGAATATGATCTGTTTATAATACTCTAGTGTGACTTCCTGCTGCTGTGTTATATCGACATCATAGTTTGTATTCATCCTAACAGAAAGAATTTTCAAGTAGGAGGGAGAAATATTACCCAAGGTGACTGAACATGGGAGAACGTACTGAGAGCTTATTTATGCCTGTCCAGCCCCTCTGTAAAATATATAAACCTCTGAATGAACTCCATCTGCTGCTTCTCTTGTCCTAAAGGTACCCCACTGGTTTTTGATCATTGCAAGTCAAAATAGTCAGTTTAACATGCAGAAGAGAGGAGCTGTTGAGGACACGATTTGCCTTTTTGAGTATTGCACTTGTAGTGCCCTTATACTTTTTCTACTGAAGGTATATCTTCAGTATGCACATTTGGACAAAACCTGTCATGATCCATACTGAAAAGAAACAGGAAAAGCTTGCAGAGTTTTCCAATATTCATAGGGCAATATTAAAGAGTAACTAAACCCAAACCTGCAGACATTTGTCTACTAGCATGCTGAATATGTGGATATTTGTTTGTTGTTGATTAGTTAGGGATAAACGTCCATATATTCTAGATTTGTCTTTTACAAAGTGAAATATTTCAAGACTTTATTTTTTGTTCAAATCAAATCAGATAACCGTTTATGGCTTACAAAAACTGAAAATCCATTTTCTCAGTATATATAAATATTACAAAACACCAATCAAATTTATGGATTTATGGTAATGAAATATACTTTAGGAAAATATGTCCATTTATGCACCCAGTTCTTACTTGGGGCTCTTTTTGCATACATTCCTGCATCAGTGCAACATGACAAGGAGGCAATCAGCCCGTGGCACTGCTATAGGGTATTGTGAAGCACAGGTTGCTCTGATAGCAGCCCTGTATGGTCTGTATTGTTGAGTCTGGTCTCTTATCTTCCTCTTGACAATACTCCAGAGATTCTCTACGAGGTTGATGTCAGACCAGTTGGCTTGCCAGTCAAACACAGTAAAACCGCAGCCACCATGCCAGTTTCTAGTTTCAGCCTCACTCTGAGCAGGTACCAAGTCCTGCTGGAAAAGAAAATCCATATCTAAAGCTTCTCAGCGGATGGAAGCATGAAGGGCTCTAAAACTCTGCTGGTAAATGGCTGACAACATTGACTGGACTTGATAAAGCACAGTGGGTCTAGAGCTGTAGAACCTGAAAACACTGGACCTTGAGTTCTGTGCCTCTCTGATCTTCTTCCACACTCTTGGGCCTTGATTTACACATAAAATTCAAAATTTACTTTCATCTGAAAACAAGGTGCATGGTTGGAACCGTCTGAGGTCTAATACTGGGACATTTTTGTTTCAAAAAGTTGAATTTGTTGAAAATTATCAGAAATTCAAGTTGCAATACTTCGTAAAGGAGTTGAGAGTGGGTCCTGAGACTTGATCAGTTGAGAACCAATGATCTAAGTCTGTAGGTGTCAATCTTAGTTTGCAAGCCTTTTGATTGACTGCCGAGTAGTTCAGGGTGTATCCCACCTCTCATTCAACGACAGCTTGGATTGGACAAGCAGGTTGGATTATGGACTGATGGATTTTGTTAGAAATATGCATAGTGACTGCCCATGTCAGATTGAAACCCACCTACTGCAACTGAAATGTCCTATTTGCTGATCAGGAAGAGGTGGCTTATGTTCTGCAGGTCTTTTTAACCACAGAGCTCAACGGTGACCACCCACTTTTTCAGCAGCTGTGGTTTAGAGTCCTCTGTAGTGATAAAAACCTACCTATCATTTAAGTTGGAGCAGCTGATGGGTTTAGATTATGGGTAACACTGATCTCCACCAATCAGATGTACTGTGACACTCCAGCCCCATTTAAAAGTGCTTATCTGTCATCTTGAAACACTGCCCACTCTCGCCATGTATTCAACATGTGATCAACACTGACCTCCTCCTCTCCCCCTTTCCTCTACCTTTCTGTCTCTAGGAGAGATCTGTGCATTCAACATCCACGGCCTGGAGGCTCCATTTGAGGCGGTGGTGCTGAACGGTACGTCTGGTGAGGGTCAGCTGAGGGCGCGCGGCCTGGTCGACTGCGAGCTGCAGAAGGAATACACCTTCATCATTCAAGCGCACGACTGCGGTTCAGGCCCCGGGGGCACAGAGGGCAAAAAGTCTCACAAGTGAGTATGACAGACAGAAGCAGCAGCAACAACAGGCTTTTAAATCCTGACAGAATGCACACATACAAGCAAAAACATTCAAACAGAATTTACATGGTTATTGTTCTGCAGGGAGTGATTTAGAGGTTTGACTTCAGGCTTTACAAGAAGCGAATGTTCTTCTTTGACCACTTGCAGACATGTGACATTAGGTTACATTACATTTTAGTCAATAATTGCATTAGATTTGTATTTGTGCTCCATAAAAGTAACAGAGAGCAACCTTTATAGAATTAGCCTATTAAACACAAATGTCAATGGCTCTGCCTAATGAGTGATTCACCTAGAGGGTGCTCAGAAACAGAAAAACTCATGTAACCTGGACTAAAGGGGTTTCTTTGTACACAGGCAGTGATCTGAAAGTGAGAACCTTGATGTATATGTGGCTGTCCTCACGAACTCCTCTTTTTTGTCTCATTAAAATATGAGAATCAGCAGCATAGAAAAAAAGAGAGGGGAAAGTTAATCAAAGCCTAGAGGTTGTATCCCAGAAAAATATAAATGTAGATGTAATATCTTGTATTGAGATGAATTTTGAAATGTTTTCATGCTTGATTGAATAATTCAATCCCCACTGCAAATCAGGTCTAATGTGAAAATTACAGACTTTCTGCTTTTTGTAATAAACAAAACAAACTAAAGCAATTAAAACAGCACAACACAACTAATGCTTCTAGTGGTTTCCCCAAATCCAACTGTAAATGCAACTTATAATGACTTCTCCATTCTCAAAATATTCAACCCCTTAACAGAATCCCTCACAACAGTTCAAATATGCAAAACCAGTGTTGTTTCAAACACACCTGATATTCAAAGCCTTTTTCATTGCACCAGATTTGCTTGAGCTTTTCAGTTGCAAACAGCCGAGAGTCTGGAAATTTTCACAGTAAACCTGATTCGCAGTAGGGGGTTGAATTGTTTTGATTTCAACTGGGACATGTGATTAACTCAATCAAACTGGGACGAGGCAGGTTAAAGGGATATTTCGGGATTTTTTAAGTTGGGTGGTATAAAGTGCTTGGCTATAATAGTGGCATTAGTCTCCAGTCATTTCTGTTAAAGTTGATCCTGTGCTTATTTAAAGCTCAGAGAGATCCATGGCATAATGGCTGTAGATGGGAATGTTTTATCCACGTAGTTTAATGAGTTTTACATAAAAAATGGGCCAAAAAAATATGGCTTGCCTGTGCGCTGTGTTGAAAACTTACAAAGCACTTCTTTTGCTTTCCTATTTGATACCACATAAGAAAGAAAAACAAATCTCAGAAGTATCTACACTGTTTCTGTTTCTCTCCTACTTGATGGCACATTGGCATGTTGCTGTGCACCAGTGGAAGGTAAGCTCAGCTGTGCCAGTGCATCCTTGTAGCTAGCTAAGCTTGTTAGATTGCAGGAAGAACAGCATTACATTATGTACAACTTTTGATGAAAGGGATAATAACAACATTATAGAAATGTTGGGTCAAAAGCTCCCTTTTTGTTTGTTTTAGTGAGTGATGCAGTATTACACATGGCCTGTGTGTAATAATGTGGGCCTTTGCTCTGTTATTTGTCAGATTAGGTAAATTCTAAGGAACTCAGAGTTTGAATTAATAAGAAATGGCAAATGATGGTAAATGTAGCCTTAGAATATTAAGTAAATCCAAATCAGTTTAACAAAGAAAGTATTTAATATTGGCTAATGGTGTAAAATTTTTATTTTGAAAAAATCTTAAAGAATTTGATGACAAATCAAATGAACATTACCAACTCATATTTTCATATATTCCTGCTTATATAACAAAATTCACCTGTTTTTTCATCTTTAAATACAGGGATTTTTTTAATAAATGCATAAAGCTAAAAGATACAACACGTCACAGAGGTTTCTTAAGGTTAAAAAATACAAATACCTTGCCATGTCAAACCAGGTGCTTCCTCACCAGATTTCAAGGGTTTGCACAGAGCAATCTGCTTCACCTTTGCGACTTGGAAAAGTAATCTGCAGATCATTTACATCTAAATTATCTAGTCACCTTGGAAAAATGTAAAGCCCCATGTAAGTGAGAAATGCAATCATATTATGTGAGCTGGATTTATTCTGTCCTTGTGTGCTTGGTGTTAAAGATTTGGATGTATTTCATTTCTATTCAAACTGTAACTAAAGTGCAGTCTTTACAAGGTTTGTTTCAATAAAGACAAAAATCTTGAGGCACTCTATGGTTCAATGGAGGTTTTATATAAAAACACAACCCAAGGCAATGGAACAGAATGAATAAAAAAGTCTTAGAATTAGGAAATATTAAAAAATGTATTGCCCTCCCTGGTGCTTTGATGTTAAAAAATGCCACAGAAGTGCCCTTTTGAATTCCTTTATGGTTCATAAAACATTATGAAGTGACCTCCAGTATGCCCTTCCAGTGGACCAAGCATGAAAAAGTGCCCTTCAGATTGCTCCTCCAGTGCACAAAACTTGGTAAAGTGCTCTCCAGGTTACCCTCCGAGGGGACCAAATGCTCTCCCATATACTTTTTATTCCACATTGCCGGTGACAACTGCTTTTACTGAGCAGTTATTCTTCTAAATGTAGTTAAGGCTAATTTCCCCCCTTGTGTATTATTGTCCTTTTTTAATAATTCCTGTGGTGTTTTACTTTGTTTAGTCGTTTTATTTTTGTGGAACTTCCGGTTTCCGGAGGCTGTGACTGGCTGCTAACCTTACTGTGTTCTCCCTGAGGCTTCCTCCCCTTCCCTGTGCTGTGGAGAGTTCACACCTGCAGCATATCACTCATCAGGAGCGCTACTTAAGACCTGCTGCGGCTCTCTACAGCGCCTGAGTCTCGTCTTACCTACCTCACGGTAATCGTCAGCTCCAGGCTCCTTCTCTCACGAGATTCCTCCAGAGAAGTTCACCAGTGTTTCTACCATTGAGATTTTTGAGTATTTTCTAGTGTTTGTCATCCTCTTGTTCACCTCTAACGTGCCTCTCCATTTCCTTCCAGTGCCTCCTGCCCAGATCACCGCAGCCAGCTCCAGCACTCTCTCTCCTTCTCGGACTCTTGGATTCACCCCTCCTGTTTCCACTTACCTGTACAATAAACCTGTTCAAAACTGCTATCCGTCTCCGCATCCTGGGTTCAGCCATTACCAACACATAACAGAAGACTCAGGCCAGAAAATGGACTCAGCGGACTCGGACACCCTCAAAACAGCAATCACTCATCAAGGACAGCGACTTGGCCAGCACGAATCTATTCTCAAAGGTATCATGCAATCTCTACAGACTCTCAATACACAGGTCTCCAACATCTCAGAACAGCTACTCTCAGCCACTCAGCCTCACCACCCCTCTCCAGAGCCTCCACCTGTTAACAATCAGCCACCCTCAGTAGATCCTTCACCTCCTCCTCCCATCCCCCACTTTAGGGAGCCTCAAGTCCCTCACCCTGAGTTCTTTTCAGGGGAGATAGGTAACGCCAGAGGTTTTTTGTTACGTTGTTCTTTAGTGTTCGACCAGCAACCCTCGAGTTACCCCACTGACAGAGCTAAAATAGCCTTTGTTATGAATCTGTTACGCGGGAAAGCCTCCCGCTGGGCCACTGCTGTGTGGCATAGTGAGTCCCCAGTGTTAGCCTCTTATTCGGTATTTTCTAGTGAATTGTGTCGCATCTTTGATCATCCTCTTCAGGGTCAAGAGTCAGCAAAACGCTTATTTTCCCTCTCCCAGGGTTCCCAGTCTGTGGCGGACTTTTCCATTGATTTCCGCATTGTTGCTTCTGAGAGCGGGTGGGGGGAGGCCGAACTTAAGGGTGTGTTTTTGAAAAGTCTGTCAGAGGAACTTAAGGATGAATTAGCTTCTCGGGATGAGCCCGATTCCCTTGAGGGCCTTATCTCTTTAGCTATTCGTATAGACAATCGTTTGAGGGAGAGGCGGAGGGAGCGGAGTCAGTATAGGTCGTTCAGGTCCCGTACCATAGCTCCCCCTTCTGGTCAACCCACTCCCTCTTCCCCTGTTAGACCTAGACCTTCCAGTGAGTCCTCCTCTACCCCTGTTGACGAGCCCATGCAGTTAGGTCGTGCTAGGTTAACCCCCAGTGAACGCCAAAGACGCCTTAGTCTCAGATTATGCATTTATTGTGGTCAGGCGGGCCACTTCCTGGTAAATTGTCCCCAGACGCCAAAAGAGAGGGCTCACTCGTGAACGAGGGCACTCGTGTGAGCCAGACCTCCTCCTCTAGCCCTCCCCTGCGCGTAGTTGTTCCCTCCAGTGTCCTCTGGGGGCGCGATTCCGTCCCCATAAAAGCACTCATTGATTCCGGAGCAGATGATAATTTCATTCAAGACGACCTTGTCCAACAGCTCCAAATTCCCCTCGAATCTTTATCTGCTCCCAAGAACGTCACCGCTTTAGATGGCAGACTCATTGCTAAAGTCACTCACCGGACGGTGCCCATAACCCTTATTATTTCTGGCAATCACCGTGAAAACCTCCAACTTTTCGTTATCCCGTCTCCTCATGCTCCCCTTGTTTTAGGTCTCCCTTGGCTCCGGTTACACAGCCCACAGATCAATTGGAAAACCGCCACTATTACCAACTGGAGCGTCCATTGCCACTCCCACTGTCTCCGTTCAGCCATTCCCTCAGTCAGTCGCCCCCCGGTCGCTCCCAATCCTCCCGATCTGTCTAATGTTCCCCCTGAGTACCATGACCTAGCACAGGTATTTAGCAAGGAGCTAGCTGTCTCTCTTCCTCCTCATCGCCCGTACGATTGTGCTATTGATTTACTCCCCGGTGCACCCCTGCCTAGCAGTCGGCTCTATAACCTCTCAGCCCCTGAGAAGTCTGCCATGGAGACTTACATTCATGACTCGCTAGCTTCAGGTCTCATACGCCCCTCCTCGTCTCCACTAGGGGCTGGGTTCTTTTTTGTAAAAAAGAAGGACTCCTCACTCCGTCCTTGCATTGATTTCAGAGGCCTGAATGACATCACTGTTAAAAATAAATACTCTCTGCCCTTGATTGACCCCTCTTTTGAACCCCTCTGTTCCGCTCAGGTTTTTTCGAAGCTAGATCTTAGGAACGCTTATCATCTCATCAGGATCAGGGAGGGGGATGAGTGGAAGACCGCCTTTAAGACCCCCATCGGCCACTTTGAATACCTGGTCATGCCTTTCGGTCTCACTAATGCTCCAGCCGTCTTTCAGGCCCTTATCAATGATGTGCTCAGGGACATGTTAAACCGTTTCGTGTTCGTCTATCTAGATGATATATTGATCTTTTCCCGTTCGCTCCAGGAGCACCAGCAACATGTTAGGTTAGTTCTCCAGAGACTCCTAGAAAACAAGTTATATGTCAAACCCGAGAAGTGTGAGTTTCACACCCCATCTGTGAGTTTTCTAGGGTTTATTATCGCCCAAGGCCAGCTCCAGCCAGACCCAGCCAAGATCAGGGCAGTGACAGAATGGCCCATCCCTAGCAACCGCAAAGAGCTCCAGCGATTTCTAGGTTTTGCCAACTTTTATAGAAGGTTCATTAGGGACTATAGTAGAGTGGCTGCTCCCCTCACTAGGCTCACCTCTCCCAGCTCCCCCTATCGGTGGTCCCCTGAAGCTGCTGAGGCTTTCTCCCGCCTTAAGACTCTGTTTACCTCGGCCCCTGTCCTGAAACACCCTGACTCTTCCCTCCAGTTTGTGGTCGAGGTGGATGCCTCTGAGACCGGAGCTGGGGCGGTACTGTCCCAAAGAGACCCTAAGACCCAGAAGCTCCACCCGTGTGCCTTCTTCTCTCGCCGGCTGTCCCCGTCTGAGAAGAATTACGACGTTGGAAATAGAGAGTTGCTGGCTGTGGTGTGGGCGTTACAGGAGTGGAGGCACTGGCTGGAGGGCACGCAGCACCCCTTCATCATTTGGACGGACCATAAGAACCTCGCCTACCTACGTACAGCACGCCGGTTGAACTCTCGGCAGGCCCGGTGGGCGCTCTTCCTCAGCCGTTTCAACTTCACCCTCTCATACCGACCAGGCTCTCGCAACACTAAGCCTGATGCCCTCTCTCGTGTTGACTCGTCATCCCAAGAGGATACGGAGCCTGACCTGATTCTTCCCCCGTCCTGTGTAGTAGGAGCTGCTACATGGGACATAGTACAGACTGTTAAGGACGCCCAGACTATCCAGCCAGATCCCGGTACCGGACCCCCAGATCGTCTCTTCGTTCCAGACTCAGTTCGCTCTCCAGTGCTCCAGTGGGCTCATTCGTCCAAGCTTACTTGTCACCCAGGTTTTCAGAGGACCCTAAGTTTCCTCCAGCAAAGTTTCTGGTGGCCTGGAATGACCAAAGACACCCGGGAGTTCGTGGCGGCTTGTCCCATCTGTGCCCGAGGGAAATCCTCCCACCAGCCTCCTGCTGGGTTGCTGCGCCCCCTGTCTACCCCTGGTCGTCCCTGGTCACACATCGCCGTGGATTTCATCACCGGTCTACCGCCCTCTGCTGGAAACACGGTCATCCTCACTGTGGTGGATCGGTTTTCCAAGGGAGTCCATTATATCCCTCTCCCCAAGCTCCCTTCTGCCCTAGAGACTGCTCAACTCCTTGTTCTCCATGTTTTCAGGCTTCACGGCATCCCCAGTGACATTGTGTCGGACCGCGGTCCACAGTTTGTTTCTCGTGTTTGGAGGGAATTCTGCAACGAATTGGGAGCCACGGTCAGCCTGTCCTCCGGTTATCACCCGCAGAGTAACGGTCAGACTGAGAGAGCCAATCAGAGTTTAGAAGCTGCTCTTCGTTGTGTTGCTGCCCATCACCCCACCGCCTGGAGCTCTCACCTTCCTTGGGTCGAATATGCACACAACTCGCTCACCTGTTCAGCTACCGGCATGTCTCCATTCATGTGTTCCCTGGGTTATCAGCCCCCCCTGTTTCCAGAGCAACAAGCCTCCGCATCGGTACCCTCTGTGCAGCAACACCTTCAGCGGATCAGAGAGGTGTGGCGATCAGCCAAGGCTGCGCTCTCGCGCACGGAGGAGCGCAATCGCAGATCGGCTGACGCACATCGCACTCCTGCCCCTGAATATCGTCCTGGCCAGAAGGTTTGGCTCTCCTCCAAGGACCTTCCTCTCGCAACGGAATCCAGAAAACTTACCCCCCGCTTCATTGGACCATTCGAGATCACCAAAATCATCAACCCCTCTGCTGTGCAGCTCAAACTCCCCGAGTCTATGAAGATCCACCCCACGTTCCACGTATCTCTGTTGAAACCTGTATCTACCAGTGACCTGAGCCCTCCGACCGTCGCCCCTCCACCCCCCCGGATCATCGATGACCATCCTGCCTTTACTGTCTCCAGAATCCTGGATGTGCGACCCCGAGGCCGGGGATACCAGTTCCTCGTTGACTGGGAGGGGTATGGTCCGGAGGAACGATCCTGGATCTCCAGGAAATTGATTTTGGATAATAATTTGTTACGAGACTTCTACAGGGAGCACCCGGACAAGCCTGGCAGGACGCCAGGAGGCGTCCGTTGAGAGGGGGGTACTGTGGTGTTTTACTTTGTTTAGTCGTTTTATTTTTGTGGAACTTCCGGTTTCCGGAGGCTGTGACTGGCTGCTAACCTTACTGTGTTCTCCCTGAGGCTTCCTCCCCTTCCCTGTGCTGTGGAGAGTTCACACCTGCAGCATATCACTCATCAGGAGCGCTACTTAAGACCTGCTGCGGCTCTCTACAGCGCCTGAGTCTCGTCTTACCTACCTCACGGTAATCGTCAGCTCCAGGCTCCTTCTCTCACGAGATTCCTCCAGAGAAGTTCACCAGTGTTTCTACCATTGAGATTTTTGAGTATTTTCTAGTGTTTGTCATCCTCTTGTTCACCTCTAACGTGCCTCTCCATTTCCTTCCAGTGCCTCCTGCCCAGATCACCGCAGCCAGCTCCAGCACTCTCTCTCCTTCTCGGACTCTTGGATTCACCCCTCCTGTTTCCACTTACCTGTACAATAAACCTGTTCAAAACTGCTATCCGTCTCCGCATCCTGGGTTCAGCCATTACCAACACATAACAATTCCTCATTCATTTTTTTCTCAAAGGTGCAGTTATTGCAAAATTAGAAAAATAAATCTTAATCAGGATTTTATGCTATTTCACCATAAATGTATGACAACTTTTGTGTGCTGGTACCTAACTGCATTTTATCAATTTTGCTGCTTTTTCTCAAACATCCTGAGTCCACCACGACTGGGCAACCTTTGATAAAAGCTCCTTTCTTCTCCATGTCTTCTAATAATGTATGGGTGCTTCACAAAAACATGTTGGCATTCTGAAAAGTATGTTCATCTAGCACTTTAGACTTAATCAGGGCTCCTTTTGCATGGATTACGGTATCATTGCTGGGTGGCAAGAAGACGATCAGTCTATGGTACTGCTGAGGGGTTATGGAAGCCAAGATCACTTTGATAGATGCTGTAGTTAATCTGATGTTCGCCATGATGTTTTGTGCAGGTCATTTTTGTTTGCTTACACTTACGGAAGTTTTCAGTTCTATTATAAAAGCTACAATTACTTAAAATTGGTAAAACACATGTTACAATTTTTAATGAGATGATAAACACATTTAGGGAATATTTAGAACATAACATAGCAGCTACTTAGCTTACAGAAACATTTTTCCTCCGCTTATGCATCAACAGGTTAAAGTAATACAAACAATTTGTCAAACTTGTTGGCTTTCCTGAGAGCAGCCTCTGCCTGCATTAAAAAGCCTTCAGACAGTTTCTCTGCCAGCTGTATGCTGCACATCTCCCCATACTGTCTTTTTGCTCAACCCCCTCAGCCTCCACTAACAATAGAACCAAGCACTCAGATCTATCATCTTGTCTAGCTTATAGATGCTTACACACCCACAGTAAACACAACCTGAAGGGGCTGTCAGGCCTCTGAAAGTTAAATCAGCAAAGCATGGTTATCATTTGCATTGTGTTTGCTGTGTTTGTGTTGTGTCACCTTGTTTGTATATTGCAAATAACTGATTTATGTTTTTATTTCTGAGTATGCCTCTGACCTTAAAGGAACCCTGGATGTTCAGACATGCTGACTTTGTTGGCTCAATATTGATATCTTCTATATTTATGTAGTATAAATAAAAACAGTACCATTTTAGTTTTCAGTTCAGGTTTTTAGTCATGCTTAAAAACCTTTATCATTTAAAACCTGGATGCAGTTTTCATTATAGGTGCAATGATGAAGAAATGACTGTGATGGAGATGGAGATGATTTCATGACAATAGATGTGAAAGGCAGAACAATGCAGCCTAGAGGGCACCAAAGATCACTGTAGAGACATCCAAGAGTGCACTTTCTCTGCATTTTTCTTTTTTCCCAACAATATTCCCCTCAGAAGTGAGTGAGCCTTAGTTTCTATCTCACTGCACTGAATGCACACATGTCAGACATGCATCCTACCGTCAAGCAATCAAAGAAAAGTGTAGGAGCCTAGCAAAGGAAGTAGTTAGTTGTTTGGATGCTTTAAAATTAACCTGTTTAGATACAGTGCCTGTAAAAAATATTCATCCCCTTGGGTGTTTTACCCTTATTTTTTCATTTTATAAATCAATCGTGGTCAAAATAATTTGGCTATTTGACAAAAAAATAAAAAATAGATAAACTCTTTAATGCCAAAGTGAAAACAGATTTCTACAAAGTAATGCCAATTTAATAAATTCTAGTCAGTATTTAGTAGATGCACCTTTGGCTGCAATCACAGCACTGAGCCTGTGTGGAAAGATCTCAGTCAGGCTTGCACACCTGGACGCTCAAATCTTAACCCCGTTCTTCTTTGCAAAACTGCTCAAATTGAGCCAGATTGCGTGGGGAATGGGTGTGAACGGCCCTTTTTCTCTATTAGATAGAGGTCTTAGTTTGACTCGGCCACTCCAGAACATTCACCTTGTCTTTAAATCATTTCTGTGTAGCTTTGTCCTCCAGGATTTTTCTATATTTTGCTACTTTCATTTGACCCTCTACCTTTACCAGCCTTCCAGGGCCTTCTGCCGAGAAGCATCCCCACAGCATGATGCTGGCACCAGTGTGCCTGATGTATTTGTGGTGACTTGAAGTGTTTGGTGTCCGCCAAATATAGCATCTTTTCTGATGGCCAAAAAGCCCCTTTTGGTCTCATCAGACCAAAAATCTTTCTTCCACCTGACCATGCAGTCTCCCACATGACATTTGGTGAGCTCTAGTCTAGTCTCCATTCAAGTGAATGGGTTTTCTTTAATCCTTGTATGGTGTTCGGATCTGTGGGACCCGTTTTCATTTTTTATTAAAAGAAAAATGATATGAGTAATTATTTTTTCAAACTCAGACGCATTGGCCTTGGCTCATTTTCTGTGAAGAACATATTTCAGAACACATTTTCAATGACCACACACTTTATACCCCCTCTACACATTTGTATTACATACAGGATGTTCGGGTCCAGTGGACCCAGGGCTAAAAAAAAGGGGGGAAATCATAGGTCCTGTGTACCTTCACTCTGTCTACTTCCTTTCTAGGTCTACTGTGTGTGTGTGTGTGTGTGTGTCTGTATGAATGTGTGTGTATCTATATGAAGGTGTGTATGTCTATATGAAGGTGTTTGACTATATGAAGGTTTGTGTCTATATAAAGGTGTGTGTGTCTATATGAAGGTGTGTGCGTCTGTATGAAGGTGTGTGTGTCTGTATGAATGTGTGTGTGTCTATATGAAGGTGTGTGTGTCTATATGAAGGTGTGTGCGTCTGTATGAAGGTGTGTGTGTCTGTGTGAAGGTGTGTGTGTCTATATGAAGGTGTGTGTGTCCATATGAAGGTGTGTGTCTGTGTGAAGGGGTGTTTGTGTGTGTCTGTATGAAGGTGTGTGTGCATGTGTGAGAAAGAGAGAGAGAGAGAGAGAGAGAGAGAGAGAGAGAGAGAGAGTGTGAGTGTAAGTGTGAATTTTGTGTTTCTGCCCCTGCTGTTCTTGCACCAAGTTGCTAAACTTGCAAAGCAGATGGATACACCCGTTTCCTTGTTCCTCACTGGTGAATCCATCTTGCAAAGCTGCCGACTGAACCATTTGGGCCCGGTTAGAAAGTGACAGGACCAATTAGTAACGAGGGGCAGTACTTTCGGGCGCGGCGGAGTCGGGACGTAAGCAAGCAGCAACAAGAGGCCGATGCCATTATAGTGGAAGAGATTTGCAAAGATACTGCTGAAGTACCAGTTTATCAGAACTGGACAACATTCCTTTGTTAAAACAAGAACAAAGAACAGCAGTAAAAAAAAACTCTGCCCCTCATGTGTTGTATAGGCTGGTATGATAAGGCAGTCTGTTCAGTGGGGCTGTGTTGTCTAGGCTGACATGGTCACTGTATGTGTTCAATTTCTGTTGTGTAAACTGACCTAAATGGGTAAAATTTCTGTTGAAGTTCAAATAAATAAAAATCAATAGCTATAAAAATGTGGCTTAATTTGTAAATTTGATTTTTTTTCCTCTCGTATCTTGATTATATTACATTTCATTATAAAACAAACTAAAAACGAGTAGCACTTTAATTCATAAATGTGATCTAACAAAGGCAAAAGGCAAATATTAAACGTAAATGCTTTTTATATTGCTTGTAAGTGAGATGAAGTAAACATCTGTTGAGTATTTTAACATAAAATTGTTTGATTATGTTGAATTAAAAACCCACAAATGCCGCGGGTCCACCAGACCCACGAACAGTGGCTGAGTAACAAAAATATGAACACCACACAAGGGTTAACAGTGTGTTTTTCTTTGCCGCTCTTCTATAAGGCTTTGACTGGTGTAGAACCCCAGCAACATTTGTCATATGCAGAGTCTCTCCCATCTCAGCTGCTGAAGCTTGTAACTCCTTCAGAGTAGTCATAGGTGTCTTTATGGCCTCTTTCACTTGTCTTCTTCTCAGATACTCACTCAGTTTGTGAGGACGGCCTGATCTAGGCAGATTTATGCACAAAATACCTTCCATTTCTTGATGATGGATTTGACTGAACTCCAGGAGATATGCAGCTTCTTGGACTTTTTTTTTTTCAAAAACCTTTTCTCTGAGTTGCTTTGAGTGTTCTTTTGTCTTCAAGGTGTAATAGTAGCCAGGAATACTGTTACTTTGCATTCACTGATTTTACCTTAAATATTTTTGTTTAATTGACATTTTTTGAGGAAATCTTTTTTCACTTGACATTAAACAGTTTTTTTTGTCAAAAAATCCTAAATATATTGACCATAACTAATTTAAAAATTCAGTTATGGGTAAAACATCCAAGAGGTTAACTGCTTTTATGGGCAGTGTGTAATGGAGAAGGCAGGCAGCACACCCCGTGAGTTTGTTTGTCTCTTTAGTATGAGTGTCCTTTATACTAAAGGGACTGGTGCTATTGATATAGATCTTTAAGCCATCATATATTATTGGGTATTGTTAGAATCACCAAGTTATCTTCTTTAAAGAGTGTATAAGATGTCAAAGTTTAATCAAGTTTTTGCCATTTTCATGGGTATAGAGATAAGGTTGCGCTCCAAACGGCCAGCATGTGCGGACAACTTAAAGTTAGACCAATCTCAAATGTTTTTAGCATCATCAAAATAATTTTCTTATCAAAACTAATTGAGGAAAACACTATTATTAGCATCTTTTTTTCTAATCAGTTGCATGATGAGTCATTCTAAGTGGCCCTAATGGTCTCATAGTTGGGCCATTTGGGCTTTGCCCAAATCCAGATGGCCAGTCGGTCCTACGTCCAAGTGACACATGTGTCTGGCAGTCACAACAATCAAAGAGCATTGCAGGAGTCTTGCAAATGAAGTAGTTAGTAGATTCTTCAATATTAGCTGGTTTAGATGTGGTTAATCACTGGGAGAACTATATTTTTTCTATTTCCACCCCTGGCTGGCTAAGGCTCTTTGACTAAGCTCTCTAAACTCTTTATTCATCCCTGTTGTGGATCATGTTTTATATCCTTTAAGCTTGAAGGCATTCTGTTATGTCACTCTATTTGTTTTAACATGACTCACCGGCTGGCCGTGAAGCAGACCGGGTTTGGTGGCCCAGACAGGTGGATGCTGGAGGGGAAGTGAATTCAGGGACACTTTAAATGGTTTGTCCTTTCGCTGGTAACTCTCAAAGGATGGAGTTGGCCTTTCGCCACTCCACGCGTCTGCCCTCTCCAATCCAGAGGGAAGCTAACGGGGAAGATGAATAGGAATCTCTGCCTAAGGCGCTGCTCAAATTACACATGACATGTCAACAGCAGCGAAGGAAAGCAGTCAAGAAAATTAGCAGCTAAAGAGGACAGGGGAGGGGATCAGAAGTGACACAGGATGAGTTAAAACTCCACTCTCTCTTTTATTCTCCCCTGCTCTGCCTACCGCTGACTGCTGCCCTACTTCTCATTCCCCCTTTTTTTCTCCGGCTACAACTCAGCTAGCTCCTGCTGTCTGACTCTGTCCTTCCCGCCGTCAGTCCCTCTGTCTCTGTTACACATTCCAGTGTTTGAATATTTCGTCAGACTGCCTCTGCACTCACAAATGAATGCACTCTCAGCTCTGGCTGCACAAATCTGTCTCTCAGTGTGACTAAAATGTTCTTTTTTGGCACCAAAATGAAATGTTGTTCCCTCTTCAAAATGACATGTCAAACTTTGAATGTATGCATCATGCTGCAAAGCCAGTGGAAGTGTTACATTCCTCGACTTTTGGCAACTTTGTCAGAAACAGACAGCTCTATAAACATTTTTTTTTTTTTTCGTTTTGAGTCAGAGATTCGAAATAACTGTCGACAGATTTTTCCAGCTCTGAATCACAGCTCTTCCTTCTGCCCTCTGACATGTTTTACTTGGCTGCCTCTGGAAGCTTTAGTCACTTGTCAGCAAAGTGCAAAGCTCCAAAGAGTTCACCTCGAACTCCTTGAGAGTTTCTGCTCGGGTCAGCTTTAAACGAAACACAAATTAATCTGTGATCCTGCGGGTTTGACCTCTGCCAAATGAACAATTTGTACCCCGCTATAAAGTGTTCTCAGACTTTGTCATAAAGAGCCATGAAGGTGATAAATGTCCATCTAGTGCCGTTCTATTGGTTTATAACTCTGAAGCAATACTGCACATCGGGGTCGACTTTAGCAATTTTGCCATCCTAGGTGAGATTATTAATATTCCCTCCCCATCACTTCGGCACCACATTATCACCTTGTGGGAAAGTTAAAAATTATACTCACTAATGTAAGAGGGGCAGTTTTTTGCCCTTACAGGGCCTCAATTTAACTGAAGCTTGGTACAGTGTGCAAACATATGAGGACATCATCGGGCCTTGGTATAAGTCAGACCTAAAAAAGTGCCTGTTTTAGACTGGGTCAATGTTTTGATATGTGCTTCAGCCTGACAGCTCAGCTTGCACCATCACAGCTTTCCTGTGTGCTGCATGTTGGCTGCACATCTCTGCTGTCACAGGCCTGTCTTTATGGTTTTATCTCAGTAAATCTCCCAACAACTTGATTTATTGTCTAGTCCAAGTGAAAAGAATCCTGATCAAATGATGTGAGTTTCTCCACAGAAATGCTAAAGGCCAAATGAAAAAGTTTGTGAAAAGTGGAGGTTAAGAGAACAGCTTCATTTGACCAGCACAATACAGCTCCTGGCCTACTTACGAGTCGTCATGAAATTATGTGAACATACACTGTATGGACAAAAGTATTTAGATGTCTGACCATTACACCAACAGGGACTGTATTCAGTGCTTCAAGTGGAAAAAAATAAGTGCCGATACTCTCTTCTCACTCAATCCCAGATCTAATTTTGGTGGTATGGAGCAAAAATAATTTCTTAGTAGTTATTTAGCTGAATGGCAATACATGATTTACATTTGAATATTTCTAATCTACAAAGAAATAACAAACACAGTCACCTCTTAGTCAAATCCACATGGATCTAATGTCCCGCTGTCACTTTTATGAACAGGAAGCTGATCACTGTTAACATGGAAATAGAAAATTACATAAAAAATAAACTACATATTTGTGGGGAAGACACTATTAAACAATAAAGCTCCTTAAATAAAATAAGAAAAATGAAATGCTATTTCCCCACTACACTCCGCATTTGAAATAGATTATTTTGTTGCCATTAAACCTATTACTGTTGGTGATTCATAGTCCTAGTATTCCTGACTTTCTCTTCATGATTCCCTACACCATCCACTGTCCTGTCCTCTCCAAAAAAAAGCCAACAAGCCCCAAAATAAATCTTTAAAAAAACATATGAAATAACAACATAAAGAAAATAAAACAAAATTTTATACTATACATAAAAAGTAAAAAGGCTCTTTAATGAAATATAAATATCAAATGCAGTGAGTTTAATAGTTTTTCTTTGTTACCAAATGTAGAGATGAATCAGCCCATCCACTCACTGACACCCTGAGTCTCAGCTCCATCTGTGAGCTGACTTTGCCACCGTATATCCAGGATTTTTTGTCTTTGCCAGTGAGTCAGCTGTTCTTTAAGCAAAACTACAGCCCTCGATCCTGTCACCAACAGTCTGTTCGGTCATTTTGAATACTGTTATTGAATATTGTTAGTGTTGATGTCTGGTTCAGCGGCAGTAAGAACAGGTGTCAGTGGAGCATCAAGCGCCTTGGCTCTTGCTTGCGTGCTGCGTCACTGTCCAGAGAGGTGAACGATTGAATCTCTGGTTTCCCTCCAACAGTGGCAGGTGAGTTCACCTGGATTTGTGTACAGATAAAAACGTCACAGTACACAGTGGGAGGAGCACCACAGAATCTATTTCGATTCTATCATAAATCATCCATTAAAGCTGTCAGCTGTGGAGAGGACATGAGAGCATACCGGCAACTGATGAGAAGTGCTGGTATGCTGGAAGAAGTCCCAGTACGCCAAGGGGCAAAATTTAGAAGTGCCGGTACTGCGTACTGCTGCATACTGGCCAACTTAAAGCATTGACTGTAATGACATTGTATAATAATACATGCACTTTAATATGGAGTTGGTCCACTTTTTGCCCCTGTAAGAGCTTCCATTTTTCTTTGAAGGATTTCCACAAGACTTTGGAGTGTGTCTGTGGGACTTCATTCTGTAGAGCGTTTATGACGTCAGGCACTGATGTCAGACAACAACACCAGTCTCTTTCCAGTTCATTTCAGAGACGCTCAACAGGGTTTTATTTTATTTATTTTGCATTTATTTGACATGGACACTAGCGTTGTAGTACTTGAGAATGGTCTTAGTCTTAAGACTGGTCACATGACCACATTTTGGATGTCTTGTCTTGGTCTTGGACTGGATGGACTCTGGATTTTCCACTAAAACTGTGATAATATGAAGAAGCACTCACTAAAACAACAAATAGCTACACCTGCATGAACTCAGACATCAGCACGTCCTATTTCTAGTCGGAAATACCTCTGAACACTTACTTTAGGCCTCATTCACCTGATAAATCTAGATAAACATCTCATTTTCAGATATTTAAAGTAATTCTGGACTTGTCTGTGGATTTTAAATACATACAAGGATTTATTTTTTACAAGAAGTTAGTTAAACAAATTTGTTAAGATTTGAGATTTTTGCATGTTGTGCTTTGAAAGACTTGTAGACATCTTGTTTTGATCTGTCAAATGTATTAAAAAGAAAATTAAAATTAAAGAGAGAATGCTCTTTAACTGTTCAACCTCATCATGGTTTTTTGAAATTGATTTTTATTGTCTTGGTCTCAACCCCAAAAGTCTTGGTCTTGTATTGGTCTCGTCGCACTCTGGTCTCGGGCTAGTCTTGGTCTCAGATAGTGTGGTCTTGACTAAAACACCATAATGGACACACAGTAACATTGATGCTGTGACATTTAATCATGCACAGGTCCCAGATGCACTGCTGTAAGTGTTTATAGCAAAGGGCTAATTTTCATCACCTGTCCATGGGAGGCTTTTAGAGGTTAAAGTTAAAAATAAAAACAAGGTCCAATAAGAAAAAGCTGTATTGGAGATGGTTCCTTCAAATAAACATGTATACAAGCACATGTTTCATGTGTGTGAACAGTATTGTTGCTTCTTCAGCCATGATTTAATACCATTGTTAAAACCTTTAAAGTTATTTTGAATTTTCAGCTCAGTGGGTTGATTATTCTAGAGTTTTGCTCCTGTGATAGAGAAGGCTGATTGTCAAAAGGACGTTTTGCATATTGGAATTCGAAAGTTACCATTTACAGAAGCCCGTGTGTTCACTCGATTAGGGTCCTGATGTCTGCAAACAAACTCACCAAACATAGATGGAACTAGACCACGTAAACATTTAAAAAACATCTTAAGATTACAGTAGTTAATAAAGCTTCTATTAACAGTGGTGCCATCGGACAGGTTTTTTGTCCATAATTTTTAGTGTCTGGTTATAAATGGATATGATCGTTTTAAAATTGTTTGTGAGGCTTGGGACCAGGAGGTTGGGCAGTATGACAGATGTGAAAACATCATAGCATGCATGTAGAGCCAGTCTGTGTTTAATGAAAGATACATCCTGATGATCCTGAAACAGTTAAAGTTGGATTTTGCAAACATAATTTACTTGTTTTTCAAATCTCAGGTGTGAGTCTAGAATGATTCCTAGGTACTTAACATCTTCGACCACATTAATGGGCTCATTATTGATCTGAATCAAGAATGATTCTTTTTCATGTTTTTACTCATAGAGCACATTTAACTGCTCAGCGGCTTTCTTTGCTGATCTAGTTGGTGTGTATGGAGCTGTATCATCAGCATACATTTGCTGGGGCACAGTCATGTTGCGATAGAAAAGGGCTTTCCTAAACTGTTGCCACACAGTTGGAAACGTAGCATTGTCCAAAATGTCTTAGTATGCGGAAGCATTGTTTTGCACAGAGATAAGGGGCCTAGCCCAAATCCTGAACACTGATAAAAGAAGTTGGGTTTATGTTGGTTTATGAAGAAGCTGTAGGTGGGTGGAGCCACAACAGCAGACCTTCGACGACCATGACAACAGGAACAGCTGTGTAAACTGGTTATTGTAACACTAGTCTTACTAAAAATGATGGCAATGAAGATTGAAGATAAATACATGACAGTGATTACAGCAATGCAAGGATGATAAGTTGTAGTATCTGGAATCAGGTGGGTTCACAGCAGCAGGTCGTCTGTGTCAAAAGGACCAGAAGTATCTACGAGGCAGGAGCTCCCAGGAAGACAAAAGTGTGGTGGCAGAGCTAGGACATGAAGATCCACAGCTGGGGATATGCAGTAATATGTTATGAATGCATACAGAGATAAAGAGAGATAGCAAGAGAGCTCATTGTGCCATGGCCCCCTGCAGTCTAAGCCTATAGTAGCATAACTGGCTTTTTAAATTTGTATTATATGGAAAATGGAAGAGAGGAAACTGGCTCTCAAACAGATGTCATATCCTGTGGTTCATATGAAAGAGTTGGCTCTTAAAGGGATACTTCAACATTTTGGCAAATTCGCCCAATGCCATAATTCCTATAGTCTTAGTAATAGGTTAGTTCCCATTAGTTGTCGATGCAACATGTTTTTAGATCTGGGGGGACCGATACACCAGCGATATACAACCGATATATAGCGTGGTGAATGTGCAGGTCACAACTTGTCCACGAGAGCGTTTTGGAGTTGTTGGATTGTGTATTTGATGAGTTTGATGAGGGAAAGCAAACAATACAGTCTGCTTACATAGAGTTAGCTGTGCAGCTGGTTTAACCGTCCCCCCAGATCTAGAAACAGCTTGCACTGACAACTAAAGGAAACGAACCTATTACTAAGACTATAGGAATTATGGCAATGAGCGAATTTGCCAAAATGTTAAAGTATCCCTTTGAAGTCAGCTTATTCATGGATAGCAACAACATTTATATGCTTAGTTTATGACCAAATAAGGTTGGAAAGCTGTTAGAGTTAGCTCAGTAAGACTCCTCAAGACTCTTATCCCCCTTCATCTGACTTGTTGTGCATTTGTGATCGCCTCCATGCCAGATAGATCAGTTCACTCTGTGAGAACATTACCTTTTGTAAAGTTCAGGGACTATACCTAATGTGTGGTGGATTTTTCCAGTGATAGGTGCAGCATGCAGGTCCATTTAGAGCTATAATGCTCCAATTTTACTCTGATTCCTAGCTCATCTTCTATGGAGAGTCATATATCATTGGAATTTATGACTGCAAAAAAACCTATGCTGAATTGTTTCTTGGACAATCTGAATAGATAATTCAGAACCCAGCAGTGTAGCTAGCCATGCAGGCAGGAGTCTTTGTGGTGGATGCAGTTGAAAAACAACCATAAAACCTCACTAATTAGCATCTGTACTTGAAGTGTCTCCGTACTGCTTGTACCTCCCCATTCCCCAAACACCATCCTCTCTGTGAGTTTCCCCTGTTGTTCTTGAGTAATTAGGCATGAGGGACATCTCACCACCTCACAGTGCATGTCATACTCATAATCCTCCCCTGGACCCACACTTAACCACAACGCGTGTATTTAACAGGGGCCTGTGGGTTGACTGCCTGGAGGCTGTTGGGGGGGGGGTAATGTATTCACAGCGGGGTTAGGTGGCCCCAGGGTTGTGTGTTGGAAAGTGTGTGTTTAAGAGAAGATGCAGATGTGATTTAAACACACAGATGTTTGTGTTGTCCACAAAGCCACACAATCGCACAAGATCAGTGCTTAACAACGCCACGGTCATTAGAGTCATCATTAGTAAATCTTAGAGGCCTGTATGTCTTAAACACCCTGCAGTTTGGAGAGACTAATTATCACTGCAAACAGCTAGCCTGAAGGACAGCAATGCAAACTCACACCATCACACTCCAACACACAGTCATAAATCCCAAATGCTGAGTCAAATTCAGCTCATATGCCTGGATTTACATATAAAAAGGCATAAACTCTGGCTGGGGAGAGGCTGATTTTGAATCTCATAACACACTTTCCTCCCACTCACCACACAGAACCATTTAAAGACACATTCACACCTAAACTAAGAGGGCTAATAAAAACATAGACTCTTTAAAACAGCACGTCTCTGTGAAAGCATCGACTGGTGTGTCAAAAATCTTTTTACAGTTTAATAATGATCACCATATCAAAAATGCTCTCCAGACTTAACTTTTGATCAATCTAGCCTGAAGCAGCTGGAGTTTGAGTGTCTTGTAAGTCATCTCTACCGTCATACATCAATGTGGGGCACTAAAAGCACCACAAACTCTGACATGAGTATCTTTACTACTTTAGAAGCTGCTTGGTGGAGACACTGTTAATTTTAAACTCAAATAGCTGTTCACTAGCTCTACTCTTTTATTTATCACATTGCTAACAGGGCTAAGTGGTAACTGCTGGATCTTAAAATGATGAGTGAACAATTAGTTTGAATAATTTTAAAGTGTAGATCCTTTAAAAGGCTAACAAGATGATAGTAAAGGGTCAAAAATAATAATAATTTGTTATCCCAAATGATGCGAAGGTTTCCTAACTCAAATATTTGTGGTTGACATATAACTGTCAGAAGAACTTGATTTTTTAAGAGACTTGACATTTGTTGGTAAAACTTGCCAGAATTTTGAGAACCTGGATGGTTATTTGAAAGGTCAACTTGATTTTGCTTCTTATTAAGACTTGTTTGGGGAAACTTGGCATTATTTGTAGGAAAACTTGATATTATGTTCTCGGGGAAGCTTCATATCATTTGTTAGAAAACCTTGGTAGTATTCATTTAAATGACAAGCATGTTTTCTGACAAACAAGGGAGAAAAGCTGTTGAAAACATAGCTAGTCTTTTAACTTTGGTGGCTTGACATTTAGAAGTAGGTCTGCAGGACTAAGTAATATGTGGTACTGATCGCCTCCTGTCATGGTTCTGGTTTTTGTTTTCAACCTCCTGTCCTTGCCTTTCCCAGTGTATTTTCTAGTTCCTTTATCTTGTTCATTCCCTCTGTGTCCTTGTTGCCCTTTTTTCCTGTTTTATTTTGTAGTTTTCCTCTCCTTGTGTGTGATTCTGGTTCTCTTCTTGTTCCTGTGATTGCCCTCACTTGTGTCTCGATTGCCCTCACTTGTCTCCCTGTGTCTAATCACTCCCTGTTTTTTCAAGGCGGATCCCTTGTCTCTAATTTGTCGGTCCTCGGTCTTTGCTCGAACCGGAAGTAGTTTCTGATCCGCCATCTTAAAGACCATCCCAAAGACCCTTAAGTGGTTTTAAGATTGAAGCAATAAGACCGAGGACTGAGATCTGAAGACCGATGAGCAGAGACGCATGAGAGCAGGCTTCCCAGAACTCTTTTTACTCAAAGACACGCCCCCTTATTAGATATCACTCTCTGATTGGACGCTGCTACACAGTGGATGTCAGTGAAACTTCACAGTTTTAAAATGCTCGATAACTGAGGGGCTGAGATTTAAAAAAAGTTTTTGAAATAAGCATTTCTCAAGAAATATTGAGACTACATTTAATAAAATCAATATTAAAGAGTGAACCAGTATGGAGTTTATTATTTGATTTGTTTTCTGATTCACCTTCAAACGTAAAACATGTTTAAAGTTCATAAAATCAAAAGATTCAGATATAAATCTTCCCCTTCCATCCAAACACCCGACGTGATTTTGACCTTTTTTGAGTCTAAATTCGGTTCGTCCTTTTTGTGGCTTTTATTGTTGGTTTTTACTCAGTACTTGATCATTTTTAAAATGTAGGTAAGTTCACCATAAAGCTACTCAATTGCAGTTGTTTGTGTAAATGTAATAACTTTCCACCCGTGCAACAGCCCATGGCTTCAGTGTAGTGAAGCTTTATTCTTTTATAAACGGTGTCTGGTGGCTTAGTTCACATTTTTACAACAAGTTTTCCTAACACTATGAATCCCATTTTGCACAAGGCTGTGAACATTTTTCCTCTACTGTAAAACAAGCTTTTTAACACAAGACCTCATGGGGTTTTGGCTTTCAGTTGACATAAAGGGACTGCAATTTTGGCTCTTCTGCATTGGCTTCATTTTCCAACACATGAGGCTCCAACCCTGTAAAATCATGGGCCAAAAGCCAGGCTTTGTTAGCATAATTTGTCAGGATAAAGTCCAGTAGTAAGACAACCTGGGGACTCTTCATGGAGAGTGCAGCCCCATCAATGTCCTGGTGTTGCATCGTATCAAAGTTCCTAACTTCATGCTGATGCTAATATGAGTGAAACCTCATTCTGTCAAAACCTTTTAGTTGACATGATTGTAATTCTCTGCAAAAAAAGTAAAATGAGTGCAGGAATATGTTTATCCTTACTTAACATAATGTAGTAGGAGAGTGAAGTCTCCTTGTTTCAATTATGTATCTACACCGTAAGGAACTGCAGCATCTGTGCTTGTCTGCTTTAGTTATCACATGAAAGAAAGTGACACCCGCTCCCATCTCGGATTCAAACCATGATCAGGCGTGGAAGCACATCAGCGCACACGTACAGGTTTGTCAGCAGCGCCGGGCAAAGGGACAGTCAGTCATTTAATTGTGCAGAAATGCTCTTGAGGGTAAAGCAATCTCTTCTGCATGTGGTTAAGTGCATCAGAGATTACAGCCTCAGCTCATTTATATTATGTTCAGCAGGATAACAGTCCGAGGCAACCATCAGTGTTTTGACCCAAACTATCTGGTGTGAAGTCAGACAGATTTGGGCGTGGAGCTACACATTGAACTGGATTACCATGCATTATAACCACCTTGTACTGAGATTAGACAAGCCCCTGCAGACTTCTTTGCTCACGCCTCAGGGTGCAAGTCAATGTGGAAGTGGAATTTCCTTGCATATTGATGAGAGTCTCATCCTGTGTTGTGCTGTGCGTTTCATCCTGTTGGAAGAGTAGGAGATTGTTTATTTCCATTCTTGTCATCTACAAGGAAATTGATGATTCACCCTCTCGGCTAATTCTTGACAAAGATTAATTGAGTCCTTTGCTTTTGTGTTGGCTGTGCAGGTGTGTGAGGGGGATGGGAAACGTCCAATAATGAGTCTGTTTGAGAGGCTGTGTTTAGTTGAGTGTTGATAAGTAATGAGTGCGAATGAATACATAATAAGCTGGGAACAATACTAACCTGGCATTAACATGCATCACCTGGCTTTAACATGCAGCTGCTATCTGATTGATTCTGCATATGATTAAGATGGAATGAAATCACACCTGGCATTGGATCTCTGCTGCTTCCTGTTCACTTCATTTTCCATTAAGATATTTACATCCACGTCCTCTCACTCCTGATTTCATTAAAGATATTATCTTCTCTAATCATTGTGTCTGACATGAGATGATTGGAAATGAAAATTAAAGGAAGAAGCCAGGTTTCGTGACGTTTTATAACTCCTATGATCAATTATGCGGGATCCAGCGTTCTGTATGGTGTAATGTAAGCTTTGTTATCTGTTCATCAATATCCTAGTCCAAGCATTTCAAATCAGCAACTATTTTGTTAGTCTTGCCACAGTTTTGTGGTGTAAAAAAATGAGGCAAATAGATATCAGCTCAGAACTTTTGTTTTTACCATTAATGTAACTTCTGAAAAAAAAAAATCTCATGGTTGAGCGCTTTGGGCTCATCTGCTTGCAAACCTCTATAATGGGACAACCTCGACCTTAGTTTGCGGTTCCTTATTTTTAATTTTATCCCACTCCCCTTTACATAAACCCTAACCTCCAGGATTCTGGTGCATAATACTAAGCTTTGTTGGGTTTTCCCAAACTTGTGGTGTGTTATTTTTAATCTTATCCCACTCACCCTTACCCTAACCCTAACCTTCAGGGTTCAAGTGCCTAACACTAACCATTGTTGGGTTTCCCAGTTAATGGTGTGTTATTTTTAATTCCATCCAACTCCCCCTTACCCTAGCCCTAACCTTTGGGTTCGGGCAGCTTACGCTTACCCTTGTTGGGTTTTCCTATGTTTGTGGAGGGTTATTTTTTATTTTATCCCACCCCCCTTATCCTAACCCCAAACTTCAGGATTCTAGTACCTGACCCTAACTGTTGTCGGATTTTCCGAAGTTTGTGGTGTGTTATTTTTAATTCCATCCCACTCCCCCTTACCCTAACCCTACCCTACAGGATTCAGGGGACTGACCCAACCCTTGCTGGGTTTTTCTAAGTTTGTGTTAGGTTATTATTTTTAATTCAGTCCCACTCCCCTTTATCCTAATCCTTAACGTCATAATTCTAGTGACTAACCCTAACCCTTGTCAGGTTTTCTGAAGTTTGTGTTGTGTTATTTTTTATTTTATCCCAACCCCCTTACCCTTCCCCTAACGTCTGGGATTCAAGGGACTGACCCTAACCCTAACCCTTGGTGGGTTACTCTAAGTTTGTGTTGGGTTATTTTTAATTTTTCCCGTCCCCCTTACCCTAACCTTAACCTTAAGGATTTGGGTGCCTAACCCCAACCCTCTTTGGGTTTTTTCCTTTTTTTTTTTTTTTGCTGTATGTTAGATTTAAATGTATCCCTGAGTTCTTCTTTTTTTATT
Organism: Cheilinus undulatus; assembly: GCF_018320785.1. Taxonomy (NCBI): domain Eukaryota; kingdom Metazoa; phylum Chordata; class Actinopteri; order Labriformes; family Labridae; genus Cheilinus; species Cheilinus undulatus. The sequence continues at coordinate 12,138,510 of NC_054866.1, forward strand.
TTATTATTATTATTTCATTAATACAATTCTGCTGTTGAGAAAAATAACCACATACCATAACCTCTGGCAGTGAGTGGAAAATATACATCATTCAGTACATCCCTCTGATTCCAGCTTGGGTAATATACGTCACTTCCCACCCTATTGTCGAGGCTGCCCAAAAAAATCAAAGTACATTTACTTATATTTTTAAGTAGATTCAACAAGACTCATCTTTGTTTAACTTAATGTTTTCTTTGAAATACATGTCATTTCAATTATTCTCAGCTTATACAAATGACTCAGGCCTTCACTGCAGTCGAACACAATAATATGAATAGTATAATTTTGGTTTCCCTCCCACTTATGGTATTTATTAGAAACACCTGTGACAATGCTTGCAAAGGGAGTGTCTGCATTGGTTTCCACACCTTCTTGATTTTCCCTTATTAATGAAATTAACAGATAGTGGTTTCATATTTGTCTACATATGTAAGTCAGGCAGTCAAACTGATTTTCAGGAGGTCCTCTTTTCACCCATGGTGCAAAAGTGTTGAAAAGATGAACAAAGGAATCCCAGCAGTGATTTCTGTACAACATTTAACATCTAAACTCACCTGATCACACTTAAACTTATATAAACACATAGAAACACTCTGGCCCAGGGCATCATGGGAAAATTCCGCCCTTCCTGATTGTTAGAAAAGCCATTTATCACTCATTTGAAGTACCCACAATGCATCACAGGGGGCATTTATTCATGGACAATGCAGTATTTTGTAGTTTCGACACAAAGACTGAAACTAAGTAAAGGTAACAAAGTCAGGCTTAGTCATGTGGATAAACTTTGGAAGATTGGTTTACATTATGGCAAGCTAAAAACTTGGATTTTATTGTTGATATCGAAGATTAAATCAAATTAAATTTACTTTTGTCCAGATTCATTTTTCTCAGTGTAGGTCGAAAAACAATTATCTCTATGAGTTTGTTATTCCTTATCAAGACCCAGAATACCGGCATTTTTGTCATTTTGTTCAATAAAACACCCTGAAACTGACTGCTGTTTTCATCTCATCAGATTTTTTAATTGACTTTCAATGCTTTCTTTCAGCTGAGTTCTTTTTAAATGAGTTGCTCATCCAAATATTGACATCAGTGAGACAGTTAATGGAATTGTTCAATGAACTGAGGTCATTGCTTAAAAAAACAAAGGGATAAAATATCGTTATTGACGTTTTATTAAATGAAACTGTGTGTCAGAGGGAGGATTACATGTCAGCATTCATATCTCACTAAATAAAGAATAGCACATTGCCCGAATATATCAACTTTTCCTGAAATCAATCATACATACTCTATAAACAGGGTGTCTTCTGTTTAGAAACAGCATTGTAGCTCTGATTTCCTCATTAAATTGGGTGAAATCTTGTGTTTAACCTCTGACATTTTTCAACTAGCCACCCCCTTGGCTCTTGTTTTTATCCACTCTGCTTTGCGGTGTTATGCTCATTCTTGCAACCACGGGTTCACTTAACCCCCCGCTGTTTTTCTATGTCACTCACCAGCTCATAGTAGATCCCCCGCCGAATCATCAGCGGTGGTCATGGGAAGTAGGGGCAGCTCTGGGCTCAGATTGGCAATGATCCAGAAACATGAAAACCTGCATAAACACACACAGAGAAATACACACTCGCACAATCATCTTAGCCCTAGAGAGCCAGGCGTCTGTTCCAGCCAGATGTGAGCCATCAGCACACTCACAATGAGACTCACTCAGAGTTTTGCATCTACTTATACAGTATATTGTGTGACTGGGTGCATGAATATATAATTACCCAGTCACACACACACATTACAGTCCTTCCATACAAGCCCTAGAGCGGAGGAACATATGTTTGCTCCCTCACCACTGGGGAGCGCAGCGAAGCAGGGGGGTGATGTTTATAAGAGAGCGTCATTAATATGACAAAACAAGGCCGACTCAGGGATTTACTGCACACACTGGTGCTGCCATCATCCGTCAACGCCTTTTATCAGCATCTTCTATGCTGTTAGCAACTCCTTTATCATCCCTGCAATTCTATAGCAAATGATAAATCATTGTCTTACACTCTATTTGTCTTTTTGTGCATTCTGCTTTTTTGTCCAGTGTAAAAAGTTGTCTTTGTCTACTGCTTTGATGACAGAGCATTGGTGAAAGAGACACTAGTGACAGATCACATAACAAAAGAGTTGTCATATATTTTATTTTAATGTAGCTGGGCCTCTTCTAATCATATTATACAATAACAGACGGAGAATAGAGAACAAAGGATATTTTTCTTTAAACTTGAATTTCCTTTCTTTTAAAGTGAGGACTTAACACCCTTAATTTAACTCTTACTTGTCCATCACTTTGTGATCATGTAAAAAAGGTTCATTCAAGTATGGAAATAAGGTTAAGGGCAGGGATCATCATTGACATTCTACAAGGTCTGGATCAACAAAATTTCCTCCCAAGAAGGTTTTGGATGGCATTTCATCTTAGCAGTGATATGATTCAGTCCAGTTCATAATAAACATTTAATAGTAACAATTTTTCTGAATTAATTGAAAGTAATAATAAAAAGATAAAATAAAATACCAAAGAAAAAAAAATACAAGAAATATATTAAAACATTGTTTTTTTCTTTCAGATTTTGAAATTAAAATGCATGAATACAGTGTTTTTGAAAATGGCCCGAAAAAAAAAAAAAATAGAAAGGCTTTTTTTTAGAAAAATGAAATAAAGGGAAAAGTGTTCCCTCCCTTAAAAAAAAATAAAAATAAATAAAAATAAGGGCTTGTTAACCTTCTTAGACCATTGTTGTCATACAACAAGAGACAAAGGTTTTTTTTTTCTTTTAAGATTTATTTTGGGCATTTTTGTGCCTTTATTTTGATAGAGGAGGACAGTGGATAGAGCTGGAAACAGGGCCGGATTCGATTCGCCATCCACGAACATGGGGCACGCCTTTAACCGCGAGGCCACCTGCGCCCCAAGACAAAGGTAGCTTAAAGTTAAATAGCTCTTGAATCACAAATCGTAGCCACTTACTTTTTTCCCTCATGCCATTGTGCAGCTCTAAAGAAGCTATCCATGCCTTTGTAGCCATCCTGGAAGCTGTTCTTTTAAGTCTGTAAATTCAATGATTTTCTGGGGCATTCAAAGATTAAATCCACACCAATAAATGTGACATTAAGCTTCGTTGTATTCATTTTTAATCTATTTGTGATTGTCACTACCGCTAGCTTAGCATTAGCCACCATATTGTTTTCCTACAATGCACTGTTACTGGCTGTGACAACCAATGGAGGACTGTTCACATGTTCACATGTCTTTATGCTTAGACCATGGTAGAGGCAGCCTGAATAGTTCATAATGGAGAGACAGAGAACCTGTGGCGTGTCCCTCTGTGTCACTGCAGACAGGAACTGCATTGAATAATGGCTCAAACAGAGCTGTTACAAAGAAGTTCACATATGCCAATATTTTTAAGAATTTTTTGGTCAAACAATTTTTTGTTTTAATTTTTTTTCTTTTTTTTTGAGATGGGAGACTAAGTTTATGCAAAAAGGTGTTGTTTACTGTGTGTAATACTTAAAAATATTTGACTGTTATTTTCTTGGTGGTTTGTTTTATTTTGTCTTTATAGCCCCGTAACTGCCTTTAAAGTCAAGTGATGTTTCAGCAGCACATATTCTTGAAACCCAGGTTGTCCTGGGAAAAAAGGATGTTCAGAGCTTGACCACAGGGCTTCAGTTTTAAAAGCATTTTTTAGACAATAAGCCCCTGTGAGACAAAATGGTGAACAAAAACTAACTTGAAGCTGGGATTTAATTTTTAAAGGAAATTTGATATAAAAAAAATTCCCTGTGCATTAAAAAATTAAACAGCTTAAACAGGTTTTTTTTTAGCTCCATCAATCCACTTCTCATCGTTTTTATGCCTCTCTTAACCACTATAAGTCTGGATAGAGGGAGGGATCTCTTTGCCTTCTTTAAAAAACAAAACAAAAACGAAAAAAAATACATCACACTTTCTCCTCCGTATATTCCTGAATTTAATAATGTTCTGGGGGCTGGATGGGCCTGATGTGGCCCTCGGGGTGCCAGTTGGTGATGGCTTCTAGTCAAGCTGCTATGACTCTCTGCTCAGGCCTGCAGAAGTTGTAAAATAAACGATCAGCACATCTATGCTGTGAATGAACCGTTTGTTAGTGAGCACTTCCTGAAAATCACTAATTTTTTGTATTTATTTACATTTAGTTGAAAGTAAATGTAGTTGATAGCCCTGCCTTACTGCCTAGTTGTCATTACATCAGTGATATGCACTTGTTTTCTACTGCAACACTCCCCTATTCTCTAGTTACTTTTGAATTAATGTTTGTTTTGGGCATTTTCAACTCTTCATCTTCTTGTATGGAAGAGCACAGCTTGTCTCCAGTGTCTGTGTTTTTATGTCGTGGGAGATAAGGCCGTGTGGAAATCCATTCTGCTGGCTTCTGCCTCCCCACTGTTTCTCTCTGTCATCCAGTCTCCATCTCCAGACAGCCACATGTTGGATATTTACAGCTTATTTTAATACCATAATTTTACTGTCATTATCATACCAACCAGCTAATCCCATAAACCGCATTCTCATCTCCTGTGGCTGTCTCTCAAAGCGAAGCGTTAGTTTGGATTTAAAGCTTAAACTGCTGTTCCATCGCCATCCATCACCATGTCACTCAATGAATCGAAGGATTGATCATACAATCTGTTGCCTTCTGGCTGGCTCAGAGTATTGATGAGGATCCTTTAAGGTGATGAATGATAGATTTATTTCATGTGTGACTAAACATGCTGATAGTTCACTTAAAGAGTGATTAATTAATGCAGTTTGGTTCACATGAAGAGTTGTGTGGGATTTGCATGCCTGTTGTAGATGAAGATATCCAGCAGCTCATTTTACCACAGCAACACAGCAAAAAGAATCCATAAGGTCAGGTCAGCAGTGTATTACACAAAGCACAGTGTGACCACTGGTTACCAAACTAATTCATCACCACCAGGTGAACTCTGCCCTCAGCCACCAGAGCTTAACAACCAACTCAGACACCTCTGTAATAATATTAGATACTTTACGCCCACCTACAGTTTTACCTTTTGATAGGGGCATGCAGCCTGGAGTCTCTGACGGATACAAAAATCCTTTATTTCCTGTAGCAAAGAGGATATGCTTAAAACTACAGCAGAGTATGAAGATGCCACAAGACAATATTTCTCTGCCTCATAGTAGCTGAGATAGTGGTGGCATAATTAATAATTCCACAATGAAACACATCAATAATTTAACCCTCTATTGCATTACTTTTATTTTTTGAGAAAAAAAAATTCACCCTGCTTTTTGGTAAACTGGGGCTCCTTATTGAGGTATTAATAAAAAAAAATCGCACCCCCACCACCCAAACTCCAGATTTTGGTTTGTTGCCTCAGGGCAACAACGTGCAACAAGGGTACCAAAACGCCTTGGTTAATAATATGTGCAACGATAAAACAAACAAGCAGTTTAATCAAAATAACATTTTATTTTAACAACCTGCACATTACAAAACAACTTTATCTTCATATATTCTCTAATCAAACATTGATCTATTCCATTTACTTTTCTTTTTAGTGATATCCTACTGTATACTACACATAAAACAGTAGTAGTATAATGGTCACCTATTACAGTGTACTAATACTACTCTAGGAAACAAATATTTATTATCTAACAAATTTTCTACATATGTGATGACAAAAGAAAAGAGAATCTGAACTTTACTGTAAATTTTGTTACTTTTTTATAGCTGAAACTCATACACACGTTCAGTGCTTTTCCCAAATGTAGATGGACTTAGATCCATCTGTGACAGACAGACTGGTCGCCCCCCATGTAGATACCCTGTTTTTAACCCTGCTCACCCCTGTATTACCTCTTTCACATGTAGAGAAGGCCTAGAGTGAGGAACCAACTGTACTCATCTGTGTCCTTGTAGGTCAGCATGCAAGTTTGCATGGAGGAGTTAGTCTGTACATGTCAGTGAAGAGTCTCTGTGCGTTTGAATAATGTGTTAGTTAAATGAGTTTCAAACACACAGAGACCCTTCACTGACATGTACAGACTAACTCCTGTTTCTTTGCAACAGTATTTGGTGTGGAACCAAGGAAAGCTGTTGCTGTGGATGCAGTGCAGTTGCAATGGTGGATGTAAACAGGCCATCTCCTGTAAAAAAAAAGACAGTCAAACATACAGAGTCACAATATGACCTCTGCACCCTTCCCAAAACAATGACCCACAAACAGCGTCATCTATACTTGCACCATTACTAACTGATTCACATCTAAGATGTTATTTAACTGGCTTATATCTGATTCAAAGTAGTTATTTTTTTTTACTTATCATTAAAGATAATGCTCTGAAAACTGTAACTTGGTGCCTCTGAGACCTGGTCCCTGGGGACCTTTATTGCTTCTCCTCATCTGATTAATTTGATCAACTGGATTTACAACAAGCTGATCATTTAATACAGGTCCATTGAAGAAGACAAGCATCTAAACATGCAAAGTGGGGGTTGAGAACCACTGCTTCAGCAAAATAGCTTTTAGTGGCCTAACTGCATAATGTTGCCCTGAGGCAATGAACCAAAATACTAGTTTTTGTAACTAAAAAATATAAAAATATTTTTAAAACATCAAAAGATACTTCATTGCACATTATTGCACATGTATGTATTTTATGTATGAAGTTTTTTCAGTTTGATCATGTGAATTAACAGTGTCTAACTTACCAATCTCTGGTGCTGCGACCTTTGAAGTGATGCTGCAACCCCCTAAAAAAATATCAGAACCACTGCTGCCCCCATTATAACCCTGATATTATATTAAAAAAAAAAAAAAAAAACCACCAAAACTATGGGGGGAAGTGTAATAACAAAACAACTGGTTTGTTGAGGGTCAACAAATTGATGTGTCTTTAATGTGTCCTTCAGGCTATTTATATCTATAACAAGGAGACTTAAAAGTTCAGGAGAACAGGGGTCAAGAGACTTACAGGTGCATCAAAAAATAGAATATCATACCTGTGATTTGATTCAATCAAAATGGATCCACCATTCTACATTAATCTTCTGTTTCCTTTCTGCAGGGCCGTGGTGCACATTCAGGTCAACGATGTGAATGAGTTTGCTCCAGTCTTTCGAGAGACACAGTACCGAGCAGCAGTAACGGAGGGGAAGATTTACGACAGCATCTTGCAGGTGGAAGCGACTGACCAGGACTGCTCCCCGCAGTACAGCCAGATCTGTAACTACCAGATCACCACCACCAACACGCCCTTCGCTATTGATCGAAATGGTGAGTAAAAGACAAGATGAATCAACAAAATCCACATAGAAACTGGGTTTGAAAGTGAACATGAGGATGCAACTTCAGTCTGTAAATAAAAGGCATAAGCTGTGTCTCAATTCGGGGGTGGCATCTTTCTAAGACTGGACCCATCCTTGGCGCTTAGTAGTGACCGTTCAGGCTTACCTGGCATGAGACTGTCTGATCTGCAGAGGAGTCCTAGTTTGTACCACTAATTATCCCTGTGCTTTTATTTCTATTCTCTACCCCCATCACTCAGCAAGTTTGTCAGCTAACACCAAAACAAGCTAGCATAAGCACTGTCAAGTATCATATACCTTAAAAAAAATGTGTCTTGGTCTTCTTGCCTTTATTTGATATGACGGCTTCACAAAAAATATGGGGCGAGACAGGGAGGTAGACATGCACCAAACAGAACCAGGAATTGATCCTGCAGTGTGTCAAGGACTAGGTGCATCTGAATTAGAATTAGATACTCCATATATAAGAAGTGGCATGGAGCCAATCAGTCCTTGGCACTGCTGGAGAGCTGTGAATCCCAGGTTGCTTTGAAAGCAGCCTTCAGCTCGTCTGTACGGCTGACTCTGGTGTCTCTTATCTTCCTCTTGACAATACTCCAGAGATTCTCTGTGGGGTTCAGGTCAGACCATCCATGCAAAGAAAGACCATGGTAAAAAAAAAAAAAAGAAACAGTTTCTGGTAGTTTTGGCTTCACTGTGGGCAGGTAATAAGTGGTACATGGCTTTCAGTGTTGACTCTGGACTTAAAAAAGCATAGTGGACTAACACCAGCAGATGACATGACACACTAAACCATCACTGACAGTGGAAACTGAAAACACTGGACCTCAAGCACCTTGGATCCTGTGCCTTGCCTGTCTTCCTCTAGACTCTAGGATCATTATTTCCAAATAATTGCAAAGTTTGGTTTCATCTTAAAACAGGTGTTTTGACCACTGAGCAATGATCCAGAAAACCTTATGACGTTTTGTTGTTCAGGATTGGCTTGAAACTAAGGACCCAACACTTGTAGTCCATTTCCACAGACAACTGATTCCAGCCTCCATCCAGTCCTTGAGAAGCTCCCCCCAGATCCTTGAATCTCTAAAGGCTGAGCTCATGCCTGTTGCTTATGAACGTTTTCTCATCACTTTTTCCTATTAGTCGGTAAATTTGCTTTGATACAGCACTCTGAGAACAGTCTGCCCTTTCAGCAGTGACTTATGTGGCTTACTCTCCTTGTGAAGGGTGTCATAGTTTGTCTTCTGGACAGAAGTCAAGCTAGTAGTCTTCCCCATGATTGCAGTTGTGTGTTGAGAACCAGAGTTAGAGAATGAAGGCTAAGGGAACCTTTGCAAATTTGACATTTCCATGAAATTCTATTACTTTGAGAAAGTGGACATTAGAATATCATGAGCTGTAAGCTCTATTCATCAAGACTGGAACAAAAAAGTCTTCAAGTGTTTCACTTTGAGATTAACTTAGCTCAACTTAACTTCTCTTTTTGTTTGTTCCTTTTAATCCGCCCTCTTCCCTCTCTTCCCTCGTGAAAATGAGGGAGTAGGGGGAGCTAGAGCACAAAGCCATGCCTGGCCCAGGTGTGTGTTAGCCCACGTCATTAATAATTGTAACACTGTAACCATGAGTGGTGTAAAGGCAGGTAGCATCAGCATTGCCACTACCTGGAGCTTGCATCTGCAGGGCCTGGGTCTGAAGGTGGCATGCGGTTGAGGCTGTGTGGGCCATGCAGTAAGATAGGTAAGATGATGTCTCCATGTTAGCATGGTGGGTGGTGAGAACTGGCATGGAGGGGTTGGCTATGGGATTCTGGAGATCACTGTTGAGCCTTCTGAAGGTATCGTGGGACTAACTGGACGAAACAGTGACCAAGGCGTCTGCATGGTTGACTTGTGGAGGCAAATTGTAATGTATTAGGGCGTTCTTCACTGAGAGCTGATCCTCTTTTCGGAATGGAAGTTTAACTTTCTGAAGAAAATCATGGAGGAAAAAAAGCAACTTTTACATGATATTCTAATTTTTGAGATGCACCTATACAGTCGCATACGGCTCTGCAAGTTTGTTGGAAATTGGCGACATGTATGATATACACCGAGCAACAAATAAAGCACCAAGTGGATCCTTTCTTGGCTGGTAGAAGAAGAATACGTTTGAAGGCTGCATTGAAGAAGCCTTCAAAATGGGGCAGCCTTTAATGTGCCACAATGATGTAATCGGTCTTCAAATGTTCCCTCTGAGGACAGAGGGAGCGAGTGCCTTACCTGAACCCTTATTAATGCTGTATGATGCTAACTCTTGTTGAGAAGTGTTGTCACTTCTTTGGTGTACCCACTTCTCCTTTACTTATTCAAAAGATTTCACCCTCAGTCTTGCAAATCTAGCGATGACTTCACTCTCCCTTTGCTGTCAGTTTCAGTAAAGGAACTTCAGAAAACCTATTTCTGTCACAACACTTACAAATCCCATCTTTGAACACACATGCACTTTACAGCCACAGCCATACATGCACAAGCGGTCACTCAATACCGGCTTACGCGATTGTATCACAACAAAATACTGACTGACAGATGTCTCTCTAGAGAGCTGCATGTATTCTTAGCCCTTCAAGTGGCAAAGTCAAGCTTTGCCCAGAGACCTCAGCCATCATCAGCCAGATCATAAGTGTCTGAGTATATAAGAATATGTAAAACATACAGAAATAAAGATTAATTCTATGAGGGATTAACTCAGCTGACCTTTTGAACTATCCTGCATGTGTTTGAACTAAATCTATTTTCATGTCTTGTACTGACTTTTCCAGTTGTCTAGCTTGAAGGAGGATACACAAAGATTAGACAGTCTACAAGTGGTATTAAATTCCCACTGCTAAATACTCCATTATTCTTTGTTTTCTGTTTCCACACCCTTGAATAGATGACACAAAGTCAAGCAGGATAAAATGACTTGTTGAGTGCACACTTTGCTTTGAATTGTCTTGATTCCAGCCACTCAGCTATTTAAATCCAACTTGCTCTAGTGCCACTTCTAATCTGAGGATGGATTTTCTCCTCTTAGGCTCACACTGTAGATGTGAGAGATGAGACGACTGAAGTTTTTGTTGCATCTGACTGCTGAGGTTTGCCCACAGCTGAGCTGTTGCAGTAAAAAGGCTGAGTAGATGAGGTTAGGGCCAAACTGCGCTGTGAATGATTCGGGGGGGAGGTTTAGCCAGAGTGCTCTCTCGTCTCCCTCTCCATTTTAAGGGGTCTTGCTCCACCATTGACCGCTGAGGAAAAGGCTTTGAGAGCCCTTGAACTCAAGAGCACCTGAGGGAGAAGGAAGACGATACAGGGAGGAAAGGAGGGGGGGCTGTGGGTTAGTGCTACAAGAGGATCAGGGAGACAAGTAGATGCAGAGCTGTAGCAGGGATGAAGAAAGGAAAAACATGGAGATTAAGATTTGGCATTTCCATTTTTGTCACTGTAAAATTGCATCCTACAAGATAACAAAAAGGAACAATTGTTTCCTCTTTTGCCAATAAAAAGTTATATAGATTCCTCGTAGCCTCACAAATAAATAAACCACACCCTATTCTGTCTGATGCAGTCCTTCACTATCCTGTACAAACCCACTATGTAGGTTTATTTTATTTATTTATTTATTTTTTTATCCCAAACACAATTCTGTAATACACTATTTGGACAAAGTATTCAGCCACTAGTATTTTGTTATTGACTTTGGGGGTTTCAACCAGATTTGGTGCCACAGGTGTTTAAAATCAAGACCTTAACCATGCAGTCTCTATTTGCACACATTTGTGATACGACAGGGTTGTTCTGAGGAGCTCAGTGACATGCTTGGTACTGTGATGAAAGCCACCTTTGCAATGAGATAGTTCATGAAATTTCATCACTGCTGGATCTTCTGCCAACTGTAAGTGATATTACTAAAAGGTGGAAGCATTTTGGAACTACAGCAACTCATCCTCAGAACAGAAGACCGTGTAAGGTGCATGGTGTGTAAAAGTCACCAACTGATGCCATAGCTGAAGTAGGGGTACGTGATAACTCGATCTCAGATTGTGAAGCAATAGGATTTATCGGTGATTTGCTAAAGCTGTTTTATCGTGGAATCGGCTCTCTTACCCTAGCTCTTTGCTCCCTTGCTGACTAATATTTAATGCATTGGCCAACAGAATGGTGCAGAAGAAAGAGAAAAACCTGACTTGCTTGGCACAATATTTGAATAGTTATACAGAGAAAAAGGTTGCTTTAAGTGGTTACTGACTTACAAATTTGTCATTAAAAATGAAGGAAAAATTGTGATAAAATCTGTTAATTTCGTTAACTAAAATTACGACTAAAAATGTTCATCGACAGCCTTTATTTCATGACAAAAACTAGACTAAGACTAACAAGAATAGATCTGTGATGACTAAAACTGACAAAAACTAAGTTTAGTTTTCATCACGATGAATAAAACTGGACTAAAATGTAATGTAGTTTTCATCTGACATTCAAAATCTGTGATATCTCTCCACTGTGGATAAATATGTCAAAAAACAATTCAGCGCCCCTCATTGCCCCTTGGCTGTAGAAAGCAGGGACCCTTGGTTTGGCAGAGTGCATGAACACACTACCATGATTTAGTACCAGATTTAGGCAAGAAAATAAATGCTCAGACTAAAAGTTAAGACTAAAATGTGAGGACTTTTTATGGACTAAAACTAGACTAAAATGGTTTTGAGTTTTTGTCAACTAAAACTAGACTTAAACTAAAAAGGATAGAATTTACTAAAATGTGACAAAAACTAAAATGTGTTTCATTAAGAGACTAAAACTAAGACTAAAATTAACCATAGCTGTCAAAATGAACACTGGATAAAATTGAGGTTGTGATCTGGCCTTAAAAAAAATCATGCTATGATTTTTTTCCATATCGCCCACCCCTAAGCTGAAGGGTTCCAAACTTCCATTGGCATTAATGTTAGCACAAAAAAAAAAAAAAAAAAAAAAAAAAAAAAAAATTTGCAGCAGGAGCTTCATGGAATCAGTTACCATGGCCAAGCAGCTGCATGGAGGTCTCACATCACCAAGTCCAATGCAAATCATTGGATGGAGTGGTGTAAAGCACACTGACAGTGGACTGTGGAGCGGTGAAACGTGTTCTGTGGAGTGACAAATCACTCTTCTCTGTTTGGCAGTCAGATGGGCGAGGCTTAGTTAGATGGATTACCTGCCTGACTGCATTCTGCCAACTGTGAAGTTTGGAGGAGGAGGGATAATGGAATAAGGCTTTTTTCCAGGGTTCTGGCTAGGCCCCTTATCTCCAGTGAAGGGCAGTCTTAATGTTTCAGCATACTAAGACATTTTGGACAGTGCTTTGCTTCCAACTTTGTGGCAACATTTAAGGCCCCTTTCTATTCAAACATGCCCCAGTGCAGAAAGCAAGGGCTATGAAGACATGGCTTAATGAGTTTGGCGTGGAAGAACTTGACTAGCATGCACAGAGCTTTGACCTCAACCCCACTGAGCACCGTAGGGATGAACCTGAACTGGGGTTGCAAGCCAGGTCTTCTCGACTGAAATCATTGCCTGGCCTAATATAGACTCCACTGAATGGATGGGCACAAATTCCCAGCCTTTTAAAAAGAGAGGAGGCTATTACAGCTGCAAAAGGGATGCCAACTCCTTATTAAAGTTGTTTGAAGACAATGTCCTAACAGTCCCTGCTGGTGTAATGGTCAGACATCAGAATACTCTTGTCCATATAGAGAACACTGTCTGTATGTTTACTTATTCAGTGGACAGAAAGACTAATGTAGAAAGTGAGATGGAGGGTAAACAAGTCATTTACCAGCCGGCCACCTTGCTTGCAGTCACAGCACGCACAGCCTGCTGACACGGATAAGTTGATGTAATAATTGAAGGAGCGGGGATGGGAACCTCCGTCATCCAGAAAGGTGTGAGTGTGTAGGTGTGCTGTCAAGCTTGTAAAAAGAGAGAGAAGCACAACAGATGAGAAAGCAAACGGTGAAATAGAATGAGGCTGCAAAACAGAGAGACAATTATGTGCACTGAAGGGGGATGACGAGGGCTGGAAAGGGGAGTACAAGAAGGGAGTGAATTTTAAACAAGCTGAGAGGGAGAGACAGAACACCGCTGTCCTCATATGAAGTACATCCAATCCTCCAACCCTACATTTCTATTCAAACACACTCCTTTATCAACATCCAGCAACCTCTCTGAGCAGAATCTGGCTGTGATATAAGTCGGAAAGACTCTGTCTTCATTGAAACTCTAGGCCAACAGTGTCTCTTTTCAAAGCTCTTTACACCCTGCGAGTGTTCTCAGTCAGACGGCGCCCTCCCTGCCCCTGCCCGGCTGTATGCGTAGCACTGCTGCCCTTCTGTAGTGGAAGACTCATCAAATATTAACAGGCACATTAGGAGCACAAGCACTCCTTTCATGCACTCTGCTCAGCATGGGAAAAAGATGCTAGCTTGGTAAATGGGTCGTGGTGACCGACAAGGCGGGAGTGTTTCACTCACTGTGAAATGTGGTCTGGATGATGATTGCACGTTTGAGACTGGTGGGATTTTTGTTTCTTTTAAGAGATCTTGTGAGGCTCTCAAACATTAGAGAAACTTTGAACCATTCATCTTGTGTTTCAAGGGAGCAGATGCTTTTTTCTGCTGGTTTTAATCAAGTTTAAAGAGCGCCACTGATTTAGCTAGGCGTTTCTGTCTTGTTTAATAAAATACAACATGGACATTTGAGGAAAAATATGAATGGTGCAAAAATAAAAATGTTGGGTCTCGTTTAGCAAGATCCTCCCATGTTTTTCCTTCAATTTGATTTTGAGAAAATGCTGAGAAAAACTATTCAGCGCATAAAGAACTGTGCAGAACCTTTAGGCATGTTCAGGCCAATAATTGAGGTTGAAGCGAGGCATAGATGTGGCAAGTAAGCTGTCTGGGGGCGCCATCGGGCTGGTTGGAGGATTGACACAATTCTGGTCTTACTCTGGCTGTCTTCTGATATCAACAGAAATATAGGAAAGTAAACTCCACACTTTAGGGAAGAAGGGGCTGATGTGGGGCACAGTAAGCACAGCCTGGGGCAGTAAGTCTGCACACAGGTCTGCCCTTAGAACTGTCGGGGCCCCTGTGAATGGACCCTTCCCATTTATTTATTGGTAGTATCAATGCATGTGTGTTGGATCAGTAGCATTGGTGCTAGCGTCCTGGCTAGCAGTTCCCCTATTTTGGAGCTAAAACGTGTGTCAAACTATTATTGGGTTCTAATGTTGAAAGTGCCTAACCTTGCAAAGCAGATGGATTAACCCCCAGTGTTTCTCACTGGGGAATCCATCTTGCAAAGCTCCCGTCTGAACCGGTTGGGCCCTGTTAGGCAGTGACAGGACCGATCAGTGACGAGAGGCAGCACTTTCGGGCATGCAAGCAGTGAGAAGAGGTCGGTGCAAGTATGGCAGAAGACATTAGAGTGGATGCTGCTAAAGAACAAAGAACAGCAGTGAGTTGTTTTCTTTTCAAAAACAACAAAAGTTGTGTACGGACATGTCTACAGTCGCCATGGTTCACATTATGCAGCTATCTATGGAGTTTATTTGTCGGTAGTGGCACACCTCGGTTTGGGGCTATGATGTCATGTGTTTTGTTGATCTGATTGGCCCAAAAAGATGTGACAGACAGAACGTTCATCCAGTCACTTCCGAGGTTTTTTCAAAAGTTCTTTCCTTTTCCAAATGCCGTCTATGGAAGATGGATGTGTGAATCACATCATCTGGCGTGTCAGGTTAGAAAGTGCCACCCACTTTTCCTTCCTAATTTTACCAAGTGTTTGCCATTTGTCATGAATTTTGCACAATTTATGCCCTTTTTTGCTTCTTTAAATCATTTTTTTCCCACTTAACACCAATTTTGCCACATTTTAACCTGTTTTCTTCACATTATCCCACCAATTTTTGACAATTCTAACACATTTGCCACTCATTGCCATTTCTGCCACTTTTTGATCCTATTTAACTACATTTCTGCCCATTTGATCCACTTTTAATACCTTTGTTGTCACCGCTCGAAATGACACCCATATAGTCTGATTCCAGAGTCAAGGAGAGGCCTGTTGAGGTTGATAAAGCCATTATCATAATCATCCATCTTTACTTTGTGAAGCAACAAAAATCACTGTGTATCAATCACTGTTTCAAAATGTAAACTTCATCTTTAAAAAAATGGCACATACATATGTTTTTATCTTTAAGTTGTTTGTGCTCCTGTTGGACTAGAACAGTAATGTCAGTGTGTATAGCCATGTTAAGACCTTTAGTATTGCTTTTCAGTCCTGACTGGAGCCAGGCTCAGCAGGCCAAGGTTAACCAGAAGGCTAGCATAAATGCCACAGATCATTCAGGAGCATCCAGGGATACTTGGCCATTCAAGGGCCCAGCTATTTTTGTTAGCAGACCCACTTAATAGCACCAGTAGTGGATAGAAAATATTCACTACAAACTGATGAGTGGGATATTATTATTCATCAGGAATGACAAACATCATGCAGTAAAGAAGGAAACATGCCAGATGAAGGGTGGAGGGGTCAAAAGATTTGATGGAAACCATTACTTATTCTAAAAGCTGTTCATGTTTGATAGAACATCATTCAAACATTTAAATCCCAATGTATGAAAACAGGTTTTTACTGCTTTAGACAATCATGTTGTGAAAAAGTGTTACTCAAGGACTTAGATAATATTTAGAGCATAACATTTTGAGGTTAAGATGAAATATTGCACAATAACAAAGAGAAATTTACCCTATTAAAATTGTGTATTTTGAATTATTAAGTCACTGGACACGGAAAAAAACAAATCTTATGTCTTTTTCAAATGATAACTATGATGTTATGTTTATTAAAAAAGCCTCCGCTTTAAGCCGGGTGTACAATTTGCGATTTTCCTGTGATTCAGCCACAAATTTGGAGTCGTGCTACTCTCAGTCTGATCAGGCGCTGTTTCTCGTGCCGTGTACAGGGTCATACGACAGCCGACCACGGCCCAACTATGACCTTACGATCAGAGGTGTCAAGTAACTAAGTACAAATACTTCGTCACCTTACTTAAGTAGAAATTTTGGGTATCATACTTTACTGGAGTAATTATTTTTCAGCCAACTTTTTTCTTCTACTCCTTACATTTTCAAGCAATTATCTGTACTTTCTACTCCTTACATTCTAAAAGTAGCCTCATTACTCCTATTTCATTTCAGCTTGCTTTCATTCCAGCTTGTCATCGTTAAAAAAAACACAAAAAAAGAACCCAAAAACCTATCAAGATAAATCACGTCATCCAGATAGAGTGAATTTGATCGTGGTTAGATGAGAAGTGTAAACATAATACCATTCTGATACCCTATTGGTTTGTACGTAATCCATCGCACCTGCGCACGACACAAATCACATCACACTCCAGGAGGAAATAGCAGACATATGTAGGCTAGTATGAAGATATCCGTGGCAGAGACTCAAGAGCACGCGAGTGAAATGTCCCAACCAAGCACCAGTGAGGAGGTTGGTAGTACACATATATGGTTCTTGAACGTATTTGTATTGTACTAAAATGTGTTCATTATCAGTGGGTATAAATGCGGCTGAAACAGGTGCATCCCAAATTTTTTAACATTAACATTTTAATATAACATTATAGTCATTATGGCCTTTAGAAAAATGTTTTTTTGGGGAGGTGGGGTGGTACACTATAGGCTCTTGTGGTGCGGCATATACTTCTGTCCTTAATGGCATTTTTCCCACTTACATCACTTTTACTTTCATACTTTAAGTAGTTTTGAAACCACTACTTTTATACTTTTACTTGAGTTAAAAGCTTGAGTTGATACTTCAACTTCTACAGAAGTCTTTTTTAAACTCTAGTATCTATACTTCTACCTGAGTAATGAATGTGAATACTTTTGACACCTCTGCTTACGATCAGCTCCCGACTGGTCGTGAGGATTTCTGGCATGTTTCATATTTTGGTCATATACGACTCCAGACACTTCATAGTCAGAGCAGAAACGCAAGTAGAATAAACAACTTTGGAGGATTGTTTTTTCTTTGTAAACGGTCAGAAAACGTCCTACACTGCCATGACAATGTCTGGAATCACTTTCTGATGCACCCTGCTATGTTAAAGTAAATAAACGATCAGGAAATACTCCTATCTGCTGCAGCTACAGACACAGATGTGCTCCCTGTCTCAGTACAAAGTAAGAAAAAACAAAGAAAACAAAGTAGTAGATGAAATTTGACATATTTTTGGTAAAATTGAATATCAACATCTAACAGTCAACTCTAGATTACAATCCTCATTTGTCTGGTGGAAACCATGGCAACAAATGGAATTTGTTTCACATTATCGAACCACGGTGTGGCCCGATCCCCCCCCCCCGCTTTCACACTAGCAACATCGAACCATGCCAGGTGGCAGTATGCACGTAGCTGGTTTATGACCCCCAAAGGAGGAGAAAGAAGTAGAAGCTACCATGGCAACCACTGGGGTCATGACCTGAGCAAAGCTTATTTTTGTTTTGCCTGGCAAAAAGTCCATCCTGCAGCAATAGATGATAAAAATCACCTTTAAGATGACAGAGACTTCGCTCTTCATATCTGCACATCTAGGTGCAGCTCAGAGGATTAAATGGGCTCATGCTGTGCAGATACAGTGGTTTTTGAGGTGACAGGAGACTTTTATTGCCTTTGCACCTCCTCTCACTGACTCCACGCACTCAGTTCAGGCCCCTAGTGTGAAAACCACCTAAAAGGAAAATGTGTATAAGTTATTAGTTCCTTTTAGGTTACCACAGAAACATGCAAAAATACAAGACGGCAGCGTCTGTGGAGGGGACCATCCCTATGTATAAATACAAGGCTTATTCAGAACCTCAAAATTAGTAGGTTTTTTTTTTGTTTTTTTTGTTTTTTTAATTGCTTCAAGCAGTCAAACACTAATTTAGATAGACCTTCTTATATATTAATAATATGTTTCATTTTTACAAAGTTTGTTCCGCTAAGTACTACTGGGCTAAATTTTACACACTGCACCTTTAAATCTATGTAGCAAGGTAGGTTTAAAATCATTGAGTAATCTTGTGCTAAGTTTGTCCAAAATGTACCATTTTTAGTGTAAATTTTGAATAACATGATATAAACAATATTTTGCAATATCTCAGTGGTTTAGTTGTTTAATTATTTACATTTGCTTGATAATAATGAAATATTAAAACACATGAATATCCGCGGGCATATCAGCACTCGAACATTCTTAAGAATGCTTTGAAGTATTCTTAGAAATTGTTCTTTGCTAAGATTAAATCAATGACAAGGAAACTTTGGTGAATTTCAGTCTTTTTCAAGATGGCCAACTGGGTTTCAAAACAGATTTTCCCCCAAGAACAGTTATTAAATGAAGTCAAGTGTTTGTTTTTTTTTTGTTTGTTTTTTTGTTTTTTTCCAAAGCTTGCAATTCATTTTCCCACAATGCAACTCAGAAACAGGGAATAAATTTGGGATATTTTGTTGTATTGCACTGAGAGCAGTCTTTGTAGCTTGGGCTTTATCTTGTTGAAATATTTTTAAGGAAGTCTTGGCCACAGGGAGATTACCTTTTGGTTTGTGATCTGAAGTCTAAGTATTGATTTTGGATTATGAATGCTGCAGTCTTTTTTGCTGGCCAAAAGTAAGACACTGAGATTGGTCCACAAAAATGGACTGTGCCCACTAATAGCACCTGCATTTGTGCAGAATTATTGCTTGGTATTCGACTTGATTAGCATTTTATTCACATCAAATTTTCACTAATTTGATGCTGGTGCAAACATGCCCCCTTTGTGCCTGTACTGCCACAAGCTATGTGGCAAATAAGTGGCTCTGCACCAATATCACAGAAAACACAACACTGATGAATCAAACAGAAAGAAAGAACTTATATTTCAGTGCTATACAGAGACATGCATACAAACTCTGGTAAAAAAAAAAAGAAAAGAAAAGAAAAGAAAAGAAAAGAAAAACTCTCTCTAACAGAAAGAAAGAATACACATAAGCAAATTTGGTAAGTCCAATCCACAGTCCATCGCCACAGAGGCTGAATACATTCATAGTTAGAAAATAACCGTAGGTCTGTGTGCTGCCATGTAGGTGGAGCTGTCCATGGTGCTGAATGTCAGTAACCATAAAAATGCTTTTGCATGTGCTCCACTTTTTTATTCCTTTATTGATGATAATTAGTTAGAAACGGCCACAGCTGTGTAAAGTCAAAACAAAGACATTTTATGCTACACAGGTTTGTAAAACAGTCAGAATTACAATCTAGTTTTACTTCTGAGTGTTTTTACAGACGAGAAATCTGACTAGGTGTTCTGGTGCAAGACAATTAACATGGAGGAAAAATAAAAATACTAAGAGGCTATTAAAACAGTGGAACTTCCACTGACAGGTGATTACAGAAAATGAGATAAAAATAAAAGAGCAAAAGACTAATATGAAGTAGAGTAAAGGGCACAGAATTATTTGCATTCTCATTTACAAAATATGCAATAGAGCTATACAGATGAGCAGGTATGCTTCTAATGAAGGCACAGTGAAAATATTGACAGTATAGATTTAAACACAGAGTGCAGCTGGACACAGAACAGAAATGAAAAATATAGGTCAGCATGCATTAACTCATTGAGTGCCATTGACATATATATACATCATTTAAAAAGCAACGCTTGAGTGACAATGACGTATATATGTAAGGGTTAATGCCCGACGAGGTGTCCAATTATCAGGGATTAATGGACGACGCGGAGGTGTGAACCGTGCGACGCGAAGTGATAATTGGACACCTCGAAGGGCATTAACCCGCTTATACCATGTTCACTTGCCAACAAAAGAATTAATAATACTACTAATTTATGATTTATACGTTTTGTGGTCAAAATAGAAAGTTTTACAAAAACAACAACTTCTTTCCCCTAGCAACGCCTGAGGGCTTGACTAATAACTGAAATAGCCATTCCAATCCCATAACATTCTTAGGGAACGTAAATGTTGTTCACTACTCCAGTAAATAGGACGGGTCATAGATACAAAGTCACAATGGAACAAAAATATAGTCCGCTCAGCGCACTTTCTGAACGGATTTATCAATGAAATGACATGAAGATGTGTGAGACGGAGAGTCATGTGATCAGACTGTAAACTGTTAGTTATTATGAACAGTCATCTGATAAAAATCTCAGTTTTAGCTGTTTGAATAAACAGAATAATTCCTCCTTCAGCACTACGAGGTCACAGACGTGAAACAGAGCTGTCCACTCCCTGCAGGTGCTGATTGTCCTTCAGACACGTCAATATTTATCAGATATTATCATGCCGGTTTATCAGAAGCGTTTCCTTTGGCTCTACACAGAAATAATGGCTTCTTTTCTTTTGTTTGTGTTATTTGAATCTTCTGACAATAGTTTACAGCAGTTAGAACAGGAGGGAAGTGAGTTTTTTTGCGACACTCACCTCTCTGTGTTAAGGTGATGGAGAGAAGATGTACGTCTGTTAGCAGAGTCGGTTAGCTCAGCGTTTCTAACATACATACCCAGTACTAGACCAAATTATTAACGGAGGAACAATCACACAGTGGAACATCAGCTGTGCTCTAACTGGATCTCGCGCGCTCTCTCTGAGAGGGAGAAAATTGACGTCAATAAACACACAGCACATGCGCATTTTGTGACATATATCCAGCGCACATCACTGGCTCCTGTCGCTGCTCATTTACATAAGTAATCACAGAACAGAACCTCTCATTACAACTGAGAGCACATAGTTGTGTTTATGTCAACAACGTCGGATATAAAAGATAAGACTGTCTTAGGTTACAGGTCTTAAACCTAGAGTCCGTCATTTTATTTATGTCAGTAAAGTGACGATGACGGTCTGTAGGCTTCTTAGACTGGCAGCGTTGTACTCCCTGCTCAGAAAAATGACTGTTTCAGGTTGCTATAGTTACTCCCAACAGAGCGGCTAACAGTTGCTGCACATTAATTTGGAACAGTGAAAAGATTTTTTTGACCGGTACTACTTGAGAAGTTCGATAGGTGTCCGTATATCAGAAGTTAATTGACACCAATGGAATTTCCAGAGCCAATCAGAATCAAGTATTCACCAAGACCATGGTATAAACGTCATTTAAAAAGCAACGCTTGAGTGCCAATGATGTATATATACGTCAAAGTATTTTTTCAGCCGCTGGCACAAGGGGGCGCTCTCACGCTCCCTGTGAGTAATTTTGGGGCTTCTGGGATACGTAGTCAGAGCACTACAGTCGGAAGTGACGGTAGATCAAACGTCAGAGGTGGACACCCTGGGGTCAAAGAGCAGAGATGAAATAGATGAAATAGAGAGTTTCTTCTTTCATTTGAGCTATTTGGTGTTTTCAGAGTCATAGTGCAAAACATTCTGTGGGTCTTGAAAGATGACTCAAAAAGGCCAAAAACGCTGGCACAAGCCACTTTCCATTAAATAAAAGGGCTGGCACTCAATGAGTTCATGTAACGCGTATTTAAAATTAAAATGTTAAGACCTAGTGTCATGGATCCTTGAGAGACAGTAGAGCTGCAAATCAGTGAAACATGTGAGGATCAGAGACTAAACCTTCACCCACACAGGTAAAAGTCAGTAAATGTTCCAAGTATTTGTGACCACCTTTAATCATTAATCTCATCCACATTGACTGATGTTGCTTCTACTGCTGCGTCAAATCTAGTTTCAGAACTAGAATAACATTTCTTGTTTACACCGTGACAAAAAAACATCAAAATTAAATCAGGAAAACAGAACTTCCTGTCTGGTTGTACTTATGCACAAACAGACTGTTTCTGTTAAAATAAGCTCATCAACCGACAGCTCTGGGCGCTGCTCTCTCTCTCTCTCTCTGATTAAAAGTCAGTTTAGATCAATGATGCACTCTCTCTGTCTCCCTCCCTCCCCTCGATTAATGTAAACAAACAACCATTATTATTATTTCTTCAATAGAAATTAACTATGAGCTGAAAACAGATGTATGGATATTCACAATCTACAGTATATAAGAAACAGGATTATTTTTTACATTCATTCTTCATTCATTTCAATAAATAAACTGATGTATGACTCATGAGTAGTCCACAGGTGAATAAAAGGCTGTCTCTGCATCCTAAGTGTAAATACCCTTCCTTTAAAGGCAAAGAATATAAAAGGGGGTAACAGTTCAAACTCATATTCACAGGCAAAACCAACGTTATGTGGGACCAAACAAAACTATAATCTGGCACCGCGCCTGTTAAGAAGCTTTTGATGAGGCAGATATGGTTGTAAATAAAAAATGTATCTGATGACATGCAGGAGCAACTGAGTGAGCAGAGAGACAGAGGGAGAGAGGGAAACTGTGGTGATTTAAAACCACAGCCTTAAATAGCACCACTGTTACCGCCCTGGGCAATTAGCACTAGCCTGTGTGATTTAGATGTCATTTACAATGAGGCTTATTTGCATAGGAATGAGGCAATTTTGCACCAAAACTTTGAATATTCTCTAATTTACATGCAAGCAAATGGGACAGGCATACCCAAGACTCTCTCTTCTTGGCAGAGCAGTCTGTGAATAGTTTGTGTGCATTAAATCTTTGTACGTACTCTTTTGATTGGATGTTTTCTATTTCTTTCATTTGCACAGGTGTAGCAGGTGCAAAAGCAGTGCAAACCTTTTTGTGAATCTCATTCTTAGTTTTCAGGTACTTTTCTTTAGCATCCACACAGTTTCAAAGATAGCTCAAAGATGTATTTCTGCTATGGGCCAATCCTCCTGTGCAGTATTTGACAGTTCATAGCTGCCCTCATTCTACAGCCCTGGAGGTTGCTGCTTAGCTTCTTCTTAGAAATGTAGCATCCCCAGCTTATTTATGTATTTATTTCATTTCCATGCTAGTCTTCAGTCACAACCAACACCAAACATGACTTGAGGCAATCTTTCATATTTCAGCTCCCTCTGGAGCCTCTAAAGGCCTTATTACACTCTTCTCACATTTGCATGAGGACTTTCAAACACCTGTAAACACACTTTGATATGTTAAAATGTTGGAGTTCTTGTTGAAGTTGAGTCAAACTTCCTCTTTAGATCATTTTTTCTTCTTGGTAAGTTTGAGTCATCAGACTGCACCTATTAACACTGTACTAGGTACATTTTTTCCAGGCTGTCCTGTTACAAGGCTCCTTTGAAGTGCATGGGACAGTCAAACAAATGTGCGTTGTAACTTTAATTAATGTGTCTGTTCAATCAAGTGGGGAGACTTTTATGCACAAGCTTTAATAAAGACTGGCTCAGATTGTCTCAATGGAGGCTTACAACCATACTTTGGTTAATCTTAAAACAGATCAAACTCTAACTTTTGAGTCTACATTTCCCAATTCCAAAACTTATACACACACCGGCCACTTTATTAGGTACACCTGTTCAATTGCTTTGTAACACAAATTGCTAATCAGCCAATCACATGGCAGCAACTCAATGCATTTAGCCATGTAGACCTGGTCAAGCCGACTTGCTGAAGTTCAAACCGAGCATCAGAATGGGGAATTAACCATGGTTGTTGGTGCCAGACGTGCTGGTCTGAGTATTTCAAAAACTGCTGATTTACTGGGATCTCAAGGGATTACAGAGGATGGTCCGAAAAAGGGAAAATATCCAATAAGCAGCAGTTGTGTTGATGTCAGAGGAGAATGAGCAGACTGGTTCGAGGTGATAGAAAGGCAACAGCAACTCAAATAACCACTTGTTGCAACCAAGGTATGCAGAATAGCATCTTACAACACATCAAACCTTGAAGCAGATAGGCTAGACTAGAGCAACACAGGACCACACTAGGTGCCACTGCTGTCAGCTAAGAACAGGAAACTGCGGCCACAATTCAGATGCAGTCACCAAAACTGGACAATAAAAAACTGGAACGTTGCTTCATCTGATGAATCTGGATTTCAGCTGCAACATTCAGGTGGTAGGGTCAAATTTGGCGTAAACAACATGAACTTATGGATCCAACCCTGCCTTGTATCAATGGTTCAGGCTGGTGGTTGTGGGGTAATGGTGTGGGGGGTATTTTCTTAGCTTCCCAACCAGCCTGAGACAGGAAAGGAAAGAGCAATGAACCCAGAACATAGCAGGCATCAATGACATTGATTAAGTCAGATAAAGCATAGAGGAGGAGCTGGGGTGGAGGAGGGCTGCAAAAAGCAGCTTGCAGAGGGATCAGCAAAGCAAACCTAGACAAAAGCAGATCAAATATGGCAGCATGAGTGCTATTAGCCAATAGCGTGCTGATAGAGTGAATCAGCTTGCTGTCAGCTGATGAGGGCTTGCGTGAAATCAGCTGATCTCAGTCATATGGCAGCGCTCGACTCCGTGGTCTGCCTGTACGAATGCTATGCCCTTGATATGTGAAAAATCCAGTGATATTACTCTGCCCTGTCAGTGAACAATGTTTTTTGGCTCCTCACGACTTCTTTGTTGTCCAGAGTAAATCCAACAGATTTACTCCATCCATCCAATGAATGTCTTCTCTAAACCAACTGATATGTGTGTTTAATGCCAGCATAAACTGATACAACACCACAGATAACATGTGCCACTGACATTGGTTAATGCCTACATTGTGATGGATAATGTTTGTAAAAGGGCTGATACTGGCTTAATCAATGTTAAACTGATGCTTAACTATTAAAAAAAAAAATTGACAAAAAGCAAAATTGAGACACTAAATCCCAAACACCTCATGATTTCATCAATAATATCTTGTTAGACTTTGTAAAGATCACACAAATGTTTCCACAGCAGTCGCAGGTGCCAGTGTTGCCGCTCCATGAATAAGGAACAGGTGTTCAATGGAAACTTGGTCTTGAATTTTTAACATTAGCTAGAGAAAACGGCTACCTGTCACAGTTAATTCGAAATGATTTCTCATGTTAATGATGTACTAAAATTCTAATTATATCAATTATATTTAGAAATATGCACATACAGTTTGTAAAGGTAATAAAGTTGCATTAAATCAGCATTTTGTGTCATCAAGTGTGTCATAAAAGTCACACAGGCTCTACAGCAGAGTTTCACTTGAGTGAGACTGCTTTGACACTTTTTCCTCAGGGCACTCTAAAGTCTGAACTTCTTTTTGTACTTAACCAGAGTTTATTCAAAACTTTAAGTCAAATCATCCAGTAAACATGACGCAAGTACATTTTCTAAGCATTAGACTGCGGTTGAGCTCCTTCAGGATACATTTAAAAGTTGAGAAGCGATGAATATAAAAGCATAACCATTCCAAATCACTTACAACAACTATAAAACAAAACTCATTTCTCTGTTGAAGCAGCTGTTTTATGAATCTATTAAGTCAGACTCCAAATCTCTGAAGACTGAGTGAGTTCAAAATATTTCTCAGTTACAGGATTTTGGTCTATAAGACTGAAAAACACTTTACTTTATGGCAAACATAAAAACTTCTATTAACACTTCACAGTTTCACCTTCTTCAACCTCTGTGAAGGAATGTAGACTAAGGGATGAAGATTTTTAACTTTCTGATGACACCAAGCCAAACTGAAAGGGTAAGGGGTGCATCCTGTGTTGGATCGTGTGTCTGATCCTGTGGACCATCTGTATTAGACAACTATACTTTCCAAATATGACATAGTTAAATAATTAGTATTTTTACAAGCAAACTGGCAGATAAGTAAGAGCTTAGCACTGCTCCCATCTATAGTAGTGGCTTGTTTTATCCCTGAAGCTTCTTTTTAAGGTTCATCACATTTGATTTTTATCAAGATTTCATAGTGGAATGCTCACAACAAATCAACAATTCCCAACCATTTTCAAAGTCAGAGAAATCCTCAAGTTATATAGTTGTATTGGGACGTTTCTTGTCACTGTGGCTGCCATGGCAGAGCCACCTAAACAGAGACGACACGCTTGCAATTTCTGTCAATGTGGTACTGAGTCTCATTCATGTTAAGAGATATGCTTAATGTTTGTGTCCAGCTGCATCATTGGTCTTATAAATATATAAGACCATGGTCTTATAAATATACTTGCTTAAATGTGGAACGTATTACCAGAAGACACCACTAGAGGCCACGCAAGGAAGCTCAGGCTGTTGAAAACTACCTGATGTTTGGGATGTAAACTACAAAATTGGGGGTGGTTCCTATGATCTTGATCCTGAGATCAGAACTAGAGGTTTTAAAAAAGTTGTTCAAAAGTCTCCATTTCTACAGATGTCATCCTTCCTTTTGTTTGTCTCTTCATTCGCTCCCAAGATTTAGGCTAGAGACTTTGCATCATCACAGTGGTAAATGGGTTTGAGCTTGCATAGTGCTTTTCTAGTTGTCTGCCTACTCAAACCACTATTACACTGCAGGTCACACTTGCCTATTTGCCCCTTTTACTCCACATTCACATGTTGATGGCAAAGGTTGCTGCAGGGAATTTGCCTTATCCCATGCAAAAGTATTTGGGACCCAAAATTGGGAGAAGTGTCTTGTCCAAGGACACATCTTCTGCATTCTTGGTTCCCAACCTGGGGTCCAGAACCCCCAGGAGGGGCGCCAAAGATCTTAGGAGGGGCGCGAGGCTGTGTCTGCTCTGAGGCTGCCAGAATTAGATTTGCAAATATTGACTAAAAACCATGATAAAGCAGTTATAAAGTAGTTTATACAAAGGTATTTTGATAAGAAAAGCATGCATAGGCCTTTTTAAAGGTTTTATCAGTGAGACAATTAAAATTGATTTTTGGCAGCAGAGTTTCATCTCTTCTTCTCTCTTGGGTTGGGGGGGTGTCTTTTCTTAGATGCATGTTGGGGGGTGGGATGGGGGGGTGGGGTAAAAAAAAAAGGTTGGAAAACACATGATCATACATTTTTAATTTCCCTGTTTGAACTGTATTTTTTTTTTTTAAATGACTGTTGAAGTCACTCATAATTGCAGAACCAGAACCAGAAGGAGTTTTGCAGGTAAAAGGCACAATGAGCCAGTCAGGTATACACTGTATACCTGACTGAATTGTGGGTAATGCACTGCTGTTGACTGGGATTGTAAATAAACCATGCTTTTCTTAAAACGAAATGGATAACATACAAACTTGTGTTATCGTCATTTTAAACTCAGGTAGCTTGTGGTAAATCTATCTTAAATGGTTATGACATTATGGCTGTTAATCAAATCTAAAAGCAGCATAGACTGATGTTGTTGCTGATAAGGGACAGCAGGAAGTGGACAGGTCTCCCTCCAGAGCTTTCCATATATCCTAAGGTGTTTTTTTCTAATAACAGTCGATGCATTTCAGCTGAAACTCTAGGGTTTAGTTGCTCTTTAAGGAGACATACACCAAGGACAAGTGTTTATATAGTGGCAACCACCTCCTCTGGTGCTTGATCCATGTTGTGCTTTGATGGAAGCATGTCAAAGATGTTTCATTAGATCCCAGGGACTGTGTTAAAGGTGGACATGGATAATGATACGCCATCTTTAAATCCAAAAAAGACTTTCCTGTGCACCATCAGAGAATTTGGGTCATGGCTGTAAGTGTACTCGAGTTCCGAGTGAGAAATGTCATTATGCGATGCAAAGGGGAATGTAATATACTTGTGCGCATCATTACTCACACTGTAAAATTTGATATTTTAAATTTGATATTTTATATTTTCGCTGCCCTGAAGGTAACATCCGGAACACGGAGAAGCTGATCTATGACCACCAGCAGCAGTATGAGATCCAGGTGACGGCGTGGGACTGTGGCCAAAAGAGAGCCTCGCACAGTGTTCCTGTCCGCATTGACGTCAAGCCTGTCTGCAAACCTGGCTGGCAAGGTGGGTGGACATTACTTAAATGTGCGTGAGGTGTGCAAGGTTTTCACTCAGGTGGCAGGGTGGATTGTGTGTTCTTTTGTTCTCACAGAAACAGAGATGCAATTATTTTGTCATTATCTCAGTGTTTGTTCCTTCTTTTTTTTACCATTGATGTAATGCTATCTATTCCACGGTTTTTACTGCATCCAGGGTTTCACCTCTCTGAATATATTTCTATCTCTATCCTTTTGTTCTTCTCTTTTTCTTTCCTGTCCTTCTTTCCCCCTCTGAGGAATTGGCCTGTCAAGTTTAGCTGTTGTCATCAACAGCACTTTACTTAGAGCACTGTGACACAGCCAACACAGCTCTTACCACATCAGAAAGGTGCCATGGCAGCCTTAACAAGACCCTCAGTTTAATGCAAAGACAAGTGTCTGCAGTGCAACAGCACAAACAGAGCTCAAGATAACTGAAGATGCAATTTACACTTGTCAGAGAGGTCAGCAGCGCCTGTGATGAAGGACGAATGCATGCAGTGTGCTGCTTCACATGTAACCATGTGCAATCTGTGCTGTTCTGTCATTAACAAGGTGATTCATGTGCTGGATTTCTTTGGACTGCAGCCATGCATCGTCCCAGTGGACTTGATGTTAGCAGGCTGGTGATAAACAGCGGTAAATGAGGACCCTGGCAGCAGCTCAGTGGCAGCCACTGAACCCTGCGAAAGCTGTTAAGTCTCTTGGCTCGCATTCAATCTTCCAATCTGTGTTTCCTCAAAACAAGTGGCAACACATGCCCGTGGTTTTAGATGAATTTACATGTTTTTGATTTGACTCAGAAATTGTCAAGCATGGTCAGCATCTGAAGACGAGACAAGAAAAGCCCAAATCATTTTTTCTTTCTTGCATTAATAAAATAAATGATTTAAGGAACTTCATAAAACTCTTAACACAAGTACAGTCTCATCTAAATAATTTCTTATGATGGGTACTTTTTGTAGCACAGTGACAGCTCTACCACACTGAGGGTTCATTTGAAGATTCAGAATATCTGAGGTCACTAATCCACTCATAAAGGAAGTGCTTTCTTACATCACAGACACCATCAATTTATATTTGCAGTGATTCAGTGACTCTTCTAAAAAGCATCTTGGTGCATGTTGGCACTGTCAGCCCCCTTCAGTATTCTTTAGTTAAAGTTATGAAAGGCTTTATTTCTCAGAAAGTCAAACCAAACAGACTGTGAGGTCTCTTCATTACCATTGATGCTCAGCAGAGTAACATCATCTATTAATAAAATCTCACTGCAACAGTATAAGACAGCTCTTATGTTAACTAATGCACGTTGAGTTGGAGAAAGGTAAAGCTTGATTTATACTCCTGTATTATTCGATGCTGTAGGTAAGCCCCTGACCCCTACAGGCCAGTGCACAAAGCCCATGTGCACATTGTTAAAAATTAGCTAAGCATCAAAACAATGCAGATCCTAAGCGTGTCATTAGTCTGCTTGTTAGCACAGGGTTACTGCCAGGTATGACAACTGGTGTTCAACCAGTAATAGTCTACACATGGCTCTCGAGCCACATGTGGTTCTTTTGTGACAAGTTGTGGCTCATTTCAGTCTTATGAAAACAAGATCAGGCAAAATCTTGGTATATGGCTGACCGCAACTATCTGGGGTGCCTGTTGGAATACCTGACTGAAATGTGTGTTCTGGCAAAGTGAATCTGTCATGATTGTTAGTAGTTTATTATTTTTAGCCAAAGTCATAGTAAGTGGTTACTGAAATGTAAAAAGCTACACGTTCCCCTCTCTCTCTGTCTGTCTCTTTCTTGTGTGTAATGAAGCCCTGAGCAGCGTCATCCCCCCTCCCTTCCTGCATTTCTTCTATCACATCTGATTGGTTAAACACAAACAGACAGACACAGCAACTCAGCTGCAGTTAGAGAATGGAGGGGAAAATACGCCTTCTGTATTCTTTCCTGTTAGTGTGTGAAGGGCAGACATCAAGAAACAGGCAAAAACCTCTCCTCTGCACAAAACAAGCTGTCAGTATGGCTCTCTGCCATGGCTCTTATAAGAACAGCGGTCCAGTTTGGAGTAAACTGCAGCAGTCCTACTGTGATGTCCAAGCTAACAGCTAATGGTTGACAATACGGAATAAGCTCATGATCGGAAAGCCATGCCAAAACAGACCAGGAGAAGAGTGAAAACATTTTTTTTCTGTCACAGAAAGCCTTCTGTGTTGCTCTCTGTGCTTGTTTGGGTTTCAACACGATGTCCAGCTCAGACAGAAGCCCCGCTCCAGCTCAGTCCCAGCTAATGACAAGCCTGCTAGAGTCATTAGCTGGGACGCACAGAAAGCTTTCCGTGTTGCTCTCAGCATTTACTGTGATGAAGAAATGAGTTGGTCTGGCTAAACCCGAGCTAACGTTAGGCTAGCAGCCATAAATACAAGCACAATCAACCCTTTCCCCCTTTAACTATCACACACTCATGCTGTGGCAGATTGGCAGAAGAGCAAAAACACCCTTTCTGTTACAGAAAGCTTTTAGTGTTGCTGTCTTTGCTTGTTTTAATAAGGAAATGTCCAGTTTTGACAAAGTGCTGATGTGACGAATTCAGAGCTAATTGCTCCTCAAGCAGCCAGCGTATACAAGCATTCACACAAGAAGTTCCCTTTTCCCGCTCAACTATCACATAGTCATGCCAAAGCAGGTCAGCAGAGGAGTGAAAACATCTTTCCCAACATGAAAAGCTTATAGGGTTGTTTGATTCTTTGTCATACAGAAATGTGGCCCAGTTCTGGTTAAACAGAGGCTACAGCTATCTGAGGTATTTAGAGCAGTGGAGGCAGCCATTAGGGCTTTCAGCACAAGTAAACCCCGCCCATAGCACAACTCTGTATGTATGGCTCTAGACAGTTTTTGATTGAACATTCCAAAAGTGGATGTTTTTGCCCATCACAACTTGATTTTTGTTAACACCATCAGACACACCAAAATGCATGTAGTTTTCTCCCATTACTTAAGAAGAATTAAGAGTTTTTAGTGAGCTAATAGAGGTATTCAGTGTTGATATTAAGTAATAAAATGCATTATTTTCACTTTTTTCACCCATCTGAAGTATCTTATCCATAGCTTTAATTTTCTTAATTTTTCTTTTTTATATTTACCACATTAAACTATTTTTTTTTTTTTAATAAATTAGTTATTATTGCATAAGGATACTATGGCATTTCAACAAATAAGCAGCATGAAATTGACAGAGAATAATGCTTTTATTTGTAGAACAAGAAACCCCAAATCCCTGCCTTAGTTTATTAAAGATAAAAGAAAAATGTCAAAAATAGAAGGTGGTGCCAAGCTCTCTGCATGCACTGAGCTGTGCTCAGTGATCGGAAATGCTTCAAAGGCTAATTAATGGCTGACAATACAAATAGCCAGTCTTTTCAAGGATTTTAAGAGGGCCTATCAGATTTCAGTAGAGCCCTGGTTGGCCCTGGCTATCACTGGATCTTCCCCGGTCAGAATGCGAATGACATTCCCTGTATCAGAGAATTTACAGTGTTCTCTCAGTTTAAGCTATGAAAAAAGCACCTCAACAAATTGTCCTGTCAAAATGTTTGTTTACAGAATTAGCACAGTAGCACTGCCTAGTGCTGACATTAAAAATTACACTAACCCAAATGAATTCATATCTTCTTCATGAATTATATGTTTTCTATTTACTATTATTGACAGAAAAGCATAGTTTTGTCAGCTTCCCGGACGAGCCCCCAAGAAAAAAAAGATAACATATACACTACAGTCAAGCATGGGCTTCATGTTCTAATGTGGGCCATTTTCACTTATACTATAGAATTTTAAATGGGCCAAGAGCTGCATTTGGCCCCAGGGCTCTAGTTTGGACACCCTTGGTATAGTACATACTATAGTAGAAGACAAAAGTTGTAAGATAGAACCACTATTTGGAAACATGGTTTATTTCATTCACTCTCAGCCAAAAAGACTACATCCTTCACAATCCTACAGTGTCTCTGACTGATGACCTTGGAAATGTCTACCATGTCCAAGTATGACAGTTGTTGCCTGTTGATGATGATGTAACATGCCATCAAAATATGAAGCAGTAAAAACATGATATATTACAACATTATCATTCCAAATATAAACACTATGATAAAGATGAATGTAGAAAGAAGTCCAAAAAGTTTAAAACCTGTCACTGGCAATGAATTAAAGGAATCGCAATAGATAGTTGGAAACCTAGTTCCTTCGTCATCATAAAAAAACATCTTGTACTTTTGGATTTTCCTCCATATTAATGCTATTTTGGGCTGAATCAAATGTTTCTTTGTCATGAGTCCTCTGGCAGCTGGTTGGCTTGGTGCCTTGGTCACAAATGTTGATGTAAGGCTTTTGCAAAATGTCAGTTGAGGATCTGAATGACAGAGCATACTTTACTTACTTAACTTAAACAACAACAGTCATTAAAACCTCCCTTATTTATTGGGAAACAGTAAAACATAAAAACTGAAACTGATTCATGGAGGCATACAACCACAGGGCAGTTATTCAGGTCAAAAGCTCTAGACAATGATACATAACAAATCGATTACTGATGTATTGAAAAAGCATTGTATGTCTCTATGATTGATGTTAAACCCTGCACATGCTTGTATTATAAATTATTTAATGTCTTAAATGCACATATACATAATATCCTGTTCATACATGTGCTACCACACACACATTTACACACAAACACAGTGGAAGAGAGCAACCAGGGCTGTCAGGGATGTAGAGAGTGACATTAACTCCCTCTCCAAGTGCTCAGCGATAATCCCGTCTTTGAAGCCTGTTTTGCATTTTTTTATGTTGTGCATTTTTCAAATTAGGATTTTCAACACTCCATTATGCTGAGAAGACACAAATACACACCAGAGTGGAAACAGTCTCCCTTGATGAAAGGGCATTTTCCCTCAGAGTGTTGTTTGGCAGCAAGTATGAAGAGGAGGCTGGAGAGGGGGAAGTAAATGCCATGGCCACAGATCAGGGCATATTTAATGGGGCTAGTGGTTGTTGTATTAAAAGCAAGCTACTGCGGGAATGTCAATAATAAAACACACAAATACACTCCCTGTGTCTTCCCGGCATTCTCTCACACACAAAGACATGTCCTACCTTCTGGTAAAAACATTAATCTGTCTGTTTAAATTAGATTGGGTCTGGAC
This sequence comes from Cheilinus undulatus, assembly GCF_018320785.1. NCBI lineage: Eukaryota > Metazoa > Chordata > Actinopteri > Labriformes > Labridae > Cheilinus > Cheilinus undulatus. The sequence goes on from NC_054866.1 coordinate 12,172,049, forward strand.
AGCAGGGTGCAGATGTGTGTTGCTCATGACTGCTCATGTCTCCTCTTCGCTTGTGGAGAGTCGTTTTACCATCAGATAGAGGCTGTTTAACGGCATGACACACAAATTCACCTTCATGCAGGTGTGGACAGGTTCCAGCTTCTTTCTCAAGAAGTTATACCTTTACATTATTGCATATAAAAACTACATTCTATGGATACTTTATTATAAAATTGTGTGGTCCTTTTTTGATGGTGTAAAGTGCACAGGCAATACTATATGGTGCAAGATGATGTTGGGCATGTCCAACTACTGCAGATAAAAAATACTTGTCTGTCATTGTATTCAAATAATTTTACTTTAATATAGAGTTCATCTCCCTTTTTGCAGCTGTAGCAGCTTCCACTTTTCTTAGAAGGCTTTCCACAAGATTTTGGAGAGTGTGTGTGGGAATTTGTTCCCATGCATTCTGTAAGGCATTTGCAAGATTAGGAAATGATGCCCTACACCGTTATACCTCCTCTGCCAAACTTCACAGTTGGCACATTGCAGTCGGGCTGGTAATGTTCTCCTGGCACCAAACCCAGACTCACCGATCTAACTGTCAAACAGAGAAGCGTCATTTGTCACTCCACAGAACACATTTCCACTGCTCCACAGTCCAGTGTCAGAATGCTTGACAACACTCCATCCAACGCTTGATACTGGACTTGGTGACGTGAAGCTTTCATGCAGCAGCTCCATGCAAACCCATGTCATGAAGCTGCTGTTGTTCTTGAACACTTCCACTTTCTAATATCACTCAAAGTGAATATCCAGTAAGGAAAAACTGTGACCACTGTCTCATTGTAAAGATGGCATCCATCACAGTACCACTCTTGAAGTCAGTGAGCTCTTCGGAACGACCCATTTAGGATCAAGAATGTTTGCAAATGGAGATTGCACGGCTAGGTGCTTGACTTTATACACCTGTGGCAACGGGTCTGATTAAAACACCTGAATTCACTAATCAACATGTTTGGCCAAATATTTTTGTCCTTATATTGTATGCAAAGTTGCAGGATTTTGCAACCACATACTACAACTGGATTTGTTACAATATGAAGTGATGCAATGTGATAGCAAATGATATGTTATTAAACAACAATGCCAGGCATGAGGAGATTTCTGAATAGAGAACCGCTTTAATAAGAACTGGACCGTGTTTCTTTATGAAATAAAGAGTATTAACCTGGCACTCCAGATGGGTTATTTTGACACGTACATCTGGTAAACCATTCATAGCCAGCATTTGGGAAAGGGCAGAGCCTTTTAAAAAAAAAAACCTCTGAGGGTGATTGGATGAACGCTATGTCTGTCACATCTTTACAGGTCAAGGAGCGCAACAAAACAAGTGACGTCGTAGCCCCAAACCGAGGCGCGCCACTTGCGACGAGTAAACTCCATAGAGAACTGCATCACGTGAACCATCACTGCTGTTCTTTGTTCTTCTTTTAACAAATAAATGACGTCAAGTTCTAATAAAACTGGTGTTTTAGTGGCATCCATGCTAATCTCTTCGGCCATAATTGCACCAGCCTTTTGTTGATGCTTGCTTACATCATGACTCCCGAAAGTACTACCCCTCGACAGTGATTGGTCCTGTCACTTTCTAACCAGGCCCAAACTGTTCAGACGGGAGCTTTGCAAGATGGATTTCCCAGTGAGAACACGGAAATGAGTGTCTCCATCTGCTTTGCAAGGTTAAAAGAGTAGAGTAGAGTGGAAAAGACGTTTTCGCTCTTCTGGCATGAGTTTGCAGGAGTTCGGATGGCTATATCTGTTGTGTCAGTACCACTGGGTACTTAGGTATCAAATATAATCTGATACCACCTCCAGGGAAAGTCTTTTGTGCTGTTAAGGAGCTGAAAAGTTTGTAAACCTCTGTTTTAACGGCATGCAACGGAGGAACTGTAGTGTGATTCGTTAAAATACACACTGGAAGGTGGGTGAGATACAACATATTTTGAATTTAGTTGCCATTTGCAAAGGTTGACTGATGAAGAAGGTTTAAAGTTTGAAGCGAGGGAAGTGGCATTGAGGCCAGCTGCAGCAGCATTTTAGTCGATGACATTGATAGTAATTAAGACTAAACCAGCAATGTAGATGGTAACCCAGATTAGGATTTGACTGGAGACTAGCTCAAGGCTCACCAGATGGGGTAAATTTCAGTGTTTTGGATTTGATTGATTGATGCTATAACAAAAGGTTGAGCAGCTGTACTGCAATAGCAGTTATTTGCAGCTAAAGTCAGGGTTTAAAGCTTTTAAATGATTTGATGTCATGTCTCTATCTGCTACAGAAGCTAAACAAAAATATTTTAGTAAATCCTTTCAGGTTTTTTTTAAGAAAACCCTCAGGTGATTTTGGGAGATTGTTTTCAAAAAATATTTCAGTTTTTGACACAATATTTTGAGGCAACCTTAAGGCGAAAGGAGTTAGTATTATAGGTTAATACAAGCAGTCAATAATAATATGCTAACAGAGAAGCACATACTAAAAGATCTGTATGGATCACAGCTCAATCATACAGCTGTTCTTTGGTCTTGTCAAACAACCAGAGCTCACAGAAAGAAGGTGCTGAAATGAAACCGTCTTCTCATTCCTTTTACTGTCAGTCCAAAATAATATAAAACTTTTCAAACTATTATGTTCTATCTTCTATCTTGTCACTCTATCTCCCTCTCCTCTGCTCTCAGCACAAAAACACAAACACAGAGACAAGAAAAACTAATAATGGACTGAGTGGACAAAAGGGAAGATAAGCGAGAGTGTAGGCTGGCGGCGGTAGAGCCTCCTGTCTTGATTTGATGGGATTGTTATCAGTTTTATTGGATGTAGTACAGTTTGTTTCTAACATCACAGTTGAGAGTTTGAAAGAAGGTTTCTAACCGTTACTCCTTTGGTTTTAGACTGTCCGGGAGAAAAAATAGCCTTGGAAAATGAAAGCTTTGTCAATTGTCTGTGTCTTTAGAGAGAGTTCAAATGTATTATTGACCTCTTATTCCTTATCCAATTACTCAAATGATATAAAACAGGCTGCTAAAGATCAGTCGAAGGCATGACATCACATATAGAGTGGTGCAGAAATGAGTCCTAAAACACGGAAGTGAGTTTGCATTTTAGCACTTCCAGTTCCCTTGTCATGTCTGAAATAAGGTCTGTGGTGAACACAAGCTCAAGAGAGTTTAACATTTTATCCTACAACATAAAACACATCTGAAACGTGCCCCACCTTAGAGTTGGGTATCTTTTCACGTCTTGATAAAGGCAGTTGCTAAAAGACAGCTAACAAGGACCACAGCATTTGTCGGGAAGACTATACGTCATCATCCAAAGCACGGTAACTGAGCCTGCCGCTCACTTGGTGATGTCGTTAAATTCAGTTGACCGTGTTGTAGTTCAAATTGAAAGGCCGTTAGCTTTTTACTTTTGTCATTTATATTAACAAACCAGATATGATACTTATATTATCAATTTATGAGTATTATTTTTATGAGCAAAACGTGTAAGCCTCATAAACTTTTACTGGACACAGGTCTTATTTTCAGTAATCCAAAAACCTGTTGAAAACCCCAGAGGCTTGACGCTGAGGGAACCCATGCAACGCTAACATCCGGGTTTGCCTACAAAATTACGTCACGACTGCACCACTCTATTAAGACACATCCTCAAAATTGCATCTAGTGAAGCATAACACGTATGATTTTATATATAACAAAGGTCTACTCATGCCAAGCTTGTGCTTCTTGTCATATTAACAGAAGTGCTAGAACTACAGCCTGTTATAGTGTGGGGCACACAACTGCTGGACAATGAAAGGACAGGAACCGGTCAAGAGGAAGGTTGTTTTTGTGCTTGTGTTATCAATAGAGATCTCCTTTATTTTATGGTGAAGGTGGATTTTTGTTTTAAACTTTGGATTGCATGTTATGTTGTGCCCACATTTAAGGTCACAGTAACCCTGATCTTTCACCCTCAAATATGTTCAGTTCATCCTTGAATTAAAGTGGTGATTTTGCAAAGTTTGAAGAACATTTCTCAAAGCCTTTTTGAGATTTTAACCCCCTACTGTCAATAAAATGCCTTCCAATCCATAACTGTGCAAGTAAATCACAGTACAGTCAGAGATATACTTGCAACTGTTAAATTCATGTATCAAATCAGCACAAGATTTACAAGTCATCTAAGCTTATCACCTATAATTTTTATAAAAACAGGCTTGAAATTCCAGTCTAATGCTCTTAATGAAAACTCCTGCCACCAGAGATTGCTGTTGATGGCTGCTGCCTTCCTGTCAGAGCTTTCCTCTGGCTCTTCGTAGATATGAGAAGCTTAGCTGTTAGCGTGTAGTAGCAACAGTGTGGTATGACAACTGTTTTGAAACCGTAAATGGAAATGAAGAGAGTTGTGCTCATGTTTAACTACTCAACCCAAGTGAAAAGAGGCCACATATGAAAGCAGGTGATTAATCTGCAAAGAGGAATGAAAGCTGGTGGAGCTAGCTGCTAATGTTAGCTTGGCTCCAAAGAGTATATCAGGCTCTCATCATAATTACCCAGTGATGAATTGGACTGTTTTCTAAGTATTTTCTTCTGTTTAGACTAGTCGGTTCAATGCACTTTAAATGACCATTTAGCCAAATAGGAAAATAGTCACGTGGGAGCATCCTTAACTAGAAAAGCACTCAGAGAGCGCAGACCTCCACCATTAGCCCTATCTCCCAATAGTAAAGAATTGTTTAAAAAAATTCCTGGATCCAGACAGTAATCCGGATCAGTCCCAAAATCTACTCAGTTCTTTCTTATGCCATTTCTGCCATTTCCTGAAAATTTCATCAAAATCCGCCAACACCTTTTTGAGTTATGTTGCTAACAAACTAACCAACCCAACCGATCACATAACCTCTTTGGCAGAGGTAATAAAAAACTAATGGCATGTTGCAGTTTAAAAGGCAACAATGCTCAGTTTTATTATAAATTGGCCAATATTACAACTAAATAATGCCTGTATTTACTTTTAGAGGCCTTTAGGGAGAAGAGCAAACTCATCCTTTCTGCCTAGAAAAGATTTCAAATCAGTTTTTTGCACTTCTTTAATCCTTAGAGCTCACCACTATTTTTTTCACCATCATGTCTTGTCTGGACTTTTGTCTTAAAAAGCTTGTAAAACATCAACCCTGTGGTGCACAGTCAAGCTCTATACATCTTTTTTTTTTCAGGACAACGTGGGCTTTAAGAATATATCTACAACAGTAATGTCACTTGAATTTTTAACAAGTTATAGACTCTAAAGACAAAATATTTTTATTGATAACATACAGTAAACAATAGTGACAAAGCATTTTCTTTGCTCAGACTTGTTCTCCATCTCTTGGGGACAAAACTGTGAAAAAATAAACATTCTGTGACAAATGGTTTTCAAAACATACACATATATACAGAAAAAGTCCATGCGCTTTTTTTGCAGTTAGATACATTCGTGCCGTTCCTTTAAGCAGTAGAGAAGCAACTGGTCGACTACATCTCCCACAATGCTTTACATCTCAAACATCTCAAACGTTGCCCTCAGCAAATATGGCGGAATCCACCAAATAAAGCCAAGATGAAATAGATTAAAAATGGACAAAAATACGCTTATTACCAGATCTAACACAGTGGATTTAATCTTTAAAGACCCTGAAAAGTCACTGAAGGTCCGGACTCACTAGAACGGCATCCTTAAGGACTATGGAGACATCGATGGTATCAAACGAATGGCAAAAAGGTCAGCTTTCAGGGGGAAAAAAAGTGTCTACGACGTATGGTTCAAAAGTTATTAACATTTTTCTAAACTGTGTCACTTCTTGTTGTATACAACATCTCTGTCTTCAGAGACCCCAGGAAATTAGCCAAGTTCTGGGCTCACTAGAAAATGTTCTATAAGAGCTACGAATACATGAAGGACATCTATAGAAAGGCACAACACAGAGCTTTCACAGAAAAAAACAAGCTAGTGCCTATGACTTGTGGTTCAAAGGTTATCAAGCAATTTACAAAGGGGTATGCCTTTGGTGGCTTTAGTGATGGGTTGTCTGTGAACGAGCCTTTTTAAAGAGCCGGCTCTTTTACGTGAACGATAAGAGCCAGATCCCATTTGAGAGACCCTTTCAAATAATTATTACTATTACCAATATTTGTATATAGATTGTGTGGGTGTGTGTGTGTGTGGGTGTGTGTGTGTGTGTCTGTGTGTTATTTGATTGATTAGTAGGGATGATTTTTTATCCTCTACCTCAGGCAGACCATGCATTAGGGACTCGTGTTGGATGGTGTACCATTAATGTTTTATTTAGGTGTGTCATACAGCCCAGCCAATGAACAGATTCCATCTGACCCACAAGGTTTTTTGGGGAGAAAGAACATTTTGGAAAAGTAGTTATATTATATGTTCATCAATTTTGAAAGTTGAGCATAGTTGGAGTAAAATAGCTGTCCAAATATCAATCATTTGTTATGATATTGCTTGAATTGGCAGGTCAAATGAAGCCAAACTGGTACCTGAATGAAGAGCTGTTTGGGAGCTGAAAGAGATGTCTCTTTTTGCTGAGCCCAGCCAAAATCCAGATCACTGGAAAGAGCCACCATTCCCATCACTAGTTTGCTTATTAGGATATCCCTTTGTGTATAAAAGGGGAGCAAAAGATACCATTTAAAACTGATTTCAACGTTCCACTTGTCACAGTAGAGTTGTGCTATTTGGAAAGAGATACTCTCAAACAAATGCAGCATTTTAAATATGATGTGATCAGAGTTTAGAGAGTTGGCAGTAAACTTAGTCAGTTACAAATCCAGCCCCAGGTGGAGTATCTGCAGCATTTTTGAGATGGGAAGCTGTATTTCTACTCGACTCTTCATACACCAAAGGAGTCTCTGTGTGGCTTGGTGTGTGTGCAAGCCAGTGGTCCTGATCTCTGATAACAGTAGCTAGAGGATGAATTAAACGGGGGAGAGGGAAAATGAATGGCTCTGCACTTCCCTTTCCCATTTCCTCTAACCACCTCCTCCTCCTCTGTTGCTTCCTCTCTAATCTCAGACTGAGGCTGTCTGGATGCTGCTTTAGCATTTTTCATCCCCTCTCTGGTGTTAGCTTGTTTCTCTTATTATGCTTTCATCCCTTCCCTTTTGGCTCTGTGTCTGCGTCCTGCATTTTTCCTTCTTTGTTCTCTTACTCCTCCCTTGTTTCCTACATTTTTCTCTTTTCTTTTCCCACATCTCCTCACCTGGCTTATCAGTTCATCCTCAGGTTCACATTTCATTTGCTCTCCCAGTTGGTCTTCTCTGATCTATTTCCAGTTCAGAGAGGGAACCAAGAAATCTCCAGTGGAAATCATAGTAACCAGATCCTCTTCTTTCACCACTTTCACTGTTATTGACTTGCATGTGAACTCATCCTACCCTCTGCCATGCCTTTGTGTTGTGAGGATTGTTGAATGGATGAATAATAGCAGGTGTGGGAGCAAAGAGGTGCTCAAGTTACTTATTCCAAGTCCAGGTCAAGTCTAAAGCCTTTGTCTTGGTGTTGTCTGAGGTCACAAGAGGGCAAAACTTGCAGTCTATGCAGGAGTTATCAGGCAATTGAAGTGTGTGCCGTTTTGAATGTGTGGGAAATTAAAGGCAGCAAAAACAGCAGAAGAGAGATTTCAAGGATGCTATTTTTTTTTTACCCCTGAAAACTTTGCCAATTGAGACACTTTTCATGGGCAAACACTTTCCCACACACACAAAACTACGTCAGTGATGATTACACTCTTCAGTCCTTGTCTTACCGCTTGTAGAGATTGGAGTTTCTTTATAGTGCCGCTTTAGTGTCAAGGCAACATTGAGCAGTCATGATTACAAAGACAAAGAGGAAAGAAAGTGATACAGGGCCATTTGAGAGGGACAAAAAAAACAACTGCAAGCAACTGAATGGGAGTATAAAAGGCTAAGGAGGTGAGAGGAAAAGATAAAAGACACAGTTTTATGTCAGAGGTAAAGGTTTTGCCTTGGGGAGGCACTTTCAACATCAGAGATTCATCAGACCTGTGCTGCAGTCATGTAGACATACAGCAGACAGCAGTGATGTCAGTTTACCAGGTGATCTAATGTTATGCTCTGACCCTCACCTTTGGCTCTGGGCTGAAGAGAGTGACTAAAGAGCAACATGCTGGAAAACCTCCCCGTGTGGACAGCCTGCGCCCTGCGGCACACATGCTGCAGGGATTACGGCGTATATCCCACCTGGCCTCTGATTCCCTGGAGGCTAGAGGATGAGAATAACAGAGAAGGAAAAAAAGACAGTGAGAGCATCATAAATCACTTTTGTTGTATTTTTCCATTAGGGATTCGATTTCTTCACACTGAAAATCCAGGATTATATTTTAATTTTCACTCAGTCTTTAAAGGTAGCTAAAGCAAAAGAGTTACTGTATTTGTGAAATTGGGGTCTTCTGGGAGTCTTCTTCAGAATGGAGAGAAATATCATTAAAAAACATCCTATTAGAAACTTTTAATGCTCTTATTAAAAAAGGGTTTCTGTCTGTTTAGGTGCTGCATAGCAGATCGGAGATTTCCTGCTTATTTGGCAGAACTGGTACATTTAAACTAGGGCTGTCAGCAGTAGTTTAATTAGGATGGGATTAAGGTCTCATTATTATTTCTTAAAACCAATTAATCAAGTGCTTTATTGTCCCTCTCAGTGAACTTGGATTAAGCCATACCACCATCTCCAAGTGTCACGCTCACTTGTCCTGGTTCGCTTCCTGGTCAGAGCCTTTCCATGCAGAGTTTGCATGTTCAACCCGTGCATGCGTAGGTGCTCTACGGGTACTCCAGCTTCCTCCCACCACCAAAGACATGCTCATTAGGTTGACTGATCACTCTAAATTGCCCGTAGGTGTGAATGTGAGCGTGCCTGCTCGTATGTCTCCATATGTCAGCCCTACATTTGACTGGTGTCCAGGGTGTACCCCGCCTCTGGCCAGATGACAGCTGGGATAGGCTCCAGCCCCCGCGACCCTCAACGGGATAAGCGGTATAGCAAACTGATGGATGTATGGATGCTCTCTTCATTCTTTTCTATCAATAACAGTTTGCTTTTTCAGCTTAAGTCCATGTTGTGATGTATCCAGTTTCCTATTTTCTTTCAAAATAAAAGCAGGTCTGTATTAAGTATGTAAAATATACTGGCTTGATATCGGGAGATATGAAAAGTTCTGCTGAGATTTAAAGCCATTGTATAAGCTATACAAATGAATAAATCTGTGGAGTCTAAGGCTGGCCAACAGACCTAAAGTCTTTCTCTTTCTTCATCTTCATTCCTTACACATTAAAGTAGGGCTGGGAAATTTATTAAAATTTAGATTAAACCCCTTTATGTCTGACTGCAGTTTTCAAATCTCAGACAGTGCAGTTTTTCTTTGGCTTGGAATGTGTTTCAAAATACAAGTCAGATGCATTTTTTTTGAGGCAGAGATTTTATGCTCACACATCATGCAAACATTTAAAAGAATATTTGTTCTAGAACAATTTGCACAGGACCTGACTTTTCCTGTTTATGTTTTTCTTATTAAGAATAAAACAAGCTTACAATCATCATTCCCTGACTTTGCAACGAGTCAAAACAATCACAATTAATTTTTTTTCCAGTTTAATTTCACAAATATTATGTTCATTGTAATATAAAATGATTTATTGCTTGTTTGTTCATCCTTTAGTTTTAAATTGTGTTTCAAGGCCTTTCCTATCAGAGCCACCTCTTTATTTGTGAATACAGGCTACTGCCATCTGTAGAACAACAACCTCTATTGGCCTCACTTATGAATTAATGCGATCTTTCCTCAGAAACTTTAGTGGCCTACTTCTATATGTTAAATCTGTCCATGCTGTGGATTTTGTATGCCTCGTGGTATGTTTAAATTCATTCTTTGTTGGCTGGAAAACAAATTGCCCCTTACCTTACCTTGAAGTTTAAACATTGATATTAATATCAATATTGGATAAAATGATTTTGTAAAAATTGGCATATTGGCAAAAAGATCAAATATTTTGCATTCCTAGTCTGTATCCTAGAGTTAATTTGGACAGCCTTTTTTAATTTTGGTTCTAAGGTCCTTGTACACTAGACATGATTTTTTTTGTGCGAATAATTCATATGAAGTATTTATTTTTGGAGCCTGGAGCAAGTCAATGCAACTTCTACATCAGCAATGTAATTTCACAGAGAGAAATTGCGGCGGATAATTTATAAACTTTTCGAACCGTGGTCAATTTTTCAAAGTTTTGCTCCTGATAAGCACACATCTGACCAGTCAAAATACTCACTGTTGCAGACTTTTGAGGCAGACAGTGGAGCAAAAACATCCTCCTCTCCAACGCCACATGATGTTTGTCCTTTTCATATCTGTCTGTAGCCAGGGCTTGTGTTTTTTGCCCTGCATAACCTGGTAAGAGAGGGAGACAGTCAGCAGGCAGTCTGACATGTCCATGTGAACGTAAAAGTGCTTCCCCTGGAGCTGTTTCCAAACTAACATGACTTTAGTCCAATGAAGCATTCAACAAAACAGTCTCCTCTGACCTCAGACATACGGCTAATCCCTGCTCCAGATCAATCAGCTCACTGAAATTACTCCACTGACCAGTCCGTGTACATCAGAGTTTATCAGAGGCACTGAAACTTGAAGAATAAAGCCACCTGGCTGCCAGAACAAGATGGCAAATGTTACATGATAATGTGTCTAAGGTCACCTACAAGACTTCTAAGTTAAGGTGAACAGAGCCTAATTGTAAAGTGCACAAATCTCACCTTAAGAAATGTAGTTTTTAAAGACTTGAATAATTACAGATCTTTGGAGGTAAAAAAAAAAAATACACTCTTGTTCCTGTACTGCACTATCTGCAAACACAGAGCTAGTTGTCAAAGCTGAAAGAAAACAAATTGTCAGGAAACTGGGAAGTTGGACACAAATGCAGACCTTTGGTTTCTTAAAGACATCCCAGAAGGATAACTGCTAAAATCACAAACAATTAATTGGGAGAGTGGGGAAAATTAATGAGTATAAGCCAAAAACAAAGAGCTCCCATTCCTATTAGCACTGAGAAAAGGGGAAACAAAAACCACTGCTGCCAAGCAGCTGACTAGGACTAAAACTCTCAGGGAGACTGAGGAAACACTCCTTTAAAGAAACACAAAGGGCACGAGAATGGTGTTTAGAGAGAAGCAAAAAGGCTGAATAATGAGATCCAGCAACAACAAACCACTATCATACAACTAGCGAAATCACACAGAAAGGTTTGAGAGTCCTTGAGCACATTCCCACTAATGACCAACTCAAGAAAGCAGAGAGATGCTTTCGCTTCCTCTGATAGTGAGATAATGAGTCAGTACAGAGCACTGAAACCCAAGAGTTAAAAAAAAGATTACCACACCTGGCCTCAATCTGGGGCAATCAGCCTCACATACACACAGGGGATAGACCAGAGCAAACCATCCAGGTGCTTTGCCAAAACAATGGCAGCCCCGCCCCTTTTTTGGGGGAAATCATATCACTACCCTGTGATTGATTATAATTAATCCCAGGACAGTGATATGTTTGAGTATATTTTTTTGTTTTTAGAATTTTAAAGGTTATTGTCAAGTGTTTTGAGTTTTATTCTTTTAATCTTTTGTACAGCACACTGACAGTGCTTTACAAAAATATTATTATTTATAATTCATACATTAAAAATACTAGTTGCATTTTTTTTTTAGATAAAAGAAGTACAAGTATTGTGTTTAAATAAGGAACTATTAAACTATAGTTGTAACTTTATTGTAAGTCAGCTTAGTTGTAATGTTTGTAAATCAGAGCGTCTCAATTCTCTGAGCAATAATATTTATAAGCTGCAAACGAGCCCAGCATCAGGTACAAAATAACTTGTGCTGTAAAGTGAATAATGAGGTGTGCTCTTACCCAGAGGTAGCTATGGTTGCTGACTGATGTCCAGTTCTCTCTTGTCATTCTAATAAATGTACTTTTTCGTTGCTTTTCACTGCCATACAGATCACAGATTCTCATGATAGTAGTTCTTCTCTTCTGTGGTACGGGTCATCTGAGGCGATCTGGATGTCTATAAGCCCCTTGTGGTCAACAAGTTGACGGTCTGCAGTCTTTGGTGACCCATTACCGATTGCATTAGTTAGTGGACAAAATCCAGGTCTGCTGGACTCCACGTGTAGCTTGACAACCATGGCTTGATTCTGTGTTGTTGTTAGTGTCTTTGCTAGCATTAGCAATGATGTGCTTTGCCCTAAGGCGGTACTTAAAACTCGTTGTGCTTTGGTGTAAAGACAGTTCATCACTGCAGCATGTACCCACAAATTTGGTTTTATGTCAACTTCCATCCACCAGCTTTTTTAAAGGAAAACTACCGTTAAGCAGACCTGGGCCGTCTCCTCACTCATCATTGCTGGCTGCATTTGACCCGCCTGTCACCTCTTCACCCCCAGGCACATAAACATCCACGCAGGAGGACTATGGGAGGAAGTTGTGGTCAAACTTAGTCATACGATCAAATTGTATTATTATTATTTTAAACTATTTCTCCCAGAAATGGTTGCAATTACAAGTGTTTTGGTATACATGTTTATTTCCTTTATGTGCATGGGAACAACACCAAAAAACAGAAGAAAAAAGCCACAATTGACATCATTTAACTCAAATATGGGCTGGATAAAATTGTTGGGATCCTTTTAAAACTGTTTGTAGATCATTTTATTTCAAGCATGTGATGCTCATTTAAACTCAACTGTGGCAATAACAGGTGCTGGCAACCTAGAAATCCCACTAGAAGCCAGTTAGAATGTCTAAAAGTTGACTCAACCTTTGGTTGTGTGCGTCACACCAAGCATGGAGGAGAGAAAGAAAAGCCGAGAATTGTCTGAGGACTTTAGAAGCTAAACTGTGGAAAAATCTGAACCTAAAATTGGTCTTGCGATTGCCTGGTGCAGGCTTCATGAACATTTTTTTTCTTTATAGAGGCACCCTTCAAAGAAGCTTATGTTACCCCTGTCAGAAATTGACAAGAAAACGAACATTTTGCATCCCTGTGCCTGCTGAGGTATTTATTGCAGTAATAGAACCAATAAGACAACTCTCTATTGCACTCTCACAAAACTATTTAAATGCCTTGGATGAATCGCATTGCTATTGTGTAGACATTTAGATGCACGTCTCACTCCATGAACACTTGCCCAGACTGAAAAAAACCTATTTACCCCTACATTGATTTGATTTAAAAATCATATGATACAATTTGATTATTTGTGCAGGAATAGCTAATGATGTGCATATTCATGACAATTCTTGGTTACATAGAAAGCATTTAGAAGGCACCCCTGATAATGCCAGAAGGCCCCACTGTTGAGAAAGGCTGGTCTAGTGTGTAAACAGCCTTTGTCAAAACACTAGGTAAATATCTGACTCATTAGCTGCTGAATATTACACTTAAAATAAGCTCAGTGGCACTAAATGATTCCTTTAGATGAAAATAACTGAGGACAGGTTAGACTAGCAAGCAGCTATGATACAAAATGTTGTTTATAGCTACTCTAAGGTTCCAGTCTTCTTGTAAGTCAGGAGCTGGGTTGTGCTCCAGAATCCCTCCTCTATGCAGAAAACCACACTCTCCTTTACATTTGTCATTCAGCTTCTTGCCTTGATTTCACCTTTTTTTTCTTCCCACCACACAAGCCCTACATTTCTCTGTCACAAGCATCGCGCTTTTACTAAAACAAGAGCTCTGAGTGCACTCTCGAAAGAAAAAAAGAGCAAAGTCGTCTGAACGACACACAAAGAGCATGCATGAAAGCATTAAAACACATGCTTTCAGGCAGAGTTGAGAGGCAGAGAGAGCGAGTGATGGCCAAGAAAGGGGTAGAAAAATCAGATAGATGCCACTCTGAAGAGGAGGGGAGGAGGAAAAAAAGGGGGGAAAGAAAAGAAGGAGAAGAGTGCTCTTTTAAATGGAAATTGACTCTCTCACTGATGGCTGGGATGAGTAATGACAACCCCCTCTCCCCAACCCACCCACTACTTGGCGTCAGCATTTTCTCATGTACAAACACATTTACACTCACATGTACACACACCTTACTCACGTTACCATCACCATCATAACCAACATTTTAAAACATGCCAGAACTACCGGATGTCACACATGCACAGACACAAACTTTCTGCACCCTCCTGAGACAGGGAACAGCACGAAAGTGTGATGATGCATCATTTTCTTAAGCACCTCTATCCATCTTCCTTCCTCTCCATCTCTCATTCTCTGCTTTTCACACTCATCATTCTCAGGAGGATGCTGAGAGCTCACCTTAGTAGTGGGACTGGAAGTGTACAGCAGTGAATATGTAGTGTGCATGTGTTTGTGATTTTGCCCACATAAACAAATGTGTAGTTAAGAAATTATCTGTCAATATAAGACCCCAATTTGCTTTATTTTCTTATCTACCAGTATGAATAATTTACCTGGTTTACTAAAATAGGGCTTGTGGATAAAAACAAGCTCAAGAAATCCCCAGAAATCCAGCTGAGGTGCATCTATCCTGGAATTTGAAATAAAAAAGTCTTTAAATTATCTTAGAGCATTTTTCAGGTTTCTTTGCCTTAATATCATAACCCTTTAAGGTAGATTTTGTATGTTATCAACCTTGTTTTAAGATAACAGTTTATTCATAATCTGAGGCAATGAAACCACATTACCCACAATCCAAGATTGTCATAGCGACATCTCTGATTGGATAAGCTGGCCTTTCCATGTGAAACTGCTGCTAGGATATAGCTGCCATTTTTTTTACAAAGATGGTTTGATTTGGGAACAATGGGACAATGATATATGGTTATGATTTGTGGCACTGGACTTGGTATTCCAATGATGGGGTTACAAAGGAGATTAACGCAAGTACTTGTGGGTGGACGCCTGAAGCCTCTCAGGGGCTGTAGGGGTTTTCAGGAGTGCAAAGTAATTGAGTAGTGACCATCAGCTTCTGGTCACAACCCTGAAATTGTGGCTGAGGTGCCCCAGGAACGCCAACTCTGGTCGAGTCTGACTGGATGTTGGTTGCCTTGGGGAGCTAGATGTTGCACAGGCGTACGTAGCAAGGCATCGAGACGGATGCACAGACACACGGCCAATTACAGTAGTAAGATTTGATTACATAAAATAGTTTCAGAGGTAAAACATTATGGGAATGCTTACATGTATGGAGCTTAAAGGCTAGGCTATAAAGTGATCTTCCAGAAGAGTGAAACTGTCATCTTTGTGAAGAGGAGGAGAGGTAATGAATGATGGTAATTTTTTGACTTGCTTGTTAGTGATGGGAATTTAGGCTCTTTCAGTGATCTAGGTCATTTGGCTCGGGTCAGCAAAAAGAGTCTGCTCTTTCAGCTTCCAAACGGCTCTTCATTCAGGTAGCAGTTTGGCTTCATTTGACCTGCCAATTTTAGCAACGTCATAATACATGATTGGTATTTGGGCAAGTATTTTACTCCACCAAGCTATGAAATAATAACGTATAATTATGTAACATTACGACAAATGAAGCAAATACTCAGAACTATTTCTTGAGTAAACCACTGAGCGGAGTGACACAGTGCAGCAGCCACGTCTGGAGTGTAGTTCCGGCTTTGCATTTAGCTTTAAAACATCTCCGTCTCGTAATGTTCCATGATTATTTCATAGCGTGGTGAATGTACAGGTCACAACTTGTCCACAAGAGCATTTTGGAGTTGTTGGATTGTGTATTTGATGAGTTTGATGAGGAAAAGCAAATAATTCTGTCTGCTTCCATAGCGTTAGCCGTGCAGCTGGTATATCGGTTCCCCCAGATCTAGAAAGAGCTTGCACCAACAACTAAAGGAAACAAACCTATTACTAAGACTATAGGAACAATGGCAATGGGCAAATTTGCAAAAATGTTGAAGTATCCCTTTAATGGGTGGTGTGCCTGTGGTAGAGGATAAAAGATCCTCCCTAATAATCAATCAAATAACACATAGACAAACACAATCTATAAACAAATGATACTACTACTACGACTACTAATAATATTAGTTATAAAAGTTTAAAACGGCTCTCTAATGGAATCCGGCTCCTATCATTCACATAAAAGAGCTGGCTCGTTCCTGAAAGACCCACCACTATGGCTTACAGATGCTTGGTGCAGTAATATCTCTGGGCTAAAATAAAAGATATGCCATGCCACTGGATCTTTTCTTTGATCAATGATAAACTTTATGTGCTAGCAAAGTGAAACCTCTTCTTCTCAGCATTTGGTTCTGACTTTAACTCTGGCTGGGCTCGACTTGTGATAAATCAAACCATGATGGGCTGAGTTTGAACCTAAAAGTTGAAAATGTGCTGAGTAAGGATAAAGCAGAGAGTGTGGAGCTGACTCTGCTGTGTCTCTGTTTACAGTGCTGTAAAATTTATTTGAAATGTAAATTACATTACATGATGAAAAGGACAATATTTAAATGTATTAAAGAAGTTACTGTTATTGTTGTTGCTCTGGTCCGCAGCTGTTTCAAGCTTTTTTTTTTTGTGTTACTGTGGTTTCTAATGTTTAAGTTTGGGCACAGTTCAGTCATCCGTATAATCATGAAAGAATGCTGAAGAAATACTGCAAGCTTTTCTTTTAAAGGATAGCTATGTATCTTAAGAAGCAGAAGATGGCTGGCTTGGCAGGAATAAATTGTAACTCTTTTAATGTTCAGGATGATGTGGATCTGCTGTCTAAATTTAATATTCTGGGAAATTGAATAATTCAGAGGCATCAATACTAAATCTGGCTTCAATTCATCACTTCTTCATCCATGTAGTAAACATACGTACGCATGGGTTGCCTTACAGTGCATACATAGTAGGGTTTGTTTATATATAGGTCACATACTTGGCTTGTAAGTGGCGTACGCCAGTTTCAGGCCTCTTTTGTGTATATGCAACATTTATAAATGTTACTTCTGGTGAAGAGTTTGCACTCTTACACTAGTAAACCTGCTCCACGCTGTTGTTTTCATGTCTGCTTTCCTTCCTTTGGCTTTTGTCTCCTCTCATATTCACAAAGAGGGAAACCCATGGGTCTGCTGTGTGAGTTCTGTTCGGTGTACTGCAGGCAAGCACACAACTCAACAGAGACCGAATAGCTTCCCATTAAACCCACACTGTTTCTCATACAGCGGAGTTCTGGTGCAGCGTTCTATGTTATTATGTCTCTCCATCGAGGGCGAGCTGATGTGTGAGAATGTGTAAGTATTTTTTGTGTTTGTCTTTCTGAAGTCATCTCAGTAACAATGGACAAGTTCTTCATTTAGGATTTTTGAGCAAACGTAACTTTTTGAATGTATACCTTCGGCAAAAATGTGTTTTCTCTGGTGGCTTTCACACTAGAGGCCCAGTCTGGAATCAAAGTGCACTCGAGACCAAAGTCTGGTTTGTTTTGGTCGGTATGTATGCAAACGAACTGCACCCGCAAACCAGGCTCTCTTGGGAAGATGGTCCCAGGTAGACTCTGGCACACTTCTGATTAGAGGTGAATGCAACTGCGCATGGATATGAGTGGTGTATCAGCTGATAGCATCAGAAAACTAAACTTCCTGTAACAATGCAGCAGTTTGTTTACATTTTTACTCAATAAAAGGTGAAAATCATCAGAATCAAGTCAACAAAAGGTATGTAAGGCTCACCTTACAGATAAACACTAGTTGGGAGTCAGTAAGATGAGATGCAAAGGCAATAAACGTCTCCTGTCAACGCAAAAACCCTTCATTGCACAGTGTAAGTCCATTTAATTGTCAACTGAGTTACATCTCTAGAGGTAAGTGATCATCAACTGGCAGCCCGGGGGCTACATAAGGCACAGCTTCCCATCCGGCCCTTGAAAGACAGTTAAATTCAGAAAAATTTGACTAAGATAAAATGTAGCATGCAGTATTTTAAAAGATTTATTTTTGAGCTTTTATGCCTTTATTGATAGACGAGGACTGTAGATGGAATAAGAAAGGGAAGAAATGTAGGAAAGTAGCTGCTGACTTGAACCTGGGCCACCCACGTACACGAACATGGGGCACAACCTAACCACTAGGCCGTTTGCATTCCCCAGCATGCCATTGTTGAACTTTTTTCCCTACAATTTAAATAAAACCTTCGACCCAGCAACTTCTCAAACAAGAAGCACTCAAGTATATATATATATATATATATATATATATCTACAGTATATATATAGTTTTTTCTTTTTTACACTGGCATGGTAAATATATCCTGAGCAGTCTTATTTTTATCAAAGCTGTGGTTTTTCACATCAGTTTTCCACCTACAGTATGTCTCTTTGAGCGTGCAGTTTCTATTTCTGAGAATCAACACTGAAGATCTGTTTCCTCCATGTGTTTTAATCATGACATATCATATTAGTATCAAAGCCAGTAATGGACATCATGAGGGTCCTAGAAATATGCAGCCAAAATATTCCAGTCGCCTCCTTGTGACTGGCACCAGTATAGGTGATGGGGCTGATCTCAAAAGGCTAAGAGTTCAGTTAAAGGACATTCTATTTTTGTAAGAATATGTTAATCAGACCAAAATTTAAATGTCTGGCCCCCACAGCATCTGTCAAGAAAAATCTGGCCCTTGCTCTATGTGAAGTGCTGTGATGTTTTTTTCAGTTTTTTAATGGCTTGACTAAAATACATAGTATTTATAGCACTGCAACACAGGCATCTTTACTGAAATGGCCAATACATGGGAAGAGAATAATCTGCTTCACTACACAAGACCTGTGTAAATGAGAAAAATGTAAGCCATATAATTATCTATTTATTAAACATACTAAGAAAATACTGAACAATACAGCACAGTTTGCACAGATTCTCAGATAATAAGTGCCTCTGTCTCACTGACAAAAAATAAAGCGTAATAGTTGGTGACAGTTTTCCAGTAAGAGATTGTGACAGATAGACAGTAGAAAGTGTCTGGCACCAAAGGCTTCAATAAGAAGACTTGTGGGGATTCATCACTTCCAAAATGACAGTGTGAAAAACAAATGTGATAAAAAGTTTTGTATTCTCTTCTTCAAAATCAACACAGAAAGGTTTCATTATCAAATTTGGAAGGAACAGATTCAAGACAAAGATGTATTTGTTCGTTTTGTCTCTGTTAACAAGCTGAATTACATACTAGAGGGTGTTTTTTGGCTGAGAACATTTCCTGTTTTATTGCTGCGGGGTTTCTCATTATCAAAGATATATTCTGTTACCCAACATTTATCAGACATTTGGATCAGTTTTATGTACAGGAAGTTTTAAAAGAGTGAACTTTTTTGCAGTGATTGTGTATACGGCATAATTTTCTTCCTTTTCTTACTAGCAGCCCATTTTTGCCTCACACCTCCACTCACTTTGAACACCCCTCAATCAGGGCTCACAAAACAGAAGTTGTGTTTTGAAAAATAACCTTTTTTTTATTTTGAAAGAACATCGCTTCTGAAGTTGGTCTTGTGAGGTGTTTTCAAGATATACTGCAACCACGCACTTTTAAACTCATTCACCCCCCCTGCAGCGGGTCTGTTCCTCATTATATCTGAGGGTGGTTCAGGTCAAAGAATCTGGATGTATTCATCTCTGACTTTGCTCACAGTGGGTTCATCTTTTGGCCTATTAATAGATGCTTCTTAGTAAAACTTTGTGAGTAATAGGCAGTAATAGGGTTAGACAGAGCACGATTTTAATAATGCTGACCCTTTGCATCAAAGCAGCCATATAAGAAGTAATATAAGGATGGGAATTAAGTATATGTGTATGAATAAAATTCAATAAAGTTGCATTTCAGGAGTTTACAAGCTAAGAATACCTGTAGCAACAAGCAAACACACATGAAGACTGACTAAAACACCTTGGGTCTATCCAGACCCTGCATCTTGCCTATAAAGAGAAGTTGTTTGTGAAACAATTAAATCTGTTTAATCATAAAAATAAATTATTAAGTGAAAATCAGTATGGATTCAGAGAAAGCAGAACTACGGCTTTTGCAGTAATGCAAATGGTCGAAGAAATAGCAAATGCCAATGAAAATGATGAGTGTTCTATTGGTCTGTATATTGATCTGCAGAAGGCTTTTGATACCACCGATCACAGACGGTTATTAAAGAAATTAAAGATGTATGGGATACGAGGGGTTGTTCATTCTTGGCTGGAAAGTTATTTAGGTAATAGACATCAGTGTGTACAAATTAATGATACTGTATCAGCATTTAGAAAGATTACCTGTGGTGTACCACAAGGATCAGTGATTGGTCCAATACTGTTCATTCTTTATATCAATGACATCTGCAATGTGACTGATTTTTTTAGATACATAATATTTGCAGATGATACAAATTTATTTTGCTCTGGTAAGAATTTAAAAGAACTTTTGTGTGGTGTAGAAAGGGAGCTGGAAAATCTCAAAACTTGGTTTGATGTCAATAAATTATCTTTAAATATTAAGAAAACAAAATTTATGGTTTTTGGGAATCTAAAGGAAAATGATGGTAATATTAAACTAAAAATCTTTAATGTTGACATTGAAAGAGTTTAAGAGACCCGATTCCTTGGGGTTGTGATCGACCAAAAGTTAACAGGGAAACAACATATTGAATACATTAAAGGGAAAATTTCAAAGTCAGTTCCAATTCTATATAAATCCAGAAATGTATTTAATTCTATGGCCTTGCATTTAATCTATTACTCATTAATTGTTCCCTATATATCTTATTGTGTGGAATTGTGGGGATCCACCTTTAAAACGACCATAAATTCTATAATAAAACTACAAAAACGAGCCGTACACATCATCAATAAGGCTGATTACTATGCTCACATGGATCCACTTTTTCTAAATTCTCATATTATGAAATTTAATGATTTGTTTTATTATAAAATAATGTAAATGATGTTCAGAGCAAAGACAAAAATGCTCTCTGACTCAGTACAGAGGTTCTTTTCAATTCAGGAGAGTCCGTATAATCTCAGAGGTGTTTGTAAATTTATAGTACAAAAAGCTAAAAAAGGTATGAAAAGGAGATGTGCTTCCATTGCTGGAGTTAAATTCTGGAATGATGCCAATATAAATGTAAAAACACATAATTATCTTTTGGTTTTTCAAGAAAATGGTTTGTAAAGCTGTCTTTGAAGCATATAAGTGTGACTGATTATCTGTTGTTTCTTTGCATTGCTGGAAGTTGGTAGCTTAAAAAGTTGAAAATGTAGGATAGGCTTTTATAAGCAGTTTGCTTCTGCCTATGCCTTTTCAGTCATTATTCAACACATGACTATTGATTTTGTTTGAAATGTCTATACTGTGCAAAATGTTTGGTGTTGTGTTATGATTGAATAAACTAAACTAAACTAACAGGCTTGGATTGGTTTCAGCCCCATGCAGTCTTTGTGATAGATGGGGCAATGGCTGGAATAACCAGTGTTGAGAATGGTGCCCTTCTTTTCCTTTCAATATGGTCCCTTGCTCTTCGTGGCCTTTCCCAGAATTCTTGGTATTAGTATGGAATTCTTTAAAAGCAAATGAGCTCCTTCTTACTCCACCCCTCTCTTTCAAAGGTTGTGTCAACATGATTGTAGGTTGTTTGCAGTCACATGACCCAGATGACACATAAATGTCAGATGGAAGGCAGGAAGTGAAGAACACCAGTTAGGAATCAGTGGTAATGAAAATCTATAGATGTTTGAGATGTTTTTCGTTCCAGATACTGATTCTGATACAAGAGTGATAGGTATCAGCCAATATCGAGTACCGATCCGATCCTGGTGTTGCTTCCATGCCTCAGTAGCTTCCGTAAGAGCTACAAAGGCATGGATAGCATCATTGGAATGGCACAGTGGCTATCTTCAAAGAGTGAAAAGTAAGATGCTACAAATTATGCTTCATATGGTTCTTTGCTGCTGCTAATTTTGGAGGCAAAGTTTGGTTCTTCTTTGCTGCTGTAAAAGCTGTAGTCTGTGAGAAGTGTGCAAACATATGAAGCACAATCAAAGCAAACAAAGCAAAACTGTATTGGATCGATGCATAAACACATGTACTCGTCAATACCAATACTTGCATTTTCAGTAGTCTCAGATGAATTTCAGACACTGGCATTGGAATCAGAACAACTCTAGGTAAAGCTTTACATGTACCTGCCCGCTGAGGTTATGGTCAGAAAATTTCTACATACATGTGTAATGATCCCTGCGCTTCACAGAAAAGCAAATTTTCCCGTGGTTTAACAAATATGCCTAGCATAGAGGCAACTGATATCATATAAGTTACCACTTAAATCCACATACTCCACCAGCGCTGTGATCTGGGTGTGGACGCTATTCTCCAACCAAAGGCGAGTGACCTCAAACTCTTGTGCGTCTGGAGTGCTGCGCAGTGTTGCAAAGCCCTGAGTAGCTTGAGACTCAGAATCAGGGAAAAATTACAAGTGCACAGGGTTGTTTTGCCATTTATTGGAAGTGATTTTATTGCTTTTAGTGATCACGAAGTTTCATGATGTATGCTTTCTACAAAGGATCTGTGATTTCATGTAGAATTCTGTAGTTTTCCTCAAAAGTTAACTCTTCCTCATCAGTGGTGTTGTAGTAGCTCCATGGCCCACTGACCTCCTGATAACCTATAGCTTCTGCCACAGATTGAGACGTAATGATGATGTAATTGATTTAGTAATGTTATATGTGATCAGGAGCCTATGCATTGTCATATTTAGAAGTTGACCAGATGCTTAGCATGTTTTTTCTGTTTGGATCAAACTGCTCTATGTGAATTGATGGAGTTAGGCGCTTCTGGGACTTGCCAGAAGCATGTGTGGATATGCAAAGATTGACTACAAAGGGAGCAAGTACCTCCACAGGGTCCTTCACGAGTGGATTGCAGTACAGGTGAAGTATGTAAAAAACTGAAGATCCTGCAGACCTGAATTGAAAGGACATACTGTTTGGCAGGAGGCAGCCCACCTTTCTATGTCTGTAAACAAAATGATCGATGATGGGTTGCTGATCACCACCACTTCAAACAAATGGACTACAAATTTAAGAGGATTAAAAGAAAGTCAGCCCATTTCACTAACCCTCTTCTTTGCCGATATATACCTCCATCCCCCACCTCCAAACTCAGCCCAACCCCTCCTCACATCTCTGTGCACTCTGTCCTCAACCCATTACGCCTCGTTTATCCTTCCACATACCCTCACTCCTCTTCATGCACCCTAACCAGGCATTTCCCCATCATCTCCTCCCTCTCTGGATGTGGAGCCAGCTTGGCAGTATGAAAGCCAAGTCCTCGACAGGTCATTTGACTCCCTATTGTCAGTGGAGTATGTTGTTACCACAGCACCACCTGCTACGCCCTCTCTCCAACCTGAATCTGAGAGGTGCATTTTTCCTTTGCTCAGCATGGTGTAGCAAAAATAACAGGCTCAGTAAACACATGACTCACTCTATATGAAGGCGCCTGTTGCCTTGTAGTATTAACTATTTCATGCCCGAGAATTATACCTTCAGGATCTTTCTTTTTGCCTCATCTGTAAAAGAATTATACAGAAGCTACAATTTAAGCATTAAACATATTGTCCAGAGCTGTAAGCAGCCAATCAAAAACACGTACCTAGAAACGCCTTTTTCAGTCCAGTCCTTGAAGATTTTCTGTTTGTGAGCCCCCCCAAGGTGACTCACCTCATTAACAGAGTCACTGACATTTATGCTACATATGATATTTCTGATATGTTGCTTTCTGTTGCTAACCTGACACACCAGATGGGTTTGTTCCACACATCCATCTGGGAACCTTCAATACTAAACGTTTGGGAAAGGGCAGAGGCTTTGAAAGAAAACTCACAGTGTGACTGGATGAACGTTCTGTCTGTCACATCTTTACAGGCCAATCAGAGCAACAAAACATGTGACATCATAGCCGTGACCGAGGTGCGCAGCTACTGAGGAATAACGCGAACCATGGCGACTATAGACAGAATCATCCTCGAGGTTTTGAGTTTTTAAAGAAGCCATGATGACCTAAAACTTGAATTTACCAATTAACCAACATTGTATCGAAAAGCCAAAATAATCTATTTTTCCCCCTTCTTTTTTTAACTAATCACCTCTGTCTTGTTCGTTAAAGTTTGTAACATCATGTAGGTCAAGCAGCATTTCAGATTAAAGGGCCTGGGACAGAGATGGGAATCTGACTTATGGCTGGTCAAGCCCTCTAAAGTACAGGAGGACATATGTTCTTGCTCAGGATGTCTACGATTTATCTTTACAAGTAAAAGCACAACTTGGACCCATTGTCTTTCCTAGGTAAACAAATGGACTGGGTACAGCAGTGGATACTTTTTGAAAACTTTGACATTTTCAAGTTGAATGTATCAACCTTGTGAGTGAATTAAAGAGGCGTTATCTTTGGGAATTTTTGTTTTGATGCCCAGACATGGTCCGTCATTATTTTTTTCAGACCATGTTTGAATTTATGAACATTTTCACATCAGTCCAAGTGATTTAAACGGGTGATCAATCAATAACAGATAAAGGCGGAAGTTTGTAGCCTCCTCACAGGTCATAACAAACTGAATCAAAAAGCTGTTCTCCATTTCTCCAGCATAGCTCCAGTATTTATATTTCTCTAGAGGTGTGTCAGCTGCAAATCAGCCAGCTTTATGTCCCAGCTCTTTTACTTTCCCTTCACTTAAGAGCATTTTTTACTACCATATTTGTTATTTATTTCACAGAAATGATGGGATGATCTTTTCTCCACACCTTTTTGCCATAGGCACACCTAATCCTCAGAGGTGCAGCATCAGTGTAAAGCTTTAGTTTATTTAGTAGAAGTCAGGGATACATTTATTCCTGTCTCATGCTAATGGAAGAATGTGTGATCACCTTTGTTATTAATTTGCTATTTGTAATGAGAAGATCCACTTATTTTGTCAAACTAGTCTAAGTGCTGCAAGCCTGCTGTGAATTTAAGATTTAAGGTTTCTTTTGGCCTGTGGCTGAAACTGCCGTCTATTTAACCCCAATTAGCTGGAGCCATGAACCTACACAGAGGACTCCAGGAGGAAATTTATGAGAAAAAGATCCCGAAACCGAAAAATCAGCAGAGCTTAGAGTGTTTTGTTTCCTTTTTGTGTGCCCATGCATGCACTTTGTTCCTCATTTGGAGTGCGCCAGTGTTAGTGCCTTTTCTCATCACGGACTCTGACAATCTCATCCTAACTGTGCTGGAGCAGCCGACAGCACTCGCTGTCTGGAGGACGTAAATCAACCACCAAACAACAGCAGCATGTGAATGTGTAGGATATGGAGACAGTGTGTTTGAGAGGAAGTGAACATGGCAGATTTAACCGGCTGGTGAGCAACAAAGTGCTGCTGCCTTTCTTCACAACCAGGCAGTTTGGCTGAATTTGTTTCCAGTTTCTAGAAATGTCTGAATCATTCTTAAATACACACTTCATTTTATCACCCTTATTAGCTTGCAGTTCACACTGACAACTAGCTAGCTCAAAGTTCACCCCACACATTAAATGAACTAGATTATGTTCATTACTTTGAATTTAATATTTTGAATTAAATTCACTTTCCTAAAAATGTTCATGTTCTGTTTTTGCAGCGCCAAGCAACTGTTTTACAGTAAAAGGTCTTTATTAAAGCTGTCACTCCCATTTTTTGAACCAAATTCAAGCCATTTACTATAAACTGTTAGATTTCTTTGTTTCATAAATAAAATAATGGATTCGGTTAGTCTACAGGAAGGATGAAGAGCTACTTACTTAGCAAAATCAATATAACACGCCAAAGAAACACGTTAGTCCTTATCCTTATCATACAGGCTGTTTGATATGTAAAGTACTCACCCCATTGGATGTTTGACCCTGTTATTGACTTTCAAAAATCAATCATAATCAATATTTATTTTAGCATTTCTACCTAAAAACAAACCAAAAACTTAATGTCAAAGTGAAAACAGATTTCTTAAAAGTAATGTCAATTTAACAAAAGTTTGTTAAGTAAAACAAGTAACTACATCAATATTCAGCCCCTTCAGGTCAGCATTTAGTAGATGCACCTTTAGCTGCAATCACAGCACTGAGTCTGTGTGGATAGGTCTCAATCAGGCTTGCACATCTGACACTGACACTGAGACTGAGATTTGACTCCATTCTTCTTTGCAAAACTGCTCAAGCTCTGTCAGGTTGCACGGGAATCGGCAGTGAACAACCCTTTCCAAGTCCAGCCACAACTTATCCAGTGGGTTGAGGTCTGGGCTTTGACTTGTGCACTCCAGAAAATTCCCCTTGTTGTTGTTAAACCATTTCTGTGTAGCCTTTGCTGTATGCTTCGGGTCATTGTCACACTTGAAAACAATTTTTCTCCCAAGCTGTAGTTATCACAGACTGAATGAGATTGTCAGCAGGATATTCTTATATTTTTTTCCACATTCATTTGACCCTCTGCCTTTACGAGTCTTCCAGGGCCAGATGCTAAGAAGCATCCCCAGAGCATGATGCTGCCACCACCGTACTTCATAGTGAGAATGATGTGTTTGTGGTGATTTGTTGTGTTCGGCGTCTGCCGAACATAACGTCTTGTCTAATAGCCAAAACACAATTTTTTTCTCGTCAGACCAGAGAACTTTCTTCCACTTGACCATGGGGTCTCCTACATGTCTTTGCTGAACTCTAGTCCACATTTAATCTGCGTTTTCCTCAACAGTGTTTTTCTCTTTGCCACTCTCCCATAAAGCTTTGACTGGTGATGAACCCAGGCAAAAGTTGTTGAATGCCGAGTCTCTCCCATCTCAGCTACTGAAGCTTGTATTTCAGGGGTGTCCAAACTATGGCCCAGGGGCAAAATGTGGCCTGCATAGATTTTTGATTGGCCCTCTGCAAATTCTTGATATCAAATGAAACGTGGCCCACATTTGACAATGAACATTGTGCTTGACTGTATTGAACTTTGTAGTTTCCGCACAAGCTGGTGCTACCATGTTAATTCTGTAAACAAACATTTTGACAAAAATGTATTTATGCTTTCTTTGTAACTAAATTGGGACAACTGTGTAAATAGTGAACATTTTCAACCAACATAACAACAATACCTTAATTTTTTAGTCCCTGATGGATTAAAGTAGCAAAAAGCAGTACCAGTAACATTTTAGGGGTAGAGCCAGAGGCAGCCAGGCCTAAACAGGGCCCCCAAAATCTGAGACCACTGCTTCATGCAGACTCAGGTACAGTTGTGTTATGTACCTGGGTGCATTTGGAACCAGGCCCAGGTCCCTAATGTGAAACCATCCAGACATCCAGGCTTATGTCACATCTGATTGTGTCTCTCTGAGCATGAGCTGCAGTCTTTCTGCAGAATAAACAACACTTGTGTTCTTATCCATTACTTGAAGACTGCACCATTCAGTTCACCATTCACCAAAGTTTGTGGTTCACTGAATGTGTTCATTTTGCACATTTAGGCGAGACTCTGTGGAGACTTGCTTTAAAGGTGAAAATACACAAATCCCATCAAAGCTTAGAGTTTCATTAAGCATCCTCTAAAATCTGGGTGAACATAAACATTTAGCTGTCTAAAACCAGTTGGAAAAAGGCTCACCCACCCATCACAGTTTGATTGATGTCTGCACTGCTCAGCATATATCAGCAGTCCATATGATAATCCATGTGGTGCTGTCTTAAACAGTATGTTTATGTCAAATGAGTCAGACTCACAGGAGGAAGCAGAAGCCCTTCAGTCTAAAAATATTCCTTTAAAATGCTGCTGAATGGTAACAGGCTTGAGTGTCAGAATGCTTTGCCATACATTATCTCATCTGCAGTTCACATGCTTATCAATCAATCAATCAATCTTTATTTGTAAAGCACTTTTAATGCAAAACAATGTAGCACAAAATGCTTTACACACAAACAGAATAAACCTTATATGTAAGCTTGGATACTCAATGCTTTCATTGTAATGGGAGAATATGCCCCAGAAATGCTAAGATTCCACTTGCTATTGATTGCCATTGTTTTCCTTTATCTAAGAGTTTGGTTTTTTTTGCTCAAATTGTGTACTTATGACTTTCTACTAAGACCGGTTCTTTGTGTAACATGAACGCCCTCTGCTGGGTCCCTGCTGACTTTGGGCAGTGCAGCCTATGTTTTGTTGTGCTGTGATCTCTCAGTGTTCAGCCTGGATTTTCAGTTTGATTGCATGTTAACAAGTCAGTGCTTTCAGACTTCCTTTTTGAGCACTACGTCTAATGGCCCTGATATGCTATAGGCTCAGGCGTGGAGAGTTTAGAAATTCAAGGGCTCGCCTACTGAACTCCGTTCACTTTCACCGAATGCTTTTATTTTGAATAGTTCCCGACAAACTTCCACTGTACACTGAATCAAGTCGCTTTTAGGGTGTTTATTGAGGTAAAACATTTGAATAAGGACAGTGCTTTGAGAGCAGGGAGATGCAGCTAACATGCAGGAAACTCGTGCCTTTTGTGAAAGCCACACCGGCAGGAGCTGGAGCAGACACGGGCGTCATATGCATGCAGCAAAACACGCAGGCAGTCTGAAACAGTGGTTAAGCTAATATGTCATAAACTCTGCTAAGATACTCTAAAACAGCTTCTTTGCAAAAGTACATTTAAGTGTGAGAAGTTTGTGAGAATCTCCAAAAAGTTTACAGAACAATTTTATGATGATCTCAAATACTTTGAAGACAAGTTCTCTTATGCTCATGTGACCACTTCCCATTAGTAGCCTACTAGTTCTGTAAAGCAGTGGTTCCCAAAGTGGGGGTTGGGCCCCCCAGGGCGGTCGCGAGACAGTGAAAGGGGGTCACGGGATGCTTTCCATAAAACAAAGAGAAACTTCATATGATTTAAAATCATAACTTTTATCTATTTTTTAATCAATATTGTTAAAATGAGTTCAAAATCAAAATTATAAAATTGAAATCAAAACTTAGTTATGAGTGTTATTTTTTGCTTTAATGCAAGTAAAAGTTATAAAAAAAGTACCTAAAATACAAGTTCTGAACATGATGCTTTGTTTATTATCATGCCAGCTCAAGGTTAGATGTGGGTCCCTGATCTCTGATCCTGTTTTTTGAGGTCATGGGCTGAAAAGTTTGGGAACCCCTGCTGTAAAGTACCACATTTAAAACTTACACTTATTTTAATTGAGTAGCTCTTCACTATTGTTATCCTTTGGTTGGTGAAATCATAGCTTCTCTGTGGAACACCATGACGTACTGTAGATTGTTGACCATCATTTAGCTGAATTATTTATCCCTGTATTTTGTTTTGTTTTTTTTGTTTTTTTGTTTTTTTTTTGTAACCTATTACTACAAGAGTGGCTGTGAGAGATGTTACATACTTTGGTTGTTGGCAAAATAAACATCAGACTGTTGCAGTAGTACACAGCGCAGTAGGGCTGCAACAAGGAATCACTTAAATAGATATAAATTGTCAAGTTTTGCCTTAATTTGTGCGGTTTCCCCACTTGAAGGGGATGGATAAGTTAAATGCAGATTTTAAACTGGATTCCACTCAAAGACCAAGCAGGTTCTCTTCTCTTTCTATCTTCATTTATTTGCAGTTGCAAGTGACAGACTTGGTTAAGAGGTAGGTCTTGAAATAGGTGAAAACCTTTAAATAACAGATTCACAAAAAAGAAGAAAAGAAAACATTATTTATAATGTGCATGCGCTGTAATTGCAAATTCATATCTTTAGTAGCAGAAACCCAACAAAATAACCATCTAAATAACCCACTGTGCATCCCTCCCCCTAAGGGTGCTAAAATAAGCATTTAAGTGCAAATAAAGTGATCTCTTATGATCCTGCTTCAATTTAGACAATGTAACCAGTAAATATTTACATTAATCATGTTTTTAACTACTGTTTAAACGTACTGTTTACAGTTTAATGTCTGCATCTTAAATTTTTACTCTGATGTTTAACACTTATTTAAACAGACCAATTTAGATACATGAAATCATGAAATGTTTTATCTTACATCTTGAACTCATGTATTTTTAAACTGCAGAATGTTTTTTATGGTTTTTACCTTTTACATTGTTTTAAATAAATTACTAAATGTGTTCAATATGAAATCCTTTCACATCTGCAAATAATGCAATTATGTCTGAGCTTAATGAGACTTAAGGTAAATTGAGGCCCTTTAATTGCACTTAATAGTCACAAGAGCAATGTACTGTCAAATGAAATAAGAAAAACAACACCATAAGTACAGCAACCACACGTTAATCATTTAAGCCACATGTAACTGGGCGACTGACCCGGTGGCTACGTAAGCATTAGCAACATTAGCAACGGCAGCACAACCATTTTAAAGCACAACAAACCCCCCCCCCCCCCGACAGTCTCTATCAAGCTTGCCGTCTTACCGGCTGCCTCTCTGCTGTTCATAGACTCTCCACTTCCGCACAGGCTTGCCACGGGCAGGTTAGTTATCTTCTTCAAACTTTGTTTCTCAGTTCCATTCACTCATTCGCTCATTGTTGGCTGCTCAGCTGATGCTGCGGGATGGTGTGCGTCGCTTTTTATGGTCCGTGCTGTACGAACTCACCATATTGGTTCCTTCCGGCTGGGCGGAACTGTGGCTTTGCGTTTTTTTTTCTTTTCCCAGTTTGACTTCACACCTCCCACTCGATCTTCCCGTTGAACGTGGGGAGATCGTCAGCTTTAATGTCAAACTTGTAGAGTTCTCAATCTTGCTCCGGTCTGGCTTGACTCTTTACCTGTTCCTCCACAGGTAATAGGACGACGAGCCGCCTGACGTCTCTGTGAAGGATGGTGGCTTTCAGTTTCTCTTTGCTAGTGGGACGAGCTGACTTTTGCCTCAAAGTTCCTGTCACAGGAGCACAATAGCTGGGGAAGACTTGGACATTAACATCCCTCACAATCCCTTTGCTGTCGGGGCTGGTGCTGACAACTTTACCAAGCCTGAACTGTCCCCTCAGTGCATTTTGGTCACTCAGCCAGACGATATCTCCCACAGCGACGTTTCTGTGTAGAGTGTGCCATTTGCTTCTTACAAATAGATTGGGACCAGCGAGTTGCCTCCAGCTCCTCCAAAACATAGTCACCTCTGCCTGCATTGCTCTGAGTCGTTTGAAAGGATAGCTGAAGAAGTCAAACGTCTTCAGATCCCCACTCTGAGATGCTCGGCCGAGTAGCAGACTATTAGGTGTGATGTACTGGATGCAGTCCTCTCGACTCTGTACCCTGGCGTCTATTGGGCGCTCGTTTGCAAGATTAGCTGCAATGTAGAGGATCGTGTGAAACTCACTGTAACTGAGTGGAGACTCCCAGTTAAGACTCTGGAGTGCTCTCTTCATGACACCAACAGCAGCTTCGGCGGCCCCATTCCTGTGCGGTGAGTCAGCAGGAAGGATTTTCCACACCCATTCTGTCCCATTTTTTGCTGCAGCTCCTTCCAGGTCTGCTTTATTTTGGCTGTCCAGGTATCTGTACAGTTCTTCCAAAACTGGCTTTGCTCCAATAAAATTGGTGCCTGGGTCTGACCAGATCTTCTTTGGATGCCCTCTGATTGCTGTAAACCTCTGGTAAGCCATCAGGAAACTTTCAGATGACAGAGAGCTTGCCAGTTCAGTGTGAATAGCTCTGCTGGCCATGCAGCAAAAGATGACCCCCCAGACCTTCTGTGTTACTCTCTTCTTAATGTCATCTCTCACATGGTAAGGTCCAAAAAGGTCAACTGATGTGAACTCAAAGGGTGCAGCCGGTTCAGTCCTCTCAGGTGGTAAATCTCCCATCACTTGCTGACACTTTTGGGCTCTAACTTTCCTACAGTGCATGCAGTTATCAACGACCTTTTGGGCTAATCTTCTGCCCCTTACAACCCAAGCCTTCCTCCTCATTCTTAGTAAGGTTCCAGCGACTCCATCATGTGCAGCATTGTGGGCTTCTCGGGCTAACAACATGGATACCCAGGCATCATAAGGTAAGATGGGGACTGCAACTTTATCCTCCCTGAAGATTTGCACTCTGCCTCCACACACCAGTAGTCCAGTCTTTCTGTCCCGGTAGACCACTAGTCTATCTGTGATGGTGCCTGGGAAGGTCACGCCCTCTTGTGCAGCAAGGAAGAGGTCTCTCAGAGCATCCTCCCGTTCTCTCACTGAGATGACTCCTCCTTCTGAAGAACAGACTGCCTCCCACTTTGGTGTTTTTACAGCTTGACTTGGGCTGAGAAACTTCTTGGCTGCTCTCCATATCCAAGCAACCGTTCTGACCAGACGTGCTAGAACACTGAAGCGCCTGACCTCCACAAGGTTATGGATAGCTATGGGTGACCTCTGCAGCTCTGTTGGAACCTGGATTTGACCTTGCGTTAGGTCTTGCTTCACCTCTAGTTCCTTTGCCTTGGCCCTTGTTAACACAGCAACAAACGCTTTCTTTTGCAACTTGCTGATGTTTTCTCTTGCTGTAGCCTGTAGTTCTTTGGCTGATTTGATTGGCCATTCTTCCACTGGCGATCTCAGAAACATCGGACCCTCTTGCC
Organism: Cheilinus undulatus; assembly: GCF_018320785.1. Classification (NCBI taxonomy): domain Eukaryota; kingdom Metazoa; phylum Chordata; class Actinopteri; order Labriformes; family Labridae; genus Cheilinus; species Cheilinus undulatus. Next base: position 12,204,694 of record NC_054866.1, read on the forward strand.
ACTCGGAACCATCACCAAGGTCTTGAGGACCAGCTCCTCTGGTGATTATGTCGGCAATGTTTTGGGGCCCAGAAATCCACCACCAGTCCTGGGTCCTTGTGTTGCTTTGAATCTCACCGATTCTATTAGCAAAAAATGTTTGAAAGCCGTAGCTCTCTCGTTGAATTGCTCCAAGGACAGTCTGGCTATCGATGAGGTGGTACCACCTTTCAACTTGGATCTGGCTGTGCTGTTCAAAGTACTTCTTCATACGAGATGAAACCACTGCTCCACATATCTCAGCTTTGACTGCATCACCTTTTTGATCCAAGGGAGTGAGTGTGGCCTTTGATTCCACCAGCCTGATGATTGGGCCCTGGTCTGACTCCCATCTCAGGTACAGCACTGCTCCATAAGCGTGTTCGCTTCCATCTGAGAATGTGACTGCCAAGGGACCACCACTGCTGTGAAAGGGAGTCAGCGCTCTTGCAAACTTGACCTTGCCGAGCTGAGTGTAATCTTCAAAGAGCTTTATTGCGTCTTCCCTGAGACCGTCGGAGAGTGCTGTGTCCCAGGTGTCTTTCACTTGGCTACTTGTGCTCTTGGCCTCTTGGAACGCCCTCCGCACCAGAATAGCTCCCTTTTGCTTTGCAGGAGTTACCAAGCCAACTGGGTCATACAGTCCTGAAACCTGACTGAGAAGCTCTCGTCGCGTCAAGGGATTTGGTGTCTGGGCTCTGATTTGCTCAAGTGAAATGTCTTGGCCGAGTCGCATTTTCTTCTTCTTCTTTGAAAAGTTAATTGCGACCATGACATGAAGTTTGTCTTCATCAACAATGTAGCCGAGGCCAAGTGCTTTGTTATCCTCCTCACGCATTTGGTTTGGTAGGACGATGGTCCTTATCTTTCCTCTCTCCAGCTCGTTCTTGCACTCTTTCCTCCCACTTTGCCCAGAAAAGACCCAAGGTTTGAGCTTAAATCCTCCAGCTTTCAGGATGCACTCAGTGTTTGCTGTGATGGTCTTCAGACGGTCTGGGTCATTGTGGGATGTGAGAATGTCATCCACGTAGCTATCATGTTGGAGAACCTGCCGTTCCTCTTTGAGGTGAGTGAAAGGAGGCAAATTTGCAGTTTCCCGCATTGCTATCTGTGCGATGCATCCTGCGGGCTTGTCTCCAATATTAACTCTTGTGATTGCATAGTCTCTTATCTCCTCATCTTCTGAGTCACGCCACAGAAAGCGATGCAGGTGCATTTCTCTCTCTTCCAGCCAAACTGAATTATACATTTTCCTTCTGTCTCCCAGCGCAGCATGAGTCCCTCCCCTGAACCTGAGAAGGACAGCGCGGATCTGGTTGAGTACATCTGGGCCTTTCATTAGCAGATCATTCATGCTTACACCTCTGAATTTTTGGCTGCTGTTCCATACCAGCCTTACTGGTGTTGTCACTGAATGTGGATTGGGGGCGATGAGGTGACTCACGTACCAGACTGGACCATCCCATTTAGCAATTGCCTCTTTGGATAACTCAGTCGCAGCTCCTCGTTCGAGCATGTCATGTACTTGTGTAGTGTAGGCAGTTTTCCACTCAGGTTCTTTAGCTAGTTGCTTTTCAGTTCTGAGGAACGTGGCTTCAACTGCCTTTCTGTTGTTTGGCAGGGAAGCTGGTTCATCCAACCATGGGTACCTGGCGTGCCAGTGTGGTTCCTCCGTGTGGCTGTCCCCCGTGATGTAGGTAAGGCAACCTCTCACTACCTCAACCTCTCGTTCCTCTGCAAGAGTCATCTCCTTGCCGCCTGGCTGGCAGTTCCCACAGCGGCATCCTCCACATTTTGGCTCGCAGGCAGTACCAATGCTGTCCCATTTCCACCACTCCAGGAAGTCTCTGTTTGAGGCTGCAGTACTTGACACCTTTTGCTGGAATGTGACTTGACTGCCTGCAGGTGGCAGCCTTGGGGTCTCGTGGATGAGCTCTTCATACCTGACAGCAGCTGTTCTCATTGACCTTGCAAAGTGTGTCTTGGTCATGTGGGCTGACATGGTAAGTTCCTCAAAGAGCTCTGGATGCGTTCCTCCGACTACTTTTCCTAGAGGCCCATCCCACAGCACAAGGTCTCCCACAGCTCTGATTCTTTGCGGGGTCAGCTGACCTTCCCTGTGACTTATGAGAAGGCTGATGTCTCTGGGTCTCTTGAGCTCTTCCAGGGGTACATCAGGAAAGATTTTCTGGAGCTGCTTTGCCGTGACATGTTTGTGGATATCTGCAATGGTGTCAAGTCCATAACAAACCAGCTGATGGGGCTTAAGGGTGCCTTTGGGCGTTCTCACTCGGATTTTCAAGAGGTAACGTCTTGTTCTCACATGGACTTTCATTCCTCCAACTCCATGAACAATAAGCGTGATGTCTTCACTTCTGAGGTTAAGTCTGCTTGCAGCTTTATGGGTGATGTAATTTGTGTCTGAAGCTAAATCAATCAGAGTCCCAACCTTTTGCCCAGCATTAGCTGTAACTTCAAGAAGCATCATCAGCACTGGCAGTTCTTGTAGTCCGCTCTCCGCTAAGAGGCTTGGCTGGTCTTTTACAGTTGTGAAGGCCCTGGATGCAGTATTTGAAAACACGTCCTTGCACTGTTTTGCCAGCTCAGGTGGGAGCTTCCTAAGAAATTCCTCCTGGTCCTCCGTGTATTTCCTCCTGCTCTTATCCTCTTCGACCCTGCTCCTCCTCTGAACAGTGTTGCTTTTCTTTGCTTCAGCAATCGGGCACAAATAGTAGTGGTGCTCAGGGCCATTCCCCTCCCTACAGTCTTGATTTCTGCACAGGTAGCCAGGTTTGCAATGTGAGCTGTCGTCATGGACCTCTAGGCATCTTCTACATGCTTCTACCTTTTTCACAGCAGCTTTCCTTTCTGCTAATGTTAGTCCACGGAACTGCCTGCAAAAGTAGAGCTTCTTCCTGTGCTTCCCGTCGCCACAGACGACACAGCCTGCAGGGTCATTACTTGACTTGGCTGACTTGGTTCTGGCGTGCCTTTGTTCCACCCTTGTCTCTCTCCTGCTTGGCTCCTCTTCCCTCAATTGCTCGAGCTGCTCATAAATGTTTTCTTGCTCTCTCAGGAATGCTAAAAGACTATCAAACCGGTTCTCAGGTGCCACACCGTTTCTTCTGTCAGCTGCATAAACAAGCCATTCTTTTTTCAGAGTGTCTGGAAGCTTACTCTCTATTGACTTTGTCATAAGTGGGTTTTTAATGGCACCTGTGTCCCCAAGGTCACTCAGGTCCTGTAGTGCTTTTCCCACCGCTTGAATTAGCTCCACTATTTTTCTTGGCTGATGACTTTTGACGGCTGGAATTCTCTGCAACTCCTCCACTATTTCAATAGCGATGGCCGTCAGATTCCCGTACCGGTTCTCAAGAACACGGAAGATATCATCGGCAGTGCTGTAGGAGATGAGGCGAAGATCTCTCATGATTTTATCGTCAAGACTGTCCAGGAGTTGAAGCTTTTTTACCTCTCTCGAGCCGGTTGGCTCTCCCTGTTTTTGAAGTGCTTCCCAGTCCCTTCTCCATCTATGGAAATCACGTTTGTTCCCAGTAAACCTTGGGAGTGAAGCTGGCTTTAATTTGATAGATGGTAGAGAATAACTGATTGGCATTCCCATTGGGTCTTGTCTCTCAACATCCTCTTCTTTCTTTGCTTGTATAAACTCAGCTGTTCTTGCAACCAACCTGGGAACACAGAGGTCAAGTTCTCTCAGGCGTTTCCGGACATCCTTCAGAGCGTCTGGAGGGCTCCATCTTTTCCACCGATTGTGAACCTCTTTTGCCGTCTTTACCAGCTCCTTCAGGAGGTCGAGGACGAAGTCATATGCCTCCTTATCCACACCTGGTTGCATGGCATTGACACGTTCACACTGTGTCTCTGCTGCCTGAAGAGCTACAGACATTTCACCATCCCCAAAGGTGCTCCACAGAGTATACTGGATTAAGTCTTTGACCTCCTTCAATCTGTCCTCACACTCACTCACAGTCTTTTCCAGGTCGGCTTGTTGCTGTTCGGTTAACACAGCTTCCTCTCCTGTGTCCAGCTTTGCCTCCAGATCTGCGATGATGCCGGCCTCCATGTCGTCATTTGCTGCCATGACTTTCCCAGCTTCCACGGTGAGTTTGTCAAGACTCATCTTTAGTTCCTCTTCATTCATGTATTTATATGTTCGGGATATACTATTAACCAGACGAGAGAATGCTCTTTTGGCCGTCGTTCTCTCCACCTTCAGTTGCTCAACCGATTTCCCAGCAGCTTGGTCAGCCATCTTTAGACTCAGTCTTTGGGTTGTAACCTGATCCTTTATCTCCTCAGGGAACTCTCCAGTGGCTCCGGTCCGAAGCTCCCAGACTTCCTTCTTCTGGCTCAGCTCTCTGAGCCGGTTTTCACTGTCAAGTTTTGCCTTAATTTGTGCGGTTTCCCCACTTGAAGGGGATGGATAAGTTAAATGCAGATTTTAAACTGGATTCCACTCAAAGACCAAGCAGGTTCTCTTCTCTTTCTATCTTCATTTATTTGCAGTTGCAAGTGACAGACTTGGTTAAGAGGTAGGTCTTGAAATAGGTGAAAACCTTTAAATAACAGATTCACAAAAAAGAAGAAAAGAAAAACATTATAAATAATGTGCATGTATTGTAATTGCAAATTCATATCTTTAGCAGCAGAAACCAACAAAATAAACATCTAAATGACCCACTGTGCATCCCCTAAGGGTGCTAAAATAAGCATTTAAGTGCAAATAAAGTGACCTTTTGATGATTCTGCTTCAATTTAGACAATGTAACCAGTAAAAATTTACATTAATCATGTTTTAACTACTGTTTTTAAACTTACTGTTTACAGTTTTTTTTAATGTCTGCATCTTAAAATTGTACATTGATATTTAACACTTATTAAACAGATCAATTTAAGTACATGAAATCATGAAATGTTTTAACTCACATTTTTAATTCATGTATTTTTAAACTGTAGGATGTTTTTAATTGTGGTTTTTAACTTTTACATCGTTTTAAATAAATTACTAAATGTGTTCAATATGAAATCCTTTCACATCTGCAAATAACGCAATTATGTCTGAGCTTAAGGAGACTTAAGGTAAAGTAAGGCCCTTTAACTGCACTTAATAGTCACAAGAGCAATGTACTGACAAATGAAATAAGAAAAAAAAAACACCATAAGCACAGCAACCACACGTGTAAATCATTTAAGCCACATGTAACTGGGCAACCAACCCGGTGGCTAAGTTAGCATTAGCAACATTAGCAACGGCAGCACAACCATTTTAAAGCACAAAAACCCCCCCCCCCCCCCGACAGTCTCTATCAAGCTTGCCGTCTTACCGGCTGCCTCTCTGCTGTTCATAGACTCTCCACTTCCGCACAGGCTTGCCACGGGCAGGTTAGTTATCTTCTTCAAACTTTGTTTCTCAGTTCCATTCACTCATTCGCTCATTGTTGGCTGCTCAGCTGATGCTGCGGGATGGTGTGCGTCGCTTTTTATGGTCCGTGCTGTACGAACTCACCATATTGGTTCCTTCCGGCTGGGCGGAACTGTGGCTTTGCGTTTTTTTTTTCTTTTCCCAGTTTGACTTCACATAAATCAATAGTTAAAAGTTTTGGCGTTGACTTTCTTCATCAATTTGTTGTGCAGCGTGATTATGACATTTGACGTGGCGCAGAGCTGTTTGCATCACACCCAGACAGTTGATACCCCTGGGAATTCCTGTTATACGTCACAATGCTATGAACTATGGGTGATTCCCTCATGCTAAGTCTGCAGATATGCCCACTCATAGAAAAGGTGCATCAAAAAGTCTGAGAGATCCCTCCCACACTTTACGATTTGACGGAGAGACAGCCCTAAGCCCTCACTGACTTAGTGGGAGGGTGCCACAAAGTCAGTGAGTGCATGGACATTGAGACTGGGCCATTGAGGTTTATGCTAGTAGTGATTAATTATTACCCCCGCCGATGAAATCGGCAGGGGTTATGTAAAGGGCTCCGTATCTTTCTTTCTTTGTATGTGTACAAGATAACTCGACAACGGAAAGTCGGATCTTCACCAAACTTTCAGGGAATATTTAGATAGTGACAGGAAAGAAGCGATTAGATTTTGGTGATGATCCGTGCACCCGTTCGGTTTTTCTTGGACTTCGAAATTTTAAACACCTTAGTAATGTAGTGAAAATTTGTTGATAATAAATTAATACTATCAAGTAAACCTCGTAAAGAATAGGGCACCACCGCTTACCGCGGATTGGTTATTTAATAACCAATAAAATATTGCAATTATTAATTAATCAAAACCTTTAATTAATTAACAAGAACATTAACTGTAAATCAATCTCATTCCTAAAGTAGTAAATTCTCATAACATTGACTCTATTTCTCTGCTTAATAGAATGAATTCCCGAACTACGACTGTCTTTTGAAGATTTATTATAAAATCACAAAATAACAGAACATGACTAAATATGGTAAAGAGAAAGGATGCTAACTTAGTTGGTGAGAGTGGATTATCCTAATAATCCTAACGGAAAAATTTTAACCGACGTTAAGATTTTGGAGCGTGAATTTGGAAGAATAATAGATCTGAACTAATTTATTGGAACTTTGGAGACATCAGCACCAGAGAGATGAATTGGATCATACCAGCCGTTCGATGGAGGCGAGGAGGAGAGGACCCGTCTGGAGGGGCCCGGAGGAAGGCGCCTGGCAAGTTCTGAACACCCGAAGCTACCGCGTGCCAACTCTGGTCCGACCCAGATGGGTTCAAGCTGGGCCGATGGGTCGCTCAGACTGTAGGGACGGCTGTACAGACTCTTGTCCACGGACTCTGGGAAGGATTGTCTCTCGTTCCAAAAACAGCTCTTGATCGTCCAATTAAAAAATCGGATAAACTCAAACGCATCGACACCACGTGACTGCTGGCTCACAGTGAAGTTGATTGTGTGATAAAAAGGAAAAACAAAAACTCTGCCTTACAAAAATCTAGCACGAAGCTGTAAAAAGGTTAAGAAAAATCTTGTACTGGATAAGAAAAATTCTAAGTCTGATTGTTTATCAGACTTGGCACAATGCTTGGATCAAGAATGGGCCTAGGAGGCCCAAGGAGACTCAACAGAGCTCTCCTCAGTGAGCATCTTCTTGGACTGTCCAGACCTGACCGCTTGAACTGCGCACCGAACTCCACACTCTGCAGCACTTTCTCCGAACTGCACACTGAACTCTACTGAACTCCACACTGAAGTTACTCTTATACAAGAGTGAGGGGTTTCGGTTTTGAAGCCCTCCCAGTGTTTGATTAAATCCACTCCACCAGATCATCAAGTTAATCGGATAATGTAGAGATAACACAACATGGTTATAAAAACTCTAGAATACTATCAATAAACTATCACACAAACATTAGAAACACAGTTAATTGTTTATACGCACAATTATACATTAGAAAATGTTTCTGCATTTGGGTGTGACGGAACTTGACCACAAGGTGGCAATGTTGATCCAGGGGCGATTTTCAGTCTCTGTTCGTCAACTTGGAGAAATACAACTAAATTATATCATAAAATCATAACTCAGTAAGGGAAGATGCCAGAGATTAGTATGGCACGTCATTCTGTTCCTTGTAAACAGACTCAACCAAATATGAACATGTCCTGTTAGAAACATAACATTTAAGACAGTTTTTTATTCTTCCAATCCTTGCAGCTTCATGTGGTTGAGATAACATTGGGAATTTACAACATGCGACTGCTTTGTAGGAAGACAGAGTCCTTAGATTTATGAGGCGTGGTGCAAAGTTTCTTACAGCTTTCAGGAAGACAGGATTTAGTCTGAGGAGGTTCACCATTTGGTCGACCAATCGAAAGATTCAGATTTTAAGGTGTTTATCTCTGTTGGGAGCTGTCTTTCATCAAAATGGCAATTTGAGAGTCCTACTGCCTGAGAAACTCTTGTTTTTCGAATGTGGTTCCTTAATAAGTTGTCAGCCATGGGGGAAAGAGAATCCCCCCCCCCTTTCAGTGACATTCCTGAATGATAATCTGAAGGTGTAGGTTTAGGAAGGAGAAAGGATCTCTTCCCCCTTGTATCATTATCTTTCCTCCATACAGGGTGTGATATCAACAGCCTTAGATTGTGGTTTCATCTTTAGTTGTTCTGGATAGATTCTCACTACAGTAATCAATGGGAGCATAAGTTCGCTGTGGCGCTGCTTAGGCGTGAGTCTGCCGCCTCAGACGGCCATTCTAGTTGCTTTTGAAATAATTTTATTGTCTTCAAGTTGCATTGTCATGAATGTATCTAGCCATGCACTCCCTGAAGAGTCAAAGCATGCTGCTTGACTAACCCAGGGAGCATCTTTTGAGCAGAGCCTTCTCCGCCAAGTAAAAATGTATATCCATTTTGCAGTAAAATAGTTGAATGCCTGGCGAGAGCATACCTGACTGAAACATCTTTTAGTATGTGCCAGGCTTAACTCTACAAATAAGCGAAACTTCCGGAGACCCAAAACCATGATAACCTTGTTGAACACCCTTGACTGTCAGTAGTTGGCCTGTATGCAAACAGTTTGTGCTTGCAAACACCACCATGTGGAATTTTCTGTGATTTGGTCAGGTAGATGATTATGTTATCAATGTCACACTTTAACCACACTAAATTAACTTTCATCCAAACAAAAACAGCACATAGAAATTTTAAAGATATCAGTTTGAACTTGGGTTGAAATTAATCCTACATACTTTTTACATTATGTGCTATGTATTATGTACTATAATAACTGATTACTGGACTCTTGTGATTTTATGTTGCTGGGGGCTTGAATGAGCTAACATACACAGTGAGGATGCAATATTGCTTTTTCACAAAAATCTGTGTCTGAACTCTTCTGACTAAGCAAATGTGGAGATTTTGTGTTGACAGCATTTTATGGATATGCAGGGAAGCTGTCTGAAATTGAGATAATGAGTGAGATGGGTGCATGGTAAACACAGCTCATCTAAACACTTAACAGGCTGCGAAATTTTGCAGTTCATTTTCTTGTTATCTCCGGAGAGACTGAGTACACAAACACAGATGCTGTAAAAAAGAGAAAAAGCAAAAGCATCCCTAGTGCACAAAATAATAGCCAGACAATGCAATTCATAGCAGACAGGACAAGCACTGACAGCATAATGACCACTGCTGCTTATGCAGGTACTGTAGCGCACTCCAACAACAATGCAGCAATTTTATTAGCCGGGCTTTTTCTAGTGAAAGGATATTGAGCTGTGATGCCATAAATATCAGTGACAGTGAAAAATTGGAAATAGAATCTTGTTTTTTTGGTGGCAGCCTAACTGGGCAGAATGAGACATGCAATAACAAAAGCAACAAGCAGGCTTGTGGAAATCAGATATCATTTTAGATAATAATCTGCTGAGGGGTTGGGGTTTCTACAAATGCAGACAGACCAGTCTTTTTGCAAACCTTAACATTATCACTCAATCTTTTTCTTTTCCCAGGCTGGAATAAGCGAGTGGACTATGAGCCAGGAACAGGAAGCAAGCAGCTGTTTCCTAAGATGCACCTGGAGACCTGTGGTGGGCCGCTGTCATCAGTAAGGACCACGGTGGAGCTGCAGACCAGCCATATCGGAAAAGGCTGCGACAGGGAGACCTACTCGGAGAAATCTCTACAGAAACTCTGTGGTGGGTCCTGCATTAAAAACAGACTGTTCCGTTGTGCTTTGAATACCATAAGTGTGCCAATGTGTCCAGAATGATGAGCAGCTGTGATTGAGTGTGAGTTTCTGGCATGTAGCAGCAAATTGCATGAGACTTAGACCTGTGGCTACGAGGGTGGTGGTGGATATGTAGAATATGCAATGGATGCCTGATCAAAGATGACTTCAGACTGTGGCGGCAAACTGAAAGTCAGTGTGGTGAATTTGAAGTGAGCTGCAGCTAAAAGCAGCAGTGGAATTCAAGGTCTGAACATGAGGGTCAGACAGGGCCCGAGGTGCCTATCTGTGCCTTTTTTTAAAACTAACATCTGAAAGCTCCCAGCCCGCGTTGCTGTCTTATCTCTGCTTGTGTCCCTGGTAAACCTCTATGCTAAATGAAGGCACCAGAATAGCGACTTAAAGCCGTGTCACTAATGATGTGACACAAGGGCATTGACTGCCTCTGATGCGGCTACGCTTTCTCCTCTGTGACTGATGAGGAGCCGGGCCACCATGTCAGTGCCCAAAGCACCAACAAAAGCAGCCTAACCTACCCGCTTCTCCCACCCCGCCCACACTGCACTACCAGCAGGGGGGCTGGAGTCATCATCTTTGACTAACGGCCTTCAGAAAACCCATTCCAGCTCATCTGAATGCATGGAATAGCCTCTCTGCCTCCCCTGGCTCCCGGTCCATGCTTGGTTTACCACTAAAGAGTCCTTTTCAGGCACCTCATAATCGTTATCTGATAGCAAATAGAATAAATTGTAATTGCTTTTTTAAAGCACAATCAATTTGAGATAATGTACAAAGACATCAGGAAGAGAGAAGGCTGCAGCTGGGTGCTGCTCAAGTCGATGCGTATTTATTTACTGGGGGAATCTAATTACTGGAGTCAGAACATCGACACTGGCATGAGTATGAGGTGGAAAAAAACAGCTTTACAGCTGTGGAAAAACATCAGTTAATGTGCAAATGTGTTGTTAGCAGCCATGAACAGATGCGTGTTGCAATTGTTTTCCTGGACAAGGTAGACAAGGGGAATTCTGACGCTGGTCATTTTTTTCTCTGAACAGCATTGTGCCCATATCACTCTGATTTATTACCACCCATACGCTGTTGCAAATGATTTATAAATGTGGTTTAAACGCCTGAAATACGTTCTTCAGTGTGACACAGGAGGGCAGACAGATAGGCAAGGGCATGTCAAATACATTCAAGAGCAAGGTGAGCGACATGGCACGGAAACGTTTGTCAAGATGACAGTTTAAAAACAAAGATCGTAAACTTTTTGAGGTTATTGTGTCAAAAATGATGGAGTTGCTTAAAAAAAAAAAAGAAAAGATAAATGGAATAAAATCACTCAATGCACTTTCATAATGACCGGTGTGTTTTGTCAGCATGTGCAAGGATCATAAAACCAAAGCGGCAGCTGTAAACAAAGCATGGGATCGGCTGATTCACACCATTTGTTGCCCTTCTCACCAAGTCCTTGCAGTATTTCTGTCTCCTTGTGTTACCATTATACTCAGTCAGTATGTCCTCTGTGGGAAGAGCATTCCAGTGCTTTGTTTTGAACATGTCAACCTGTGCCTCACATGTCTTTCCTTTTGAAAGTCAGTTTCATTTGCCATGAATCAATACCCACATCCTCTATCCATCTCGGCCCATTGATTACATATTAAGCCCTGCCATCTGCCTTGCTTATAAGTAATCATAGCCAAGGTTAGGCCAATATACCCTGCCTATCCACCCTGATTGTTATTGACACATCCTCTGTCACATCTCTTATTTGTTCTCATGACGCTAACCCCAGGGGCGTCCTCAGGCAGCACTGACCTTCTTCCTGCCCCAAGCGCTGCCACCAACTGGACGGCCTCCCTGGTGACTGACAGTGGCAGAGACAGCGACCTCATCTTCAGGTTTGACGGGCGTCAGGCAGCAAAAATCCCTGACTGGGTGGTGCCACAGAATCTGACGGATCAGTTCACCATCGCAACCTGGATGAAGCACGGGCCCAGTATTGGACTCAGAGCCGAGAAGGAGACGCTACTGTGTAACTCAGACAAAACAGGTGAGTGAGTGGGTCTGACACATTGAGATTTACTGAATGTATTTTAGAAGGGCAGCTATGGATAAGGGGTAAAGTTGGCCATCTCTCTATCAGGTTATCGGTTTGGCAACAGCTCCTGCAGTCCACATTGGATAAGATGCTTTTAGTGGTCAAAAGACTAGAAAAGTTTGATGTAAGGACAGTCCGTTCAGCTGACCGTAAACAGTGACCCATCTTCTATTACAGTTAAGTCCTTGGTTCTGGTTGGCCACATGGTACAGCCTAAGGTCTGCATCTCTCTATAGTAGACTGCAGCTATGACCAACAGACCATTGAATGCTGCTCTAATCATAGGCTAATGAAGGCTCTTGTAATTCATATCAATCAACAAATAGTCACTGGTCTGGCTGATGTGTAATCTGCAATTAATACAACAGAGTATGGTTTCAACCTGCTCTTTTTGTAATGCATCTTGGGATTTTTTTTTTTTTTTTTTGAATTGGCACTAGTGCTGAACAATTAATCTAATTGCAGTTGTGTTGTCAGACTATGCAATAACATTATCCCTTAAAAGGCTGATATTTTGTTTTTGTTAAGAGGTACCAAAAAGGTTTACAAAAATGCCAAGAGAAAGGCCTTTAACATTTGCAATAGTGCCACAATTGCACTTTGTAGAAGTACCTTTAATTTCAAAAAAAGAAAAGCTTTTATTTGTTAGAAAATTAGGGCTGCCAAGATTAATCAAGTTAACTGCTATTAATCAAGGTCCAAAATTAGTGCAGTTTTTTAAATTGTGATTAATCACATGCTTTATTTTCCCTTTAATACACTTTGGTGAAGCCGCACCAACATCTCCCTGCAGCCAAAGTTAATTTTGTTGACTAGAACTATGACTAAAAATGTTTTTAGCTTTTTTCCATGAGAAAAACTAGACTACGACTAGCCAAAAATAGATCTTTGATGACTAAAACTGACAAAAATACATTTAGTTTTTGTCAAGACGACTACTACTAGACTAAAATGCAATTTAGTTTTCATCAGACATTCAAAATCCATGATGTTTCTCTATTGTGGGTAAATCTATCAAAAAACAATGTATCTGTATCTCTTCTGTCTCTCCGCTGCAGAAAGCAGGGGCCCCAGGTTTGGCAGAGTGCATAGAACCAGGGTTGTTATGGTTACCTAAAACTAACTCAATTATTATAAAATGATTTTAGTTTCCCGAAACTAAATAAAAAGTAAGCTTTAAAGAAAAAAATAAAACTAAATTTAACTGTGGTGTCACTTATAAAACTAACTAAAATAGAGAGAAAATAGAGACAAATTATCCTTAGTTTTAGTCTTTGACACATTTATATTGACTGGCACCTACACCAAGTCTGTGGAGTGATAAATTGATTTGATTGGTTGCAACTTTACACAGTTGTAGTTTTATGTCTGGATTTGTATTAAAACATCATGTCTAAACAAATAGCGATAATGCAAAATGACAAAATGTGACTAAAACTAAAAGACATGTTATCAAAAGACTACAAATGAAATTAGAAAAAGCTGTCAAAATTAACACTGTCTGCAGCCACAGTTATGTAAAATAAGTCCAACACTGCTTATATCTCTTTTTACTTAAAAAATCGAAAATATATATTTTTTGTGTGATTAAGTTTGTATCATAATCTTCAATCTTCAATACAAAATAGCACAAAAGCTGTTTAAATGCAATAGAGTGGAAATTAAAATTGTGATTAAAAGGATGCGATTAATCTATTAACAACAGAAATTCAGAGGTAAATCATGGTTAAGAATTGTGATCTTTTGACACACCTATGGAAAATACTAAGCTATTTTGAAAGAAGTACTGTAAAAACTTCAGGTGTTGTGTTATTAATGCTGTTTGATATTATTTTGGTTTAAAAACAATAAAAAACACTTTAAATCCTCAACAACCCAGCAAGCAGACTCATGATACCATTTATGTATCACTGTATTACTGCATGTTTGTCCAGCATTGCACATTACCAAAGAGCACTAACTGGCACCATACAAATATAGAATGAACTAGAACTACTACCTGGTAGTTAAATGCCTAAAGGTTAAAACTGCCGGTCAGAGAGAAAAGACTGGTGGGTCATGAAGAAAGGCTAAGATGATTTTTGACCTTGAGCTGACAGTTTAACCTTCAGTCACAAAGGACATTACTGCAAAGTTGGGGGAAATCCCTCTAATTGTTTTAGAGTTCATGCATTCACAAGCAACAGATGAGCGTGAGGCCCGATAACCATGACCTTTGACCTCCAAATCAATTTAACTAAGTCAGAGTGGATACTTCTAAAAGTTTGAAGAAAATCCTTCACAGCATTATTGAGATGAATGTTTTTAAGTAAGGGATGAACATGAGGCACAAGGACCTCAACCTTTAACCTCTAAAATCTGATTATTTTGTCCTTGAGTCAGTGGATATAAGGATAGGGCAGTTAACTGAATTTTAGATTTAATTGCAATATGTCCTATGAAGGTGCAGTATGTCTTTGACCTGAAATGTGTTTCAAAATTCCAGTTTAGTACATTTTTTAAACAGAGATGATATTCTCCACACATCATGCATACATTCAAGTGTCAGTTTTTTTTTTAATATTATGCAAAAAATCCTACTTTCCTTGTTTTTGTAGTTTGTCTTCAAAATGAAAAAATATTGCATTTATATCACCTCCACTTTTCCTCCTCACCTGTTGTAATTATCACACATTCAGTGTACTTTTTGAATACTGTTACACTAAACTGGCTTTGCAGCTCTATAATGATCCAGCATAGAAAATTCAGTATGATCACAGCACGCCATGCCCAAAGGGAGGATTTTGCTTTAAAAATTCATTGGTTTATTATATTAGATGACCTTGGGAGAGCATGCTTCTCTGAAAGTAGAGCTGCTGTCACAATTTTATGAGATCTCTTAAAGCTACATCTGCCATTTACCTGACACTGAGCAGCGTAGGTGATCTGGTTGTAGTTACTTTTATCCTCTTTTTTCCTCCCACAGAGATGAACCGTCATCACTACTCACTGTATGTCCACAATTGCCGCCTGGTGTTCCTGCTGAGGAGAGACTTCACGCAGGTGGATACCTTCAGACCAGCTGAGTTCCACTGGAAACTGGAGCAGGTAGGGCATGGTGATATTCTGGGGCACATACTGCAAACAGAGGTGCTGGAGCTACAAATCATCTGACCTGAGTTTATACACTGTCTCACCTTAGTGGATTCAGGGAGAAAGTTAAGGGCTCACAGATGGAGGTTAAGTCCAAGCTTTTATTCACATTGTTAAGCAGATAGATTGGCCTGATTCCATATCAGTCATCAGGCAGGTCTGTCTTGTAAAGGTTCAGTCTAAAACATTTTTGTCAGGTCAAGAAAATGCAACCAGTCAGCATAATTAAGAAAACAAGATGGTGGCAACAGGCCTCGAGCTGGTAAACAATGGCTACCAGTGAAAGGGTTGGCTGAAATAGTGGCAGTTTTATTTGAACTGGATGTTTCCTTATTTAAAGAAGAGTAAAGAATCACACTGAAAGCTTTTGTTGCTTTGAAATGTGTTTTGCTCTTGACCCTACCAACCTCGGCATGAGTTTACTGTTATTTTGGGCATGATTTAGGTGTAATGCAAGCTGGCTAACAACAGCTGTTGCCAGTGGATGTAGCCAAAATGCAGTGTGATCAAAACTGGACAACATTTCATCATTAACGAAAGAGAATAGAACCACTATGAAAGGTTTTCTTGTTGGAAAAGATGCTTTTGAGTTACATTCACCAAGGCCCTCCATTGATAGCGATAATAGTGGCTGCTTGTCCATCTTATTTTTTTATTGCTTCCTCCCCAGGGCTGCGCATTCACTACATTATGTCCTGTCACTTGAGAGGGGCCTGGCTGTAGACCGACAGATGTCACTTCCTGTAGATCACCACTATGAGACACCAGCTTAGGAGACAGAGGGCATGAGCTTTTTTTCTGTCTGGGATATTAAGTCTTTTTTAATCAGGTCTTTCAGGTCAGGTCTGTTACTATTAGTGTAAAAAGCTGTGTAAAAAATACATGTTTTTCTGGTTTCAGACCTTTCCTCACTCGCCCAATTTGTGGTAACTTTTGTCCATCACTATTTTTTCAGAACAGGTTTGAGTTTTTTGCTTTTTTTTGCATCAGTCCTGGTCATTTAAACAGGTGATTGATAATTAAAAACAGCAGCTACTGCTCCCTTCTTACTCACTCGCTTGACCCCCTCCCTTTTCTCTCTCTCCCTGGCACTGTAACCTCACTTCAAACAACGTGATTTGCCGGTTTTATGTAGGTATCAACCAAGGAACTTAACCATATTGTACCTGAGTTTGTACTCGCAGTAATGTAACAAAGACTGAATTCAAAGATGCTCTCCATCTCTCTAACTTGGTACAGTGCTATGACATATGAGCTGGAGCTGACAGAATGAATTATACAGTGTGAATTTAAGAAGTCTAGTGTGCTAAGACAAAAAATTTGGGTTTAACTTTACAGGGTCTTTAAACAAGATATTGAGAGGAACTATGGCCCAGTTGCTTAACTGTCTGGGTGTATTTTCTTCAGATTCTTATCTCCCAGTATGGATGGAAGAGGGATTACTAACTGGCTAAACTCTAGGTCCTTACATTTTCCAGGGTAAACACAGAACCTTGTTACTGTTGGGCAACAGTGCTAATGCCTGCACAACTGTGCGTCTTGCAAATAGAGGCCTGCTTGAACTGGATTCAAACATCCTTCAGGAGGCTGTTATCTACAAGGGCAGTGACTTGCTGGATGAATTAGTTGTTAGTTGCATGTGCACAGTGTAAACCCCTGTGTCTTTGCAATTGTATTTTTCCAGTTTGTGGTCAAAATTAACCCCTGTGCACTTATTATTAGGCGCATTCACATGAAAATGAATATCTGTTTAATAGGAAACAGTAAACAGTAAAAATGAAATTGCTTGTGTGCTCACATGCAAATATTAAATGGGGTTTGTATAAGTACATACAAGAACTCAAATTCATTTCTATCTAAATTAGTTTTGACTATACTAGACATCATTATGCAATCCTCTAACAAGCGTCACATTAAATTAACCCTGATTTATTTGGAGAGCTTTCCTACCATTGGACTTAATCACTGTGCAGTTCTCTAATGGAGTTAGTGACTCATCATTTAGTATTTGTTATGATATAAAGACTTTTTGTTGGCTTTCATTATAACTGGAGCTACCCTTTCCAATTTAGGCACATAGTCGTCTCATACGTCTTGGAACCTCTCTTAGAAATCAGATATTTCTGCTGATGAAAGCATCTTAGCAAACAGAAGATCATAAATAGAAATGATTGCACACATAATGTTATGAAGCTTTTTTTGTGATACAGAAGTTATAAGTAGAGCAAGTCTGGAAACATTTTAGAAAAGCAGCCAAAAATATGTTTCTTCTTTGATTCAATGATCTAAGAGTTAAAATATTCCATTTTGTCATCAATTTGGACGACTCTTATTTAAAATTTAATTACAGCTGTAATAAGTATGAGTCATTTTGATATTTAAATTGCAGCCTGTCCTCATTGCAAGTATTTCCAAGTGGTTACTGGAACAAACCGGCTTGGCAGACAGACTGTAATATGGTGGTTTCAGGGATGTGTGTTTCCATGTGTGTGTGTTTGCAGACAGCTGCTGTCTGTTGATCAAGGATGCTGTTCTTAAAGTCAGACAGGTCACCTTAAATTGCTGGACCCTGCACTCACCCAGTGAGGACATTAGATTCAGGGGAGAGATGCACAGCTGAGCCTGGACTCACAGATGCAGCACCTAGGGCTGATTTGATCAGACGGATCACTGGACGTCTGTTACACTCCTGATGGCACATGTGAGCCATCATCTGGGAGGATTTAGACAGTTTCTATGAGATGTTTCTCTCAAAAGGCTTTTCCATTTTGTTTGATATTTTCTCTGCTGTTGTTCTCAGTAAGTAACTTCTTAAGAACAGCCTGAAACTTCACAAAAGTGTGGTACAAGCCCTATTTATTCTTGTCACAAAGGAAAAAAGGTCTTTCTTTCTTTTTTTGGGATGTGTTGACAGTTGCAGTGGGCCAGTTGAACTAAACCATTTGGCTTGTAAAACCAGACTTGGTCTGCACAAAGGAAGAAGTTCTTAACTATAAAGGCTTTTTAATGCATAAGTAGAGCATCAGTAAACCCACAAATTCAAAACTGTTTCTATGCATGCCACAGTTTTGCCCTGACCAACAGCACATGCTGTCACCTACTTAATGTGTTTCTAAAGCAGTGTGCAGTAAAGAGGAGTGGCCAAGAGATCAAGAGATCACAGGAAACCAACAAGCTCACACAAAAACCGTTGATTTGCTGTTCCTATCGATGCTAATCTGTGGGTTATTTTTGCTTCTACCATAGCAAATTAGAAAGTTTGTGTTTTTGTTATATTTAACCTTATTTAACTAGATAAAGACCCGTTGAGATGGAGATGTCTTTCACAAGGGTGACCTAGCCAAGAGGTCAGCAGCACACGTCATAAAAACTAATACATATTCAAGAGACAGATAATAAACAATATTTGAAAACAAACAATAATTATGAATTAGAGCTAGATACAATTTTAGAGTGCAGTGTTTCCATGAAAGGATGTGCAGTGTCATCAAAAATCTTGTGGTTTTCAGCCCCGTTAATTCCCTTGTCTTCTTGGCACCATTGCTGGCGTGTTAATCGCATTTTTCATCACAACAATATCAATATTTTGAAATTTTCTGATACCACAAAACCTGCAACTATACAATTTTGATTCAGTGCTATGTCAGACAATTTTATGCACAAATCTTGCACAGTTACAGGGCAAAAAGTAGTTTTTAAGATCACAATTACTGAAAAGTTTTTTTTAACTTGTATTTCAATGTTAGTTTTTTAATATTTCAAATGTTACTTTCAGTTACTTAAAATGTGGGACCCTTATTACCTTTGAATCATAAACATAACTATGGACAGCTGAGTTAAAATATGTTGATTTTATAACAACAAATATTTTAAGTACCATTTTTTAAATTTACTTTCATATACTCTGATTACTCAAAGGCAAAATTGACTTCTTTGACATCTGTCTTTTTGTGTCTCTTTTTTCCTTTTGTAGATTTTTTTCTTGAACTTATTTAGGCTAACACACATTTGGACTTCCTACGTCATTTCAGCTTGGTTTCAGCACTTCATACTTTACATTGGAGCCTATAAATGTGTCATTTGTATTTTTAAATACATCATGAGATTTTAATGAGCATTAAATTTGTGGCACAAAAAGTTACAGTGATGAATTTACACTTTTTAGATTTACTGGAATCTTGATCTGCAGTCTCAAAAGTTGTATTCACATCATAGTCCACTGTTCAGGTACTACAGCAGTGTTTTCCTATTGGGAGGCTAGCACTTGTACAACATTGTTTTGCGTCGTCACACTGATTGGCCCTTAGTGAATGTGACTGACAGAATGGGCGCCCAATCACCTTCTGGGAATTTCTTGAAAAGTTCTGCCCTTCCAAAAGGCTTTCTATGGGAGCTTTCCCAGATGAATGTGAAACATATCCATACTGTGGATATATGAAACAGTCTCTCATAGATGCTATCTATGCCTTAGAAGCCTTACGGTAGCTTTTCTAGTGAGCCAGGAACTTGGTTGCCTTTCCGGGGCGTTTTAAGATTAATACATCCAAACCAGTAACTCTGATGTTAAACATCTGTTAACCCATTTTTTAAATCAATTTTGATTGTTTCTGCTGCTAGGTTAGTATCAGCAACCATACAGAGTTGCAAAAACAGATGTCACACGGGCTGTGTCAACCAATGGCAGACTGTCACTTCATACTTTTCCAAACAGCGTGTGTATAGACCTGAGTACTGAGGAAATGGTCTGATTAGCACATGATGAAGAAAAAGAGAGACAGAGAGCCTGTGATGTGTCCGTCTGTGTCACTGAATGCAGGAACCACTTTGTATAATGGCTCATAAACAGCCAGTATGGAAAAGCGCAAGACATTTCATGAAAACTGTTTATATTTTGGAGATTTTTTTTTTGTCACAGAATGATTATTTTCAGTTTCTGGTCCCCAGGTGATGGAAGAACAAAGTTTGTACAAAAAGTCTAAGTCACTATTGTTTACTGTTTGTCACACATGAAAAAGAAAGTTTTGTTTCAAAATTGAAGAGTTTTAATTTTGTGTATTTTTTCTCTTGTCTTTATAGTCCTGTAACTATTTTAAAATTCAAGTGACATTTCTACAGTTCGCATATTCCTAAAGTCGAGGTTGTCTTGAAGAACAGGATGTTTAGAGCTGGACTTACAAGCTTTTTTAAGACAATAAGTCCAGGTGAGACAAATGGTTAAAAAACTCTTAGGGCTAAGAGGGTTAAGAATGAATAAATCTGGCACCAATTTGGCTCCGCTGGTAGAGCAGGCTACCATGAACAAGGGCTGCTGTCCTCGACACACCGGTCTTGGGATTGATCTTGGTGATAGCCAGAGTCTCTCTGCCCCCTGTTCCCAGTCTCTCCACAACTTTCCCATCAAAATAGAGGAAAAAAGCCCCAAAATAATCTAAAATTAAAATCAAGGAATGATTTAAAAAAAGAAAGAACATGATAAGCACATTTTTAAGAATTTTAGAATTTTGGATTCACACCACTCTTCTCTGTGGCTCCAGGTTTAGTGTAATAAATGGGATGCCACATGCCTTATGGTTCACATTCCCCTCTGAAGACATCAAAATTCAACGTTGGTAAAAATGCATCATGTCGTATCAATATCAAAATCAATATAGTTCCCCTCATATGACATATTTGAAATTTCTCTACATGAACCAAGTGTGTAGATAAGA